>NC_046158.1:43256931-43914431 GCF_011064425.1 Rattus rattus
GAGATGGCAATGCCTGAAGCTATGAGGGTCAAGCACAAGATGTAATGGGGATCCAGTCAAGTTGGAAATGTCAGGAATATGAATGATCTGTCAAAGCAATACAGAGAGCCAGAACAGGAGATATGCCATGTAAGATGTAGAGTGCAATACTGAAGCCATGTGGAGCTCATAGCATGCCACCACATGCCCTGGCTGTCATATATGGAGGCACAGGATTTATTTATTTATCCTGTTGGGTTTAGTCTACAATTTGTCTGACCTCTTCTTTTTATATACTATCTCCTCCCTTTTGGAATTGGCGTACTTATTCTGTGGCACTTTATATGGAAGTGTATAACTTGTTTTTAAGCAAGAAATCATACCAAAGAATTCATTTTAAGACTTAGTGGAGAAGTAAGACTTGAACTTCTGAGCAATATTGCACCAATAAAACTTTAGGGGTTCTGAAGGCTAGACTAAAGACATTGTGCATAATTAGGAGATGAGTATGAGCTTTAGAAGTCTAGGAGCTGAATTTTATGGCTTGAACATGAAGTGTTCCATATGGGGTTATATAATAAATGGTCAGACTCATTGTTGGTGCTGTCTTAGAGAGTAGGAGAAACATTAGGAAATAATATGTAGCTAGTAATGTAAGTCATGTGGACTTGCTCTGGAATGATTTCTCTTGTCCTGGGTCTCTCCTCCTACCCTTTCAACCCCCCTGTTTCCTAGATACCATGACAGGAACAGCCTCCTTCACATGCTTCTGACACTGTGATAAATTTCCTTCTCCTCAAGCCCAAGGTAGTTGGTCTATCTAACTGAAAATATCAGCCAACGTAAATCTTTCTTCCTCTTATGCAGGAAATAAAGGGAACCTTTGTAGACTACTGATAAACATCTGAACTGGTCCAGTCACTGTGAGATTTCCTCAAAAATATTAGAAGTACAACATGTATATACAAACTAAGGCTATCCCATCCAGCTCTAAACCTGAAGGACTCAAGGTCCATAGAGAATCCCACCTACCCATGCTTGACATGACATTATTCACAACCCCTGAGGTAGGGGAATCATCACATGTTCAAAGATAGCTTGGGCTCCAGAACAATATGGAATGGCATCATTTGCAAGAAAACAGATGGACCAGCAAATCATCATATTAACTGAAATAAACCAGGAGCAGAGAGGATAATATTTCATGTTTTCACTCAAAAGACAAATGTAGATTGTTTGGAATTTTTTTTTTTGAGATAGCATTTCTTTGTGTAGCCCTGGTTATCCTGGAAATCAATCTGTAGGCCAGGCTGGCCTTGAACTCAGGGATACTTCTATCTTTGCCTTTCAAGGGCTTACAGGTGTTCACCACTATGCCTGAATATATATATTTAAGAGACATGAGAAAATCAGGAGTCTGCATGTCCAAACACTAAAGGTCCCTGTCCCCAATTTGGTTTTTGATTGATCAATAAAGAGCTATCGTCCATGGTTGGACAGGATGAAAGAGGTGGGACTTCTAGGTTCCTGGGGGAAGGAAGGAAGAATTGAGGGTCTGCCATGAGAATGGGTAGAACAGACCACACTGGGAAGGAACAAGAGGGAGTAATGGCCAAAATGTAGGTACAAGAAGAAAAGTGGTTCCCAGAAGGGCTGCTCAGAAGCATCTGGGGCAGCAAACATAGGAGGCGCTGCTGGAGCCAGTGCGGTCTTCGGCCTCCATGGGCACATGCATGTGAGTGGTCACAAACATACAATAAGAATAAATAAATCATTTTGTTTTAAAAGATTGGGGTAAGATTTAGGATTCAAAAGCTTCAGGATTTTAAAAGCTGGTTGTTCTTGTTTGAACACCATCTTCGTAGATGGAGGAAAGTGGAAGCTCCATCTTTGAGATTACAGAAGACACCTTCTGTAACTTTTAACTTATTGCTTCTGGGCAAGCTTAGTCAGGCCATGTGATCTGTCTTAGTGGCATGCAGCCACTTGTCACCACTAAGAGAGTTCCACCTCCAGATCAGCGGGCATGGCAATGCACCCTTGGGATCACATTTGCTTGCACTGTGTTTAACTAAATCTAGCAGGAAAATTAATTAACTTAAAGATTAATAATGAACTTGATTTTTCCCATCCCAGTCAAACTAGTCTCTTAGATAAAATTCCCTTCTCTCTCTTCCCCCTCCCTTACCCCTCCCTTCCTTCCCCCACTTCTTTTTTTCTTTTTCAGTTTAAAACCACGTGAAAAGTATTTTTCCTTCATTCTACTCCTTGAGGATGGAGCAGTACAGTATTGGAGACTTTAGTGACTCTAGTTAGAGACCAAACAAATATAGAAACAGATGTAATTAAATGGACCTTAGCATGCAATTAGCATTAGGAAAAGGCCTTTTATAGATTATAAAAAGTTGCCCTGAGGTGGTTTCTTCCCTAGGAGTGCTTAACAACCCCACCCCAACCGAGAGTGGACATTTTAGGTAGCCAAAGTTGAAATATTTCTAACCAAAGGCAAAAGGTAACAGAACAGATAATGGGGTAAACTGAGAAATGCACACGTCGTACCTGGTTATTCTAAATAACAGTACAGAGAGTATGGCACACCTCTGACCTGTATTACTAGCCCCACACTTTCAGAGGGCCAGTCTTCAATGTCAGACTCTGACGCAGTGGCATTTGGCAAGCTCATTTCTTCAGAGTAACTCAACTTGTCAAAGGGCAAAAGGGGAAGAACCCATGTGGTCAATGGCGGCCTGTGCTCATGGGACAGCATCTGCTCCTGATATCTGGTATCACACAATGTACTCTAATGTAAGGACAGAGATGTGCCACGGTAACAAATGTGCAGATTTGGGACTGAACTGGGTCGAAATCTACCTGCTTGTGTAAGGCTCCAAGTGAGTCTTAACTACCGGGAGACCCCCCCCCCCAAGTGAGACACAAGAATGGAGTTAGATACAAATGCAAGAGGTTTATTTTTCAATCATGTTGGGGTCAACCCTCAATCAGCCCCTTCTGGCGAGTGACTAGAAGGTGACCCCGAATGGCTATAACAAACAGTTTTTATACTTTTTAGGGGTACAGGTTACATCATCAGCAAGGTTACAGTTTAAACTTATTGGCTAAGCATATTGACCTTTGAGTCTATTGGCTAGCAAGCATATGACATGCATTTGAACTCCACCTGGGACCAGAGGGTCAGGTGACTATCAGTCGGTACATTCTGCGGTTTTTCCAAGGATGTCCAATGGAACTTGGCCCAGCCTTGGCCCGAGGCAGGAAGCTGGTACTTGACCTCATCTTGACCTGGGGTGGTGGGTGGAAGGCTGGTGAAAGCCCCTAGGGTCCTTCATTTGGGTTGTGTTGCTGCTGCTGTTGTACAATTTCAGTCTTATCACCTCTATTGAAGTTGACAGGTTGTAACAGTGGCATTCTTCAGTATGTATGTGTGTCCAAGCTGCCTCTTGCTACTCAAGTGTATGAAGATCACCTTGTAGGCATTGTCTGCTTGACTTTTGTCAGAACTCAAGACTACTCTCCAGTCTTCAGACTGCTTAGTGAGCATAAGGGAATCATGAGACCAGGGCCATCTGCTAATGGCTCTATTGCTCCTTGTGAAACTCATACGATCCCACCTGTATGGACAACGAACTGTCCCAACGGGTCCTGAGTTCAGCCACTTGATAAACTACTTAAGCAGCAGGTAAGTGACCCCTGGCTGGGGATAGTGTCTATCTAGTTACTGACACGTTCAGCTGGGATGGGAAGCATCTTTGAACACATAGACCAGGAAGGAGCACTTGGAGTTCTGTTGGTTTTCACTTTAAGCTAAAGAAGGAAATTATCAAAAGGATAGCTGTCTCATCTTTTAAAAAAGAAACGTAGTAAAAATTCTATAAGTAATACATCTATAGCTTTAAAAGAGTGGCTTTGTTAAAACTTTGGTGCTTAAATCTGGTCTGTGGAAATGGGAGATTGTTCATATAGATGGAGTAATCTAACGGTGTTGGGCAGGGAAGCACATGCCAATGCATACTTGGGGTGCTAAATTGCACTGAACTGAGAAGAAACAATAAGAAGACAAGTTGCACTGTTCTCGTGGTCTCTCGAAGGTTGTGCTTTGTGAGTGACTCACACAAGTTACACATGGGCTGATAGATGTTCCCCTGTGGTTTAAGCACACACACACACACACACAATCTAAGATACATAGAAAATAGTTTCCTACAGTAAATAGCATTAACTAACAAATCTGAGGCAAAAAGCTCAAAAGGATATCCTTCAAAAATTATGTAAAGCAGGAATCCATTGTTTTAGTTATTTAATTATTGAGTTATTTATTTAGTTATTTCATGACGATGGACTGAAAACATAGGTGGGTGGGTCTAAAAACCTGTTGTCAGTAGACAATGGGATAATTAGTTGTTGATGTGGACCTGTGCCATTTTAGTGAGGATACCTAGAGGGACTCTCACTGACATGGGACATTGGAAGAACAGGCAGCTGCAGATTACAGGTCAGATGAAATACAGGATGAGCCTGTCATTACAGGTCTCAAGACCAACCCCAGGTCTGGAGATTAGGGAAGAGAATTCACAGACTCAGTACAGGTTTGTAAAAACTTTAGAATTCTATAAAGGAAAATGAGTGTTATGCATAGACCATATCATTCAAAACACAACAAGCCATTTCACTGTTTTTTTTTTATAAAATGGTTTTATTTTATTTTTGTAAAGTTGCATATTTTCACATTTGTTTACCAGCAAAGCTTGCATAGACTAGTCTATGGCCAAACCACCTACTTGACTTTTCTAAAGAGAAAAGTATTGGGGATTAACTTTTCTGTGCAGTTTAAAACTTGTATTTCTTGTCAGACAACAAAAGTATTTTTAAGGTTCATTTTATGTCTATGAGTACACTGCAGCTGTCTTCAGACACACCAGAAGAGGGCATTGGATTGCATCACAACTGGTTATGAGCCACCATGTGGTTGGTGGGAGTTGAACTCAGGATCTCTGGAAGAGCAGCCACTGAGCCATCTCTCCAGCTCCCTAAAGCCTACTTTTAATAAGGGTTCTCAAATGCTTCGGCCCACCCTTCTAGCTCACCACTGAACAGTAGGGGAGAAAAGATGGTAAACAGGACAAGGGGACGTGGACCTCTGTAGAAGTAGTTCTTTGGGACAGTTTCAATCTCCATTGTCAGGATACCAGCAGTCCAGGTCAGTAGTGTCAGGAAACCAAAAATGAATCAGCAGCAGAAACAGCCAGGCCTCCACCGAACTGGCATCAGTCAGGAGGAATGACCAGGACCCTCTCAACAAACTGGAAAGTCAACAGAGACGAAGACTGAAAACCAGTGAAGCGTTGTAAGGCTATGTGAGCACACCATCACTGTCCGTGGAGTCCTATTTACATCCTCTCTAAATATCACAGGTCCTCCCACAGGTCTTGCTTCAGCAAAACACCACATGAGTCTACATCACATGACTCAACTGGATACTTCCACTTCATATGTATGTATGTATGTATGTATGTATGTATGTATGTATGTACGTACGTACACGTGGCTTTTTAATATTCTTTTCTTCCCCTCACAAAAAAAGGCATGTTTCATTCGGTGACAATCAGGCTGAACTCTTCCAATACACTGTTTCTTTTTTCTGTCCTAAGAGTTGAACTCAGGGAGGACTTTGCATATTCAAGGAAAGTTCTCTACCACCAAGCTACATGATCAGCTTCCATTATAATTTAGATTAATATCCATCTTAACAGTCACAAGTGATTAGGTTAAAAAAAAAACCACGGCGATTATCACACTTCTATTATGTATTGATTTTGGACACTTGGTCTGTGGCAAAAGACTGAGAATCGATACATTCATTGATTTGACAGCCAATAGTGGACACAGTGCAACAGCAGCAACTCTGAGTCGAGGCCTAAGGGTTGCTGCTTAAGGTCCCCACTGGTCTCTGCCCCAAATACCTTCTGCCTAATAATCAACTTCAAGGAATATGGAAGGTAGCAAATCCTACATAAGCATTTAAGAAGTATCAGGTATCACTGAGTCGAAGCAGAAGAAAATAAACACAAGGCTTTCTGGCCATTAGTTGGAGAGACAGACCCCTGGCAATGCGTTTCTGGAGTGAAGGCCTGATGCTAAGCTGCTAAGACAAGTCTACTTTGATATTTGGGTGTCAGAAAACCAACTGACAGGAGCACTTGATTAGTTCTGATTCTGCATCCCCCAGAGGAGCTCTCACTCAGGAATGGAAGGCTGACCGTTCATGTGTGGGGGAACAAGATCCTGGCTGCAGGGTGACAAATGTGTGCATCAGCTACAAAGATAAAGTTACTGGGATGTCACTGTTCCAGGAAAAGGCTTGGTCACCCAAGTCACAGCAGCAGTATAATGCAATAATATTGTATGTTGGTTAGAACTGGATAATGTTTTAAACAACATACCATTGAATTACACATACTTGAACAGGTCTTACTTGCCCATTCACAAGAGGAAACCTCATAAGGATATAAAACGTAAATACTATTTTCCGAGCCAACCAGTCATAAACCCGAGCAAACCCACACATTTTTTCTTCACCCAGTGACAAGTTCTAGAATATTACTTGGCTATATTTTACAGAGTTTTACATGTATTTCGAAATTATACAACTCAGAAATATGAATATAATTATATCTGTTCAGTTCCACAAGCAGAGGTGTAAAATAGGACATATAGGAGGTTAAACATATGCATATATTTCTAACACACATATATGTTAGAAACAATTAGCTGTTTGGTGCATGCTGCTGGGTTGCTAGATGGTTATTCTGGAAAAGGAGACCCGAATATCCCATCTTGTAAAAAATAAATTCTAGACATTCCAAAATTCAATTAAAAAATATCTTGAGCATAAAGAACATATATACATTCTTCTTATTTAATTTACTTATATGTTTATATGTTTATGTTGGTAAATGTTTATTTTGATTGGGAAGTAATTCTTCCAGACATAAAAGGAAAGTGAAGGATTAGCAAAACCATACAAAAACACTGCTTCAAGAGCAGAGATCTAAGACATCTGATACACGCAGGGAACAGACAGGGGACATGAGCTCACTTCAACTGTACAGTCAGAGACTCAATCAATCAGACCTATACATCTACACTGCCACAAAACCTCTGGAAATCAAAGCTCGGTGAACCTCCAGATAGTAATGCTTTGTGTATTGTCACACACCACAATGTCAGTAAGATGACCTACTGGGACTCTGTGGGGAGGTTGGGCCATGGGAATGGGCACGTTCGTGTCCCACCCTACATCACCGCCATTGGGTAGCATCATCTTGGCTGTAGTAAAACTATATACAGCAGTAAGTACAGCTCTTCTCTGGGGTCTGTGAGGTGCGATGCTGAACCAGGAGACGGAGGAAGATTTGTCAAAAATGATGCTTAGCTTATCAGAAGTGTGAGCGCTGGGGGACAGGTCACGGGTGCCACCCAAAGTGAGTGGTCCTTTAAGGGAAACATGTGCTTATATTCTGGGGGATTTGGTTCAGCTACGGTTAGAGTCGATTACGTCATCCCAGTGGGTATTAATATGTCTCCCTCACTTATCCACACAACATGGATCCCTACCCTGTGGTCCCGTTACCAGAAGCATTAGCATTTTGGAGGATCGAGTTAAAGAGATGAATTCTCTAATTCTTCCTCAGAGGTAGTGAACCAGTGACTTGGGAGTAGGGTCAGAATATGTTTCTGGTTATGGTTTCTGGGTAATCGAGATGAACCTTCGTGTACAAAAGTTAGAGGAGTAAAGAAATTTTACCTGTCCTCACACTCAATCCCATTTCTCTCCTGCAGGGAAGACTTGTTAGACCTATAAACATGACCCTCCTTCTGTGGCCTCCCAGCTCATCTGCACTGTAACAGCAGTTACAAAATTTTTTTATTCTAAAACTCTCTTGAAATCTGGGATTTTTTCATGACTCTTGAAATCTTCAAAAGGATCTTTTGTGTACATACAACATGCTTATTATGTTATAAATTAAAAATGAGATAATTTAATATCTATTTTAAAATAAAACCAGAATATGTTGCCATAGATGATTTTTTTTTTAATGAAAGTCGAAAAGTTACTGTCTTCTAAAACAAATGAGAAAACATGGCATTGGTTTAATGTCTGCCCGATAGGAAACAGCTGATTTCTTATGTTTGTTTTCGTGCTTAAGCTGTGAAATATGTTGTTTTGGTGGAAGTAAATGAGGAAAACTTGTCTTCACACAGACCTTTAGTAGCAGACAGAAACATGTTAATAGTCTCTGCAGATCACAGTGGCTGCTCTTGGTTTCAACTAAAAACTTACCAAAGGCTGTGATTCAAATGTGAACTGCAATGTGCAGTCAAGATTACCTTCATCCTTGTACTCTGCCCCAGTTTTTCTTAAATGGATGCCCCACCACCACCTTTTTTAAAAACAAAACAAAACAAAACGCCATATCTGGCTGGAGAAATGGCTCAGTGGTTAAGAGCACTGACTGCTCTTGCAAAGGTCAAGGGTCCTCAGTTCAATTCCCAGTAACCATGTCATGGCTCACAACCATCTTTAATAGGATCTGATGCGCTCTTCTGTCCTGCAGAAATAAATGCAAATAGAGTCCTTGTGTACATAAAATATATAAATAAATAAATCTAAAAAAACATTTTAGTTATTTCCTTTTCAACTGCTATGAAGAGCCGCCATGACCAAGGCATCATAGAGCTGGAGCAGAAGCTGAGAGCTTATATCGATCCAGGGGTTGAAGGAAAAGAGATGGAGACTGGGCCTGGCATGGGCTTTTGAAACTTCAGTGCTACCCAAACCCCTCCTCCCTCCTCCCCCGTGACATACCTCCTCCATCAAGGCCTTACCTACTAATGCTTCCCAACAGTCTACCAGTTGTGATCAACCCTGTAAGTATATGGGGGTGAGGGGGCATTCTCATTCAAAGCACCAAATAACAGTTGCTCACAGAGTTATGAAGAACACCAAGAGTTGTCACATAGTCAAAGATTAATATAAACCTAATCTTGTTGGTTAATGTCCCTGTCTATCTTAGAAAAATGTTGGATATATGGAAAGATCTTAGGTTAGCAAGCAGTGGTTAGGAAACATATTAGAATTCCATTTTTGCGGAAAAGCTCACACTTTACCACTGGTAACAAACACTGTTAGTATTCTTTAAACTGACAGACTCATTTCCTTCATATTCATGAAACTGACTCTGAAATCCATAAATCTAAAAAGCATAGTATGACTGCCAGTCGTGAAAACAGCTCTCTCTCTCTCTCTCTCTCTCTCTCTCTCTCTCTCTCTCTCTCTCTCTCTGTCTCTCTCTCTCTCACACACACACACACACACACAGAGAGAGAGAGAGAGAGAGAGAGAGAGAGAGAGAGAGAGAGAGAGAGAGAGAGAGAGAGAAAGCTGCTTGCTGATCTTTTGGATGAAACAACACCACATCCATCTTTCCTTAAGCAGTCATCATGCCAAGGTAGCAGGCAGAAATGGCTCACCCATAATTTCCGTTCAGTCAGCGTATTTGAAAGACAGGCACTCAAAGGTTAGGACTTGGTAAATTGATTTTTACTGCTTCGTTAAAGACAAAGTAAAGCGCTTCTCTCTCTCTCTCTCTCTCTCTCTCTCTCTCTCTCTCTCTCTCTCTCTCTGCAGTAAGAACACAGTAATCAAAAGAACAGACCCCTTTGGTTCCCCCTGGTATTCTCTACTGAACATTCACACCTTCATAACCAAGCTGGCTTCTGTGCCACTTACTAAAATGGTAGCACGAAGGTGGGGGGAGGGAGGCAAACAGTGTCTTTTATGTAATTATGAAAAATATTTTCGTTTTATGGACCTCCAGAAAAGGTCTTGGGAGCCCGCCCAAAGGAAGTTCACTCGAGAACATTGCTACAGCTGAGCTTCCTGGTGCCCACATTAGAGTGGGTACCATGGGGGCTAGGGAGGCAGAGAGCACGTCTTTGTTGGCATTTCATTCTAAAACCGAGAAAAGTACAAATAGCATAAAATACATAGATTTAGAACGTGCCAATACCTTGATTGTCAGGTACATTGGAAGCTTGTTGCTGTTTTACCTTTAGTGTTTATCTAAGAAATGTCTACCAGACCCTGTAGACTGGTAGGAAAAAGCCACAATCAAACAACAACAACAAAATCTGCCAAGCTATATAAATCACGTCTTAGAAAGTTCCCTCCTGCATATGAAAGATTCTAAAGAATACATAGTCGTAGGAGACCGTGCTTAACTTCGTTGTGGAATGAATCTGACGTTTGAAAGGGAGAGGCGAGGTTTCTGAAGCACTGTAGTGTATCCTCCATCAGAAAGCCGGCTTTTCCATGACAACCTCTTCAACAAACACTGCAAAACATGGCGTTTCCTTTTGGCTTACATTTACGAAAATAGCCTTTTGAAAAGTGGTGTGGGGAATAATTAATTCAACAATGTTTAATGCGCACTTACACTTCTAGGTACTTTATTCTACAGAATACCTGTGGCTTATTCCAAGTTTTTAGCCACTACAGAAATCATTGTATTCCTCAGAATAACACTGGTTTGCGTTGTTGTTTTTCTATAATCATTCTGCCAAGCCTTAAGACCACCTACCAAAAGCAAGCGTCAGTGCCTCCAGATCGCCAGTGTATTCTCTTCTCTGAATGGAAAGGGCTTTATCCATTCCTACACAAGCACATCCTGTCCTCAGAGCCCCGTGTTAGCCATCCTTCTGTCCCTGGAACAAACACTGACTATAATTGGTTTATAAGGAGAATTTGTCCTCTATTAGTGCACTTCATTGCTTGGGTCTGTGTCTAAGTAACACAGAAAGAATGGAGCAAAACCATTCACCTCATGGCCAGGAAGCTGGGAGAGGAATGTTCTGTGGTGCCCCTAGCCTCTTCACAGAATTCTCCCACTGTTCCCTACCTGTTCCACACTCCACAAGATTGCAACAAGGAAATCAAATCCTTTGAGATGCACTCAAGAACCAAAGTACAGCAAACCCTAACTGAAAATGTAGTCCCTTTTCCAACGTTCTTTAACAGGGATTATGTGATTTCTAAACTGAGGGTCTCTGGAATCTAACATGGGAGTTTAGAAAACAGCCCCCCACCCCACACACACACACTGAATCCAGGTCAGCCTGCACTAAAAAAGTGTGATAGACAGGAGAGAAAGCATGAGAGCTAGAGAGAGAGTGAAAGCTGGGGGACTTGGGGGTGCGGATAGGAGAAAGGAAGGAAAGAAGGAAGGGAGGAAGTGTGGAGGGAGGGAAAGAGAAGGAAGAATAAAGAGATGAGCAAGAGGGAAAAGGAGAGAAGAGAAGGAGAGGGTTGGTGAAAGAAAAGAACTTTGGGCTGTTGATGTTTAGAAAGGCATCACAATTTCCCTACCCAGTGGTGGTGATGTTGTCTCGCCTTCCATGGTAAGAATACAACATGACACATACCTTGTTACACAAATCCTGCCTAGGATAAAAGCAAACAATCACAAAGCAGCTAGAAATGGATTCATCATGCGCATGCAGGAGGAGAACAATCGCCCTGCAGCTCACAGTGTGGCTGGCCTCAGATCAGCCTGGACCATCATTGCAAGCTTTGAGAAAGGCAGAATGAACATCTTGCTTCAAAGCCCGTATCTTACCAAAATTTCCTGGAGATTTAGATACGTATGAAAGACTTCCGTAACAAAGACTTCCGCAAACTGACAAAACATCACGTGATTCATTTCTTTCTTTAAAGAAATCTCACCAGCATAGATCCTGCTCCATCGCTAATGCCTTGGCTGTGAATGATCCCAAGGTTATGGAACACTGTAGCACTTTCCTGAGAGAAAAACAAATACCTTACCCCTATTTTCCAGAAAAGGAGGCAGAACAGCAAAGACGGAACAAGATAGGACTCAGAGCATCCTGGGAGGTATGTGAAAATAGAAAAGCTTCAGAGAGAGGAGAAGACTCTGAGTGGTTTGCCCTGAGACCTCTGTCATTTACTATGTGGCCAGTAAAAGTAGGACAAGTTTTATTTTTATCTTTTTCGTAGCTGTACGCTCTTGACGAGGACTGTGCTTAGTTTGTCATAGTATGGATTACTCGGATTCAGGGTGTTAGGGAAACTATTAATTAAAGCAGGAAATCACTGTTGGGGATAAAATCATGTGAGTTCAGAGAAACGCATCAGTGTCTCTGATCTTTGAAGAGTAGAGGGATGAAGTATTGATTCGCTGTAATTGTTTAATTTCTCCTCACCGGTGTATGCTGAGGTTTAACAACTCAAAGCAGCACTTTTAAGGGAGGGTATTTTTCTCGAGATGTAATAATAAGCCATTTGTTTCTAGTTCCAACATAATCCACATGGGCAAAGATAAACTAAAGGAAGAGGTAAGGAGAGATGATCTGAGAAAACTCAAATCTTTTCTCAGTGGTGCAGCAATGCTTATTTTGTTTAATTTTTTTTCTTGCATCATATTTGTGTGTGTGTGTGTGTGTGTGTGTGTGTGTGTGTGTGTGTGTGTAGGTGGTATGGCACATATGTGGTATTCCTCTGGAGGTCATAGGGTCAGAGGATAGATAACGTTCTGTCTTTTATGTTCCTTCCTCCACAGTGGAATCAAGCGCTCAAATTCAATTCATCAAACGTGGTGCCAAGTGCCTCGACCCTGAGCCATCTCCTTGGGCATATATATATATATATATATATATATATATATATATATATATCCACTAAAACTCAAACACACACACACACACACACACACACACACACACACACACACACACACACATTCATGCCCAAACAAGAATTTGAAAACCAGCAAATCCTAGTCACTTAAGTACCCTACACAGTTTTGTCAAGTCTGAGGTGAGCTATTGCCACAAAATTAGTAAAATTGTTATTAGGTACGCAGGCGTCAGGCACTTCTTAAGTTAGTACAGGTAGCTATGAGAGAATTAAATATCTGGGGATTTTAAAGTTGACACTTATTTTCTCTGGTCTCAGACCTCAGATATTCAAGTTTAAGGAATTGGTTGATGCAGTTTCTGGTTTTCACTAGAATTCAACCAAGCTTTAATTGTGGCAGAGTCAGAAGAAAGTCTGTACATTCACCTAAAGGCAACCCAGTATTATAATGCTGGCTTGAAAGCACTGGTGTCAACTCCTCCCCAAGATGAAGACACACACTTCCCTTCCACAGACACCTGACTGCCTTCAACCGTGGACATATTGTAAGAGCCAGACTACATATTTCCAGAAAACAATGTGTGTATATATGTTTATGTAGTGTATGTGTGCAGATGTGTAGTGTACACACACACAATATATATATGTATATATATATAGTGTGTGTATATCATGCATGTGCATAGTGTGTGTATACTCATACTATACGTGTGGGTGTATTGTTTTATGTGTAAAGCATGTGTGTATAGTGTGTATATAGTGTGTGTATAGTGCCTATACCGTCTTGTGCAGTGTGTGTTTATGGTAAATGAATAGCGTATACAGATAGCGTGGGGATATAGTGGTTACATCGAGAATTTACAGCGTGTTTTAGTGTGTCTATGTACAGTGTGTTTATGTACAGTATCTGTATAGCGTATGAGTATACTGTGTGTGAGTGTGTACGGTGTGTGTTCTTTCTCTCTTTGTTGTGTGGATATGAGGATGTGCGTGTTGAGACCAGAGCTTGATATCACGTGTCCTTCAGTGATGACTCTCCTTTGTTTCTTGAGACACAGACCCTCACTAAGGTGAAAGCTCATATACGAGGCCTAGACTGCCTATGCGGTAAGCTTCAGGGCTCTCCTTGTCTCTGTCCTTCCTCCCACAGTGCTGAAGATACGGAGTTACTTTCTCCCCAACAGGTTTTGATTCCATTTTTATTTTATGTGCATTGCTGTTTTGCCTGCATGTATGCATGTCTGTATGAAGGTATTGGAGTCTCTGGAACTGGGGTTACAGATGGACAGTTCTGAGCTGTCATGTGGGTGCTGGGAATTGAACCCTAGTCCTCTGAGAGAGCAGCCAGTGCTCTTAACCATTCAGCCATCTCCTCCCCCCACACAGCATTTTATGTAGGTCCTATGGATCTTAACTTAGGTCTTCATACATACGCTGCAGGCAGTTTATTGACTGAGCCATTTCTGTTACGCGATTCTGGACTGTTATCATCATCATCACCATCATCATCACCATCATCATCACCATCATCATCACCATCATCACCATCATCATCATCATCATCATCATCATTATCGTCATCATTGTCCTTCCATCTTCCATCTAAAGATGTCTTAGGCATCTCACCACGAAGACCTTCACCAAGTTCTAAGAGTTCTTCATATGATTCCGGATTCTTCCACCTGATCCAGACCTGTCAACACTGAGCAACCGAATCAAGGAGCGCAATTCTAGACCAATTCAGCAGGTGATTACCGTACTACACAACGCGCCATCATGCTGGGAGTCAGCTCTTCCTAAGACAGAGGAGCGGGCTTGCTCAGGAACCAACTTCACTTGACGAAGAAACTAACCAGACCCTGGGTGCTGTCCAAGACCATCTAAAACCAGTCTCCAGGATTAAAACCCTGAAATTTTGCATTTTAAGGTGACTTTTGCCTAGAAGGCCTGTGGTTTCTAAGCCACGGTGGTCTGTATAGTTGAAATGAGTCTGCAAGAAGAATTTTGTCTTATTCCTCTCAAGATGCTAATATTAGCAAACCTTCAGTTTTCTTTAAGGTCTGTGGTTTATGTGTATTTCTTAAATTGCGTGTCCTGGGTCTGCATCAGTCGAGTTACCCAGCAGCTTTTGAAATACAGATTCTTAGACCCCAGCCTGAGAGACGGAATCATTTTTTTTTTTTTTTTGTTTTTTTTTTTTTTGGTTCTTTTTTTTGGATCTGGGGACCGAACCCAGGGCCTTGGGGTTCCTAGGTAAGCGCTCTACCGCTGAGCTAAATCCCCAGCCCCAACGACCGTGTTTTAACAAGCTCTGCATGGAATTCCGATCTGAGCCTCCGTGGGAGACCACTGATTTGGGTCAAAGAATAAAAATGACTTCACTGTCCTTTGTAATCTTTGATCTGGAAGAGATTTTATTTTTTAGAAACTGTATGTTTAAGAGCCTCAAACTTAATGCCTCGGAAGATGTATTCTTGGCAGCGAACAAAGCAATCCATTTCCTCTCTGTGTTTCCCCTTTGTGTGCTGCAGATGTTGGCAGTAGTAGCAACGCTATAAACATATGCAGTGGGAGAGCCTGAGACCAGAACTGAGGAAATCGTTTCAGGTTAAATTCTCTTGAATACTTCCTCTCTAAAACCTTGTGCCAGTTCGTGATTTCCAGGCAGATGTTTTCCATTATACTGCGACTGGGTCACGACAGACACTGCCTCAGTTTTGCAGTTGCCGTGGCAACCACATTTTCCGGTCTTCAGAGATAGTATACAGCTCAGAGGTATACATTTTCCGCTAGTAACGGAAATGTTGATTATCTGGAGGGATTGATTAGGCTGACAACTGTACCTTTGGTCAATCGGTTGTAAATTTGAAAGATCGCTTTTATCACGCTTGCTTCTTCTAGTGGGCAGTCACATTTCTTCTATTTTTTAGACAAATAAAGATCTATTACTTAAAAAAAAACATGTTTTTTTTTAAAGCCTGTTTTTCACGTTGATTCTGGAGAAACTGGGTCATAAATTTTTGTGCTTTCTGCTCACTGTTTTCTATTTATATGAATCTAATTTGCCCTTTGGCCATTTTATACAGAAATGAAAGCAAGCATTAATTTGCAACGTAATGATAATTTAATAACACTGTAGACTCGAGAACAGTATATATACCAACTAATTGTAATTTCATCGGGGAGCTTGTTACCTGGGGAATCATTAGATTCTACAAACACACACACACACACACACACACACACACACACACACACACACACACATAACAATGCCAAAACATTTTCAGAATTAAGGTCCTTTGAAAAACAAACCAATTATCATTTTTAAATTAAATCAGGAGAAAGGTTTTTATGTTTTTATAGTTGGATAATTTTTCTTCCAAGCGTTATTCACAAACTTCTAAATGTTCTGGTTGGTTTATATCCTATGAGGAGAAAAAAAAATCTTTCAGAGAAGTATTTTAAATTGTGGTAATTGTTTGCAGTACCAGGTCCCGTGGACTCCGAGTCAAAGTCCTGTGCTCATGTGTGGCTCTGGGCAATTGAACTCCATTTCTTTTACTACAACAGTGTCCACAAAGAGCCTCTGTTTTCAGCGCATACTCACCATGCTTCAGTGTTTTTTTGTCTTGTAATAAATATTTTGATCACGTGATCAGTCATGTTACCTTCACCCCCCTGGCAGATCATTTTCCTCTTCAGCCAGCCATCGTGTTCTAAATCGCAATATTAACAATTACAGCTCCGAAACGATCTTCCTTATTTATTTGTTGTTGTTGTTATTGCATTGGAAACTGTGACATAATTTGCATGCTTTCGTGGCAAGACGACTGTAAATCACAGACCTTGACATTATGGTATATGGCGCTTGGAACAGGTCTGTCTTCTAGTTTGATATTAATGGCATGTTGACTT
This sequence comes from Rattus rattus, assembly GCF_011064425.1. Lineage (NCBI taxonomy): Eukaryota > Metazoa > Chordata > Mammalia > Rodentia > Muridae > Rattus > Rattus rattus. Next base: position 43,273,559 of record NC_046158.1, read on the forward strand.
ACTTTATTCCTTCCTTGTAGATTGTTTCCTGAAATTCACTATTAATTTTTTGCTAGTCTCTACCTCACACAGAGATGCACAATAAATCCTTGTTATAATCACTTGAAATAAACGATCTTATCCCTATACATTTATACATCAATGCTGCCTGTAGAGGTAGGCCTAATGCTCAAAACTTCCTTGCAGATGTTTAAGAAACACAAATAACACTATGGAAAGTACTATTCTAAGTATTCCTGACATTTTAAAATATGAACAAATCACGTGTTCTTTTTACGTTCTGAAAAGAAACACACCTAAGCTATAAGAATATCAATGAAAGCAAAATCCCTCGATTACCTTTGAGCCTCGCCACTCTTCCCAGCGCGCCACTGGGAAGCATGCGCTGTGCCGATGTTTCGCTCAGCCCACTACAAGTTGGGGATCATAGAGCAAGGCCTCTTCTCCAAGAGGGGTTTTTACATCTGTGCTAAGGAAGCTGAATGCCCAACTTTCTCCATCCTGTGCGGTCCACTTGAGCTGCCAGCACTCTTTCTATTCTGTGTTGGTCTTTGGGGAAGGAGAATCAGAATTTCAGAACCGGAAGTGACCTAAGAGTTTGTTAGACCACAGAGTAAGAGGTCTCGTGTTTCTAGTGTCAGGTAGCTCTGAGGAAAGTGGGTACTAACTGGAGACCAAAGCCTCACACCACACAATGCCTGTCAAGAAGGGAAGATGTTGCCTGTTCATTATTATCAAGAAAGACTACAGTCTGGCTCTGCAAACCATGTCTAGGAAATCCAGAAGTGACACTTAATTTAAATAAGGTGCCCGAATGTTAAATATTGGCAACTTACATACACAACAAAATGGTATGTCAAAAGGACATCTGGGCAAAATTGGCCAAGACTGTCAGTTTTTTGTTTTTTTAATAAAAAAAAAAAGAAAAGAAAACACGATTAGACAACAGTCTTGTTTCACAAAACAGTCTTGGAAGCAGTCCAAACTGACACAAAAATTTGCCCAAGGTCATCCTTGGCCTTACACTTCACCTCAATTATAGACACTGGCCACCTGAAGTTGCTATTTTCCTAGTAAGGAAGAAAGGACATTTGGAAGACTGTCCTCCAAGAGGATTGGGTTGGCAGAAACTGAAACACACCTTTGTCAGTGGACTGAAAAAGGTGGGTTTGTGGGTCAAGAAGTAGCAAGAAGGTTTATTGGTGAATTCTGACTCCTAAGTGTAATGCAGAATAACAATATCAACTTGTGCTCACTTGATTTCTTTGACAACTCCATGTTTTTTTCCAGTGCTCAGAGACTTGTTAGAACAACACATAATCCTCCAGTTAGACTATAAACAAGAATGCTAGAGATTGACTTGCAATTTCTATGTTCCAGGGATGAACCACAACCTTGTGAAAGAACTTCAAAAATCTATCTTAATGCAATGTTTCACAACAAAGCACTAGTTATGTCTAAATGAGCTGCCTCTTTGCAACACAATAAATTATGGTACCACAATGGCTGGCAGATTAGGGATGATCATGCTCTCTCCACATCTATCTGACACAAGCTAGAAACTTGCTTCTTGCAAAAGCAATGCTTCAAACCCAAGGTCAAACCAAGGAAAATAGGGTGAATCTTCTAACATCTCCACTACCAATCACTTAATCAGAAAAACATGAGTCTCCTTTGTTATGTTGATAATTCCTTCCTGACTAGACCTGCTCCCAGAAGTCAGTGCTCTCGGCTTGCTGCTTTAAAACATACATCACCATGATGCTGAGTTAAAATTGGTTCTACACGTGCAAACTCATAGTCACAGAATATCAACAAGTATGCCATCCTCCTTCCTCTCACATAATAATCTGCTGACGGTTCTCCAAGGAGCATGGGTACGCCTTCCTATGAGTCTAATCAGGTGTTCACACGTGTGTCTTGTCTTTTCTGTGGCATGATAGAGTTTTAGAGTTTATCGTGATCACCTAGCTTTTTTATCAATTAGTAACTTATACTATGATATTATAGTTGCTAAGGCTTAGGACAAACAGGAAGTTAGTGTCATAGCTATTCAACATGTCAAAGAATTCATCCTGTCTCCCCAACAAGTTTCCATTTTGGCAAACAGACAACTATCCCTGTGCAACCACAATAAATCAGAGTAGACACTGGCCAAGTAAGCTTGGCAGCAGGACACAAAGTCTGTGCAAAAATACCCCACTGATGTTAGGGTAGAGAGATGGTGATGTGTGTTCAATGACGTTATAAACTGGCTTAACTTTCTGTTTTACTACATGTGACAAAAATATACATAATATCATCCCCCCCTTTTCATCTAGTGATTTGTCGTTGGATAATAGTCTACTCAAAAATAACCTGAAGGCAAACAAGTTGTTTATTTTAAGCATTTGCCCAAAACCACTTATGAAAGGGAAACTGTGAAAATAACCCAAATGCCCAGTAAGAAATGTTCGATGAAGTTAGTGATTGATATACCAAGGAATAGTAGCTGCCTTGTTGGTAGGATGGACTATGTCAACGTAGAGCCACATACGCAACACATGAAGGAGTGGGCATCACACAGACACAGCAGAAATGGTATAGGTATGAACTCCCGGAGAATGTGATTCCCATGCACAAGACTTGAACAGGTTCAAACCAGACATCCTACCCAAGCAAAGGGAAGGGATACAAAGTACCAGCCTCAATCACATAGCTATCTGCCTACTAGGAAAGGAACAATCTGTCCTCTAGGGCAGATCTCATGTCCTACAATATTGAAAAACACAAAATGGACTCCTTTTTAAAGTATTTTGTTTGTTGTGCTTTAGTATTTTTTGTTTCTTCGTTGTTTTTGTCATTTGTAATTTGCTGTTGTTTTTTTAAAGAGAGAGAAAAGTTGGGTAAGTAGGGAAGTAGGGAGGATCTCGGAAGGGTTTGGGAAGGAGAAAGGATATCATCAAATTCTAACATAAACATTTTAATAAAAAATAATAATGAAAACATAAGCTTTACTTACCTTATTATTTTTCATCTTAATGCATATGACATCAATAACCTTACTTAAACTTATTTTGAACTTTTTCATATATTTTTCCATTGCTTATTGAATAGAATTAAAAAAATATGATAGTAAGGCAAATATTTGATATAAAAGCTGCTTACTGGTAAGATTTCAGTATTCAACTACTTGTGTTCATTGAAAATTCTTACCTTCCTAGAAACCGAAATAAGCTGAAAGGAAGAAACTATGCTTTGTTTTGATTAATTGACATGAAGTAGTTTTATATAATTACATTTTAGGATAATTTTTAAACTGTCTCTCTGTCTCTGTCTCTGTCTCTCTCTATCTCTCTGTCTCTGTCTGTCTGTCTGTCTCTCTCTCCCCTGTGTGTGCGTGCGTGCATGCGTGCGTGCGTGTGTGTGTGTGTGTGTGTGTGTGTGTGTGTGTCTTTGTGTGTCTGTGCTCTATCACTAAGCTCCGATGCCCGACCTGCACTGTTTTCTGCAGATGACAAGAAGCTAAGCAATGGTGACCCAATGATAAGTATTCCTCAAGCCGCCCCAGTGACTACCATACACACTAAGCTGCTTCCTTGCACTTCAATGGGAGAGCCATAGAACCCTGAGCTTTCCTCAACTGCTGTGCATGATCAGAGTCCACTCTCAAACATGGCTACCACAGCTCCTCAAACTCGGCATTCATCAGACAACTGCAACCTGCTTCTAAATTGCACTAAAGAACTGCTGTCCATTTTATTATTTATTCTTCTATCAAATATTTATTTTAAAATGTCTAGCATTTATTTAAAATTGTAAACTGCAAAGCATCGTACTGAATGTGTGCCTGGAAGGAAGCATATATTATACAGTATACTTTTCTAAAATGGCTCTGCAAAGTGGATACTGGTGTTAATCTCACTGTAGTAAAGAAAAGCCTGAGGTGAGCAAGACTAGACTAGAGCCAGGGCCAGAATCAAGGCTCTGTAGCTGGAACACAATTTTAAAATTATCATCATCATCATCATCATCATCATCATCATCATCATCATCATCATCATCATCATCATCATTATTATTATTGATGTGTGTGTATGGGGGGTTACAAACAGGATTCCTTTCTATAGCCCTGGCTGTCCTGGAACTTGCTCTGTAGACCAGGCTGGCCTCGAACCTATGCTACCACTGCTTAGTTTAAGGCTTTAAAAAAAAAAACTAAATACTAAATAGTGAAGGTTGAATGATGAACATATTCAAATTTTCAGGAGTTCATGCAGTAGAGTATAGTTAGAGAGACTAAATGGTTGCAACATGAGAAAGAAAACTAATAGGAAATGTTCTTTAAAGTGGAAAGACAGAATATTACAATAAATCAAAATGGGTTGAGTTATAATAGAGTTAGTGTTACTATAAATTAGCAACTTAGAAACAAAGACTATTTATTCCCACAGTACTATAGGCCAAGAATGTCAAATTCAAGGGTTCAAACAGATTGTATCTGGTGAGTCCACTCTTTCTGTATCAATGCCTTTTGTATCGTTCCTTAGAAGATACCAGTGGCCGTCCATAACGCTTCAGGGCTAGTGACTTAACCTTCTCCAAAGGCCCCATATTTAATACAGATTAGAAGGAGATGCACTCAAGCTAAAGAACTGGGAGCGAATGTTCCCTGACAACAACACAAAACGCAACGTGTGATTTAGGATAGATTCTGAGCATAAACAAGCCTTAAGCTGATCAAGGTAACGGAGAAGAGAGTAGTGGCTGATGAGCGTTGTCAGATTGAAAGCTTCAAAGCAAGGGCCCACGGGGTAGGAGAAAAACAACCTGAGCCTTTGCGAAAGAAACGAAGGCAGATGCTGTCCCTGTCTCTTACCCGGCTCTGGATCCCCTTCCCCTAGCTGGGCTGCCTTGTCTGGCAGAGACTTGATGGAGGAGAATAGGGGCATACCCAGAGGAAGCCTCCACCTCTCAGAGAGCGGGGAGGGGAGACTGAACTGTGCGAGGAGGGATGGGGGAGGGGCGTGGCGATGGGGATGTAAAGTGAATAAATTAATGAAACAAAAAAGAAAGGAGGGAAGGAAAGAAAGAAGGAAGGAAAGAAAGAAGAAAGGAAAGAAAGGAGGGAGGGAGAGAGGGAGGGAGGAAGGAAGGAAGGAAGGAAGGAAGGAAGAAAGAAAGAAAGAAAGAAAGAAAGAAAGAAAGAAAGAAAGAAAGAAAGAGAGAGAGAAAGAAAGGGAGAAAGAAAAGGAAAACTCTTCAGACCAGCCAATGTCTGGTCAGAGATTATGTGTCTAAGCAGAATTTCCCAAGGTTTTGATAGCAGTAAGAAAAATGTGTGGATATGTGGAACTGAGAGAATGTCACATAATCACAAATGTATAAGCTTAGAATTTCAGCAAACAAACTGAGTCATAGGGAGGAGGCAGGACAGGCATTCAGCTTTTCGATACTGCCAGGCAGAAGCACCCGTTACAGTTTGGGGATCAGTGAAAATGAGTTTTATTCTCATAGGTAAATCATGCGACCCACAACAGTCAACAGAAGAAAACAGTTTGCGTCAAATCCCTAAGCTGTTTCTTGAGAATCCTATGTAATATTCCTCTCATGTGAGAAATTACATTAAAAAAAATCGTGATTAATATTGTTTCAAAGAAAGGCACATAGAGACCAACCACTTAAAATTTCTATTTTTGTAGAAATCTGTAGTCAGGAAAAAAACACGCACAAAAAGAGATGATTAATATGTATGTACAACGATTTGGCTCCTGATAAGCAATATGATAACATCAGGTCTACTCGGTACATTAGTGCAACTTGGCAAGATTTGTGACTTGTCTTAGCATCCTCCCCAGGAAGTGAAGTTTGGCTGAGGCAATACCATCTTAAGAAAGGCCAGATCTGCATATTATTAACATTTGTGTTGGTGGGTTCCCAGAAACGGGTGTAGTCTAACCCAAAATGAATGCTATAATGGAAAAACTGTACTTGTTCTCAGAGTGTGAAACCATCTGAGGGAAGCAAGCAAAAAAAAAAAAACTTTTTAGACAGTTCTTCAGCACAAATGGTTGGTGTCAAAACTAGCTGCAGGCATGCTCTGCTCGGCAGCTGCACACGCATGGCAGGCACGGAGTTATCTGGCTATGAATGTTTGTTTCTCACGTCAAAACTCGAAGTGGAGGATGGAGCAAACCATACTGGCTCCTGGAAATGAAATAGGCTTCCCTCTAGAGCTTCGTTCTGCAGCCTAGGGGAGAATAAGTCAACATACAATGGCATCTTCATGTGTGAAAGAAGGAAAGAAAGAAAGAAGGAAAGAAAGAAAGAAAGAAAGGAAGGAAGGAAGGAAGGAAGAGAGAGAGAAGGAGAGAGGAGGGAGGGGGAGGGAGAGAAGGAGAGAGGGAGAGGGAGAGGGAGAGAAGGAGAGAGCGAGGGAGGGAGAGAGGGAGGGAGAGAGAGAGAGAGAGAGAGAGAGAGAGAGAGAGAGAGAGAGAGAGAGAGAGAGGGAGAGAGAGGGAGAGAGAGAGAGAGAGAGGGAGAGGAGGGAGGGAGGGAGAGAGGGAGAGAGGAAGGGAAGGGAGGAAGAAAAGAAGGAAGGGAGGGAGGAAATGTTGTGGACAGATGAGATGGCTCAGAGGGTAATGAAAGGCATTTGCTTCTTAATTTTGATGAGCTGAGTTTAATTCTCACTGCTCATATAAAAAGTAGAAGGAGAGACTCAACTCTCCAAAGTGTGTCTTTTCCCTTCCATTTATATGCTGAGGCAACACACACACACACACACACACACACACACAGACACACACACACAGACACACACACAGACACACACACACAGACACACACACAGACACACACACACACACACACACACACACACACACACACACACACACACACACACACACACACACACACAGACACACACACAGACACACACACACACACACACACACACACACACACACACACAGACACACACACACACACACACACACACACACACACAGACACACACACACACACACACACACACACAGACACACACACACACACACAGACACACACACACACACACACACACACACACACACACACAGACACACACACACAGACACACACACAGACACACACACACACACAGACACACACACACACACACACACACACACACACACACACACACACACACACACACACACACACACACACACACACACAGACACACACACACACACACACACACACACAGACACACACACACACACACACACACACACACACACACACACACACACACACACACACACACAACACACACACACACACACACACACACACACACACACACACAGACACACACACACAGACACACACACACACACACACACACACACACACAGACACACACACACACACAGACACACACACACACACAGACACACACACACACACACACACACACACACACACACACACACACACACACACACACACACACACACACACACACACACACACACACACACACACACCACAGTAGCCATACATTTTGAAGGAAGTGTTTTTCTCTGCTAAGAATAAAATGTTACTTAGCTTTTGATCATTCCGTGTCACAGCTATCTTAGCTTTTCTTCTTTAGGCCATCGTTATGAGAAACCCAGAACTGGCTGGAGACAGGTAGATTTTACTCTGTGCGAAAACTTGTTTCTCAAGCTCGGTTGTCTGGAAAGTTTAGGATTGGTGTGTCTTCTTAGCAAGGCGAAGAAAACAGACTTTTTAATCCAGTTCATTTTTAAATCAAAAATTTCAATTCAAGGCTTTTACTTGGAAGAGAACATAGACTAAAACATTGATGAGGAAATATAAAAATCACTGTCAGTATTTCAACATTAAGTAGATTTGCTCTACCGGGTCCCCTTGGTGGAATCGCGGGGAACATTTTAAGGACTATATCTAGAAACGAGTTTCTCCCACAATGCCTCACTCAATATGACTCTCTTTATTTGGGAATCTTAAGGAAAACCTTAAATATAAGTATAGATGCGTGTCTTCTGTAGAAGCTGTTTGGGCCAAATGACTAAGTCAAAAAATGTGACAGTGCCAATAAGCCCGACTGTAATCCCCAGCATGTAAAATCCGGGAGTTTAATCGCTAAGTCTGTAAGTCTTAGCTTACTCGTAGTCTTTACTACACGACCATAGACTTTCTAACCCACATATGACTCTCATTTTATAAAGCACGTTCTGTTTATAGATATTTTCAAGATATCTAAGTTAGGTTTTAAGTCTCCAGCTGTTCAAAAAATATCTCATACGGATAAACTTGTTATCTATGTGCAAAAGGAAAAAAAAATAGCCTAAGGATTTTGCAAGTCAAGTGAAAACAATTCAGCTATGTTTCAGGATGAAGGGGGGGCAGGGGCTATCAGCAAAAGTCTTCACATGGGACACAATCACAAAGAAGGAATGGAAACGTTTGCCTCTCGCAATATGCACTTGAGCGAAGCCTTATCGTGTAGGTCTGCAATCCCAGTTACTAAGGGACTAAAGCAGGAGGCCCTGTTGCTAGACGACTGAGTAAGCTTAACTCAAGCCTAGAAAACTTACTGATGCTGCCCTGAATGTCATATAAATAATAAGTGAATGTGCCGAAGAGGCAGATCAATGGTAGACTATCTGCCTAGCGTGAGCCAGTCCCTATTTAATCTGCTAGCACTGGGTTTGAATACCTACTCGTGCAGTTGTATTTCCGAGCTCTGTGGTGGTTTGAATGAGAAGGGCTCCTCCATAGGCTCATATGTTTTAATGCTCTGTCCCCAGTTGGTGGAACTGTTTGGAAAGGATTAGGAGGTGTGGCCTCGCTGGAGGAGGCGTGGCACTGGAGGTGTGCTTTGAGGCTTCAAAAGTCTATATCAGGCCCAGTGTCTCTCTACCTCTAACCAGTGGACCAAGATGTAAAAGATCTCAGCTACTGCCCCCGTGCCATGTCTCTTTGCCTCCCATTGTGACAACAGTGGACCAACCTTCTAAAACTGTAAGCAGACCCCAGGTACAATGATTTATTTTACTAGAGTTGCCTTGGTCATGGTGTCTCTTCACAGCAATTGAACAATCATCCAAATAGGTTCCTAGATAGATACCCCTGGAAGTCTGGAGGTTAGAGACCCAGGGAACGTTCGTTTAACATGACCTCTTAGGATCGGATCTAAAATACCAAAGAGAAAGAAATTACATAAAACTACAATGTTTACCTTAAGAAGAATAAAGAAGACAAAATGTAAAATGTCATATAGCATATAAAAGATAAAATAATCCACAGTTCTTATCAACAGAGTAAAGAGCACACTTGCAGAGACTTAATAAGGATGCATTATGTAGTATGATAGGAGGCTTAAGGATGGACTTCATAACTTCTCGTGGAAAGAATATATTTTATTGGATACTTCAGGAACTAAATTTAAATCATACACTATAAGACAAGAGACAGGGTAAAGAGACTTCCGTACTTCTAGCATTTGGAGGGAAAAATGTTGAAATGAACTCATCAATTATTAATCAATGTATTCCTTAGGAAGAATCTGTTTCCATGAATTCTCAACGGCTCCCTTTCACGTGTAGAGTCAGATAAGTTTGTGTTCCAACACTGGCATTTTCCTTAAAGTGAAAGTAATGGTAGATTCTTGGTAAAGACATTTTTCATTTCAAATAAACTGTTACCAACCGTGAAGGTGGCTACCTTCTAGTTGAAAACCTAGTCTTTAATACAAGAAAATGACTAATAATAAATTTAAAATCTTGTAACAAGAATTTTGGCATTGAGAAATAAATGCAGTTTTGTTATTATTTAGTCTAAAATACAGTGTAAATGGCTTATAATATGAGCATCTTAAAGGGAAAAGAAAAATAATATTTAAATAGCATATTACATTATCATGTATTTTATTAGTTTCATTATAGAGTTATGTTTCATAACACACACACACACACACACACACACACACACACACACACTTCACAGGTGTCTGGAGAGATCAGAAGAGGGTGTTAGATCTGCTACTGAAGTTGCAGGTGTTTGTAAGTTGCCTGTCCTAGGTTCTAGGAAACGAATTCAGGTCCTTCGAAAGAGTGGCAAGTAACTCTAACCATTGAGCCATCTCTCCAGCCCTTGTGTCTATTCTTTTAAAAAATGTTTGAAAGAAACTTTTAGCTCCAGATGTGTCTCCGCAGTAGGGAGGCAGAGCCAGGCAGAGCTCTGTATATTTGAGACCAGTCTGGTATATGTAACAAGTTGTAACCTGCCAGACCTGTGATAATGAAAAATTATGAAAAAAAAAGATAAAGTAGACAAACAAACAAAACAAAACACCCTAGCTAACTAACTAACTAACTAACTACCTAATTAATTAACTAACTAACTAACTAAAATAAGCATAGAGAGGAAGAGGAAAACAAAAGACACTGTTAGCATACAGTAGATCCATGGAAAATGAGGAGATGGCCCAACAAACATGTAAATAGGGACTCTGAGGTAAGAAGAGAATGAGAGATTACTTAAACACAGTTGCTGAGCTATTTCCAATGCGCGCACATGTACACACACACACACACACACACACACACACACACATTGTATCAGAATTGGGTGACGACTGTGGTCAAAAATAATAATCACAGATATAGCCAACTTCCAAACAAACAAACAAACAAACAAACAAACTAGATGCACAAAAAGATAATAGGACTGTTTAAAAGGAAAGTGCTCTTAATCTCAAAGATCCAGAAGGAGACAACATAAACACAGGAGCAATGGTAAGATATATGCTACATGGTTCTCAAAAAGTTATGAGCCAACTCAGATTCCATTGGTAGGCCTCCTCATTAGAAATGTCAAAAAGAGGTTTTCCAGCAGCAGTGCAAAGCCATGCACTAATGCAGAAATAAAAGAGACGACGTAATTAACAAATATGTGGATGCCCCTGAGTCAATCCGTGTTATTTATGATGATAGTGTTCTGTGAGACTCCAATGCCTGTGGTAAAAATTCATGGCAACAGCTCAAAGCCTGGAGAAGAGCAAGCAGTTCTAGTATTTTAGGGATTATGTATAAATATGTAGAGTTAATAAATATTAGACTCTGAATAAGTGTAACCTGTGGAATAATCATTATTTAATGAGTAAAAATGTGTAAACAAAAACAATTAGAAAATGGGATAATAAAAAAAGACTTGGCTAATCCAGAAGAACACAGTGACAGGAAGAAAAGAAACAAAAACGAGCAAATTGAAACTGAGATACCAGATACAAACTCATTGTTTATTTTTTGTTTGTTTGGCTTTGGTTTTTGGTTTATTTGGGTTTTTTTGTTATTGTTGTTGTTTTGCTTTGTTTTTGTCTTTGCTATTTCTCTGTTTTTGTTTTTGAGACAGGGTTTCTCTGTGTAACCTTGGCTGTCCTGGAACTCTGTTTGTAGACCAGGCTGGCCTCTAACTTATAGAGAACTTCTGTAATAAATCACTATTACACTGCTACATATTAATGGCGTGCGAGTTTCCTGTGGCCTTAAAGTATGTTTTTACCTTCTCCACTAAATAACAAATGGCCTTATATTTTTGTCTTTCCTATTATTTTCCAAGAACATACCTTTATCATAAGCTTTCAATTATATTGACACACTTTATTCCTCTTAAAGAAGTACACATCCTTAGCTCTCAAGAACTTTTCCTGATTTTAAAAACAATGCAAAACTAAGTCATGGCACCAAGGCATCTTTAAAGCTAACCCTGTATCCTTCTTCATAGATCAATTGCAGTTTTGTTTGACTTAGATGAGAAAAACATTGCAGAACATCCTATTTAATTTACTGTCTAGAGTTGGTTTTTACTTTTTGCTTTAAATCTTTTCACAAATACAAATGATCGTAACCAGAAAACAGATAATAACCATGCGTTGGGTATGGTGGCACAAGCCTGCGGTCCCAGCACATGGCAAGTAGTGGCAGCAGGATCAAGAATTCAAGTCTTCTTTGCCTATGTAGTGAGTTTAAACCTGGTCTGGTCCAGAAGAGTCTCATAAGGAAAGAGGTGTAGTAACAATAACAATCTGAATTATAAGCACCGCGTCTTATCTACCGTGAAAACATGAGAACAGCAAAGTGCTGTTCTTTCAAAGCCAAGGGGATGGGAAAAGGGTATTGTGGATTAAACGTTGGACTCACAATCGCGAGGACTGAGTAGTTGGGATCCCAGCCTCTATACCACCGTTAGGTGGATTTAGTTGACCTCTTGTAATACATAATGTAGCATTCCAGAGAGCTAAATTTCATTGGGAACTTTGGGTAAACCTCACGCCACCATGTAGTCATGGACATACACTTTCATGTTCTGTTTATTATCTAGCAAATAGAACTCTTGTACTTACAAAGTAGAGTTGTAGATGTCATGTATCTCCTTCCTGATTGGGTAGGAAAGATCAAGCTCATGTAAAGACTTCATTCATGAGGCAACACTCTTAATTGTCTTACTTGTTTTCTATTTTCCTTGGAGGAAAATCCATATCTGAAGAACATAATTTTAGAAACTCTTAAAAGAAATGTGTTTGACTTCATTTTTTTTCCCCTTTAATACAGGCCTGGAGGGTTACAGTTGTAACAAATTTGTGATCAGCCTAAATTTGTAACAATTATTTATTTACTGAAAAAGCAATAGTGCTTGCCCACAGCTGTCTGGAAGAAATCCCTCTGTTGGGGTTACAGCTGAGTTATGGCAAGGTAAAAAAAATGACAGCCGGTCTTTATTCCCCGCTCTGGGATGACTACAGGAGAACAGGATGTATAGCCCTCTAGAACCATGGTAAAAATTTATACAAATTGTTCCTTTCTATCTGATCGCTGCTACTTTTGTCGGTGTTACATACTGTCATTAAATTCTCCACCCTCGCCATTACAGCTTCCATTACCACCCACATGGCGCTGTGGCTTTATCCATGGGTGGCAGATGTTATCACCGTATGTCATGCGATCAATTTTCCATTCAAGGGTAATGCAATGTTTGGGGGAAAGCCAACTCACACTTTAGTAAAGGCTGTCTCTGTAGTCTTCACCAGCGGTAAATGCAAGCATCCTTTCAACTTCTTGGCAGAGCTATTTAACCAAAATCCAGCAGGGACCTCAGAGGCACTTTGCATGCTTCCGTGTTAGTAGGGCACTCTTTCTCACTGTCACCTGCCAAATTGCTTCCTATTAAGAGGGTTGGCATTATTTTGTCTTTTTTTTTTAACTTTTATTCATCTCAGACTATTCTGGGCTAAAATTCAGGAAAGATAAGACATGGTGGAAAGCATAGGTCTCAGATCTGGTTGGTCCTCAAGGCTCTTCGCTACTGGCTTATTCTGTGATCTGCATCTCATGCCGTTGTTTCCAGAGGCAGCACTCAGACTTCACAATCTTTATTCTGAATTATTACAGGAAACGCAGGGGCTATTTAATTTTCATCTGTATGGTTTCAATTCTCTCTCCTCCTCCTCCTCCCCCCCTCCTCCTCCCCCTTCCCTCCCCCTCCCCCTCTCTCCTCATTTCTGCACGGTTGGCTCAATGCCATCCTTAGAACAGATTTGTAGCTTTCTATATTAATAAACATGTATTATTTTTTTACTCAATGTGTTATATTTTTTATATTTAAACATTAAATGCAATTCTTCCAAGACTTCTGAAAGTTGATGATAAACCTTAAGTCACTTTGAAACTAGTCCAGTCTAAACCACGATGCTCCCTGCTTCCTGGGCCCATGGTGGGGATATGCAGTGTGGAGTGTCTGGGAGGGAGAAAGGAGAGGAAGCTGCTTGCTCTTTTTGTTCCTGCAATTATCTTTCCATCAGGGATGCTAATTGCCTGAAATTTGACAATTGACTTTGCCTACACTGTCTGCCTGTGCTAATAAAGAACTAACATTACATTTTCACCATTTTTATCTCATCAAGAAATCCAAATTTCATGGTCAAATATGTTTTAAACTCTATTTCTAGTCATCACCTAACTTGGCTTTATTCAGATACATTGTATCTGTTGATTCAGGACATTCAATAACCAAAATTACTGTGGTACTTCAAGTAGAGACGATCTGAATGAACTTTCTTTTCTTCCTTCCTTCCTTCCTTCCTTCCTTCCTTCCTTCCTTCCTTCCTTCCTTTCTTTCTTTTTTTTAAAGATTTATTTATTTATTATATATAAGTACACTGTAGCTGTTCAAACACACCAGAAGAGGGCATCAGATCTCATTACAGATGGTTGTGAGCCACCATGGGGTTGCTGGGATTTGAACTCAGGACCTTTGGAAGAGCAGTCAGTGCTCTTAACCACTGAGCCATCTCTTCAGCCCCTTCCTTCCTTCCTTCCTTCCTTTTTTCTTTCTTTTCTTCCTTTCTTTCTTTCTTTCTTTCTGATGTGGTGTGTGTGTGTGTGTGTGTGTGTGTGTGTGTGTGTGTGTGTGTGTGTGTGTGTGTAAATTTGCCACAGTATGTGTGACAGTCAAAGGACAACTTGCAGGAATCAGTAACATTCTTCTACCAGCTGAGTACAGTCCTGAAGTTTTATGTAACATGAAATATAATATTCTTTGTAAAATTCTCATTTAATATCATTCCAAAAGAAAGAGAGAGAAGTAGGGAAATTTGTTTAGCAACTTGCAGTAATGTACTTAGGGAGCAGACTAAAGTGGGGCCCATCCTTTGTGAGGCCTAAGATTGATGCCTGGACATCATAATATTTTAAATTTAGTGTCTCATAGGATGGACTCAAATTCACAGTCTTCTTGCCTCAACCTTTCAAATGCTGTAGCTATAGACATCTGTGACTACATCTGAAAACTGATATTTCATAAAACTAACAACTTGTCTTAGTTACTTTCCTGTTGCTGGGATAAACCCCTCAGATTGACTTAAGTAGGAAAGGATTTATTTAGGTTCTCAAGAGGAGCATACAGTCTATCACCACAGGGACGTCAGCATGAACTTGTGTTAATCCCAAAGGCAAAGGAGAAAGACCACTGACCCAAACCATCATGGCCAAAGCAGGCAATTAATTGAAGAAAGCATTGTTTATTTGACTCCTCCTAAGGTGGGGTTTGAGAAGACATCCTGGATGTGAGGAAGACAAGGCTTTTATAGCTAGGGGTAGAGAGTTTTCAAGCTGAAGTCTGGCAAAATAGGCAGAGTTACAGGAGCAACAAGTTAGTTCTAATGACGTTTAAGATGAGGCTACAAGGTAGGTATAACAAGACAATTATAGTCACAGCAAGGAACTCATAGGCAGTCATATAACATTTAAAAATAATGGTATGGTTCCAAAATAACTCTTTAGAACAAAGACATGATTGCCATTCCCACAGTATAGAAACATTTGTATTTAAGGGTACAGGTAGAGCATAACCCAATTCTTGAGAAGCAGAGGTTTGATCATAAGCAAGAATGAGTCTGTTTTTCTTTATGATAGGATTTTAAAAAAATACAAAAACTTTTTATTGGTTATTTGTGAATTTCACATCATGCACCCCAATCCCACTCATCTTCCCCTCCCCTCCTTGGAAGCTGTGTAGTGTGTCACAGTGTGTCCCACATTATACACCTTTGTCTACACTTCTTTGCCTGTAGGTGTTCCTTGCAATGAATCATTGGTCTGGTACGAGGCCTCTGGATTCTGCTACTTTATCAATACTGGAACCTCACTGGGATTCTTCTTGGATATCCTGGTTTTGCCCTGTATCATGCAGATCCTGTAGTTTTAAACCTATAGCACCCACCCAGTTCTTTTGTGAGGTAGATGTAGGGGTGGGCCAATTCAAAGTTCTGGATCTGGGCCTGAAAGGTATATGACCTGGTCAGCCAGATCTCTAAATCTCAGGCCCTCAGGGTCGGCTTAACAGCAACCCCTGTTCCCAAGGTCAGTTCTACCCTGATACCCAGTTGAGGTGCATGGCCTACTCTCCTAAGTGTTGCAGCCAGGAAGGGCCAGGGCCAGTTTTACCACTCTCATGATTCCAGGACCAGCTTTCCTGCCTGCCATAGATGAAAAGAGAATGGGGGCCAGGGAGAGGAAGGTATCTCTCTTGACCATGCCACCACCCAGCAGCCAAGGGGCAGGGCTGGCTCTCCCATACTCACACTCTCAAGGTCAGTTCACCCACAACCTTAACATCCATGGCCAGCTGTATTGTGCCACCCAGGTGAGGTTTAGGGTCAGCTCTCCCACTCTGATGACCTCAGGGACAGCTCTCATACCTATCCATAGGGTCAAGAGGTGGGGGACATCTCTCCCTCTCCAGATGAGGTATAGGGCCTGTTCTCCCAAATTCTGCAACAGGTGAGGGACAGGGCCAGCTCTCCTGCTCTGATGACTGCAGGACCAGGTTTCCTGCTTTCCAGGTGGTGAAGGGGAAGGGAGAAGGAAGGTATCTCTCCTTTGTCAACACCACCGCACAGGAGACAAGTAGTAGAACCAGGTCACCCATGCTTGTATCCTCAGGGGCAAGCTCAACTGCAGCTTCCACAACTGCAGCTGTCTGGAAGTAGGGTCAACACTCTTACTCTCATGCTCCCAGGGCCAGCTCTCCCATGATATCCATGTGAGTGGTGGGGTGAATTCTGCACATCTCTCAGATATTAACATGTCCCTAGGCAGCAGCCCAGATTAGGTATATCCACCTGGATATCCCTTTGGTAACAGACACCTGCTGCTTCAGGGCTATGGACCCAATGTGGCTTCTGGTAGCACTATGGGCCAGGATTCTGCCATTGTCCCAGGTGGCATCACTGTCCGTTCAAATCAGGCTGTTCCTCACTACCCTTGAGTCTTCTGTTCTGCCACTTTTCATTGTGCCTGCATCTGCATTCTTCTGTTTCTCTTTGTCTTCCATTTCTCTACCACTTACTTGTTCCTCATAGAGGCAACTGAGGTCTTTGAGTGTCTGAGGTTGCCTAAGGAGTACTATGCCCGCTCATGCATTAAGGCACCAGGCAGGGGTCATCTCAGGTACACCTTTTCCTTGCCCACCCTAGGCCTGCACTGCACCTGACTGATGGTCATCTCAGGCTAATTCCCTGTCCAGGCCCAGTCGTGACAGTCTGGTGATCATCTCAGGCTCTGTCTCTTCAGGAAACGTTGGGCTACTAATATTCAGAAGGTCATAGGTCAGCATCTTGAATGTAGACGTAGCCTCTTTCCTCTCTGCCATCTGCCGATGCACATGTGACACAGCAGCCATATACATATCATTTCTATGGGCAGGTATAATATTGTTTTTAATCCTATGATGAAAGCAAGCTGGTTCCTCACTTTAAGCAGCAGCCCACATTATGTCCATAACCAGGAAGAGAACGATGAATGCTTATGCTCACCTCACTGTCTCCATTTCATACAGTCCAGAATCTCAGCCAAGGGACTGAGGCCACCCAAATAGGCAGGTTTTCCCACCCCAATAAATTTAATCAAGATAATCTCTTATAGGTATGCTAAGAGGCCCATCTCCAACACCTTATCATTCGTCAAGTCAATGACTTGATTAATCATCACTCAATCTTATTGAGTTAATTTTGGATTCTAGTTATCACTACTGTCTATGATCCTCCCTTTTGTTACACAGTAAGCTAGGATTTACCTCCAGGGTAGCAAACATAACTTCTAAGACCCATCTCTATTTAAGATGCAACACTACCCACAGACTATTCAACATACCAATTTGTTATGTAGATATATAACATGTTTATTATTGTTTAAATACAATTTGCCTTCAGTGAAATGTAAACTTGATGAAATCCATGACTTGGCAACGCTATTATAGTATTTTAGCACCCAGAACATTGCCTTCATATACAAATGCCAGATATATTTGAATTCATACTTTAAGAAGAACATGGTGGTTTTTCATTGGCTACTGATAAAATAGATCCTTATGAATTTATATGAGTACCCATGAAGTTCTGTGAACGTTTATGACTGTTATGGTCTTCATACAGGGCCATGGATCTTATAGGATCTTGGAAAATTACAGCAATACGTGAGATGTCTTGGTTGGTAATATCAACTTTGATCCTTGGCTTCTTCAAATGAGATACTGAATCAAATCTTGTGTATCAGCCTTTATCAGCATTTGTTTTGGTACTTCTGGAAGTCTTAGTTTCAAAGGCCTCTCTCCACAAACCTCCTCTTTTCAGTCACTCAGCATATTTTTAATAGTACATTTGCATTTTTAAAGTATAAGATCATGCTCAGTCAGCTAGACAGAAGGAACTTGTGTTACATCGTTTGGTCTAAGCCGCACCATATCTTCTTCCTGGGTGCTCGTTATGTAGTGTCCGAGACCCTGAGCACTACAGTTAACTGGCTAATTCATGCAATCTGGATCCGTTTCCCATGACAAGCGTCCCGATTTTGGATTTCCTTGAATGTTGGCAATTCTTTTACTTTTCCAACACTTCTATGTTCCATTGTTTAAGTCACGCTACTTAACCATCAGATGTTTTGTATGTCATCAAGAGAAGTTTTTAAAATTACTCAGACATATTTCAGATGAGTTTACTTGGCTTCTGGCAAGCTAGGCAAATATAGGGGCAGACCCTCATGGTCACCTCAAAGTCACTGCTCCTCAGGAAGCTGTCTCCCACTAACAATGCCGCTCTCCCATTCTGTGCAGTCAGCTCCATCCCGTTAGCTTTGTCAAACTGGTGTCCTAAAGAGACTCATGGCAGCGCAGCCAGATCTCTGCAAACGGAAGTCAGTCTGGTGCTAGACACTGTTTGACCCAAGTATATAGAAAGCACGCAACTTATCTCCATTTATTTTCTGTCATTCAATTTTATAGCTGCTGCAATCCGTAGTATTCAAGCCACTCATGGCACTGGTCTCCTTCAACTGGAAAGGAAATAAATGTTAAATTCAATCACTGACAACAGTGCTTCTCTACTTAAAGGAGCATGTGACTCACTGGAGCATCTTAAAATGCAGTTTACTGTGACCCTGGTTAATGCCTAAGTCTACATTAGACCCGGCTTCCAGAGGCTTTCCAGAGCAATGTCAAGGCCTGCACTTTGATCAAAGGCTAGTTTTGCAGTGTATCCTTTTACATTTTTCTACTCCCTTGTGTTTTGCTACCCCCTCCTTCCCTCGACTTCCTGTTCTCTTTAAGAGTAGAGAAACCTTAGAGTTTGAATCTCAAACCATGTCTTTTATTCCTAGTGATGAATCTCAAAACTGAGGGTATAAGAAAAGTTTATCTGGGAAATATATAAAATGGGACTCCTCTTTGATTCCTATGATACAGTGTGTGTGTGTGTGTGTGTGTGTGTGTGTGTGTGTGTATGTAGTAGTGTGTAGTATGGAATCGATTAATATGAATTTCTAATTTGGATGTCTATCCTTTTAATGTCTATAGTGTTAAGGTATATACAATAATTTAAGTTATACATGCAGGTAGTAAGAAGGTTGCTAAAGTGACCTAATTCTCACCTTTACCACCTCATATAGTTGGGAGCTTTGTAGAGGAAGGTTGGGTCACTGGGGAAGTTCCACTGAGAGAGAAATAAGAATCCCATTCTGTTCCTTTGCTTTCCAACATCCATGAAGTGAGCACGTACTTTGTCATGACGTGGTGCCTCCCAGAAGGCCTAAAAGTTGATTGGGCGGGCCAAGCAACCATGGACCCAAAAGTCTCCCAAAGTATCAACTGAAATAAGTGTAGACATGAGAAATGCAGATGTCTACTTAAAAAGGATATGCATTTATTCTAGAGCTAAATATTAGTGATTATGGTGGGGAATAGAGATATGGGTTACCCCAAATTCTATGCTTTCACATGACAGCTACCTCATGAAGTTTTTGTAGTAACAGAACAAAGAAAGTCGTAAATCAAGACACTCTTTTAAAGCATCTGTGGAAACACCAGGTAGAGAGGAGTCAACAAAGCAGACAGCATTTTTAGCTTTAGGTTGATGGAAGCTAGCAGTCTCTGAAGCTAATGTACTGAAAGGTTTCACATGACAGAAGGATGTTTACTCAGAGAGCTGAGTAGGGGATGACTATTAAGAAAGCCAAAGATAGTCTGGAATAAATGCAATCGGATTTTGTTCTTGCAGCATTCCAACTTCCACAGTCATTGAAGTTCTATTGGTTAAAGAGACCTTTAGGAGGTTCAGTATCAGGTACAGCCTTCATTTAGAAATGCTGGCTCACATGGATTTTCACCTCCTTCAGCTGATTTATCTCGGATACTTAGTCACAGGATGGAAAGTAGACTAAAACACCCTATTGGGTGTGAGGTGAATCTCATAAGTATTTTAAATGTCATTTCCCTGATTATTAATGATGCCCAACAGTTTTCAAAGGTTGGTCATTGTTACGTCTTCTTAGAAGAAACGTCTATTTTGGCCTTTACAATTTATTTTTAAGTAGGTTGATTTCCCACTACCATTTGATTGTTTTACATATTAACCCTTTAGGAACCTCATCCACTTTCAGTGCTGTAAACATTTCTTACATGCTGACAATTTCCAAATGAGATCTGCACCTCAGACCCCATGAGTCAACTGTAAAGGAACCTGATAGGTTATTTCTCTACTGATGAAATGAGACAATTCAAGCCGGATTAGAATATATTAAATGTTGGTTTATTGGGAAGCTGCTCTTGGTTGAGTTTATTAGCCCCAAGTATTGGTGTCAAGGGAGTCATTGTCATGGTAAGAAAAGGGGGGAGGCAGGGGAAGAGGGAGAAGGAGGGGGAGGAGACAGGGGAGGGAGAGGAGACAGGGGAGGGAGAGAGATTGAGATTGAATGAAATGTCTGGATTATATAAGAAAGAGCCTCTGAGGAAGGGCAGTCCAGCCCCATCGCTGGAAAGTTCTGGGCTGCCAGCAGGGAGCGCCAAGTTGGAACTGAGGAATGCTGGGAGAACCTGGAGGCCAGGCCTGCTTTGACATGTAAAATATGCACCTCAGTCCTTTGTCTAGTGTTGGAACTGGAAAAGAACCATCCCCCAAAGAGAGTTTACATCTAGGGAACACTTACTTATCTGTGCCTTCCTGTTTATAATAGAATCAGGCAGGAACTTGCTTTAAAAGGTGAGCTACGACCTCTTCAAATGCAGATTCATTTAGTCTGGGTGAGGCCCTCGGTGCTCACTTTTATAACTTCCTCCAGTGTTCGTGATACTGATGTCCCAGCCACCTATTTAGGAAGGGCTATCTAGCCTCAAGATTTCTCTAGCTTTTCCTGGCGACTAGACCACAGTGTTTGTGAAAACATTTTCCTCTCCGGAGAACTTAAAGCTTAAAGATAAAGGGTAGTTTAACGCTACTCATGGTAAACATTACTGACAAAGGGAAATCTTGGTGGTGCAGAGAACAGAATCTCGGGGCTGAGCCTGGGTGAAGAACAAGCATTGCAATTGGACAGTTCAAAAAACTCCCTGGCCCCGCCCCCACCCAACCCCTAAGGTGGAGTCGGCTTAAGCCAAGCTAAAGAGATAGGTGGAATACCTTTAATGAAACACTGCATTTTTTCCTTTCCTGGATTCCCACCCCCTAGCGGCATCTCACTGAGGCACAGCCCTGCCCACTTCTCTGAATCCCTCAAAAAGGCCTAACTCTTTTTTTTCTCCTCTATCTCTTTTCTAAAAATGCGTTTGCTAAACATGGGCTTCCCTAACACTTTAGGCTTCACCCTCCCTAAAGTAAGCCACCCTGCCTCCCTCGTCACATGCTGCTAGATGCTTGCCACATAGCTGACCTCTATGCTTGTTTAACTCAAACAGTGTGGCTTTCCCTCCCCGCTCCTCCATTCTCCATTCCGAGCAGCCGCTGAGATTTACGGCTCTCCTGACTTGGGTTCTCTGCTTCTTTCTTTTAAACTCCAATAAAATTGCCTGAAGAACCCCAGGGCAGGGGTGGGGGGTGGGGGGTGGGGGGACTCCCAATTTCTCCGGGATCACAAAAAGAGTCCTCAAAGTTTCAGTAAACATAATCTCAAGAGAAAAAAAAAAACTCACAAATCTACTTCAAAAAAAAAAT
Source organism: Rattus rattus (assembly GCF_011064425.1). Classification (NCBI taxonomy): domain Eukaryota; kingdom Metazoa; phylum Chordata; class Mammalia; order Rodentia; family Muridae; genus Rattus; species Rattus rattus. Next base: position 43,295,589 of record NC_046158.1, read on the forward strand.
CATATAACCGAAGTAAAATCAGTCTATTATTTCATACCTTGCATGGCCTGGTAGATGCTGTTCAACACTTATTGATGAAAGCAATAGATCTCATTTCACAGACATCCGTGAGGTGGTCTATTTTAGAGCCAGGTATGAGCGTCCATGACCTAGGAAGACGGATTCAGGCTTGGCTGAATACTATGTTCTAATGCATAGCAAATTCACAAGCTTTTTTTTCTTAAAGTAAACATAGAACAAAGAAGACTATAAAATAAATCACTTTTCAGATAGGTCAGTGGACACAGCGAGTAGGTGGGTTACAGCATGGTGGGGGATAATCAGTGATTCTCAACTTTCTACATGCTGCCAACTTTCCCATACATAGTTCCTCATGTTGTGGTGACCCCTCCCCCCACAATAAATTATTTCATTGCTCCTTCATAAGTGTAATTTTACCTCTGCTATGACTTGCAACATAAATATCAGTTATGCAGGATAGCTGAGATGTGATCCCTGTGGGGGGTCTGGAGCTACAGGTCGAGAGCCATTGTTTTAGCTGCTATCTGTCAGCAAGCCCTTTGCTTGGTGGAAACGAGAGGTCTGCTAATCCAGTCCAAAAGATTTACCGGATGTTTACAAAAGATGCCAGGTTATGTCTAAAGGATGGCAGCACATGGCATTGAAGGGGCTAGAGACACCCTGAGATAACTAGGCTCTGAACTTGCAACCCGCCAAGCATTCTGTGTGCCTGATATTTTAATCAGTCGATTAGCCTTTGCAGACACAGCTTCTTTACGTGAGTTCTATTCACATGCACGTACACTGACCAGCCTCAGAGCAATTCTATGTGAAGTCTGCTTCATGTTAAGTCACCAGCCTCTTCCTTTTGTCCTCTGTACCATTATCCCTAGACTACCAGTTACCTCTGTACATAAAGGAGACTCCCTATTTGTCTCCTTCCCCTTGGTTTGTATTCCCATGAAGCCATCAAACTAAGAAACTGCAGAACAAGATCCGTAGATATCTCTCTACCTCCATGATGGGCACTGGTTGAGAGAAAACCTGTTAGACTGAGGGATGGGAATGTAGCTCAGTGGTCATGAGTTTGCAGCTCTTCTATGAGAGATTCGAGTTCAGTTCCCATCAACTCCCTCAGGCAGCTCACAACATGTAAGTCCAACTCTAGTAGATTCCTTCTGGAGGAAGTCTTCTACTACTACTACTACTACTACTACTACTACTACTACTACTACTGCTGCTGCTGCTGCTGCTACTACTACTACTACTGCTACTGCTACTACTACTACTACTACTACTACTACTACTACTACTACTACTATTGCTACTACTGCTACTGCTGCTGCTGCTACTACTACTACTGCTACTGCTGCTGCTACTACTACTACTACTACTACTGCTGCTACTACTGCTACTACTGCTGTAACAACTACTACTACTACTAATTGCCACCACTATTACTACTACCACTAGCACTACTACTACCACTGCTGCTATTACTACTACTAGTAGTACCACTGCTACCACTAATATCACTTCACCAGTAGTAGTACTGCTACTACTATTACTACTACTACTATTGCTACTGCTGCTGCTGCTGCTGCTGCTACTACTACTACTACTACTACTACTACACACACACACACACACTCACACACTCACACACACAAATAAAAATGAACCATTAAACAAAACAACCACCAATGCATGTCTTCTCAAGGAAGCTTTCTTAGAATCTCTCATCAAATGACTTCAGTCATCAGCCAGTGTGTATGTGTGTGTGTGTGTGTGTGTGTGTGTGTGTGTGTGTGTGTGTGTGTGTGTGTTTTCCCATGTCATGGCACATGGTGCAGAGGTCAGTGCCCCCACCAGCAGGGACCCAGTTATTCGTGGGAGTCGAGGGGCACCCATACCTGCGGGAGAACCGGCGAGAAAGAGGAGTGAGACCAAGCAGTGTCCTTGTCAAGGTCTCTTTATTGAGAGGAATGTACAGCATTTAAAGCTCTGAAGCAGGAATTGAAGCTTAAGGCAGGGGAAGTACTGGGAAGTGCCCAAGGACATAAGGTGAATCATTAAACTGCGAGATATCCTCCTTAGACAAAGAGGCAACAGTCTTCCGGGGACCTGTTCTTTCTGTGAAAAGGTCAAGCCCTTCTCAGGAATATGCTCAGGGCAGGGCACTAGCTTTGCTTAGTCCCGCAGTCCGGTCCCCAACAGGTCGGAGTACATATTTCTAGAAGTCATTGTCACTTTCTACCACATGAAACCCCAGATTGAACTCAGGTTGTCAGGTTTTGGGGCAAGAGCCTTTGCCTGCTGAACTCTCTCTGCGATCCAACCAGTACCACTTTAAATATGAAGAATACTGGTTTGTTTTATTAGGAACAGCTGTTCATTTAATTAGCTTTCTTGGCCATTTGTGATATCACCGGCCTTTAGTCTCAGCACTTAGGAGGCAGAGGCAGGCAGGTCTTTTTTAAGTTTGAGGCCAGCTTGGTGCACTGTGTTTCAGGCTAGCCAAGGCTGTTTAGTGAGATCTCGTTTAAAGCAACCCCCCCCAACCGCACATGAAGCTGCATATGGATTTGCTTTGCTGTCTTAAATAAATCTAATGTGATGTTTTCCTCAATTGTTCTTTTATTCATGTTATGCCTTTCAGTTCAGAAGTGAAATGATTTTGCCCAGGGTTATTAGAGCAAAATTAGAGTCCAATTAGTCACTTTGAGTCTTTGCAACCAAGTGGCTGATTCCTCTTTAATCGTTAACAAGCTCCAGTGTTCACACATTAATGCCGGTATCTAAGGAATCTGAAGTTGTACAAACCATGCAACTCTAAAATATTTGAATATTCTTCTACTCTGTTTGAAAAATGTGTATTCTGCTGGTCTGGCCCCAGAACTATGAATAGAAACACTGCCAAGCAGAGGTTGCCATGTCACTAGTAAGAGATGTCATGTTTGATTCATTTCGATTGGACCCCTTTGAAAGGCAATATTGGTGGTCCGTCTCGTTCTCTGCTTATAACTCAAAATGTACATTGAAGATGTGTATTTTTTTTCCACTAAAGGAAAAAAATCAGTGGGGTGAGGGGAAACAGGCAATTTACCTAGGCTTTCCTCGGTGTTTGCTTTGATTTATGGTGGGCAAGACATAGATTAACCCCGATTTCCTACATCCAAAACAAGACTTTTGACTCCAGCTGGCTGTTGTATGAAATATTTTTCTTCTCTGTTCGTCTCTCCATATTTCTTTCCTTTTTTTTTTTTTCACTGCCGTCCTCCCTCTGCTGCAGGGATTTGTCCTCTAAAAGCTCGGGGTGGGAGGGAGCAAGGACTAGGAGCAGGCAGGCAGCAGGAGCTGGAGGACGCTAGGATCTGGCTTTTGTTATTGGTTGGCTGGGGCCTGATGGATGGTCGAGGGCGGAGTGAGCTCTTCTCAGTGTGTTCTGCGGGAGCCCAAGTACAGAGACCATATTTACAGGTAAGAGGAAAAAATACGAAAAGAAATTCATTCTTCATTTCTTCCTTCCTTCCTTCCTTCCTTCTTTCCTTTTTTTTTTTTTAAAAGGGAAATGCTCGGTTCTAGTAGAAGCATCTTAGGGAGTGTGGGAATCCTAAAGGCGCTTCCCGAAACCGGTCCTTCGCTTGACTCCGGGAAGCCTTGATGAGCAGCTCCTTGTGTCTGCAAAACCCCTTTCCGATTTAAATACAAAAATGCACAAAAAACCACCAGGGACGTGTCTGTTTCTGGTTAGCCTTCTAAGCAATCGTCCCTGAGCACAACGGACTGATAAAATCGTGTGTCTTTGTGTGTTTTATCAAGGCTTGTATTCATGGAAACCAAAGACGGCATGAGAAAAGCTTGATAGACTCCACAGGTCCTGAGAAAATGGAGCCTTCTCTGAACACTGGATTCAGTGTTGGGTCGTTATATTTCCCACCCAGCAAGGAGCTTGTGATTTTTGTTTTTAAGTTTGCAGTTTCTTTTAGCCTAGACTTTGAACGAACGGTCTGTGTGCACGTATGCCCTCTTCTCTCTATGCATCTCATGCCCTGAGTAGCTGCAGCGTTTGTCAGCAAATGTGGAGCTGACGTGTGGTGATGAAGTAAAGATCTATCGACAGCTGTCCACATGCACGGGACGGTTTTCCGTTTAGAAAGCACAGAAGTCTAAATGAGAAAGATGAGACTTGGCTGAAAAGTAGTGTCTGACCGACAAATTTCATTTCTGCATCAGCTGCGTCAAGGTTAAGAAATTCCACGACATACTGCTAGCAAAAGCCTCAGGCAGTTCGTACGCCTAAAGTTTGGACTTCACTAGTTGCTTATAATGCCTGACATTATGTTTTATTTTCTTTTATGAAAACTAGGAAAGGTTTTTATTTTTAGCAGCATGGAATAAATGACATCTTTATAATAATAAAGACGGTGAAATAATTTTATACCACAACACTAACTCCTCTGTTGGTTATGTTTTATAAGATCATTTAAGTCGGAGAGGAACTCATTCCCATTGAAGTCTTAAAAATATGGTACAGTCGTGGACACATTGGCATCCAATTAATACCTGTTGACTGGAGTAAAACAAAATCATAACAGTGACGTAAATATTTTGATGCCTTTGAATGAATTAAAACTTACTATGAATAACTGTAATTTCTAAGAACATTTGGTCTTATTTTTGCTTTGATTTGGAAGATGGATGGTACAAACCTTACAAATTCTTAAGGAATTGAATGGTAAGGAAATACTGTTGGGTAGCAGGTAAAGATTATTCAAGTTAACGAACACCTCCGTCGAACTCCCTTAATCTACTGAATATCTGTAAGCGCTCAGATGCTATGTTGCTCTTTCCCATGGTTTGTTTTGAACCATTTCTGTTTTTCAAAAATCATGACGCAACGCTAAAATTTCTCTGTGTTTCCGATTGTTGATGTTTCTCTTTAAAAGCAATTTTTTGGTTTTTCAAACAGAACGGTGATTGCAATTAATTCAAGTTTCTCACCCCCCCCCCATGGAACGTAAGGTGGTATGCAAATTTAAATAAATACTCAGCTGCTGGAATGTGGCAGAGACAATAAATCAAGGCAGAGACATTTTTCTTTTAAAAAAAGGAATTATAAATTCTGAACAAAGCTACCTCTAGGAATGAAGAGGGATTGATGAAAATTAGAGAGCAGAGTTCCACATGGTTTTAAATTATTCGGTTGCCTTGGAAACCAGCTGCTGCAGATGCATTTTGCTTTCTTTAGCTAAAAATATCATCCTTTTAATAATCACTAAGGGAAAGGTTCTGAATAAAAGCAGAATGTATTGTTGTTGCTTTTTATAATTTCCTTAATGGCTCACATATTTTGGATGGAAAGTAGATAAGTCCTTCTCCATCAGTATTTCCTATCAGGCAGTGGCAGATGTCTGCAAGGCTCCCTGAAAAAGGGAGACAACTGTGGCGGCTCCTACCGCAGTCTGCGGGGTGTGTGTGTGTGTGTGTGTGTGTGTGTGTGGTACTGGAGGCACAAGAGAGGAAGAAGCATGAAAGATGATACAGGCAAATGAGAACCTTCCAGAGCTCTTCAGTAAGATGTGACCAGACCATTTGTTTCCTCCTGGTGCAGCCGGTTTTCAGATGTAAATAAATATAGGTTTGGAGTTGGTTCTCAGGTGTAAACATGGGCTTGTTTGGTGTTCCTCTGCACTGTGTTTGATTTCATTTTTATCCCCAGGTTGCAGAAGTTAGCCATGCACTGAGTAAGTTAAAAATGAAACATATTTTTAATGTATTGTTAACCTAAAAAAAATAAATAAATCAGGAAATGCATGCCCGGGTGCTGAGTACTGAGTAATTAAATCGGATTTGGACGCAATGGGATAAGGACCATCTTAACTCAAGGCCCAGGCCACATTGTACTAATTCAGTCATTAACTTACCTTGATAGTCTATCTAATGAATGAAGGACTCTCCATTCTAGCAAGCTAAAGACGTCGTTTTAATATTGAGGCAATTCATTTTAAATTTAATACGTTTTTATATGTGCACATGTATATTTGAAGTGTTTTCCTTTGTTCGAAGTAAAGCATTTGTTTTATATGGCTTAAAAAGCCCATCACAATTATCATCTTATTTTGCTCTAGGCAATCTCTGAAATTAAAATATTTTCATTTCTTGTGCTCGGTTCCGTTATCTTTTGCTAAGAAGGGAGATGCCCATAATGCTTGAGTTTTCCTTCTTGTTGTAATGTAAATGAGGGTCTCACTTCTGTTATCTCTTTACCACGTGGTGTTTAAATAACTTTGATATGGAATACTTTGGGTTCATAATAGTAATCTTAGCTGGTTAGATTTGGGGGTGAGCAGTGTGGCAGATACAGAACTACATGCTTAAACCACGTGCTAAAATATTTAATATCTACATTATGTGCTGTTAGACCCAATGAGCACATCATTGCTTTGCTTTTCTGGGGGCCCAAGGATAGTGGGGAGTAGTTTCTCTCAAATAATGTGAATATGATGATGATGTTGAAAACTACACTCACAAGACAGAAGAGCCAAGAGCTGGTCATGTGACCCATGCAAACAACCTCATTATCAGGCACAGTCAAGGTATATTTCAAGTTCATGCAGATTATGTACCAAATACACGTATTTGCAATGTTAAATAACGTAAAAATACAGTTCATTACTTGCACCTATAAAGTTTTATGCATCTCTATTTTCTAAAAATGGCTTGCTACTTTTGTAGATGCTTTTGTACAGGCCTCCCAAGCCTCATAAAATTCACTAAAGAAAATTAATATTTAATAGCTTCCTCCGCATCATAGGTAGGCAACTTTATGTCTGTAATGGAAAGATGCTAGTTTGATAAATGAACTCCTGTTTCTGGAAAGGAAGTGCTGGGATTTGCCAGAAAGTGTAAGCGCATCAGGGTAAGAGAGCCTGAGGCAGATTTTGCCAGTTTCACATATAATACATACGCAAAGCGATGGAAATAAAAACTCACATTAACATCTACTCCCTGGTGCTATCACTCAAAAACGTGATCGATTAGATGATGTTCTCGCTTGCTTTCTTCTATATTTGTACCTGATATTTAGCGTAGGAGTTATATAGGAGTGGAAAGGGATTCAATACCGTGGCTGCACTTTAATTAGGCTTTCCCGCCTCAAGGAGCAGGGCGTGGAGTTTGTTATCGAACCAATGATAGCATTTGGATGGTCGTGAATCTCAGTCAGTGGGTAGGGCGTTGTATTTCTCGGTCAGTTGTTAAGATTTCAACCACGGGCTAAATGACTTAAGAGTTGTCGAATGTACAGATTGTGGAGACCTGGAGTCGCGTAAGATTTCAAACGTTCTCTTCAAGGTATGAATATCCTGATGGGTACCAGCAATGTGTATCAGCACGGATATCATGGACAGGGGAGGAACTTTATGGACATTAATAGCATCATTTAATATTTAGATGAAATGGGATAGGACTGGGGTTGGGAGCTCTCATGCAAATACCTGGTGGACACAGCTTTAGCTCAGTCTCGGCAGTTCCGGTCTGGTCAGGCCAAAACCGGGGACCCAGCTGGATATAGACTCTAGTCCTATCTGCAACTTCTAAGTTTGACTGAGAGACACTGCCTCAAAGCCTAAAAGGAAGAGCAGTAAAGAAGAGTCCCCATATCAACATGAGGCCTCCAACACCTATGCACACATACACGAATTTACATCTCCACAGTTGGTGATCACACAAGTGAACACGCCTTTTCATACCTGCATCCCATACTCAGCTGAACATGAGAAAAAGGGAGCTGGTAACCCTGCCATATATTCCCCAACAGCCTTTATATTTCGAGCATTTCGGTTTAACATAATAGTTCAAAAGAGTAAAGAAGTATAGTGCACATGACACATTTCTGTGGGGTTTTTTTTGATTGATTTTTACATTAGTTAAAAATGGAATTAAGTTATAAGAAAAACAACAAATGCTTTTATGCAAAATTTTGTATTGCTAATCAATATTCAGCACAAAACTCTTTTAAAAACATTAATATTTTTCCTATAATGTATATTTTAGGCTCTATTCCCTAGGAGCATGGGACTTACTCATAGATATCTTCTTGAAGTGTTTCAGTGGAGGAGAAACTAAGGCACAGAACGTTATTATTGAGGCATGGAGGGAAAAATTATGTACAAAATTGTGATAGTCAAAAAGCTACTTGTTTATATTAAGTGCAGAATGTATTCCGTTAAAGATTGTGTAAAAGAAAAATGAAGTTGAGCATGGCTTTGGAAGAACGTAAAAAAAAAAAAAGTGTGACTGGCCAGATCTCATGGGCATAACTAGACTTTAGAAGTGCATGGAACTCTGCACTGGACCTTCTCTGCCTCCTGGTGAGGCCGGTGAGCTTGACTTGCTGTCGCTGTTCCTTCACGTTTCTAAGTTTGACAACAAGGTCAGAAATATATTTAGTTTGTTTTCTAGCAAGTGTCTAAGCGTTGCTTGCTGTCATGTTACAGATCCACCATAAATATTTAATAAATGAAACGGTTTTGTAAGCAGCAGGAGACATGAATATCTTTACAATTGTTTCCCTTCCTTCCTTCCTTCCTTCTTCCTTCCTTCCTTCCTTCCTCCTTCCTTCCTTCCTTCCTTCCTTCCTTCCTTCCTTCCTTCCTTAGACTAGCCATTAAGAGTCATCACGCCCCCGGAAGTTCTAGCCGTGCTGGAGTAAACCTAGAGTACACAAAGAGATTTTCTGAAAGCTTCATTTTTTTTTTTTTGTTCTCTTTTCTTTCCCCAAAGTCACAGTAATCCTTGTTTTACACCATCGGAATTTTCCTATTTTAGCTCATAAACCTCAATTTTTATACTGTTTACTTACTGTGATTGCCAGCCCACCTAGTGCACCCACAGAAGCCTTGTAGTTCTCAGCGTCAAATGAGAAGCTGAGCTTGGAGACTTTTAGCATTTTCTGTCTTTGGCGAGTACAGGATACCCAAGTGAGGCTCTAGAGAGAAACGCCCCCTTCTTGTTTTGCCCTGGCTGGACTGTTATCTTAGTGTGGTCATTACATCCACCCTTTGCCCTCTGTAGGATTCTCAAAACCATCTAAGCTGTAATTGCTAGTGGCAGGGTTTTGCTTACACAATGCCTGATAGGCGGTGTGTGCTGCAAATTGTGTTGCTGACTAAATGAATGAGGCGTGGGATGGTCCCAGCCACCCCGCCACCTAGCCTTCTCTAATCACTCAGTGCCTACATTCTCCCATGGTCCTTTTCTTTCATGGACTACTTTAGGAATGCCCTTGAATGTGACAACATGCATATCAGAAATGTCATGGATTCAGGCAAAATTTCACATTGCAGATTTTTTTTTCTATCTAAACTGCACTTGAGTTCTCCTGTGTTCATGAGGGATTTCATCTGCATACATTCCCCATTTCATGCCTCTCTGTTTCATTAAAGGCAGCAGTCAGCCCTCCATATTAGCTGGTCACAGATTCAACCGCGTATAGGTTGAAAATATTATGGGGGACATGGCATGTGCTCTTAGGCAGGATAGAATAACAGCTATGACCATCGTGGTTTTTTATGGCGTTTGACATTACACAGAGTACAGAGGCCCTCCGTCATGAACTGTGGAAGGGCGCTAGTGTGCTGTGTGGAATTCTGAGTATTTCCATGATCATGAACCTTTGTCAGTTTTAAGACAGAGAGGGTTTCTTGGAACCAATTTCTCACAATACTGAAGAGTGACTTCCATTTTAATACGTACACTCATCGAGAGCATCGTATGTTCAACCAATAGATTAGCAGCAAATTAATATAATTAAGTAATTATATGAATGCATAAGTATTAATATCGATGTATAAAACATAGCAGTGTGTGCATCAGCCATCTTTTTTACACATACTGGGGTCAATGAGTCTACTTGGTTATGCTAAAGATGTCCAGTTACATGTGATGAAAGCTAAAATTATGGGGTTGTGGGTGTAGCTTAGTGAAAGTATTTGCTTAGCTTGAAGAAGGCCCTGGGTTTGACTCCTAGCACTGAACAAACAAACAAATAAACAAACAAACAGAAAAGCAAGCAACCAGAAAGGCACACAGTGTTCAGACACCCTTTTATTTTCTCTCCCGTTTTTCTGCCAATTGTGTTGTGCTCCGGTGAACAATCCTGAGGCAAAATATGCAACAAGTCACAGTGCTGGGTTCGTGACAGAGAAACCAAGGATAGGTGTTTTCACACTGAGAACCAATGTGTCGTTTACTTAGATTCAATACACCTCAAGGTAAAGGTGAGCGGATAATCAGGGGAGTGGAAGCCCTTTGATAGAGTTTCCACGACAACCAGGGAGAAAGGGTCACAGGAAGAACAATGGAGAAAGGAAAGCAGGGCAGGAGGGACAGGAGAGGAAGGGGAGGAAGAGAGGGCATGGGGGTGGGGTGATACAGAGACACACAGAGAGACGGAGACAGAGAGAAAGACAGAGAGAAAGAGACTGAGACAGTGAGAATGTGTATCCAGGACCCTGTCTTGAAAAACAAAGGGGAAGAAAAAGGAAAAGGCTGGGAGAGAGAAGAGGAAACCAATTTTAAGCACTAAGGTACCACTGAGAGAGCAAGAAAAATCATGGTGGCTGATTTCAAATGTGCAGACGTCTGAGTTTAGACTCTGGCTCTATGATCTGCCTCTGTGGCCTTGGCCTTGACATTAATAATAACAATAGCTAAGTGAATCTGTTAGGCTGTTAGTTCTCGGCTGTGTGAGACATTATCACAAGCGGAACGTCGTAAGCACCTCTGAGAGTCAGAAAGCATTGTCAGAATCCCACAGGCTGGGATCCAAGTGTCGGGCCAGTGGCGCTCTGTCAGCCAGTGGTGCTGGCACATTTCATTCCAGGCTCCTGGTAGACTTCAGCCCCATAGATTGACATTGGATTGCGCTCCGAGAGGCGGTGCGCTCTCTGTGCCACGAACTTCTTTCTTTTGAACACCCTCTCATCCTTAGTATATAACCTTTGGGCTAGTAGTTCTCAACCTGGGGGAGCCCTTTAGGGGTTCAAACCACTCCTTCACAGGGGTTACCTAAGACCATTGGAAAACACAGATATTTACATTACAATTCCATAACAGCAAAGTTAGAGTTATGCAGTAGCAATGAAAGTGATTTTATGGTGTGGGGGGGGTCACCACATCATGAGGAACTGTGTTAAAGGCTCACAGCATTAGGAGGGGTGAGAGCCACTGCTCTATGCCCAGTTCGAAAGACTCTTGTGATTAGATCCTATGCCCACCCATCAGGTCACAGGTTCAGGTGCAAACCCTTTTGCCACACTCTGTATGCCTATGAGTGTGATCTCCAGAGTGGCTTCTCATAATTGCATAACCGTGGCCTTAAAGAAGCATGGATATTCGGCCCAGAGAATGTGAAGACTGTTGTAACGTCCTGTTGGTCGCTTGCCGGAAACACTGGGATTGCGCTAGGCAATGTATTCTGTTAATGCTCAGTATTAATTTGGATAGTGGAGCAGGCTGCAGTATTGGCAAAGGTATGGTAAAAATATATCTCAGAGCACCATCAGAGAAACAAATTGGCAGGGCCTCTCTGGCAGCCAAACTGGCAAAACGTTGGGAAGTGTCAATGCTTCCACCTCTAGGAATCCATCCTAAAGTTGTGTTCGACAATATAAAGATTTGGTTAACATGCTACTGTGATTTACATGTGTTTCCTCGGAATATGTGTCTTCGAAACATATGCTTTTTTAGAAGTTTCCTTAAATATTTATAGTACGGTGAAATACTATGTAGCCCAAAACACTAAACAAAAATTAAATGAAACACCTAGTTATGGAAGGAGGTGTTTTGCGACACAATTGGTGAGATTATAGCCTATAAAATTGTGTGTGCTGTGGCAGTCTATTCATAGCCTTTCCTGGGGTGTGGGGTAGACTTTTGGTAAAATCTGATGACTTAGTGAACAAATATACCCTGACAAGTTCCCATTAACTGTTGTCTAAACAGATGAGAGACTTCTTTGAGAGCATGAGGTGGGCTTTTTGCAGAATGTGGTCACTGAAAATGGGGAGACCCACACAATACCCACCGTCAAGAAGGAGGGTGCCCTTAATGAAGATTTCCGTCTTTGACCTGACAGCTCTTGGCAGTGGTCCATCATGTGATGGCCCGAAGGCGAGCATGCAGCTGGCTCCTTCACCCCTAATTTATTAACCTGCTTAATGTCAATAATCTGGTTCAATTTCACTCTCAGCAAAATATTTTGTTTTTGAAGAAAATTAAATTTATAGTCAGTTTCTTACAGTTCTGGAAATGAGTCAGCCGAAATCAAAGGGTTGTGTCCAATGAGGGGCTTCTGGATGACTTGTGACCTGGTGGAGGGAAGACAGCTATACATTTCAGCAAGTAAAGCCTCTGGCCACCAAACGTGATGACCTGAGTTTGATATCAGAACCCACATGGTGGATGGAGAGAGAATCAACTCCTGCAAGTTACCATCCTCTCTTTAGATACATGCTATGACAAGGGTCTCTCTCTCTCTCTCTCTCTCTCTCTCACTCTCTCTCTCTCTCTCACACACACACACACACACACACACACACACACACACGCATGCACGCACACACACCAAACAAACAAACAAACAAACAATAAAAGCAAAACTTTTGGTGAAGGTGAGAAAGCCTGATAGCATAAGAGGAAGTGCTCAGGAGAGATGGGGTCGGGGATCCAGGCTGTCAGGACGTTCCTTGTGTATTTTCTTCAGCTCTGTGATGCATCTTGAAATAGAGAATACCCATGAATGGCAGGGAGGCATAGAAATGTTCAGTCTTTAGAACACGGGGATGCATAGTCTAATGCTATAAACTGGCTACTCATTAGTCCTGTTTTTTTTTTAATTTTATTTTTCTTGGATATTTTATGTATTTACATTTCAAATGTTGTCCCTTTCTTCCCTCTCTAATACCCCCACCCCTTTTCTATGAAGATACTCCCACCTCAACGACCTGGCAGTCCCCTACATTGAGGAAAGGAGCCTTCAGAGAAACAAGGGCTTTTCCTCCTATTGATGCTGGACAATGCCATCCTCTGCTACATACATAGCTGGAGTCCTGGGTCCTTCCAGGTATACCCATTGGTTGGTGGTTTAGTCCCTAGGAGCTCTGGTTGGTTTATATTGTTGTTCTTCCTATGGGGTTGCAAACCCCTTCAGCTCCTTCAATCTTTTCTCTAACTCCTCCATTGGGGTTTCCTTGTTCAGTCCAATGGTTAGCTGCAAGCATCCTCATCTGTATCAGTAGAGCTCTGGCAGAGTCTCTCAGGGGACACCCATATCTGGCTCCTGTCAGCAAGCACTTCTTGGCATCAGCAATAGTGACTGGGTTTGGTGGCTGCATATGGTCATTGGTCCTGTTCTTTAAGTGAGAAACTCAAGAAAATTAAGCCCCCACAAACTGTGACAATGAGCCTTTTTTTCCCCCCATCAAATCAAACTGTTAACTTCTGGTGAGTCTTGAAACTTTGTATTGTTTACCAGGGCTAGAGAGATGGCTCAACGGACTGTTCTTCCAGAGGTCCTGAGATCAAATCCCAGCAACTATATGGTAGCTCACAACCACCTGTGATGGGATCTGATGCCCTCTTCTGGTGTGTCTGAAGTAGTCTGGTGTGACAATGTACTCACATAAAATAACAAAACAAACCTTTTTTTTTAGAAAAAGAGATTGTTTACCAGTTGGCCTGAGGTACAGCCCACTGCAACGCACACTGCTTCCTGCGCTTTATCCTTTCCCCTTCACGGAACCTTTTCCTCTAAAGATTTCATTTTTCAGTTGTCAGCTCTCAGATCCTAACAGTCCAATCCCAGAGATGTGCTTTTAATTGGGGGAATCTGGGTGTCGCCAGACATGTGGGTCAAAATAATTCTTCCCAGCTGCCATCTGGTGCTCTCTCTCCTTTGGACCCAGCCACCTGCCTCAGCCCCTGCAACCAACCTAATTTCTTCTGCCTCTTGTTCTTTTATGACTAAATCCATGATTTAAAAAAGACAATGCCAAGACCCTTTAAACTCCTCAATTGTGCTTTATCCCATTTAGAGATGCCCCTGTCTTCAGAATCTCTCATCCGTGGTTGACCTGCCTTGACTCATGTCCAAAGAATTGGCCAATCTACCTCCATTTTTATCCTTCACCTATCTAGCTCCACTCACTTATCTCGTTGTTCTTTTTCTCCCATTCATTCATTTATGCACTTTACATCCCAATCGAAGCTTCCCCCCTCTCCCCAGTGCCCCTCTCACACACCACCTTCCCACATAACCTCATTTCCCTCCCCTCTGAGAAGAGGGGGGCTCCTCACTGGGTACCAACCTACCCTGGCACATCTTCTGTTGTTATTTTGTGGTGATGGTGGTGACATCCAAGGCCTTGTGCATGCAAGGTAAGCACTCTACCATGAATGACTTTTTGCAAGGCCTTCTCCTTGCTAGCTATTGCCAACTACTCACTGGTGAGCAATTCAAGCCCATGACTGTACCCCAGCTATGTGGTAGCAATCAGTCCTACAGTAAGAGGAAGAATAGCATGTGGAAACAATGCAGTACAATGGTACAGACACACTGGTCAGTGCTCTTGGTTTATGCATGGTCATTCAGCTGTCTTGGCCCATAATATTATCCTAATTACAGGCTGTTTTCTCTATCAGTTGTCTGACAACCCAAACCTCTCGGTCTGTGGAGGCATGTATCTAAGCCCTAGAGACTTTACTAACTTTAGAGAATTAACTTTAGAGGAAGGTCTTCATATGCAACATTCTTCATAGTTCTCCCCCCCACCCCAGAATGGCAAATTAGAGTTTGCCTTTCCATTCTTTAAGTGATCTTTCCTGGGTTGGTAGCTAAAACAGTTATTTCTCATGTATATCATCATGAATCTAGCATACAGATTAATGACTTACAATTTTCTACTCTTGAATCCAGTGATCTGATTTCCTGTTCAAGTCTCTGGGCGCACATATAATTACTGTACTGTCATTTTAAATATTTTAATCCAAACTGTGATTATTCTATATCTTATTCCATTCAGACTACGGTAGCAAAATACCATGGATGGGGTGGATTGTTAACGACAGGAAATATAGTTCTTATTATTCTGGGGATGGAAGCCCAGGATCAAGATCCTATCATATTCTATATCTTCCTAGCCCTTGTTCACTATAACCTCACAGCAGAATGGGCAGCAGGGGGAGGGGGGAGTTTGGCAGGAGTGATGCACTCTTAGAAGGAAAGGGCTTATTGGCTTCCCTGACAATTATTCCCTCAGACCTACATCTTTTGATGCTATCATCCTGGGTTAAGTTAGGAGAATAACCCATCCAAGTTACTGATGCTGACCATTCTCATTCTCATCTGTGTTGTGAATCAGTGCAATTCCAACTTCAAATTACAATGCAATTTGAAAATCGCTCCTTTAGCTTTGCAAAAAAATCAATAGGTGCTAATCAGATACGGAGTAGGAAGTCTAGCATAGTAAAGGACTGTTTCTGGCTATGTAAACAAGGCACCAGTCGGGTTAGAATAGGTTAAACTGTAAAAGAACTTAGCCAAAATGACCTAGCCACAAGTAGGCATCTCTCATGTAGACCAGAGAATGCAGTCTCTCATCTGTCCCATCACGGTACCCACCACCCTACCGTCTACCTGACTGAGAAGCTGTTTATTATCGTAGTTATGTACCATTCCCTCTTAGAAATGGCATATTTCTTGGCAGCGTTGTTACAAACAGCGCATGAGAGAGACAACGAGGGGACTACACGATTTTTATCACAGCCGACCCTACTCCCTCCTGAAGGTCTGCCACTGTCTCGTTACTTGTGTTTATGACCCCTGATTACTTACTGCTTCTCTATAGGTGCAGAGAAATTTGTTACTCTCGGTGGTTTCATGATTTCCCAAACTTGACATTAACAATTTTTTTTTTTAAATTGTGAATCCACCTGCACCTGAATGGCTCTCCTTGCCTATGCTGCCACAAAGAGTGAAGAAGTTTAAATTAATGTTTTATCCAGCAAAAAGATTTAGGTACTGTAGTCTGTCATGTGTAAAATCTATTCAGCTATCCTTGGCGCAGGCCTTGAGTATTCCCTGTGGCTCTGCTGAATTGACTGGAAACATGATAAGGCATCTAAATTCTGCAGGTATTGCCATTCCTAGCATCCAATTTGATTTTTGATGGACAGAGAGCCCCAGGAAAGTAGATGCCTTTGTACCTAAGTAAAAAGAAATCCCCAGCAAGACAGACATACCCTCATCAGTATGCTCCCAGTATGACAGCCATGCAAGTGAGTGATCCATTTTGTTTTGAACTCTGGCTCTGTCAATGACAGTACACGATTTACCAGAACAAATCAAATAAATGCATTTGACTTGCGTTTTGGCATTTGAAAACACAAAGCCTTGTTTCCTAATGCAGCCTTGTGATTCCACACTCTCGATGTGAACTCTCCCTCACAGATATCGTTGCCAGAAAGAGAATGAAAAAAAAAAAAAAAGAACAAATCAGGGTGTAATTGTTCGCCATGGTTCCCAGTATTACAGGAAGCACAGTCTGTGTGGTTCAAAGCACTAGACCCTAAGATGACTTTAAGTCCTTGACCGCAGTCAGCGGGCACAGATCTCAATGCTCGGCTCGGTTCCTTCTGCAGGTCCAAGTGACAGCTATGAGTGGAATTTTAAAGGGGAAGCTGGAAGAAGCTGACAGCGCCTCTCTCTGCTCTTCTGGGCAGGAATCAGATGATGACGTTTTTAGCTGTTACAGTGCTGACAGTCTTGATAGTGTCTGTCTGTCCACAGCTGGTCATTTACCCGTGAGTATCTGAAGCTGTATTTCATGTTTCCCTCTAAATTCTCTCTAGATGGCTGATCCTTGGGGGCTTCCAAGAATTTGCAGACTTATAGCTGCTTCCAAGTTCTTCGTCATTTGGAAGTATCATTTTGTTTTAATTAGTCATCACGGTGGGCTTCTGCCCAAATCTCTAATGGAATGGGTCTAGAGAAGGCAGAATTTGGTCTCATCAGAGGTAAGCAGAGAGCAACTGAAAATCACTTCATCATCAGCTCTCTCTTGGTTTGAGAACCATAACAAGTGAGCTATTCATTTGTAGCATCTAATACTGTAATCAATATCAGTGGGTTGGGAAGTATTTGCTAAGGGCAATGTACTCGCCTAGAGTAGTATTTTTTTTTTCTTTCTGATTTTGAGAATCAAACCCAGAGGCTTGCCAATGCTAGGTGTCCACTTTGCCACTGAGGTACATCTTCAGTGATGTACCTGAGTACGACCTCAGGACGGTGTGTGGGGAAGGAGAAGGGAGGGTAGTGCAGGAGAAAAGGCCAGTTAGATGGCTCAATAGTTATGGTCAAGGATGCTCCCACCAACCCTGATGATCTTAGTCAGATCCCTGGGACCACATGGTGGAAGGAGAGAAACAGTGCCTGGCATTTGTTCTCTGATCAGTACGTACATCCCCACACACCTGTGCATACACATACAGATAAGTAAATAAATTTAGTAATAAAAATTTAGTATCAAAGTATAATAATAGATGTTTTAAAAATACGGTGCTGCAAAATCGAGATGCTGAAAGTTCTGGAATTCTGTAGACAAAGGCAAGGCTCAGATGTAAGCCTACGTTCATTCACTAGAGTAAAGATGGCCTTCACATACATACTTCTTCTAAGGAGATTAAGATGGATAAGAATATAGAGTATAGTAGGATATGTTTGAATTCATTATCCCACCCATTTTCTAGTTACGTTCGTTAAAAAGATTTGTTTGTTTTTTTTTTTTTTTTTTCGGAGCTGGGGAAAAAGCCTTGCTTGCTTTAGGCAAGAGCTCTACCACTGCTAAATCCCAAACCCATAAGTGAAGTTTTGATATAGAATTTTTTTATAATTCTGCCAATTTAAACCTAACCATTAATGGAGGTAAGACTTGAAAATACATTATTATTATTATTATTATTATTATTATTATTATTATTGCTACTTTGTTTTGTTTTGTTTTTGTGACATCAGTGCTTGAACCCAGAGTTCTGTACAGCTGCACTCCCACTGAGCCACATCCCAACCCTCATAATTATTTCTTCAAAATTTTTGTTACATTTACTTCTTTGTAGTGTGTCTGTGTATGTCTGTGTGTGTCTGTGTGTGTGTGTATCTGTATCTGTGTGTACAACACATGTATAAAGTCAGAGGACAACTTGCAAGATCTTTCTTTCCGTTATAAGAGTTGTAGGGGTTGAACTTGGGTCATCAGATTTAGTGGCAAGCGCCTTTACCTGCAGACCTCCCACATTTATTTCTTAAAAGTGTTAATAGACTAAGTAAAGTCAATAGAGCTCTGTAACTTCACACAGGCTTTACGGGATTGCTAGCAGCCTTTCTGTTGCTAAGAAAAAGGCCATAACCAATAGCAACTTGGGGAGGAAAGTGTTTGTTTCAGCTTATGGGTCTATTCTATCATGTCCTTCATGAAGGTAAGCCAAGGCAGGGACTCGAGGCAGGAACCGCAAAGCAGGAACTAAAGCAGAGGCCTTCAAGGGATGCTGCTAATTGGCTTGCTTTCCATGGCTTACTTAGCCTGCTTTTTTTAAAAAATACAACCCAGACCACCTGCTTAGAGTTAGCACTACCCACAGTGGGTCGGACCCTTCAGTATCAAGCATCAGACAAGAAAATGTTCCTACCCGTTTGCCTATAGGCCAGTCTGATGACATTTTTTTCTCAATTGATGCTCTTTCTTCACATCTGACTCTAACTTGTATCTGGTTGACCGAAAAGCTAACCAGACGTGACAATGGGATAAATGTCGCTTAAAGCTTACATTTTGTGTTGAATAGTTTCTGTCTTTTAATGAAGTCAAGGTAAAAGGAAATAATACAGTGTTATTTTCATGTAGATTTCTTTTTCTACCTTCCCTATTCCTAATTTTTAGAGAGTTTTGTACTTAGGGATTTTAAACTCACTGAAACATCCTTAAAATCCCTACTAACATTATACACATTTCTCTGCACATTGAAAATCATATTTTTGTGCCTTACCCCTCACACATTTAAGATTTAGGAATTGTATTCTGTCCTTGGGCATATTCCATCCTTATTAAAAGAGTCGAGAATTGAGAACGTCAGATTTTGTAAGAAGGTGTAGGCCTTGTGTTGTTTACTCTCTTGGCTAATGCAGAACTTTGTAGATGAACTTGAAACAAGTTTAAAAAGTGAGCAGAAGGTCCAAGAACTCTTGTGAAGATAGCCACAGTTTGGAAGTAAGGCTGTTTAATGACACAAAAAATACTTCCAGACAAAGCATTCTGAGAGAATATGCTTTGAGGCTGCCTTTTCAAACCCTCTAAGCTGCTGTATCCTTGAGAAAGGCCAGGACACTGACCTTATGTCTTGCTGTGATCCTTGATGCCTAGCATGGGTAGAACATTCGATGATGCTTAAGTTTCTATATTGAACAAACAGATTAATTCTGATAGTTTTCCATTCTGTTTTGATGGAGTACTGGAGTTTGAGCCAGGCCTTTGTACATACGTGGCAAGTACCCCACTACCGAGTCATGTATACCCTGCCACAATTCAAAATTCTCAAGTGTTGTAGGAATGAGTCAAAACACATGGTATGGGATTCTCAAGGAAATTGATATCATTTTTTTCTTAAAAAGGAAACAGTCTATGGGATGCTCACGTCCTTAAAAAAAAGTAGTGGTCCACATTTAAAGGCAGGACTGTGGAGAAAATTCTAACACTATCCCCTCTCTGTGCTTAGAGGGTCTCTCAAGTTGGGTCTAGTAGAGAAGCTGTCCAATGTTAGTCAGTTTCCCTTTAGCCAATCCTGAAGAGCACCATCATTTAAGATGTAGTTCCCCTGAGATGGCTCCATCTAACCGAATAGAGTACTAATCTAGTAGTACAGGAGAGCAAGTGCCACACCTCTGTGATTTTTTTTTTAATAAGTTCCAATTTTTTTCAACACCTTGCTATCTTGTGTATCTCCTAAAGTGACAAATTGGTTCTGTCCTGGAAAAATCAATCTCAAAACTTCTCTATGCAAGACTTCAATTGATTTCTGCGGCTTATGTGTTCACAAAGTACCTAGGACTTTCATTTAAGCCTCGGTGCGTTTTACATCATGTTTTACAGATGTGGTTTAAGAAGCTTTCCGGTTGTAAATGAAGAAATATGTCTAATTAAAAAAAAAGAAGCTTTCTGGTTGAATGTGATGCTCTGGTGTTTTAGCGAAGGTTAGAGAGAGTGGAGGTACAGTAGTTGATCTGGACATTTGGACAGTTTCCAGGAAGAATGAAAGTAGCAGTGGACAGAGTCTCTTAAAAAATATTTTGATATGTGATTCCCAACTTCACTATTACCTCTCGGTCCCCACAGACCGTTGTTTTTCTTTTGCTTTGTTTTGTGTTTTGTTTTTCCCCATCACCTGCACAATTGATGGGTTTGTCATGGTGACCTTTCCAGGGCTGAAGGACAATATTCACAGGTTCTCCTTTGTAAGAGAATGCTGATAGTTATCGTTTAGTAACCGGCACCTGAGAACTGTGAGTGTGGCCACTCCAGGAGGAGGAGGAGGGGAGAGCAGACAGATGCAGTCTGCTGAGTATTTTCTGTCACCGTGGGCTACTCTCAGTCTGCTCTCAAACACAGAACCTTATTCATTCCGAAGCTGGGATAAGACAAGAGAATGTTTACATTCATGTTCCTGTCTTTAAGAGGACCTGACGCTTGGCGTAGGCTAAGACAAAAAACAACAGTAGTTGTTGGATCTCATCTTTAACCTAAAGAATATTAGCAGTGATTTCAAAGAAGTCGGTTAAACTCTTATTCTACAGCTCTGGAGGCCAAGACCATGGAGGAGGTTTTGAGAACCATAAAAATATGACCTGTAGTAAAACACTTTAATGTTCTACCCATGCACCGTGCCTTTCCACCCAACCCCACGGCTCCCGATCGTTTACTTGCACGACTGAGTACAGAGAACCAACTCATCAAGTCAGTGGCATGGCTGCCTCTTTTCTGGCAACTTCTGTTAGATGTAGAATGAATTAGTCTTTTGGCAAAAGTAAGTGAGTAAAAAAAAAAAAATGGCAGGGCAAGAATTCAAGCTGAGTGTGAAATGGCAGTTCTCGTCCCCTTTCCGCCTGGAAGCGACAGGCAGGCTTTCCTTGCGTGTCACCGACATTGATTGAAATGTCGCAGGGCAAACATGTTTTACATTTACATGAACGAAATTGGTTTGTCCTTGTGGCATAGTGCTGCCTGTGATAATGGTAGGAACGTTGCCATGAAAAGTGGGTGAGCTGAAGTACGCAGAGGGCATCTTCTACAGTAGCTGGCAAATCCAGGGTTATGTCACCGCCTCCACAGGTAACAATCTTCATGCACTTCGTTTTTTTGTGACAAAAGAAGTTGGGCAGGAAAACAAACAATATCTGTCTATTTCTTCAACCCCGGGGCACAGCGTTACTTGTCTGATTCGGAACTTCAGAAGTCTGCTCCCCTCGGATTCCAGTTGGGCTCACTTGGTCCAAACTTCCCATTACATGGAGAGGTCCAAAGTCTGCTTTTATATTTGTTTCTTCATTGTAAACCTTGACAAATCATTGAAATAGGGCATCGAGTTTGAGAGCATAGCTGGGCCAAGTTTCAAATAGTATTTGTTGTGTCTGTGACAAGGAATGTAGAATATCGAAGGTATGGTTTTAATTCCATTAGCTGCCGTGAAAAAGTAAAGCATTATGGCCATCCTGAGGTGTGGGTAGTACTGTCTCTCACCTGGACTGATGGAGAAAGCTTTCTTAGCATGAGATCTCAGATAAATAGTAGAAAAAAATTCCCTGCTTCCTACATGTATTATTTACTCCGGATGTTTGTAGGCGGATCGATTTTGCAACTATTTCATTCAGAGAAGAATTAAAGTCGTTATTAAATATTAATGACGCCATCTTCACATTAGTGATCGAAGCGTTTCTCCCTGACAGGATAATCTGTTTACAGATAAACCTCAGAATGCTTACATTTTATAAACCTCTCAGTAGACAGTCAGATCTGTCGTTGGTCAGGGGCAGAGCCAGCATGCTGTTACTCTCGATAGACGTAGGCACTTAATCTTTTAGGGACTTGTGTCTTTGTGGCACAAAAGGATTTCAGGGAACGATCCTGGGAGTTATTGGAATTCTGATTGTTAGAATTGTTATTAGAAACAGGAGATTTTTGGGGGGGCTTTTTAATATTTATTTATATTTATTTTATTATATTTTTGAGACAGAATTTCTCTGTTGTAGCTCTGACTGTCCTGGAACTCACTCTATAGACTATGCTGTTCTCCAAGATCTACCTGCCTCTGCCTTCTGACTGTTAGGATTAAAGGTGTGTGCCACCAGTGGTCAGCTTAGGGGTTCTATTAAAGATAATTTTAATAGAGACTTTGAGCAGAAGGAAGGGCTAAGACAAAGATACTTAGATACAGGTAAGACACACACAAGTGTTGGAACTGGCTCCTCCAGGGACGGTCATAATTAACTGTCTTAAAGTGGTATAAATATGGGGTATCTCTCTCTCTCTCTGTCTCTCTCTCTCTCTCTCTCTCTCTCTCTCGTGTGTGTGTGTGTGTGTGTGTGTGTGTAAGAGAGAGAGAGAGAGAGAGAGAGAGAGAGAGAGAGAGAGAGAGAGAGAGACTAAATGTATATCTCAAAAAGTACCTAAGAAACCATTTTCTCCTTTTCTTTCTCTTTAACACGTTAGATGACGGGGAGGCTCTGGAGATGCCTTGATAGAATTCTAATTCCATAAAGCGGAGCCTGAAGTAGGAGGGTTACACAAGAGATTTAGTGTGTGTCCTTTTCCTGTACGTGCGGTTTCTCATGAAAACTCCACGTGTACCTCTGGGGATGGAGATTTCTGTAGTTGATACACATGCTAGAATTCTTGCTTCTCTACCGGCAATAGGTTTCTGTGTCCCCGTAGTTTCACTGTTTTTCTTTCTATTCAGCCTTCCTTTCAGATCATGTAAGGGTGGCCACAAGGACTGATTGCCCAACTGAGGAATACTGTGTCTGTAAATAGGCACAAATAAAAATAAGGTGATTAAAATTCTAATATCCATCTTCCTGGTGCCATCTTCTGGGTTTGGTTTGGAAACGAGAGACTCATTAGCTCTAGCCTGGCTGCTTATGGCAACGATGCTGGTGGCACCAGTGCCTGAAACAAATGTCTTAGTGATTCTCTAAAGGGTTTATAATTTATTGCACAGAGCAGGCTTTCTGATGCTCTTGACAGCTCACGGGAGGTACGTCTGTCTGTGTGATGGTAATACAGAAAAGAATTGCTTAGGAAAGTAAAGAGTCATTTGTGGCAATTTCTGTGTAAGACATATGTAATGCTTTACTTTTAGGAAGTAGTTTTAAAAAAGTTCTCTCGTCTTTGTGTGTGTACGTGTGTGTGTGTGTGTGTGTGTTTGTGTGTGTGTCTGTGTGTGTCTGTGTGTGTGTGATTGAAGAGTTTGAGAGTAATCTCAGAAGGTTTGAAGGCTTCATATTTATTGTCTAAGAAGTTTTACATGTTGAGTGGCTGCAGTCTGTCACAGACTAAACATAAATAAGTCTCAAACACACTAAGTTCTATGCCTGGGTGGAACCCGGTTTAAAGTGTAGTTTGTAAGATAACAAAGAACAGTCGTTATAAATGTAGTGAAATCTAAAGCGAAGAAGACCAATATGTAAAATCATGTAAAGGAATTCACTTCCTTTTAATGACATTTAATTTCCAAGCGGAGAAGGGCTTCAAGTCAGTTAAAATGGCAGTACACTCAGTTGTATTTGATTTTTATTTTGTGTTGCAAGCGCAACAATGAAATACTAGTAAAAATTCATCTCTACAGGTGACAATTGAAGAATTTGAATGAAAGTTTGTTAAATGATTCAAATGATTCACCTGTCTTACTGTTTCCACTGCTGTGAAGAGACACCATGAACACAGCAGCTCTTATAAAAGAAAACATTTGACTGGGGCTGGCTTATGGTTTCAGAGGTTGAGTCCATTATGATCATGGCGGGAAGCATGGCGGCGTGCAGGCAGACACGGTGCTGGAGAAGGAGCTGAGAGATCTGCATCTTGGTCCACAGGCGGCAGGAAGAGAATGTGTGGCACACTGAGCGGAGTTACTGCATAAATAGGAGCACTCAAAGCCCCACACAATGACACACTTCCTCCCACAAGGCCACACCTCCTAATAATGCCACTCCCTGTGGGCCAAGTATTCCAACTCGTGAGCCTGTGGTGGCCATACCTATTCAACCCATCATATCAACTGTGAAGTCACTTGAAAACAAAAGGAGGAGGGGGAGGAGGGGGAGAGGAAGAGAAGATTATTATTAATTGGAGATCTTAATGAATATCACCAAACATTAATGGTTCCAAAAGCAACTCCTCTTCAAACCAGAAATCAATAAACAAACAAAAAACAAAAACAAAGAAACCCAAAATCGACAAAACGGAAAGCAAGAACAATCCTCAAAGTTCCACGAAGTCTGGCGAAGACTAGGCAGGATGCTCACACACTAGGCACTTCTGCCCTGTGTCCTCTTGGTTGGAAGTGAGATGGAGGTGGTTTTTGGCCAGGTTCATTTTGTTCTGGGTCCTGTTACTTGTCAGAGAGAGACGTTGGGTGCAAGGATTATCCACTTGGTTCCATGATTAGGAGATAACATTCCGAGAAGCACTTTGAGATAAAATGGGTGTTTTCGCTTTACATCACATTTTGAAAGATGCTCTTAAATAAAGCAATATTTATATTTCATTTGAAAATTAATATATACAATTCCTACATTTTAAAGGACATATGTAATGTAAGCTTTGATATCAGCATTTGGCATTAATTCTATTTTTAAGAATCTTGGTTTGGAATAAAAAATGAAAGTAAAAAATTCATGGGTAATTTTTCCAGTGAAATCAGTCGTGATTTCTGCAAATAAGCTGGTACATTATTTTTTTCTCTCCTTTTTTTTCAATGCTGTGTCAGGCCTGACTTTCTGCCATTTGCAGTTTCTATGGCAACTACTACCTTGGCTTGGAGAGTAGAGATTTCAGATTATTTACATTTTAATATAAATATATATGCATATATATTTCAAGAATACTTAACCAAATTGCATATTGATTTTGTTAAAAATAGAGATGTGTGAACAATTTTAGCTTTATAGAATATTTTTGCAATATTTTTGTGTCAAAAATATATATAACCTAGCTGTCTTGCAAGCAGTTAAATAATTTCTGGGAAAGTGATGAAATTGATGGTCATGTAGGTGACAAAGTCAGTGGGATAAATATATCAATTGATATAAGATATATTCACATTGCTGAATTATATGCTCCTACCATTTTTGTATTGTGTGTGTGTGTTTGTGTGTGAATTTTGTATTAGGATATGAAGAAGAATATCTTATTTTCTCTGGGTGTTGGAATTATGAGTGATTTGTGTTATCTTTCTATCTATCTTCTATACTTCATCTGTTTTTCTCATGTCCGTTCATTATCATACACGTTTTTTCCCTAACAAGATTCTCTGTGCTCATGTATAGTAACTACACTTCTTCCTCTCCTCCTCCTCCTGTTCCTCCTCTGTCAACTTTTCTTTAAAGATTTATTCATTTTACTTCACAAGTATGAATATTTTGCCTGCGTGTCTTTAAACCATGTGGGTGCTTAAAGGTCCTGTGTAAGAGCAAAAGGTGTCCTTAATCACTAACCGGTATTTCCTACTTCTGTAAGCTCTTTCTAGAATTCATCACTTAACACTAATGACATGTTCATATTTAAACCTCAGGGGAGACCTTTAGTGACTGATATAAAACTTGACCCATTATATGTTCACTTTTAATGTTTGAGAGTTTATTTGCTGGATACATCGCCCAAGTGGACTCGATATAGAGGCATATATCTAGATATAGCTAGGTACGTTTGTGACCAATTAATCTTCTGTTATCTTTCCATTTCAGAAAATGATACTGTGCCTAGCTATTGTTTTATATAAAGTAGAATTTTATAGTTTTATTTGTAGTGTTTATTAAGATTTAAATGTGTTTTGTTTTTATTTTGAGGCAGACTTTCTGACAGGCTGTGTTTAGTATGAGGAAAGGTATGGGTACGTTTGTTTATTTTATTTATTTAATTTTTAGTTAACTTAAAGTGATTCCCACAGGACACCCTTCAATTTGGCTATCGATTACTTTGCACTGTATTAAAGATGCATTCATTCATTTAGAGTTTTAGGTTAATGAAGAGTATGAAGCCCCATCAAATAACTTACCGGTGCATTTGATCATTTTATCTTAATTGCTAAGATGATGGACTTAACTATTTTTCCAATATAAAATTGTTACAGTGTATGTTCATCTAAGCTTATTCTGAAAACGTTCATTTTTTAAAAAAAAATTCAATTACTTACCAATTAATTTATTTTGTGTGCCTGTGTTTGGGTGCATAGAATCATTCTGAAAAAAAAAATACAGCTTTTAGCAACAACATTGTATGCAGTAGAGAAAAAGTTAGCCCTTGTACCTAAGAAACTACAGCGTGGTAAAGGTGCAACCATAAGCAGTCAGATGTTTGGAAAGGTCTGAAGGTTCTGACTTCCTTCTTCATGCAGAATGACTAAGGTCTGACTCAGCCAAAACGAACAGCAATGTCAACTCCAGTTTCCAAGAATTAAGCAAAACTTATCCACATTTCTTCCACATTTTTTTTTCCTTTTTCTTTATTTCGGAGCTGGGGACCGAACCCAGGGCCTTGCGTTTGCTCAGCAAGCGCTCTACCACTGAGCTAAATCCCCAACCCCATCTCTTCCCGTGACTTACACTAACTGGCAGTGGTGCACAGGAAGGTCAGCGTCGCTGGAAGGCAGGGATGCGGTGCTTGGATGGGAGAGGGATACGGTGTTGCTTCGGCCCAATCCGTGCTTTTGCAGATAGAGCTAGGCGACCAATCCTCTCTCAGTTTATTCCTCATGCTACCTCTTCGTTTCTCCTGAAGGTAGGGTGAAGTGGGAGAGCCCAGCCTCGCCCTGTTGAGCCACTGCCCCTCTGTAGCGACCATTAACTTTAGTTGCACTTTTCCATCTCGGTGGGGAATTTGTCTTTTGATGTCTCCATCGGGTGCACGAATGTGTCCTTTTGAAGTCTGTTTAGCAGACACCAATCAGACTACAAGTGGCTCTCCTGTGGAATAGACAGGGAGAGAATACCTTTCTGCATTCTGTTTCTTTTCTTTACTTTTCAACTTAAATAACCTATTTAAGATAAAAAGAGACGGTATTACGGTCAGTGACAGCCTGCCAACATTAACCACGTTAACTCGCTTTCTCTTGCTGGCAATGTATAACTGAGTCCATTACTTAGTTCCATTTCTTCTGATGTTTGTCCCAGCGCCTCTTGATTCAGAGCTAATACTTAGGGTTATATTGAATTTGCACTGGAAGCGGCAGGAGGCCTGTGCAATCTAACGTTCAAAGAGGCATCTCAGTGAGTCTAACAGACAACACGGAGATAAGATTCTACCATGCAAAAGTGAACTTGGGATTGGTGCTGCTTCCTTCTCCACTGTATCATGGCTGTCTTCTGTATGGAGAAATTGGGTTGTCTTCAATGATAGAGGGGCCCTAGGTTTCCCAGTTGACCTGTGGAAGAGTCTGTCCTCCTATGCACATGTACAGCTAGCAAGCTAGCTAGCACTTCCCTTTCTTAGTCTTTGATAATTTATAGATACATGTGTGTTCTGAGCAAAACCACCTCTAATTTTTCCCTCTAACTTCTCCTATTGCTTCACTTTTTCCTCCTAGATTTATAAGCTATTTAAAAAGCACACAGAGTTCGCTTAGTGTACCTGCGTGTACATGAACATGCTTAGTGTACCTGATGTCGTCTCTCATAAGCCTCATTCCTGAAGAAAAAGGACTCTTCATTCCCCAGCAGCCTATAGTTGCCAAAAGCTCTTCAGTTGTGGGGGGGCTTCCTAAGTCCCACCCACCACTATTTATGTGTACTTGATCTGGCTTGATCTAATACAACTCCTGTGAGTAAACATTAAGTTCATATGCCCCTGGCCCTCGCTGTTTAGGATTATTGTGATGTGTTCATAGCTGAACTTTGCTCTTTCTCTGTGAATTATATTTCTGTATTTCTGTGCCTGCCAGTTTACTGGTTACCCATGCCTGCTAGATTCAGCAGATAAGGGGCACATGCAGAAAAATGGAGGCTGGGGGAGGGGGATGGTCACAACAGCCCTAGCCCATATCCCAACGTTGTTGGCAAAGATTTGGTTCCTACTCAGTAGCACCAGGCACCGTAGATGACCCTTTCCTACTGTGTACCAC
The DNA here is from genome assembly GCF_011064425.1 of Rattus rattus. Classification (NCBI taxonomy): domain Eukaryota; kingdom Metazoa; phylum Chordata; class Mammalia; order Rodentia; family Muridae; genus Rattus; species Rattus rattus. The sequence goes on from NC_046158.1 coordinate 43,324,026, forward strand.
AGTCCAATGTGTAAGGACCGCTTCTTCTGTTGCTAACCTGTGAGCATCTTAGCTTTCTCCCTTTATTCGGTGTGAGTCTGCATTCTGTCCTGCCAATGGGGAGTGGAAGTGCCGACGGGGAGGTGAAGCACAGGGAGTTTGTGGTCCACGTTTTGCCCTGCTGCTACCGGGATGTGGGAATTGGGCAGACAAAATGGGGAGATGCATTTACCCTGCACTGCTTCCACCATCAGGTGCTTGGCTTTAGGGAAGCATTGAGACAATGCTCAGGGGGTGAGAAAACCTCAGCCATGGATGTGAGAGGCTGAAGCAGGGGTTCCCAAGCTCCCCACATCTAGTTACCCCTGGGGAGTAGTTGGAAACGAAGTATCTCACATCCACGATTCTATGGGGGACCAGAGGCTCCCAAATTCCTGGACATTCAGACACTACTGGGTCGAATGGAATTGGGAACTAGTTAGGGGCCCACGGGCTAAGGATGACCATTCTGGCCTGGGGGGTGGTGGGAACTTTAGCTTAGATCATCGGCAAAAGTCCTTAATTTAGCAATGATTGGGATCGCAGAGCAGTCTTCTGTGGGAGACTTAGGCAGTGGTTCTGTAGTCAAAAGCTTTCTCCATGCTCCCACAGCAGTTTTGACGAAAGAGACTGTCCACGTTTATCCATACGGTTTATGTTCATACCAACTTCTCAGGGCGGACCAGAAATAAATACCATTAGTCAGGAGAATAGTTTGGGACCGGAAGCTTATTGGCTATACCCTCAGGGCCTCTAGATACCTAGCATGGAGAACTCTGTTTTGGGCTACGCGACTGCAGGTCATGTTTCCTTATGTGGGAAATGTGGCGCGTGTTCCAGGCCGGGAATCTAGTAGGGATCAGGGGAGCCACCTACCGTCTCAGGTAGGGGCGTGGGTGCCTGGGACTCTGAACCAACTCAAAGGTAGCAAGTTGACTGGCAAGGTCCATCGCCCCACAATTTGGCATCTCAACGCTATCAGATCTTTTGTAACTAGCTCAGTGTAAGCTCTTTCCTCTTTTAGGTTACCTCCTATGATTTGGTTTTCAGAAATGAACCTAAGAGAGGCCCGTTTTCTCAGCTATGCATTCTTCACTGATTCACACGTTGTGAACTAAGGATAAAGAAAAACACGGTCGTCAGGATACTATGTTTGATCTCATAGTAAATAAGCATGAATAAGCATGACGACCTAAACATTTATAACACGTGTTCTGTCATTTTATTTTAACAAAGGCTTTTTATTTGAATAAGAGGTGTGGTGTGTGAAGATTTTGTTATGAGTTGCACGTCTTAGGAGTCTTTTTAGCTTCACTACAAATCGTAAAATTAGAAGAGTATGTCTACATTTAATAGATGGAGAAACCGATGTCAAGTAATTTACCCAAAGTCAAAGAGGTGAGAAATAAAGACGTAGGCTACTCTTTGTTACTCTAGATCTAACGACTGTCTATCACATTATCATGACAGTAATACTTGATTCTTGAATTTGCATCTCTAGAATTCCATTTACAATTTTCTTCCTTTCAAGATTTATTGTTTATCTCATAGCAAAAAAAAAAACAATTTTATTATGCAGTCTCCTTAAAAAGGGCTTCTGTGGTGAAATTCCTTATGTGATATCTAGAATGGTTCCTTCTTTTCACCTTAAGCTTGACATGGGAAAAATGTGTTCCATTATGTCACAAGCACATGAATATGAGGCTAGACTATAACTACCTAATTGTGTATACCCCTTTTCCCCCCACAGCATGCAGTATTCCTAAAGCAAAGACTAAGTGTATAAATTCTTAGTAGGTGCTGGATATTTTCTACAGAGAAATATTTGACCTAATTCTTGCATCTCACTTTGGTGGAAAGTATGAAAGGATGAGGACATAATTTCATCAGAAAGTCTGTTATTTCTTTCTTTCTGTGGGTCTCAGTATGCAGCTCTGGCTGCCCTGGAACTCAGTATGTAGACCCATACTGTGCAGACTCCCTATGTAGTCTGCCCCTCAAACTCACAGAGATCCACCTGCCTCTTTGAGTACTGGGATTAAAGGTATGTGCCACCATGCCTGGCTTCCTTCTTTTTGAAATAGTTTCTTTCCTGTTTTTTTTTGAAAATGATTTTTCATTGTAATATATTTTGCTTACATATTTCCCCTCTCCTAATTCCTCACAGATTCACGCCACTGACCCTCTTACCCAAATTCACTTCCTTTCTTTCAGTAAGATAAAATAAGACAAACTGTAATAAGACAAAACAATCATAAGAAAAAGAACCGAAGACAAAGCATAAGAAATGTACACACACACACACACACACACACACACACACACACACACACACACACACACACGTTTGTAGATATAGGAATCCCATAAAAATCTCAAAACTGGAAAACATATTAACATTATATATGCAAAAGATCTGTAAGGTAAGAACCAAAAATGTCCTGCAAAGCATTATGAGATGAAGACCCTTCAGTAGATGCCACTGAGTTCGTTTGTATTGCTCATCTGCTCCTGGGCATGGGGTCGGCCTCTAAAAGTGGTTTGTATACTTGGGGTGACCCTGCTGGAGAAAACCAGTTATCCCTTTGCTATTGGTTACCAATTGTAAATAGCAGCAAGGATGGGGATTGTGTCCACTTCCGCTCTCAGTGCTGACCCCATCGGGATTGGATCTGTGCAAGCCCTGTGTAGGCCCTGTGTGTGCTGCCACGGTCTCTGTGAGTTCCTGCGTACATCAGTCCTATAGTATTTAGAAGGCCTCGAATGGTTGGTGTCATTATTTTTAATTCTATTTAATATATGTGTGGGCATGTCCAATTACTGCAATGTCTGTGGAAACCAAAAGACGGCGTCCGAATCCCCTGGAGCTGTAGTTAGAGGTAGTTATGAGCTGTTGGACATTGTGCTAGGGACTGAACTCAGGCTCTCTAAACTGCTCAAACATCCTTCCAGCCTTTAGGCCTCCTTCTTAAAATGAATAAAAGTTGTCAAGGAATCCGTAGCTATCAGTTAAGGCATTATTTGGGCATTACTACATTCTAGACTGAGTTATGCATGAAAGACGATGCCCATTGTAACTATTAGTCAAGCACCTTAGGCTGCTGACTTAATCAGAATCTGAGCCAGCAGATGCTGAAGAGCTCACTCATGGTTTCAAGAGTTTCACTCATGGTAGTTAGCCAGATAGAAGTGGTTGTCTTAGAGGTGATTGAGCATGAACGTACACCATACAGTGGTAAGTGTAGACATTTCCCCCAGACTATCTGTAATATAAGAACTGACTTAGGCATTTCCTGGAAACCTGGTCAATTTTAGCACCATTCTCCACCCTAATATCAACTTGAAAAAGTCCAAAATATTCTTGAAAATTGTCTAAAAAATGGTGGGCACTGTCCAGTCCTTTTGCAAGTATGTTTATAAGTAGTTACTTCTACACTTTAAAATTAATTGGAAAGAATAGATACCTTTTACACAGTCAGATGGTTTTATTTTCATACCATAGAAATTGTTAAGGTCTCTTTTTCCTAACTTAATTTTTTTCTCTTCCTCCTGTAATTTTTTTCTCTTCTGCAGTCTGCTTTAAAGATAAGGTTTTTTTGCTTTTTTTTTTTTTTTCCTGGAGCTGGGGACCGAACCCAAAGCCTTGCACTTGCTAGGCAAGTGCTCTACCACTGAACTAAATCCCCAACCCCTGCAGCCTGCTTTATAACCTTTCATATTTTAAGCCAAATATACACATTCCCATAAAAGCATTTTGTGAAAACATGAATCATATGCATTATTCTGAAAACTTGTTTTCTCACTGTATAGCACTTCTTGGGAATTCTCAATGTTAGGGATCATAGTTTTATTTCTTTTTTAATCATTATATAACATTCCAACATATGAAATTATTTCACAGTCATTCCTCTGTGAAAGAATTTTCCCTCTATTGTAGTTTTCAGTCTTACTGTGGCTATGCCCCAGTACATTTAAGATTTTAAGTGTCCTTACATATTACTGCTTCAATTCTGAGAATAGTTGTTTCAAGTGAAATACAGATACTAGCATACTGCTTTTTAAAAAATGAGGCCAAATGCACACTTTTACACTTTGGGGTACAATTACAATGTTTTCTATACATCCTGGCAAAATTTTATTTATTCAACAAAATAACTTCTCTGTGCTAATATTTATATAAGTAGTCAAGGTAGATCATGAGCGAGCAATTGAAGTTACATCATGTTCGTGATTTAGACAAAGGATGTGGGATTAGAAAATAGGAAGAGAGGGTGCTTAGATTAAGTCAGTAATGGAATCCTTGTCCAAAGAGAACCTTAGAGGCTTGATGAAGTCAGGGAGTGGGCCATCAATCTATCGGGCAGGAGAATACTTCAAGAGGGGAGAGCAGCGAGCAGAAGATGGCAGACAGGAAACAGACACAGGCAACAGAGAAGCAAGACCAGGTCACAAAGAGGTGGGGACATGGAGCGGTGTGGGGTCAGGAGTGAATACAGTGAGAACGAACCATATTGAAGACATCTCGAAGGCAGAGCTGACAGGATTCATAGACTTTTTTTCTTATAATGAATGGCTTTATATTGGCTTTATTTTTGCTTTTGATGTGCAGTGCCTTATATATATTTAGTTATATTGAAGTCATACAAGAGCTAACCCGAAAGAGCTTTAGGTGGTTAAATTTGGGACAGTTTGTATGACAGAAATAATGTTTGTCTCCTTAGTTGGTTTAAATTGTATGTATGCAGGGTTGGGGATTTGGCTCAGTGGTAGAGCGCTTGCCTAGGAAGCGCAAGGTCCTGGGTTCGATTCCCCAGCCCCGAAAAAAAAGAAAAAGAAAAAAAAAAAAAAAAAAATTGTATGTATGCAGTGTTGGTGTCATAATATATTTTCATTCAAGCATGGCTTCTGTTTTGACCATATTTACACGTGTGTCTTTCCTTTATCCCTTCTTCTCTACCACATAGGCCCACTTCTATTTTCACACATCTTTTCTAAAGTATATGGTTTTGTTGTATCTAAGTACAATCCAGGATTCCTACATGTGAGAATCATGTGATACTTGTTTTTCTACATCTGTTTTTTGGGCTTAATAGGTTGACCCCCGTTTCTTCTATTTACCAACAAAACCCTAAATTTCACTCTTTCTTTATGGCTAGATAAAACTTTACTGTGTGTGGATATCATATTTTCTTTATACTTTCATTTGTTGACAGGGACTTGATTCCATCATTTGACTATGGTGACTAGTTTCTCTGTGTGGACACTGGCAGAGTCCTTTGAGCATGCACCAAGAATAACATAGTTGCTGGTTTGTCCTTCATTCCTTCCTTCCTTCCTTCCTTCCTTCCTTCCTTCCTTCCTTCCTTCCTTCCTTCCTTCCTTCCTTCTGTTCCATTTCATTTTCCAGACAAGGTTTCTCTGTGTAGCTCTGCATGTCCTGGAACTCACTCTGTAGACCAGGCCAGTCTTGAACTCAGAGATCGACCTACCTCTGCCTCCCGAATGCTGAGATTAAAAGTGCATGCTACCATGCCCAGACTCCTTTCTTCTTTTAAAATTGAACCCAGTTTCTCATATGCTCTAAGCAAACACTGTGCCACTGACCTGTATTCTTATCCAGGAAACAGTCATTTTATTTTAAAATTACTTTAGATTCATGGAGAATTTACAAACAAAGCAACGAGATTTCCTTTGAATGACTTGCCCAGCTTCTCCAAGTATTAACTTCCTACATCACTTTGACACACTTGTCAAAACCAAGAAAATATCACAAGGAACAATGCTGTTAAACAACTCCCACCAGATTTTACAGTTTACTTATGACTATTCTCTTTCTGATCAAGGATCCAGTTGAGACAGCACACTGACTTAGACGCCATGAATCCTTCTCCTTCTTCAACTTGGTCAGTTCCACAGACTCACTTTCATTTACTCACTAAACCCAGTTCACCTCTTTGTCAGGTGTGGGAGTCAAACTGTGCTTCTCTATGTGTGGAAATCGTTGTAAGAGAGTTTTCTAGTTAGTTATTTTACTACAGGATCGTTCATTTTTTTTATTCCTTGGGTTCTGAGTGCACAGTATAGTAACTTAATTTGTGTTACCTACATTGCTCCAACTTTGGCCACTGATGTTTTTCTGGTAGTTGTTGGGTTGCCTTCATTTTTCCTGGTGCGAGGGATTAAATCCTAGCCTTCAAGCGCTGTAGGCAGATGATCTACTACGGAGCTATAACCTCAGCCTGGCTATTGACGTGTTTATGCATACTTTGTGTTCCTTTCTTTCTGAACTAAATCAGGTTCATCTTGGAGTTCTATCATTTCCACCCTAGAATTCACCATTTTTCTGAGATAGTAGGTTTCTAGTATGACAAATTATTGGACTGATTGGGAGACTGGGACTGGGGAGTGTGTGTGGCTTAGAGCATACCAACTGGTTATCTAATGCTGACTTCCTGAAAACATACATACAGGTAACATTTTACAGACTAAGCAGGTATTATGTGTGTGTGTGTGTGTGTGTGTGTGTGTCATTCATATATATATATATATATATATATATATATATATATATACAGGTTTTATTTTTTTAAAAAAGAAGCCATAATTAGATATGGGGAAGACTGGAGGGAAGAAAGGGAAAACAAAACCAATGACGTAATTATGTTATAATTTAAAAAAATACTTTGAAAAGACTTCCTGTTCTTCCAGCAACCTGAGTTTCCGGGGCTCATTTACCCTTTGCTTTCTTCTGTAGGCACCATACACAGGTGGCAGACACACTCTCATTTCCGCATATCTAAAAAATATAAATGTACATTGTTATGGTGTTTCTTTGAATGAAAGCAAAACAGACAACCTGGAGGAGACAAGCTGTGCTGTCTTTCTTCTTCCTCTTTACTGTCTCTGTGGACGTTTCATATATGCGAAGGCCCTTGGCTATTCAAGTACAACTATGAAATACAATATAAAGAGCCTGCTACTCTCAAGCCCATGGTAGAAGTTCGGTCTACAGTCCTGAATTTTTTAGGTTTATTTATAAATGGCACTGTTTAACGACATGGTCTTAGAAATTGTTTATTATGTTAGAATAAGAAAACAACTCAAAACTATTCGGCTAAAAAGGTTGAGAAAAGCTGGTATGGAAGGTCGGAGAGAAGCCAGAAGAATACAGACACTCTTTGCAATCATGTGATAAAATACTTCAAGAAATTGACAGTAGTCACCTTAGTCCAACTCTACTGAGTGTTGATGGTGTTAAGAACGGACAAGTCTCTGGTGGGTCAGAAATGTTCACGTTTACTGCTGACCCAAGGACGTCCTCATGGTACAGCGGAGATGAAGCCTGGTTTGAATGACTTCAGTGTAGAATCTCTGCTGAGAGCTGGGGAATGACCTTCTTTGAGAAGTTTTGGTGATGGTGAGATGGGAAGATCCAGTAAGAGAAAAGCACATTTATTTGTTGGTGTTAATGATTGAGAAAAATGGATAAAACCATTGGGGAGGAAAGGGTGTCCTTGAAGCCTTAAAGACGTAGCAGGGAGAGGCCGTGGAATCAGAGGCTTCAGAGGAGAAATTGTGGGGTTGGGGATTTAGCTCAGTGGTACAGCGCAAGGTCCTGGGTTCAGTCCCCAGCTCCGAAGGAAAAAAAGAAAAAAGAAAAACAGAGGAGAAACTGTTCTTAGGTAGTAGAGAGAAATGTCTCCATTATGTTGGGATTGAAGGTTAAAAATACAGAGATCCCCGTGAAGTGAGGGGAATGGTGATAGCAAATGGGGTGACCTGAATTCTGGTATCTTCATCTTTCTAGAGGTGATAAACAGATGAGAAAAAGGAAGAGGCGGGGAGGAAAATTTAAAAGGATTGTGTGTGTGTGTGTGTGTGCGCGTGCGCACACACACGCATGGACGTGTAGATACAGAAATTTAGTTGTAGTTAGATATATAGATATATAGGTAGATATTCATATCTCACAATTCAAGCATGTATTAACACAGGTACTACTGGGCATACATTTAAAGCCTGAGATCACAGGTTTAAAGTTATGCCAGTAAGACCTTTGCTATCTCTAGTCCCAGTTTTCTCTTCAGCTACTGGGGGTAGAAAAAGAACAGAGTTTAGATAGGGCTGCTGCTGCTGCTGCTGCTGCTGCTGCTGCTGCTGCCGCTCAGATATAGGAGGTGAGGCAGGAGAGGCCCCAAAGCTCACAGATCTGCTAGCCTGGTGTATGCTGTAGCAATCAATTAGAGACGCTGTCTGAAACAAGATGGAAGCTAAATATTGATACCCAAGGTTGCCTGCTGATTTTCACAAGCACACTGTGGGACTTGCAAGCTATGGTACCCACATACCCTCATGCACATGTGAACACACATGTACATTTTAAAAACAAAAATGGTGCATCGTGAATGTAAAAGAAGCAACGTCTGAGATTGACTGTGACTGCCACAAGCTCCTACACACATCAACACACACACACACACACACACACACACACACACACACACACACACACACACACACATACCACACTCTCCCATACCCCACTTCACATACCTCTTTGCTGCACACACACACATTTAAAAAAAAAGTCTTACTCAAGTTATTTTTCCCTGGTTCCTAATGTGCTGTCATTTGAGTCTTTACTATTCTCAATGGAATTTCGAGATATTTAAAATTATATTGAAAAATAAGTCTTGAATCAGTTCTTTTGAGATAACTTTAGTTCTAATGGACCTAAGATTGCTCAGAAATAAAGTGGACCCAGAACTTCTGCTGGCTTCACTTTGATATTTCTGCGCTACTGTATTACAGATAACCAAGTTTGTTCCAAAGCTCTGTTCTTGCCTGTGTATGTTTAGTAATAATAAAGGGACGGCTCTCTGGAGGCAAAGTCTTCCTGAGATGACTATTTTCGTACAGATGTTCGACCTTACAGGTTTGTTCAAATGATCAGCGCAAATTGCTTATTTTCTTCATTCGAGTAAGACATTTGTCGCGTTTCTCCACTAGCTATTGCTACTGGTGCCTACTGAGAGACAGCGAAAGGAGAGCCATGCGAGGCTTCTCTACTTCGTGATTAGAGAACGGATTTTTAAAATTGGTCTGGTTCTGAGACATGGTCTCTCTGTGTGCCAAGGCTGCTCTCACATCCCTAGATTCCAATAGTCATCTCACTTGGATATGGGATTCTAGGTATAGCACGGTGCCCTGCTGGTTTTTATTCTTTATCGCATAATATTTTTCTAAACATTTGCGGGTAAAATTTTTATTAATGATCTAGAGAAAATGATTACATGCACCTTAGTTCGATTAAATTTCCAATCCGTATCGCAAGGATTTCCTCACCTCTTCAAACCCGTTGCACTGGTCACTTCAACATGTATAATAAAATGTAATTTTAAAAGGAATAAGATCTGGTTAGTAGGTCTTTATTCTAAAGAACTCACGTTTATGTGGTACTAGGAATCGAACTCGAGATTTTGCCAGGCTAAGTACTTACTCACTGTAGTACTGAACTACCTCGATGACCTTAGTTTGTTCCTGGGAAGCCCAAGTTATCCGAGAACCTGGGCGCATACGTGAGTCAATTTCCTAATTAAATAGTTTTCTTTAAGTAAATTTAAAAAAAATCAGCCACTGTAATTTTCAACCATCAAAAGCTGCGTTTTGTCAATAATTTTGTTTGCCTTATCTATAGGAATATCCTAGTGGTTAGAATTTATAATCTAATGTACGGTGGGTTAACAAAAGAGATACACCTTTACCATCTTTTTCATAACACAGTAATAAATGAGTCAAAGTTGTCATTAGAAATATCCTTCCGGAATATTCTTCCTCCACTATATTGTATGCAATAGGCTGTCCTTTTCTATACCCAATGCCTTGTGTATACTTCAAGATTCCCATTGCTTCTCTGCCTGTAACAAATACATTTGCATCTTGTAGTCAGTTTTTCTCTTTGAAAGTAGAATTTTATGTAACGTTGAAACATGGTTTCCTCGTAATTTGTTTTATTTTTAGGAAAAAATAAAAGGATATCAGCAGCCTGAAAGGATATTCTCAGAAGCATAGACTCTTCGGAGGATACTGAACTTCATGAGATCTCACGGTGAGGTGCCCCCATTATTATTCTCATGCTTCCAACATCGAATATAGCCATGTCATTGTCTCAGGTTATGATGGCTAACGTGTATCTGGGAAAGCAAAAATGTTCTTACTTGAAATGTATATACATATCGTTTTATTTTATAAGCATTGGTGCTTTGCCTGAAAAATGTCTTCGTGAGGGTGTCAGAAACTCTAGAATTGTAGACAGGTATGAGCGGCCATGTGGCTTCTGGGTATTGGACCTGGGTCCTCTGGGAAAACAGCCAGTGTTTTAACCACTAGCCTCCCTCTCAAGCTCCTAAAGTACATATTTTAAACATATCTTTTGGCTCTTTGAGAGTTTATACATACCAGAATTCTACTATTTAATTCCATTAGGAGTGATTTAATTTCTTTTTTTAACTAAAGACTACTCCTACCTACAATTGCTCTTGTGTTTAGAAGATAGCACCAACTGCAGGAAAATGAATGCTAGGCATGTCTATATGCTTTATCTCTTCTGTGTTATAGAATTAGATTGACAGCAGGCACAGTGATATATGCATTCAATCCCAGCAGTTGGGAGGCAGAGGCAGGTGGGTCTCTGTAAGTCCAGCCTGCTCTACGCACCCATGCCAGGCTAACCAGAGTTATGTGGTGAGAGCTAGTTCACAGACCCTACACTTGAGAGAAACAGGCATCTGCTGTGGGACAGGCTGTTCTGAATAAAAGAAAGGAGGAGCACGGCAGAGGAGGTAGAGGGTGCATCTGGGAGGTATCCTGAGGAGAGTTGGTGCTAAATGTGATCAAGATACATTGTATGACATTCTCAAAGCAGTGTGTGTGTGTGTGTGTGTGTGTGTGTGTGTGTGTGTGTGTACATGTGTGTGAATGTGTATGGATGCGTGTGTATGTGAGTGCATGTGTGATGGTGTATGTGCATGTGTGTAAGTGCATGTCTGTTGAAGTAAATATTTAAAAAGATATCCCATGCTAGCTCTGGCACCCGTAGGGCCACATGACACTGCGGGCGGGGTATCTTTATCCCAGCAGCTCCACACTGTCCCCAAGTACTCTCTGATCCAGGGGGTCCTGGAGCCATTCCAGCATGGCACCTTGCCACACTGGTCCCTAGAGTTAGTTCCAGCACCGGGGGACCATATGGAACTAACCATAATTTATCTCTGGTTAGCATCTCTCCTGGTGACTCTCTGCTAGCCGCGAACTCTCTGGTTCCAGCTACCTGGTAAAATCAAGACTTAACAAACTGCAAACCAGCAATCAGATTTATATGTTAAATTCTCAATCCAGTACATCCACACAATCAACTCACAACCAATTGATAAGGATTTAAACCTCCCACCTAGATAAGACATATTTAACTATAGAAATCCATCCCTTAAAAAATATACATGACTACACAGGGCCATTCAAGATCACCCGGATCTGGGTCATCCTTCTCCGACTCCATATTGATTCTCCTTTTTCTTCCCCTTCTCTCCCGCCTTACAAAAGCTTTGTCCCCACCTTATTTTTTTACTATCCATTCATGGCCTTGACCTAACTTGTGCCAGCCCTCACTTGCATATAGACATCAACCTATACATGTCTGCATATATGTGTGCATGTGTATGTATGTGTATATATGTGTGTGTACATATATGTGCATGTGTATGCATTCGTGAGAGTGAATGTGTGTGTAAGTGCATGTATTCACGTGTGTGGGTGTATATGTGCGTGTGTGTGGGCCTGTGTGTATGTGTGTGCATATTATGTATACAGTGAATTCATTCTCTGCATTTTTAAAAAGTATAAGATTTACTTTTGTTAGAAAAAGTTGACATCTATTAAATGGCCATTCCTTTGAATGCTCCAGAGTATCTTGGGTGTCACTTCTACCATATAAGACTGGTAAAGAAAACAAGCTAAGGTATTGTTAAACAGTTTGTTGTAATAATACCTGATGTAAACTGCATTTGGAAGCTATAATTACAGTGTGGGCTAATGTTCACAATGATGGGCATTGAGACTGTGAGGCCAATTGTCATAGATGGTAATTTAAGTAGAAAGTACCATTGAGTTGTTCTTTTGTTTGTTTGCTTGTTTGTTTGTTTTTTGATTTGCATGGGCTTTTATGCTGTCCGATTTTTCTTGTTCATCTAAAAGTTGATTCATTTATTTAGGATTTACCAGATATAAATAAATCAAATCTTTAGTTATCTGAAAATGAGTAAGATATGATCTCTGTTGTCAATGGTTATCCAATGAATGTTACTCAGAGCTAATTTCATTATTAATTCAATACATGATTTAAACAAAAAACTGGATTGTAAGAGGACCTGTATTGAAATCCAAAGGAAACTGGAGATCACCATGTCTTGCATTAGCCCAAAGAACCCAAGATTTTGTACCAATGAGAACCTTGCTCTATTTTAGCTCATACTCAGGGAATTGTTTTACAAGATCTCTTTAGGCAGAGCAAATATAAGAACTCGGAGATTGTGAGAGAGAGAAGGTTCTTAGGCAGCTATTACAAATCGAATGTTGTGGAAAATAGTTACTCATACACGTCTGAAAGTACCAGAGGTGTCCCCACAAACTCCCGTTGTTACCTTATCTGCATCAACTTTACTAGTTAGCCTCACCAGAGACTCAGGTCATTTCCCGGTGACTGAAAAGGGCTAACAAGGTTCCCCGGGGTGGGATGCTCTGAGCTCCTAAGGGATCCTGTGCAGATCCCAACTGAGCGGGTAGTGGCAGGACCTGGAGCTCCTCAAGGAAAATTTTTTGTTCATTAGTTTTCAAACTAAAGCAATCAAATAACTGAAAACGTTACACTTTGCAAAGGGGAAAGGAGTCTAAGTGTGCCTGTGCCTTGGAAGCCTGTATCCTAGCACTCCAGGAGGTGGATCCATGTGAATCTCTGTAAATTTGAGGCCAATGCGGTCTGTGATACAACTTTCAGCTCAGTCAGAACAACAGAGAGACCCTGCCTCAACAAACGAACAAAAGGAAAACTAAAAAGGTCCACGAAAACACTCCACACCCGGTTCTGCCCTCAGAAAAGTTGTTCGATTGATTTATATAACAATGGTGCTTGTGCCTGGAAGTGGAGAAAGAACAGTGAACAACGCACACCAATATGCTCGACAGGGTAGAAATTACATGCTAATAACATAGGTAAGAAGTAATGTAGTTCTGTGTTGTGTTTGACCGTGTGACTGCCATCAAGCGAAATTAAAGGAGGATACAGGGTAAAGTTCAGGTGGGAATTTGAACTTAGGAAGCCCCAACGACTTAACACTGCACAACTTACACAACTTACACAAGAGACAGACGCCATGCTCCTCCTGTTCACATAGAACAACTGGAATAAGATCCAGCACTTGCTGGTAAATTTCTAAAATATTACCCAATGAGATGAATTTGTTAATGTGAACCACATACGTATCTTCCTCAATCTTGCTGGAAAAAATATTATTTTTAAAAGGATAATGTATTTTGTATATATTTAACATTTCATTATTTGTAATAAAATGCAATTGAATACAGACTTACCTATTCACTTATTAAAAATGGAAAGACTATAACTATTTGCCTTGGCATAGATGACTTTGCCAAAGCAAATGGGTTCTCTTCGAGTCCTCTGATTTCATCTTTCCCAAGGTATGCTTTACAAATTTGCTATCCCAGGAATCATTTTCAAACATGTAGCATATATCTGACTCCCTGAAGATTCGTGCTTCCTCTCACAAACCAGCCCTGCATGCATAAAGCCCAATCCGGAGTCAGCTGGCGTGATCCTGCTCTTCACTCTCTTTCTCTTCTCAATTCATATCTGTTCTCTTTGATTTTCCAAATGATTTCTTTTTCTGTGACTCCAGGAAAGATTTGGTCTAATCTATGGTTCTCGATCTCACCACTGTTAACACTGTTGATGGGACTCTGTGCATTATGGGATGTTTAGCCTCACTTCCCTACCACTGGACACTAGTACTCCTCTGTAAAATGTCTTTGAACATCGCCCGTTGTCTCACTGAACCTAAATAACCCACATCTGAAAAATCACCAATCAAGCTTTAACGTCTAGGACCTCAAAGACTGACCTACATCAGACAGAAAAGCTCTCGCTTCTGAAGTATCACCTCAGTTAAAATGGCTCACTTCTGTTTAAAGTGAACAATACCGCTGTTTGACCACTTGCATTTTTAAATATCTCCTTATTGGCTTCTTGCTGATTTTGTATTTATAACGTGTATTATGAAATAGTAAACCTGCATATGAAAGGGTGGGAAAATTAAGATAAAGAGAAATCTGGTAATGCTTTTATTTCCCCCCATTTTTTATAGGCACCATGAATATCCAGTGCCTTTGATCCTCCCATATTTTTCTCCAGGCAAGTTCAGACTTGGCATATACACACCAGCTGCTTGTTCCACACTTCTCTCCTGCTCCTTCTTCTTACACAGGACATATGACCTTGAAGCCACACTACCACGACTCTGCTCTACCCTTATACCCTCTCATAAGTGCCGCAGGAGCCAACCACACCACCATGCAGACTCTTCCTGTTAATCTGACTTAGTCGCTGAGCAGTATCCAGTAATCCTTCTCTGCTGACTGCAGCCGGAAACTGCCAGGATTGTCACCCCACTCAAGTTACAGATCTCCCCCCTTCACTCTCAAGGCACCTACTATTTTAACGAGAAAATTGAGGTCATTGTGTAGAAATGACTTGTGAATCCTCGCAATTTCTTCTCTATAAACAGTCTTATTTTCCTCCAATCTCAAAGCAGGATCAGTTTTTCTTGCTATTCAGGCAGGCCCTGTGTTTGACTTTATCCCTTTTCCCCAGGCTGAGACCTTTTGGCATCCATTATCTGCCGTTTGTCCTTTAGCTTCAACCTTGTCTTCATTGCTGATTCTGTCTCTTTCTGCCCACACGGCTCTGTAGACTTCTATCCCAACACAAACAAACTGATCACTCCCCCACTCACCGCCGGGAGATTCAATCTCTCTCTTTTCTAATACTCTGAAGCTCCGAAGCAGAGGTCTCCATTCATTCCCTCTCATTTCTGAGTGTCACCCAGTCCTCAGCAGAAGGCCATCTGATATCTAACCTCTTTTAACAGAGCATGCTCCCTCTAAAGGCACACGTGACCTGCGGCCTTTACCTTGCCTAGTTCTCTCAGGGGTATTTGATAGTGTTAACTACACTTTTCTTTCATTCTCTAGGCTGTTATTTCTCTTCGTTTGCTTCTCGTACCCCCTTACAGATCTTTTTGAAAAAGGTCTGTTTCCTAGCTTCCCATTTGTCAGGAAAACAACAACTTTCCTTAAAGAAAGTTTTGAATCACAAACCTGACCCCCAGTAGATGGCTACAGGTAAAAATTAGTGAGTCCCACCCACCAAAATCCTTAGCCTTCACTCTTGATTTGAATGACCACGATATTGGAAGATTGTTCCTCAGCCCATGGCCTTTCTGTCCTCACATACTGCTTGACTGAGCCAAGCGATTCTTGAGACTATTACTTCACAGAGGCCTCCGATTTTCTTCAGCAAAGCTACAGAATTACACTGGAGGTACGGACCTGCAAAGTATCTATTAACGCCCAGTGTATCACCTGAGCAACGGAGTACAACAGAAACCCAAATAGTCTCTCAATCTCATTCTCATTCTCTCTCTCTCTCTCTCTCTCTCTCTCTCTCTCTCTCTCTCTCTCTCTTTCTCTCCTGTTTGTAAATATCTAATCATAAAACGCAACAAAAAGATAATTATAAGGCACTGGAGAGGGTTTTTTTCAAATTTGTTAATGATCCAAATGTTCATAATGAATTAATGTTTGATCAAGAAATTAATTAGAATTTCTATTGCTGTGCACAAAACACCATGACCAAAAAGCAAGTTGGGGAGGAAAATTTTATTTGGTCTATGCTTCCGAATTGGTGTTCAATGTTAAGGGAAGTCAGGACAGGAATGCAAACGGGGCAGGGATAGAGTTTACTCCTTTGCTTCCCCTGGCTTACTTAGTCTGCTTTCGTATAGAACCCAGGATCATCAGCCCAGGGATGGCAACACCCACAATGGGCTGGGCCCTCACCATAGATCATTAATTGAAAAAAATGCCTTGCTGCTGGATCTCATGGCCGCATTTCCTCAACCGAGGCTGCTTCCTCTACCTAGAGTTGACACAAAAATCAGCTGGTACACTTCCCTTCCTTGATTGATTGTTGATAGAGTTCGTCTTATGTTGCAGGTAATACAGTTGATAGGGGTTAATGACCTTGTAGTTGTGTCAAATCTAGAGAGTAAGATTAATAGCCCTTCATACTGGATTTCAGCTCCTACATCCTACCTGCTCCCTCTTCTGTAAAATCTCCTGAACCTTAGAGGGGTAGTATAAGAGGTTTTGGTTAGGGTGTCATCTATATCTCTCACTTAGAGTTACCCATAAATCTATGTATTCACTACTTCTCATTGTAAGAAGGGGTTTCTCTAATGAAGGCTGGGGGTCATTTTTGTCTGTGGGTATAAGCAGAGGGCAGTTTGCTCCTACGTTAATTTAGTTAACTATCAGAAATATGTTCTCCATATGGGTCTCCTTCGTCCCCATACCAGGGTTGTTAGGCAGGCTTACAGTACCAGGCATTTATTTTAAAATGTTACTGAACATTCAGCAAATCCACACAGCTTGCAGGTATTCATATAACGTTTGCCTAGCAACACACTTCAGCAGTACCAGAAAGCTAAGGAGAAATGGAGTCAGGCATTTGTTTTAAAATTTAAAGCCAGTGAACTTTTCTCTTGGTTCCCATTCTATCTGATGTGATGATTGCATAAGCCCATCTGTCTTCACTACACATCCAGGTGAATTGTTCAAAAAATTAAAACCGTAAAAAATCATTTTGAGCTGCCTCTTGACAACATCTTCCAACCTTAATCCTAGGCAGCTGATTCAATCCAGGCAGTGTTAGCTTTCCCTTTCCCAGAACGTGGTTATCAGTCACAGAACAAAGACTTTAGCTTTTGTTGCCTTCATTAACATGATGTTCGGAGACTCATTAATGCTATCTTATGAGCCGTGTGTATCACCTATCTTTGCTATCATAGTCTTCTTTATAAACGTGCTACAGTTTGTCTACACTCATGCCCACTGAGGAATATTCGGATCCTTTAGTTTTTGGAGCTCTAATTGAAGTTGCTATAAATGTAAGTTTAGGAAGTTATCTTTAGGTGGACTTAGTGTGATTTGAAAAGGAAATTTATCCATGGGCTGTTTGTGTCAACATTTGATGTGGCAGCAGTGTTTTGAAAGGCTGTGCCTTTAGGAGGTGGGGCTATGCTAGAGGAAGTGGATTACCAGGGTTAGGCATTAAGGCTGCACAGCCTGGCTCTACTTCCTGTCTGCTTGCTACTTCCTGACTGCTGACCCACTGGCCAGTTCCTGCAACCAGGCTTTCCCTACAGTGATGAACTGTACCCTTTCTTATTCTGTAAACACAAATAAGTCCTTTATCCCTTAAAGTGCTTCTTCGTAGATATTAGGTACAGAGGCAGGTAGCTCTTACACAAAATTCATACAGGGAAATGGAGTCATTGCCATGGTCAAACTGACTAGCTATTCTTAGACATTAGCAACTGGTTTGGGCGAGGGCTTGGAAAGTCCTAGAGTATTGTAAGCACACCCTAACGGTGTATTCTGGGGTATGTTTGAAAGATCAGGATACCGAGAGAAATGCAGAGGAGACCCACTGCATTAGACTGCAAAGGGGGAAAGGATCTGTTGGGAACTTGATTTGAGGTCATTCTGTGACACACTGGCAAACAATCTGGCTGCCTATGCTCTAAGCAAGGACATGTGTGAGGCTGCATTCAAGAGCAGTGAACCAAGGTTTGTTTTATTTTGTTTTTTGGCAGAGGAAATTTCAGGACCACATAGTGATTAGGCTCACTATCACGTAATGGTTGCTGCTCACTTCTCTTCCCTGGGAGTACAGTGAGAAAGAAGAAGCGGGAACAAAAGACATGAAGGTATGCAGTGTGGAAGGAAAGCATCTTGAGGGTGTTTAAAGATGAAGGCACTGTTGAGCATCTGTAACTGTTAAGGAAGTGGCACCATTAGAGAAAGATACATACAGGGCACTGCATTGGGACAATGTGAACAACACCTGAGTCTTATCCTCATGTAAGATCCAACCCATCAAAGCTTTGACCTTTGAAAATGCACATGCATTTGAAAGGCAGGAACTTGGCTCTGATACCAATACCTTTGAGCAGGTTCTCTCCTTGAATACAACAGCTTAGGGAAGTGTTTCATGCGGATGCCACTGCAACTCTCGTCCAAGGAAGCCAGGCCACATTAGTAAGTTGTTTGCCACAACAGAACTTGGCAGCTTTGGCTTGTATTACTGGTTTTCCAAGTATGAAAGTTGTAAGGGTGAGTACTCATGGAGGTCAAGGTTCTGGCAAGTTGTGATGGCGATACAATGTGGGCAAGAACAGGACAGCTTGCCAAAACAGCCTCAGAAGCTACTGCAAAAAGACATTCAGTTAAAGCCCAAGTTGCAGTCGGGACCCCAGGATATGTAGGCAACAGAATAGAAAGGCTAAGAAGGCCTAAGCCATTAGAACCCAGATAGCCCTATCATAAACCAGAGGCTCGTTCCTACTGGGTTTCAGTTGAGTCTTGCCATCTTTCCAGCCTTAGGTCTAGAATTTTTAGTCCAATTCTTGTCTGTTCTGTTTCCGGACCACAGACATGATGTGCTTCACCCTCCTGACACCATCTTTCCTGCCATAATGCACTCTATATACCCTGTTGAACTATAAGCCGAAATGATCCCTCCCTCCTTTAAGTTGCTCCTTGACAAGTATGTTTGGTGACAAGCACAAGAAAGCGAGTAATACTACAGAACCTAAAATGTCCTTGGATGGGAAATTTGATTGAAGTGAGAAGTGTGAGAAGGTAGGAGCTCACTTCATTCTACATTCCCAGTAGGAATCTGTGAACTCCCCATTGCTCCGCCCCTTCTAGGGGCTGCTGTCATTTGATTTATTCTGTTTTCGACACTCGATTTGACGCTGTGGTCTTATTTGCCAATCCTTAACGAAGAACGACTCCGAACATCTTTTCTCACGTTTACTCGCCATCTGCGTGTGCCCTCTGTAAAGCGTTCGAATCATTCTCTTTGCCTTTGGCTAGAGATTGTTTTCTGTGGTTGAGTTCTGAGATAGGCGATTTGCAATCATCTAGCTTTTTTGTTTCTTGGTCATATTTTTTTTTTCCCGGAGCTGAGGATCGAACCCAGGGCTTTGTGCTTGCTAGGCAAGTGCTCTACCACTGAGCTAAATCCCCGAGCCCTGGTCATTTTATTTAGAGTAAGACTTCTTAAACTTCCTGTAGCTGTACATTTTGTTTCTTCTACAATTACGGTTACGGTACACTTGCTACAGCTACAAGCTTTTTGAGTAACTCAAAATTGCAAATATTTTCAAGTGTATTTCTTTTCTGTATTTTGGTTTGCACTTAGGTGTGGGTCTATGTTGAGAGTTTTTTTCCTGTATAATTCCAAAATTTGAAATTTAATGCTTTATGAGAAAATATTCAAATAATTCTGTCATTTGTGAATTATCCTTTCTTCATTAAATTTCTTTACATGTTTCAAAAGTTATTTAATAATACACATCTGGATGTGTTTCTCATTAGCAAGCTGCCTGGTTACAATATTTTTCAATTAAATTTTTAGACAACATAGAATCTCTTCATTAACAGATAGATAGCTTTTGTATTCTTTTGTGTGTTTTTCTTACCCTGTACATTTGAAGTCATCTTGTTGATGTCTACTAAAAATATCTTATTAAATTTTGATTGCCATATTCAACTAGAAAATGATTATTTGAGAAAGTTCTCATTGCATAAATAGGATAAAATAATGAATATTATTAAAACACAGCCATTAGGTATCATACTAAATCTCAGGAAGATAATTGACAATGCCTTTTACATGATTTCCATAACCAAACTCTAATGATATTGACTTTGAACCAGACCGTCAAATTTAGTGGTCATTAATTTTAAGTCACTCAGGCATGAGAAGTTACTATTACAAATAAAAAGCTTGACAGGGCAGTGGTGGTGATACCTTTAATCTTAGCATTCAGGAGGCAGAGGTAGAGCAATCTTTGAGTTCCAGCCCAGCCTGGTCTACAGAGCAAGTTCCAGGATGGTCAGAGAAACAGGCCAGATACAACCCTGTCTCAAAAACACCAAACCAAACAAAAGAATAGAAACCAAAAAAACAAAACAAAACAAAACAAAAAAACAAAAAGAAAGAAAAAATAAAGTACAAAATCAAAAAAGTTTAACATAGGTGCAGATCAAAGACATATACTGTGCAATTGTCATGAGTTTACAAAACATTGTTACTTTCTATAGATTCTCATGAACCTATCTTGTCAGCATATGCTTATGATAGGAATGTAATAAACATGAGGATGAGAATTTTCCATCTTAATAGGGAAGGTAGAGAGATTCAAGAGGAGACACTTGGAAGGAGTTCGACATCCAACCATAACTATTAACATAATTATCCCTAATAACTTGACCTGGATGAGAATACCCAAGGGATGGATGAGGAATCTCTGGGTAGTTTATGAAAACTTGTTTAAAAGTTAAGTAACGCTCGTCAGACAACTAATGACAAATTGTCTAAAGAAAAGATCATAAGCTTAAGCAGAGGAAGCTCCATTCAAACAATTCCGTGGGATATCTGCTGACTGATGTCAATTTATATAACGTTATAGTTTTGGGTATCTGTACTTCCAGACAAGAAATGCATCAAAAATATAAAGAAAATCATCTTAATGTTTGAATGAGGGAAACATGATTACACAAAGGGATAATAAAATATAGTAGTCATATCTTCATATTTTTTGAGTAAATTCAAGTCTCATATCTTATTATAATATGAAAATGATTGATTGGAAATGACTTAGTGGTTTTTTTTAAGGACTTTCTGAGTCTGATGGATTTAAACTTTTTTTTTTTTTTGGCTTTTTTTCCTTGACTAGTATGTTGGAAATAGAACCACCTTTATATATTTTCTCTTTATTTTTAACAGCAAATAATGTGACCCAGTAGTTTATTTAGATATTTAAGATCGAGACAAAATATCTGAAAATCAGTGTTACTTTTAGCTAGTTCTGTCCTACTCTGAGGCATGTATTTTCTGAACAAATGTTATTTTTATCTCAGCCATGACTAACTGCTAAGAGGCAAAGAACTAGAGATGTAGTGTGAGAAGTTCCTTATTAAAAACGTATTTTTTTAGATTTATTTATTTATTGTATAAGTATACTGTCGCTCTCTTCAGACACACCAGAAGAGGGCATCAGATTCCATTACAGATGGTTGTGAGTCACCATGTAGTTATTGGAAATTGAACTCAGGACCTCTGGAAGAATATTTAGTGCTCCTAACAGCTGAGCCATCTCTCTATTCCCCTATTAAGAGTATTGTAAATAAGATATTTTCAGTAAGTGGAGCTTTATTTTCAAACACCTAAAAATAATCTCTTAACCTTGAAGTTCTTGTTTTCGCTCCTAAGATGTGTTTTTTTTAAAGGGATGAATTGACATTGTATAGGCATTTCATTTTTTCATCAGTGTGATTTTGACTTACTATCAGTGTCATAATCATTTCTGTTAAATACAGCAGTACTGTGTAGGTGTTTTATTATGAGGTAGTCCTATCTCAAAGTAGCATGAGTAACAACTATCAATACAGAAGTGTGATTAGAGCAAAGTAACAGCGAGACAGAGAGAAGGCTGAGTGGTCGAGAGTACTCAGTGCTCATGCAGAGGACCAAGATTCATTCCCAGTTACCAAGGGTACCGGGCACACACACACGGTATGCATGCATACATGTAGGCAAGAGCTAATACACATAAAATTGAGAAAAGACAAATAATTAAGAAAGAATATCTCAGCGTACTCAGATGCATGACCTCTTTCCTAATTGTCATCACACCCACTCTGGAGCACATAAGGAACCGTACTGCTTTGAAATGTCTCAGTCTTGCTGTCGGAAGGGGAAGGGGGGTTTCTTACTAAGCTGTGTCTCTTTGATGTCCCCATGGGTTGAAAGGGGACATCAAGGTGCTGGGAGAGGCCACTTTAGGCTCATGGTCTATGTCTGTGTGGAGACTGCCAGGCGTTTATTAATGTGCGGGGTGGGGGGGCAGTACTCAAAAAAACGAGAGCAGAAGCAATTTTCAATTTTCTCCATGGCCTTCACTTTTTTCAGAGACTGTAAGATAGCCACTGCCATCACATGGACACAGAAATTTTCCTTTTCTATTATTATTATTATTTTTGCCAACTTAAAATAATAAATTTCTCTCTTATTAGGGAAGATTTTGTGCAGTAAATATATGTCTTGACTAGATATTTTTTGCTTGGTGGGGGAGACAAGTAGAATATTTATATTTTATATCCTCTATCACGCAATGTTAATAATAAGGCTATTAAAGTAATGCATTTAAGTCAAAAATCTTCATATCCAGTTGGTGAGAGTTGGACAAGATCAATATGGATATGGATATACATATCAGTATGCATATATGGAGCTGCCCTTTCAAATTCTGTTCAGTTGCATAGTTCATACGTGCTAATTCTAAAGTTTGAAAAGAGTTAGGTATTTGTATTTATGACTACAAATAAAGTATGAGATAATACATTACTGTTTTCAGTTTGTGTTATTTTTGGTGTTTATAAAATGAATGCACAATAAACTTTATATAAGAGAGAATGAACTTATAGCCATAAATTTTGTACAAAAGAAGTAAAGAAAATATGCTAATGACAACATATATTAATAAAGTTAGCAATCTCATCCGTACGTCCTGCTTTCTCTAGTTAACAGACTTCTGGGCTTTACAGTACTGACACTAGGGTCTGGGGAAGTGGTACAGTTGTCCAGCACTTGTCTAGGTTCTCTGAGGACCTGGCTGTGATCCCCTGTGCTTCTGAACACAACGCCAGCAAAGCCAGAAAACTGCATATCTTGCACGAAGAGCAGAACTTACAACTGGAAGAAAACTGAAGTCATGTTGTGTTTAGTTACTGTCACGCTTTTGCACTAAATTTGCTGAATATCTACGATTTCTCACCGTCTTACTCTGTCCTAACCCCTATGTATCCTGTCTACGTAACCTAAACAGTCTGGGAATTTATAATCTCTCATTTAAAAAGTTGCTGAGATAAGGCTTAAAAATGTGGAAAACTGTGGTGCATGGGGTCTTTTACACACTAAAGATGGATGCGCAAACTTCCTTGTACATATATAGTGTGTGCATGCATGTGTCATGTGTGTGTGTGTGTGTGTGTGTGTGTGTGTGTGTGTGTGCGTGTGTGTGTGTGTTATGTGGAGATATATATAGGCAGGTACTCATGCCCATGTGCACATGGGATGACAGAGTAGGACAGTCAGCTCTCTCTGTCATTCTTTGCTTTATTCCCTTGTAACACGGTTTCCCGCTACCCCTGGAGCTAGGTTGGTGGGGTTCTCCTGGGGTTCCAGGAGAGCGGGGTCATCTCCAGCTTTGCATATGGATTCTTGGACTTCAAGCTCAGGTCCTCATGCTTGTTTAGCAAGTGTTCTTCCCAGCTAAGCCACCTCTCTAGCTTTACAATAGTTTTGAGAAATATGTTTCAAAACATTAATTACCTCGCATCTCCCATCATTCCAACTAGTGTACAGACACGCTCATGTGGGTACATGAAAGAGTCTCATGGACACGCTGTGCACATGGGTGAACATGTAAAACATTCTAAATTGGCCTGTCAATTATATCAGTCTACATAAAGAATATATACACACGTATATATAATAGTTACATAATATATTTATTATATATATTAAAAGTTATGAGGTATCTCTAATATTTAGAAAAAAGAGCAGTAAATTTGTAAAGGCTACAAAGTATTTTGTATCTCTAAGAATAGTAATCATATTAAAATAATTCTTTTGTGCATTAATCTATATACCAGATTAATAATAGATGCTATTCCTGAGAGGTTGGGATTATGCTAGGTTTCTGGTATCCTAAACCTATATTTTTACAACATTTAAATTTGTAGTGAAATTATACTTACCACACAATAAACAAACTTTATACAGGCATAAAACACTAGAGCATTATACTCAATGTTACTAGATAAGAAATTGCTGCTTATTGTGAGATAGAAGACTTTATTGACAGAGTGAAACTTATGGTGCCTGTTATAGATGAAGTTATAATTCCTCAGGATGTGTTCAGCAGCATTTGGTTGCTATTTGTACTCTGACTTAGATGAAAATATTTTGCTTGAACCTTTTATCCTGTAGAAAGGTTGTGTCCTGGAGACCAGGGACATAATCAAAAATGCTGTAGCAAGCTGTTCTTTTGGCCCAAATTTTAAAATTTCATAATTACTTATTCTGGAAAGAAAACAAAAAGCATATTCCTCCTGCTGCCGAGGAGAAAATCCTGCCATTTTAACCTTAATCATGAAGCAGACGTGGGATGCAAAATGAGTTTTGGCATAAATTTTGATGTCCTGTCCTTGTAAACCATTTGGTTTCCAAATGGACAGACGATATACAAAGAGCCCTTCCTGTCATCCTGGACAAGATCAAGAGCGAGGCAAGCCTGCATGCAAGGAAGCGAGTGTGGAGAAGGGAATTGCTAACCTTGGCGGGTTTTATGCCCAGTCTG
This sequence comes from Rattus rattus, assembly GCF_011064425.1. Taxonomy (NCBI): domain Eukaryota; kingdom Metazoa; phylum Chordata; class Mammalia; order Rodentia; family Muridae; genus Rattus; species Rattus rattus. The sequence goes on from NC_046158.1 coordinate 43,348,889, forward strand.
ATCACGGTAACAGGTTTATTGCTAAAATGAGAGAAAATAAAACCTTGCTGGCCTAGAGAGGGACTCAAAAATGATGAAGGGATCCCTGTCTGGAAAATGAGACCATGGCTGGGTCCACTGTCACCATTATCAACAGCAGCATATACTGAACAGTGCTGGATGAAAGGCTTGGAATCAGGTGCACTGAGGCTATGGTTGTAAAATCCCCATGTGAAGCCGACAGAATGATACACACTTACAGAAGATTTAATGTTATATCTAGCCATCCCAGACATCACCGGGATGGGTAAGGTTTGAAGGGTCCTGTTTCCCATGAAACTGTGACTAGTTTTGTTTGAAAAATACACTTGAAATTTGCATGAAAATTAGAGATTCAGTTATCCATGGATCCCCAGTTCTACTTTGAAACGATTTTCTTAGCTTTACGCTAGAGAGAGATAAGAGAGAAAAAATATCAAAGTTTCAACTTCAGGTTCTATGCATCTTTGCCTGTCAATAATATGCTTCCAAAATTGAATTATTCAAATATGCCAATGTAACATTTCTAAGCTTCTGTCAGTTTAAGTATGATGGATACTGTCAAGTATTTTTGCTGTGTGTCAAATGATAGAGTCTTCTTGTTATGGGAACGTTAGTTTAGGTCAGGTGGCCTGAGTTTGAAAATGCACATTTATTTCCCTCCATGTTCTTGTTATTTATATGTTTGTTATTAACTGTACTTAAATAAGTTTCAATCATGTTCATCTTTATATCTTTTAAGCTTCTTCCATAAAAGTCAATACCAAAGTTTTCTGTAATGTTTTCATAACACTTAGCTGACTGCCTGGGACTGGCTGACCATACAAGAGTCATACGATATCATGTAGTCACATAAAAAATAACGATAGTTTTCAGGACTTTTTTTTTCTGGATGTTTATTGCCACCACCTTTAAGGAATTAGCCTTGAAATCTCTAGACTGCTTGGTAGGAGATATGTGTCATGTTCCTGAATTCAGCACAGCGAACAGAATTTGTGTAAGAATTTTCTTAGGTGACTCTGGTGGAGTCATTTCTGGCAGAATCGGTTCAGCCATTCCAAAGTGATATCTAACCATAAACTCTGTATGTAGTTCCTCTGTGCACCAGTTGTTGGACACATTAAATGTTACCTTGCAGGAAAACATGGTTTCAGAATCACAAAAATTTGCATTCTCTGTTAGACAGATGAACAAATACTTTGTATTAAAGTTGACTGTGTGACAGCTAAGATCTGTTGAGCAGTACTGGTTGTCGCTACTGTTGCCGTATTCTGTAACATGAACAGAAAACAAGATACAGCAGGCAAGCAAGACACATCGCCTTCCCTGCAAAGCTTCTCCCCCTCTGAGTTCACTCCCCCAGACACCTAGCTCCAGGAATGTAGATCTCTACACCTTCATATCGCTCAATTATGTCTGCTGTCCAGGAAGGGAGACAATTCTCCTTTAAATGTCAGGACATGAGGTGGAGAATATGCACCTTAGTAGTAGTGGCACCACAAAACTCTGTTGCTTTTTCTTGTCTGTGTCAGAAAAACAGGTTGAAGAACCTACCTTCAGGAGCCAGTGGGTGTGCAAGAACTCACCAGGTGGGAAAAGGGTACTTCATGCTTTTTGGTACAGGGGTTCATAGATAGTCTCAGGGAACTTTTCAGAGATAGTCTCAGGGAACTCAAAGGCCTTCAATACCAGGCATATAAATTTGATTTTCCAAATGAAATAGTCTTTCCAATGGGATATAGAGAGAATGCTATTTATCTGTTCTATCAGATAGATGTCAATGTCATATTAGAAGCAGCTGAGAGGAAGACTTATTATCGTCAATTAACATGTCAGGTTTATGAGTGTAAATGGAAGGAAAGTTACTAGCAATTATTCAGAACGTGGTTCCTACTTTCAAAGCACTCATTTTGAAAAAATTATGTATGGTACCGTGAAGAATTATCATTAGATTTAGAACTTTCCCTCCCTTTTGTCTTGTTAAAGTTTTCTTACATCTTTTATGTTGTTTTTTTTTCCTCCACAACCCTCTTTCTATTTTCTCCTTGTATTGATTTTAAAGATTTTTTTTCTTTAAAAAAAAAAACAAAACCTTACCTTCATTGAATTTATGGCCTGGAACTGCAGCTCGTCTCCCATTTTTCTTTTCGATGTGCTAAATTCAGAATCATTTATTAGCTCTCACATGCATAGACATGGAGGAACCTACATGAGGAAGAGAGAGAGCCTGGCGTTGGCGATACCACAGAGCTTCTTCCTTCTGTTTTCTGGGCCGTGAGAAAAGTACTATCAGAGTGACTGTAGACACAGAAAAAGGAATACCTAAATACCACGTGCCTGCAGTCAAATCTCCCATTCTATACTGTAGAAATGGTTATGCAGGAGAATAGGCTACAGAGGAAACTAGTTAATTGTTCTCGTCTTACTGACTCTCATGGTATTTCTTATATTAATCTCTGGAGATAGATGTACACGTTGTATTTCATGCCCTCAGTTGAAGGGCCTCTTCCCTTCCTTTTAATGTTTTAGTTAGGTTCCCATTGCTGTGGTAAGATGTCAGGCCCCTAAGCAACCTAGGGAGGAAAGGGTTTATTTCTGCTTACAATATTCATGACATCACTGAGGGAAGTCAGGGCAGGAAGTCAGAGTTAGGCACTGAAACAGAGGTCTGGGAGGAGTACTCATTAGTTTGTTCTCCATGGCTTGTTCAGCCTGCTGTCTCCAACACCACAGGACGGACAGCCATGGGCTTGGACCCTTCCACATCTATAACTAATTTAGAAAAAAATGGCACCACAGGTTTGCCCATGGGCCAATTTGCTAGGAGCATTTTCTCAATTGAGAGTTCCTCTTCTCAAATAACCTGATTTTGTGTCAAATTAAAATAAAACTGGCCAGTACCCTTGATAGAGATGTATTCTACCTTCCCATACTCTCTGGCATATAACAATGCATTGGTGAACCCTGTCTTGGGAACACACTCGACATGAATGATCTTGCGTTAGGAAGGGTCTTCTGTCTTGCACCTTGTTCTTGGTAGGTAGCTACTCTAGTGAATTTTTAAATACCAAGAGCTATGGATAACATTTTCTGCACTCCTTACTTCACAATCTTCCCAAGTATCCACAAAACCTGTTTGTATATTCAGTGAAAAAATACGTCTAATGATAGGCTATAAGCATGTGCTAACATGTTAGGCTAGGAATATACATTACCATTTAGATAAGTAAGCCAGACAATGTCTTCTTTGAATTTTTAGCCTTCTTTTATTTTAGACATCTTTTTACATCAGTCCACATGATTTATTGATGTTTGGAACAGAACAAAGCAATGTTTGCATTACTTCAAATATCGTCTGGGTATTTTTAGTAAAACTCAAAGAACAATGATCTCTGGTTTTTCTCTGCAACATCACGAGTAAGATACAGGATTCCCCTGGAAAGAGATAGGAAGAAGCAAGAATTTGCTTTTCCCTCACTCTTCCTAACTAAGCCACTCAATACTCACAGCTAATATTTCTCCCTGCACAGTTTTCTTCTTCAGAAGGAGCTGACATTTGTATATGGTATTATAAAAATGCCTTCCCTTTTTTGTCAAATATTAGACTATTTTTTCCACTAGTGCCTATGTAGTTTAAGCAGTTTTCTGCTACTCCTTCTACATGTCTTTGGTTGAGAGCTCTAAGAAAACAAAGCTTTAGGAGAGAGACAGGATCTCTCATTGGACCAAGAGCTCTCTGTTGGCAAGACTCACTAGTCTATAAGACTTAGGAATCTCCCAGTGTCTACCCCATAACTTAAGGGTTATCGGTATGTACCTTCATGCCTGGCTTCTAGGCAGGTTCTGGGGATCCGAACTCAGGTCCTCGTGCTTGGTCAGTAATCACTTAATCCACTGAGATATCCCTGGCCTTATCTATCTGTTTATTATCTATCTATCTATCTATCTATCTATCTATCTATCTATCTATCTATCTATCTATCTATCTATCTCTATCTCTCTACCTACTTACCTACCTATCTACCTACCTATCCATCTATCTATCATTTTTAATTGTTTAAGGTGCTGTACATCATATCTACAGTGTTGTATATGCTAGGCAAATGCTACCCCTGTGTTACGCTCCCAGCTTCTAGAATATGTTTGTTTGAATTAAGGTGGGCTTGTATTTTGTTTTATTTTTTTTTTCTATTCTTTTTTTCGGAGCTGGGGACCGAACCCAGGGCCTTGTGCTTGCTAGGCAAGCGCTCTACCACTGAGCCAAATCCCCAACCCCGGTGGGCTTGTATTTTAACTGTAAACGGTTGCCTGCTAGAGGGATGGTGGACAATAAGAAAGAAACAGGAGATAATATGACAAGGATGCCTCATGTTAAAAGGGCAGAAATGGAGATGAAATTTGACCCATGGATAAGTCTTTAGGCTCTGAACACATGTAAACCCTGGGTCCTGTTCCTGAAGCGAGTGTGTGCCTGGGCCCTTCCTATTTTCTTGCTAGGCTGACTTATTTCTTAACAAAAAGATCTGTGTTGGCAGCCTTGCTAGAGGAAACTATTAGACTTAGATGCTAGAAATGAGAGGATGGAGAAGCACCGCCTTCTTTCCACATCTGAGAGATTGTCAGGGTTGCCGATAATACACCAGTAAGCCCAAAGGACGAAGTGACAGAAGTGATTGACCTGTCATCTCCCCAGAAAATCAACACAGCACTGCAATCCTGTCCAGGCTAGCCTCTGACCTCACTCTGTTCCTAGGTAGCAAAGTGCATTATCTGACTGAAGCAAGTTGTTGGCAATCGGCCAGCTCGCCTCGCTCTCTGCACCAAATGCTTTCTTTCAATAGGCTGCTGAACCGAACGTGGTTATGTTATTTGCTTCAGTGCCTTGCTTTGGCAAGGGCTCCCTGTCTTTATTGTTAAATTTAGTGTGCTGATAGAGTTTTAATTTTAGTTTGCAGCATACTGTTTAACATTCCTACCAGTGTAAACAGTATCAACCAAGTCGGATAGATAGTCTCTCCGAGACAGACTCTAATAAACTTTTTACCCAGTAACCTGAAAGCCTTCATTTTTGCATGTTAATTTTTCTGAGTTCTGTGAGGAAAAAAAAATAATTGCTCCCTGCGATCTTGGCCTTTGCAGGACTGCCAGGCGAGGCAGTTGCCTCTAATGCTTAGCTGTGAAGTCAGCAGCTCTTTCACATTCTCTGCATACTAAGCCCTGGAGATTCCTGCAGACTCTCCTCCTGTATTCCACCGCACACCCCATTGATCTTGCCAGTTTTATTGTAGCAGTTGGTTGTTTTCCCCAGGAATCCCTGCTGGCTGGTCCCTACAGGATGCTGGCTACATTCTGAATTACCTACTTAGCTGGAATCTCTCAAGCCTGAACAGTGGTTCTACTGACCTGCAGGGCTCAGCCTGCCTGGAAGCTGCTGTCCATTTTTGTGCTCGGCCGTGTGGTAATCCTGTGCTTGTCTTTAGTATCATTTCTGGATGGTTTCTGTAATGTATGCATCTAGAAATAACACCACAGGAACATTTCGAAAGTATTTATAAACCCAGATCTCTTCACATGGCAATGACAGTGTGTATTTTTTCTTTCTGAAAAAAAAAAAAGGCGGGGGGTTTAGGAAGAAAATGTTACATTGTAATATCTTATACTGGCCCAACTGTTTGAATGTGGAGTTAGTCTTTTTTTTCTGTGTTATTCAATATGTATTTCTATTTTTAAATGTCATATAATAATTGCACATTTTTTTTCCGGGTCCAGTGTGACATTTCAGGACTTGAGCATAATGGGCAGCCTGTGTTGGGTGTGCCATTGGCCAACTGTTTTTACTTCTAAAGGGTCAGTTACTATTTAGAATTCAAATAATAACTCAGTCCCTCAACTAGAATGCTTAGATTTTTCTTTCTACCTGATTCAGTGCTTGGCAATCATGTCCCTTCCACCAAATGAGGACTTTGTAAATAGGGAGAGGAAGCTACCAAGCTCTTTGTCTTGTTGCACAATGCATCATTTTGGAAATGATGGATGTTTATGGGGAAAGACCTCTTTGCCACCAGAAAACTTATCACATAGCATGTGGGATTGTGCTCTCAGTGGTACGAAAGCACTAGACATGGGTCCTACAGTCATTGTCCTAAGGCTTCTTCTCCTGTGCCCTTCAAGATGGATTGAAACTGGAGTTCTCTCTGCTCTGTTGTGAATGTCACCTGCCTTCAAAGGTTTTAAGTACAGCGCAGATTCCTCATCACTGTGATGGGGCCCATCGAGTCTAGGTTACTGCAGGATGCAGAAGTGAATTAGTTCTTTATCCACAGAGGGCACAAATGAAATGTCCCCTGAATTTCCCCAATGGTTCTGCAAACTTCTAACTCTTTGGCAATATATTATCCTTTTAGAATCCATTCCAGTGTATACGCAGTGAACAGCCTAAACAGCCTAAAAAAGATACATGCTCTTAGTTGTATAGACTCTACTGTATAGAGTCCACTGTTTCTTTCTATTTTTTTTGTTTTTGTTTTCATTATAGTCTAAGTGTTCTTGTTATCGTTTTTTGTGCTACACTTATTTAGTGTGTGCATGTGTTGTTGTTGTTATTGTTTTTTTTGTTTATTTGTTTAAGACTGCATCTTACTGTTTAGCCCAGGCTGTCTCAAAGATAGACTCAATGTCCTTAGTACTGGAATTACCGGCATACATCTCAATAGTTGGTCTCCATCCCATATGTTTGTTTATTATTGTTTTTGAAGATTTATTTATTTTTCTTTTATGTATATGAATGCTGGCCATAATGGACACCTGTGTACATGTGTGGTGCATGCAGAGACCAGCAGAGGACCCCCAGATACCCTGGAATTGGAGTTGCAGATGGATGTGAGCTTGTGTGTAGAAGCTGGGAACTGAATTCGGGTCCTCTGTTGGAGTGTTAAGTGTTCTTACATAAGAGGCATCTCTCCGGCCTCTGAGTAGGTTTTATAGTGTTGTTAAAATAAAGTCACATCGGGGCTGGAGAGATGGCTCAGCGGTTAAGAGCACTGACTGTTCTTCCAGACGTCATGAGTTCAATTCCCAGCAACCACATGGTGGTTCGCAACCATCTGTAATGAGATCTGGTGCCCTCTTCTGGCCTGCAGTCACATATGCAGGCCATAAAATAAATAAATAAATCTTTAAAAAAATAAATAAATAAAGCCACATCCGCAGATGGCAAAATTGCTTTCATACATGTAAGGAAATAATGTCCAGTGATTAGGCCTTCATCTCTACCAGATCATTGAGACAGCCTGGGCTAAATATCAAGACTCAGTCTCAAACAACAACATCAACCACCAGCACTGTCAGAGTCAACAACAACCATAACAACAACCGCTGTCAAGAGGCCACATACTATTGTCGCAACATCCAAACAGTGCTATGATTTGAATGTGGAATGTCACTTACTGACCCCCACATTTCAACACGTGGTCCCCAGCCGGTGGAACCGTTAGGAAGTAGTGCCTCACTACAAGAAGTGGGTCATAGGATCAGGCTTTAAGGCTTTATAGCTTGACCACACTTCATATTCCTGTCTGCTTCCTGGGTACAGATGTCAAGCGACCCGGCGTCTGCCCACCCCTGCCACCACGCCATGCTGCCTGCTGCCCCTCTTACCCACAGTGATGGCTGCTACTGTCTGTAACTGTGATGGCTTCTCTTCGGTGGCTTTTGTCTCAGGGTATTTGAGCCCAGCAAGAAGAAAGTAAGACAAGCGGTTGTGAGCATTTTCAGAGACTGGCTTCCACACCGCCCATTCTCTCGGAGCTCTCGGTGCTTTATTCTAGCACCCACCTCCTGCGCTCCACAGTTGGTATACCTAATGCCAAATATTCCCGATGGACGTTGTCTGTGTGCCTGACTGACTTGGCCAAGGTGAGAGTTCTGAGACCTACTGGGCCTTTGGGGGATGAGATGAAGGGAAAAACAAATGCTTGTCCACAGATTGGTACAACTTAATACTCTAGTACTCTGGAGTCCTGTAAAACTTATTAATTTTTGTGCATTCTGTCAGCATTAGTGAAGGATTATGTGTGTGTATGTGTGTCTAAACACAATACTACAACAAAGGCTTAATGGATTCACAATGTAATACTAAATGTAATTATTAAGTGGTTTCTCATTTGCCACGTATTGTAAAAATTCTCCCCATATCAGCAAAATACTCAATGACCTCATAATTAAATTGGCTGCATAGGATTACACTGTATTGATATATCTAATAGGAGCAATGTGAAAGCGGAGGGTTATATGTATACTTTTGTCAAGTATACGTAGTTATGTAATCCTGGGCTGGTGAGATGACTCAGTGTGTAAAGCCACCAAGCCTGTCAAACTGTCCTATTCCTGGGACCCACAGGATAGGAGGAGGGAACCAACCCTCACAAGTTGTCCTCCATCTCCACACGTGCGCTCTGGTGCATGCACACCCCAAACATACACACATATACACACCGAGGAAATAAACAGATAAAAACAAACATTTTAAATTACAGTAGCCTTTTAATGCATGCATGATTGCTCCCACTGTAAGAGAAGAAAGGCTTCTACAGAAGGCCTCAGCTTCCAAAGCTTTGACTGCAAAGCTTTATAGGTTCTCCCAGAGTTAATATATTGGAGTAAATACGTTTATATAGACATAGCGTGTCTTCGAGATTTCTGATGTATTCTGTCTGTATTGAGTAACTAACAGTAAGCCAGAACTATATTTTTGCTACTAAGAATCTGGGGTTACCTAGCCAGAGCTCCTGACCCCTTGAAACAATTCAGACAACCAACTGTCTCTCATCAGCAGCTGAAGAATGTCACGTGCCTCTGTCATTTCCTGAGTGCGCTGAGGGTGACAGTTATCTGGCTTCCTGGATGGCTGCACCATCAATTGACTCACATTTAATTTGAAGCTTTGGGATTTTCTTCTTGTTTGCCACACCAGGTTGTATCATCCATCTATCTCCTGTAAACACTCACGGATGTGTGCCCTACATCTTGGACTGTGGGTTTCTGTCATCAAATTTGTTATTTTTTTTTAATCAATGGAATTTTTAATCTAACTTTTTCACCCTTAAATCAGTAGTAGACCACAACGCTTAGTTAGAGGATATACAAATTACATTTATTTAATAAAGATAGGCATAAGGATTGGTTTACTGGTTTACCTAAGATCTTGTCAACGTTTAGTTAAATTTTAATCAGAATTTGAAACTGGACATATGACTAATGCTATATAACTGGAATCATTCAACTGTAGTTTAAGAGGTTATACTTGGCTTTCTTTCTTTCTTTCTTTCTTTTTTTTTTTTTTTAAAGTCTGGTATCGCAATGCCAGGCTAAGGAAAACATTTAATTCATCAGATTGAATCATTTTCTTCCTAATCAGGATTTCGATAATAGTCTCTTGATGATGGTGAGTATACTAAATACCAGGACTGAACTTACTTTGAATTTCTAATAAATTTGCTGTTTTTAAGACACTCATCCAATATATATTAGCTGAACTTCTGTTATGAGCAAGGCAGTGTTCTAGGACATTAGTAAGTGAAAGGACTAAAAAATGTGCCCTCCAAGTGGCTTAACTTTCTAGTGAATGAGGATAATTAGTCGTTAATAGAATTATATTATATACATGTACATATACTTAGAAAGTATTATATAAAATATACACATTCTGTGTATAACAAACACACAGAATATAAGAAAACACTGGAACTGAGTAGTTGGGAACCAAAGTATAACCTATTGGTGGTGGTGGTCCAGCTATACTTCCCAAAGAGGATGGAGGATCTGCGAATAGAAGAATTGTTTAGGGGAAACATTGGTGTTCTTGAAAGAAAGGTCAGACAGAAGGAAGTCCCCATGTTCCCAGCACAGTGATGAATCCATGGATGGCTGAGACAGCCGATGAGAAAAGATTTCTAAATGATGACTTCGGCAAGGTATAGGAGTCTGTTTATAAGGGCCTTTGGATTAACACGACATTAATGTAGGCATGAGCCCGGAAGAGAGTGCTGTGATCTGCCTCGGATACTTAAAAGGCTCGACCTGGTTAAAATTGAATGTGGAAGGGATGGGAAAAATGAGAAAGAACAAAGGAGAACATCTTAGGGGATCAGATCAGAAGGATGCTAATGAGACACAGGAATTGATCTGTGGCTGGAGATGGTCTGAAATACTAACCATGGGATCTGTTGACAGGTTTCTGAGGTACCAGGGAAGCATGGGTAGAGAAGCAGAAGCTGAGATATGGACACAGGAGCTTAGAGTGTCCACCGTATGGTGGATGGAGATGTTGGGAGACAGTTACATTGGGAAATGGGCTGGAGTCCAGGAGAGCAGGGTACACAGAATGTGCCACTTTGCAAGACTCGTTGCATACATCCATGGGAGAGCATGACATGACAAAGTACTTATCAGTAGAAGGGGCCACTGAGAATGCAGATCCAACCTTGCTTCTGTACCACTGAACTAATAGATCAGGGACGGAAAGAGGATGGATCAGCAAAGCAGGATGAAACCTGGAAGAGGTTTATTATGGGCAACAAGAGTGGCCATGAGGACAGAGCAATTGTCACTTGTCTCTATTGGAAAGTAAGATTCGGACTAAAGATTAGTCATTGCATCATGGTTTTGATTGTATATGATACTGGTGGTCTTGATTGGTGCATTTGCATTGACGTAAAGCTTGTTTAAAGGAAGGGTGGGTGGAGAAGAGCTACAGGATTCATGAACAACTGTTTCTGGGATTTTTTCTTGTGAAAGAAACCCAGGAAAAGGGGCAGTGGTTACAAGGGGTGATCCTATGAGCAGCTCTTACTTTAAATAAGAAAAATGACACTCATGGGAGATGACCCCTAGCAAATGAAAGTCAATGACTCGGGGGAGGAGCGCTACCCTGCTCAGTGTTCTAAGCAGGCTGGATAGGACGAGATCTGGTATATTAGTGGAAGGGTAATGTGTTTAACACTGCAGGACAGCCTCATAAGACTTTCAGGATTTTCAGCATTGAGAATAGAAATAGAAGATATTTAGGTAGGTATGTGGATTTATTTTCACTGGTTTTCCTAGATTATGAATTCTCTTTTCCCTTTTCCTCTTTTCTTTAAGACAGGGTTTCTTTGTGTAGTCCTTGCTCTCTTGGATTTCACTGTGTAGTCCGAAATGACCTCAAATTCAGAGAAATCTACCTGCCTCTGCCTGCAGAATGCTGAGATTAAAAGTATGCTCCACCATGCCTGACTAGATTGTGAAATCTAAACAAGGACAGCGAGTACGCACTACATTTATATGATAAACCCTGAGGGTGTGGGGTCCAGGAGATCTTGGCACATTAATTAGCTGCTTAGTACACGTTAACCAATTGACTGCTAGATGAGTTATTTTTGTTTTTTCTTTTCTCTCTCCCTCTTCCTTCCTTTTCAATGATTCTCAAACGTATCACAATGAATTCTTCTTCTCATTTGATTTTCAATGAAAGAATAAACACTGTTAAAGAGGTAAAATAATCCAAGGGCCCATCATCGGTAATCTTTATTGAAAAAAATTTTTCTAAATTCTTCTTGACAGATTTTCTCAGTATTCTGTGATTCTGAACCACAATACAGACAAGAACTGGATGCCTATAACGTGCTGGGGTTTTGAAGTTATATTGTTCCAGGTGTGTTGTTAGCTATGGATGAGGAAACACAGATGTCAGTCATCCTGCCTGAGCTTACAGCAGAGAGAGGAACTTCAGGCCTGCAAGGTCTGTGGCCTTTTAACTCACTGCCCTGCTTCTGAACTGGCTGTGGCAGTGTTGGGGCTCACACATGCTACCCAAAAGCCCAGGGCAAGGTTTTCTCTCAGTGATTTATATCCTAAATAATTCCGTTACCACATAATTTCAGAACTGTTTTCTAAGAATTTTGTCTTGGCTTAAAGGATGCATATGTAATTAGTGCCTCTTAAAAAAAAACGCAGCGCACTCTGGGGAGAACTCACAGAGATTCCCTCAAAAGACACTGTGTGTAGCCAGATTTGTTTCATTTTTTCCCCCCATCGATTTTGATAGGTACCTGTCTATTACACAGAAAGAGGGGGAATGATTTCAGAGTCTGAAAAACCACTGGAACTAGAAAGTGAATTAGTTATACTTCTTTGCAAAGGTAGAATTCCAACTGACTTAGAATTATGGCCATTTTGCTATATTTTGGTTTTTAAAGTTTCATAAAATTCAATATGTTAAATAAAAAGGAAGTGTCCCCTATATTTTGAAATTTTCCCTCTTCCTACCCTTTGTTAGCATTTGATGAGTCTCTCTTCTAGCCTTATGTGCTGTCTTGGTTTTCTTACACATTTACAGCATATCTAGGGAATGATTCCATTTTTATATCCACAGATCCTCCTATATTAGAGTGCTATCATTCCCCATTTCTATGTGGAAGGTCATTTGAATTTATTTTCAGATTTTCATCATTATAAATAGTGCTATAATAGACACTGTGTAGCTACAAGAAGAGTATGTCCCTAGCCATGAAATTGCTGGTTGAAAGACCTATGTGTTGAACAGCTGTGGCAGACAATGCCAAGTTAGTGAATAAAAACTATCTCATCAAAGATACCGTCAGTCAAGATGCTGTTTACAGAGCCTCCCCACCCCTACCTGCCTTCCCCTGAATATTATCAGTCTTAATATTTGCTGATCCACTGTAGTGTTCCCTATGCCACGAGCAAATTATATCAGAAATATGTTAGCGTCCTTCTCCAATGTCAGAATTATTTTTGAATAATAATAAATTCATAATGTGTTCACAGAATGAAGGCAAAGAGTCATAAAGCCAGGGACTTAAAATGTCAAAAGTCCAGAGGAGCAGAGAAAGTGATATAAATAGAGTCTGTATTGGCATAATAACAGGTAAGGCAATAGGAGAGAGAAGGGATCTGGTTGGCGAGGCTGTGGCAGCCATGGGTCAGGCCACTGCTGGTCACAGGTTAGAGAGCAAATCGGCATGGTCAATAACCACTTAAGACCTTTCTCCCTTCCCAACTGTCAACCTGTAACTTTTCTAGGAATCGCATGAGAGACAGTTAAAATCCTCGTGCAACCCTAGAGGTTCCTGGTTTGAATTTGTCAGCTCACGATCCCACCTTACCGAAACAAGATGGGGGGAAAGAAGGAAAACAAATTACAATAACAAAATCAAAACCACCAACAATGATCAGCCTCCCTCAACAATAAACCTTAGCACAGCAAAGCTTGACAAAGCCTTCAAGCCTGACGACCTGAGTTGGATCCCAGAGACCCACATGGTAGAGATGGCAAAAACTACTCCAGCAAACTGTCCTCTGAAATCCACATTTGTGCACTGGCATGTGCAAGGCCACATATACACAAAAATTCAAAAAATGTGATTAAAAAATGTAATGCCACATATGGCTAATGCCGAGATAGGTAATAGCTTACTCTCCTTACCATGCCTGAGCGTGTCTTACTTCCTATCACTCTTCCTCGGGTAAAGGTCATACTGCCAAGGGTGTGTCTTTAAAAAAAAAAAAAAAAAAACAACTGGGTGCCACTCCTTTTTGGCACTCTCATGCTCAAACATGCATTAACATGTCTTTAATAAAATCTCCAGTGCAGATTCATTATAAACCAATAAGCCTTGAAATCCCTTTTTGTATCGAAGCCTCCAGGACTGGTTTGACCTACGTCCTGGTCCCAAAACTCCAGTGTCAGGGAAGAAGGTGGGCGGGGTGCAGGGTCCGCAGGCTGCTGAGTGTCATAACATGGAACTTTGTCTCTGCTCCTGGCACCTTAGAGCTAGATTAATGTCAGAAATAATCTTATTTTCACTCCAGTTTTTAGGTTCTTTTTCATGGGTTGTGGGTTTTTTTTTTTTCCTCAAGGAGAAGCAAATGTTTAGAAGTCCTATCAAGAAATGCGTAACTATAAACAAGCAAGGACAGGAAATGTACCGGAGACCTCTTGGTGACGGTTTTAAGCCGCATAAAAAGACCACATTTAATCCTATACACCATGGTCTTTCTGTCAACCTGCTGTGGGGAAGGCTGGTGCTCAAATAGTGGGGCTGGTCAGAATTGTGTCCAAACTTAATACAATCCATATTTTTTTAATCCTTCAGCACTATTCCATTAGGAATTTCTATTCTAGGTTGTACAGAAAGTGAATTAACATCTTAAGAAGATTCTCTTTATTTTGACATTATTTTTAGCTACACTTTTTAATTTTTCCTGGTATGATTTTTTTTTTTTTGTCTTTATGGAAAGAGAATGATGGCTCACAAGAACTTGCTTTTGAATTTTGAGTGCTTTACGTCTAACTGCCATATCTACTCCTGACTGAAACTACGCTGGGAACCCTGAAGGGGTGATTCGTATTGTAACCCAGCTGTCTGCACAGAGATTACATAGGTAGGGCGTCTAAACGACACAGAGTTCGTTGAAATCTGGTACATATTAGAAAGCTTCCGGCTTCTTCTCCCCCCCCCCCCCCCCCCGCCTAGTATGACTATACTGAGATTCACAGCTGAAACCCGTTCATTTATCACAAGAATGTAAGAGTAACACCTGTAAATTCGAAGAGACCACTTTGAAAGTTGACACCTACAGTTAGTGAACTTGTCTCCTTCAGCACAGAAATCCTAACATTTTTGTTAATGTTTGATTGACTTAAGAAATATGCCACAAGCATAACCTGACCCTTATTCTAACCTCAGTTGCATAGAGCAGTGGGTGTTTCCCTGAGCTGTGACAATTCCTTTTATGTCAGTCCATTGAAGTCTTCACAAAATTGCCGAGAGACATGTCTCACTCACAATTACTCAAACCGGGAAGAACCGACGAGTCTGGAAACACAACACAATCCAGCACGACAGAGACTAGAGGCCATTTCTTTCTTTAAAAATGATCTTTTTTTCCTTATCTGCCATAAAAGTCCCAGCAAGGCCACCCAGGCTGTAAAATAAAATGAAGATTCATTGTAGGGCAGCTGAAGGGGCTTTCAGCCTGGTAGTAGTCCTATGACTCTGAGGATGGCGTCTTTCACATCTGTATTGATGTCTAGAGATGACCGTCAGAGTGACCTTGGCGATGTGGAGGGAGGAAAAAGCTCTGACAGCCCCTAGTTTTCTTTAGCCTGCCACTCCTCAATGAAGACTCTTAGCAATTTGGTACGGGAAGCTTTCAAAAAAAAAAATCATCAATTAAATGGTCATTATATGTGCAGGGCCTTTGGGAATTCTGAAATCCATCTGAAAAGTCCTAACTATAGTGGGGATTTAGAATCTAGTAAGAACGATAGACTTTCTTGTGTTGCTCAGTGATGGTGACTGGGGGGTGGACGGCAAGGACATTGATCCAAACGTCACATTTGAAATACAGCATTGCATGCAAAAGACAAGGAAGTGCGGGAAGGGAGATGGGAAAGGAAAGCAGGGAAAATGTTTCATGGTAGAATTTTATATAATAAGTAAGACTCTGCCTTCGAGAGAATTCAATTTCTCAGTGGGCCTGTGGATGAATTATGATGTGGTCTTGCGGGAGACAGAAAAAAAAAAGATCAAGGGGAACAGAGTGGACAATTTATTTTGAATGGACTGGGAATTGTATTAACAGCTCAATTAAGCACCGATGGTTTAGAATTAGCTGAGTCATTGTCTTCCTGGGACAAAGAAATTCTAGCTGTTGGAATTTCCTGTATGTTTCACATAGATGGGAACTAAGATGTGCTTACATTGTCCGTGTTGACAACGGAACCAACCCAGACCTCCTTCATTTGCAGAGTGGAAAGGAAGATCCATTCATCCTGTTTTCTAGAACTCTGACAAGGAAGATTCTCTTGAGTTTCTATTTTTAGACTGATTTTTTTTTTTTTACTGGATGAATTGGGCCTGGTCCATGCTGAATATTGCCCATCTCTTGCCCTACTTTTTGCCCCTGACGCTATCAGAAGGAGGCCACTACCCTCCCTTAGGTAGGAACTGTTTCCTGACCCTACCAAGAGTGGCCACTGGATTAAAAAATGGAGGTGAGATTTTCCTTAAGCAAACTCCAGTTGTTTGCTTCATTGTTTACTCTCTCTTTTTTCACCTTCCCTCCACTTCACTTTCAGCCCTGAAGCACCTCTCTCACATCCACCTTTTCCCACAGTAGCCTTCCAGTCCGGACACCTAGTCCCACCCTTTACTAGGCTCACATATGGATCCAAACCCTTGAAGATCTGTTCCCGCCTGCTGAAAGCTGTCCCCGCCCCTGCCACTGCCTCTCTCCAGTCGGAATCAATGTAGCCTGTTCTGTGTTCTCTCCATCCTAATATGAACCTTTGAAAGAACGTTGACCAACCAGAGCATCTAGGAACTAAACCACTACCTAAAGATTATACATGGACTGACCCATGGCTCTAGCTGCATAGGTAGCAGAGGATGGCCTTGCTGGGCACCAATGAAAAGAGAAGCCCTTGGTCCTGCCAAGGTTGAATCCCCAGTGTAGGGGAACGTCAGGGGGGGGGCGGCAAGGGAGGTGGATGGGGAGGGGAACACCCTAATAGAAGAGGAGAGGGAGGGGTCAGGGGCTTATGGACAGGAAACCGGGAAAAGGAATAACATTTGAAATGTAAATAAGAAATACCCAATTTAAAAAAAAGAAAAAAGAAAAAAAGACGTTGACACAGAAATCTTTAAAAAAAAAAAAAAAAGCAAAAAACCCTCTAAGCGAATAACTATTTTCAAAGTGTCTTATCTAGTTCCCTAGATTTTTTTTCAGTTTCCCCGGATAGTCAAGTGGGAACTGAGATCTCCTTCTTTCTGTTTTGCCCCCCACCCCCGCCCCCAACCCCGTCCCTTGGCACAAAACAACAAGCAGAGATGGAGGAATTTCCCATTAAAAACTCTCACGTGTGTCCTCTGTGTATCCAGTAGCGGCGGGAGGCCGTTTCAAGCCCCCTGCAGTTCTTGATAATAGCTATTCCTTTCTAATTCTAGCTGTTCATTGCTAAAATAGAAAGCCAGAACAGAGCAAGGGTGTATTCCCTGGGGAATCTAAACTGTGGTACTTCATAACCAAGTAGAAAGTATGCTGGCCGTAGCATCTTGATTTGCAGTTATGTGCACTTACCAGGAAGTACTGGGTTACCTTTCTGTCTCTGGTAGCAAGAAAGATCATAGGAGCTATGCCAAAGAGAGCAGCTAAAAACTTAAAGCAAAATTTAGATTATGGTGTCAGCTTGTTCTCAAATGAGTCAGATCAGTGGGGAGGGGGCATGCACAGAGCATTTTAAGAGTAGCTGAAGAAATATAGGAATTCAGCAACTGTGAAAAGGATGGAAGGCATTTCCAAGAAACTAGTCTGTCGACCATCCGGGCATGATGCAATCTGAGGTCTCACCTCTTTGTCTCAAGAAGGCTTTAAGAATAGCACCATTCCCAAAATATAGAGCTCCAACAGCTGACCAGCCATGTTCAGATGAAAAGTCCATGACCATTTCCCCTACAGCTTTTGTGCAGAAGCATTGTTGAGCGGGGTGGCTCAAGTGCAAATGGAATTTTAAAGGAAATAAAGCTATTTTTTTAAAAAAAAAAATAGATAAACCATTCATTAAAATTTGATTATTCTAAATTTATCCTATACTAAAATGGTTTCAGTTCAAAATGTAATTCCTGGTGCTCTTCACCCTATAGTGTCTAAAGCCCCCACAGAAATCTTATTCAGTAATCTGGAGAGAAACTGGCCCTCTCATCCCGCACAAAGCTGTCCTATCAGTAAGGTAAGCCTAGCTTCGTGTCGACAGTAGAAGTTGGTGATAGTCAGCTCTGGGCAGGGATGGCGAGTGAAAGCTAATTTTAAAATTTTCATTATGAACTCAGAGCACAGCAATCACTTTATATTCACTTTGATCTCCACCACCTTGAAAGGCACAAAGTATGGCCCTCTTTTATCCAGTACATGACAGACCCAGTATTCTCCTGGCGATTTTAGTTCCATCTCCTGTGCTGCTCTCTCACAACCTGCCTTCGCGATGCCTGTAGATTGCCCTTTCAGGCGGAGTTTTGTTCTCCCTCACTTTCTTCTTACAGCTTGAGTGTCTTTCCATAGCATTACGGTACTTCTGTTGTGACCTCACGCTCAAACAACCCATTCTGCTCGCCACCCTCGCTACTCCTTACCTTGTTAGCTCTCTCTTACTAATTACCTGATTCATGTAATTTTTCAAACCTACTGGGGTGTGTGCATGGATCCTGCTACCTTCTGTGCACACCTCTCCCCTTCCTAAAATTAATTAGGATCTATAACCTATCATTAAAACAAACATCCTTAAAATCACCCTGAATTCTTTTTGCTCGGATCGTCTGCGTAGAACGCATGCGCAGCATGACTCCATTCCAGTATAGGTCAAACCCCCTGTATGCTGCCCACTTATTTTCTTATAACTGAGCAGCAAAGGACACAGCTTTGTTCATTTATTTCCATTCAAGTTAATAACCAAAAGTTCAGCCAACCCTGGGTAGTAACCACAAATACTACCTTGTTAACAGGATCTGCCCGGTTCTTCCCGTTCAAAAACTTTCCTGGTACCTATTCCCAGCACAGTCTCCTCATAGATTCCTATTTGGCAACATATACATCTAGTTTATAATCTGAGAAAGTAGAAGCAGGATAGAACTCTGTAGCGCTCTGCCCCGAGCCGCTACCATCTACTTCCGGTTCTAAACGATGCGATTCTATGCAGAGTTGCATGCTCAACCTGAGCAATAGGTCTTCCTCCTTTTCACATACCCAAAGACTCTGTTCTTCACGTTCTCCCCTCTACTGGATCATTGGGTTTTCCTTTTGTTTTATCACTTCTACCAGCAAGTAAGTCCATTGTTTTTCATCGACGAGTGAAACGTCTCACCCCTCCCATCTACACGTCCGGGTGTACCTTCTGTCCACGGTTCCATTTCCATTTGCATGGCAAGGCTGCCAGAAAAGAGCTGTTTGTATTTCCCTTACAACTTCATCGAGACTGATTGCCAAGGTCACAGTGCCCTCTGTGATGCGAAACTTAATTGGAGATTCTCAATCTGCTGCCTGACCCCATCCGTAGCTTCCGAGGATGCTGCTCAAGTCCTCGTGCTCAATGGCTGTCCTTTTCTTTTTCTTCTTCCCCAAAACGTTATTTCGCTTGGAAGAAACAGCTTTCTACTGGTCAGGTCCTCCTTTGGTCTCGTCTCAATTTTCTCTGCTGTTAGCTCATTGGAGAGAACGGGCCTCAATCCTCAGGTTATTTCTGCCACAGCATGAGTTTGAAGCCAATCTGTGTGACGCAACGCCCAGTCTTTAAAAAGGGGGTGGGGGGATAAAATGACCGTATGACATCATGTTGAATCCTGCAGTCTGGAGACTTTAAATCTGGTCCCTTCATGGGAAACTTTTAATCTTTAGTTTAATCCACTATGCCATACATATAATGACTTGGATACAATTCTGTATTTGATGTCTCCAGTTGAATACATCGTAGAATACATATGAATACATAAAAATACATCCCAAAGCGACCTTGCCTACTGCTCAGAAAACCTCAGCATCTTTTTTTTAAGCACTAAATGCCAATCACCATGCTCCAAACTTACACAGATGACAAGACCTTGGCGCTGAAGTGTCTACTTCTCTCTTCCCACTCACCTAACACTCATCACATGGTTTTGACTTTATTTCTTCCGTCACGGAACAAACTACTATTTGACCACAGTGTGACCCAAGCCACTATTAACTTTTCTTTGAATGATTGTAATTGCCCCCTGACACTTTCTGCTTTTTAACTTGCTCTCCCGCCGTGTGCCAGGAAAACAGTAGTGGTTGTTTTTAACCTTCCTCAGATCTTTTACTCATCTCCCCACTGGCTGTTTCACTCAGCCTAAAGTCCTTCAGGACCCAGCAGCCTCGGCTGGTCCCTTCCCTATCCACCAAACAGCTCACGGCCGCCTTGCTTCCCACCCTCCACTTACCATCTTTTCCTCAACAGTCTATCCTCCTCCTCACTCACTGGGAATGCCCCAGCCTTCTGCATGTATTGCTTCTTTCTGAAGTATCCTCACTCCAGTTAGTCTCCTGACCCACTTCCTCACTTCCTTCAGGGCAGTGTTCAGATTTCTCTGTATTGATCCTGCTGTTCCAGATTTGCTGGATGTTTCTTGTGTCTCTGTATTCCACTCGGATCCCCATGCACTCTCTCCTAAACAGGAGACTTGAAATAACTATTTATTAACTTAATTCATTTCATCTTCTATGTCCATTGCATTGCAAACTTCTTGGAAATATGCAAAAATGCTGTGCCCAAAGCGTGCCTGGAGATAGATATGTATTGTGTTAATAATTTTCAGTAGACGAATGGAAATTCCTTTTATAGATATGGACGCGTAAACCCATAATCGCACGTCAATGAGTGTGCTGCTGGTATGCACCAAGGGCAGCTTCTTCTCTATGCACTTTCTTCAGCCCCTTCCTTTCTCAAGCTCCCCACATGGTTCATCAGGTACCTTCACTGTTCATGCTTGCCAGATGGGGGTCCAGGATTCAGAGCATATGTGGCTCAACCTACCTGGCTAACTTGCTAATGGTGAAGTGATAGGGGTTGTCAAAGGGAGAAAGGACCAACACAACTTGGCAGACAAAGGAAAGACTCGTCTCCACATTTCATAAATTTAGAGGCAGATGCTGGATGTCAGTCAGATAAAGGAGAATGCCTTTTCAGGTAATTGGAACAGCTTGTGTAGTACCATGAAAGTATACTCTTTAGTTCACTATTACTGGGGAATAGGTTTTACAATAGTAAAACCAGGACAGGAGTTAGAGGCAATATGGTGGAGGGCTATAGGACCTTGCTAAATACCTAAACAAAGTATCTTTTTGGTTTAGATTAGTTTTAGATTCCTCATCTCTATGTACTCTGAAAAGAGAGATCGGGACTCAACCAGGGTCATGATCCAGTTAAACAAAGAGGACTAGGCCAGGGATGCTGTGAGGTGTGTACAAGTGGGAAACATGTGGAAGAAAAGTGATGATGGACAGAGAGGAAGCATAACTAGAGCCAGGCAGGACAACGTTGAGGATGGCCACCGATTATGTTAGGATCAGAAAATAGGGTGAGCTTGCCAGGGTGGGATGGGGTGTCACCCACGGGCATCTTATGGGAATGATTTCAGGTCACTGTTTCCAACATTTACATTGAGATGCCTTAGGAACACACAAGTTGGTAAAATGAGTCTGCAAGCCTAAAGATCAGCAAAGAGGAATGGCCCCTGGGAGGAGTGAGTTTGAATTCTCTGCGGCAACCACGAACCAAAAGCTGGAGAGATGGACAGCAACTGGGGGAATTTAATGTGGACTAAAGAAGGAGATGAAAAATGAAGACCAGGTCTTCAGAATTGGTAAAAAGAGACAGCATGCATTCTAGAAATACCAATGTTAAAAGCATCGTGTTGGATTCAAGGTCATTTGCATAGCAGACAGAAAATGACAACTTCAGAACTGTGGTATATAGCAGGGGAGCATTGTTGAGGTGGAGATGTGAGGAGAACTTGTTTTCTTGTCCAAATAGGATGAGAGGCCAAGATGTAGATGCACTGATATTGTCCCCTGGCTGCTCCCAGTGACGAGATTGCTGAAAACTTAGGAGACTACCCGGCTTGTCTATTCTCACTAATTAGCATCCTCTTCCCGATCAGTGTGCAGAGTCCTTGTTAAATGTTACTATACATCTTGGGAGATTGTGGGCTAAGAAAGAACAGAAGATGGAAAGTTGGCCATATGGTCATGTGGCGATCCTTTAAAGCAAGGGGCAGCGAGTCTGATGAGGAGCGGGTTCACTGTGTGCTTTTGTGTGGTCAGTAGACAAAATAAAACGGTCCCACCTTCCAAATGACTTTAAAAACAAAACAGAGAATGTTTCACAACAAATGAAATTTTAATGAAATTCAATTGTTATCATGTACAGGTGAAGGTTTACTAGAAGCTGGTCAAAGGCATATTTATACGCTTGTTTGTTTAGACATAGCTACTTTGATATTACCACGGAGATTGACCTCGGCAACTCCTACCACATGCCTTGTAAAAGCCTAAACTATGCACTACCTGGCTTATTACAGTAAAGCCTCAGTGACCTCTGGCTTATAATAAAATCCCTGCCTTAGGAGAGGAAGGGAAGCCCCAGAAGACAGGGGAAGGGGATATCAAGGCTGTGCAAGGGGAGATTAGCCTTCAATGACAAAGAAAAGATGTTTCGACCAAGGAAGCTGGAAGCCGGGGAAAGGGCTGAGAAGATTGTACAAACACAAGCAGGTTTGTCGGTGCTGAAGGAGAAACGCCCCTCCCCCACTCCTGCTCACATTGGCGTGTTGAACTGTCATTGATCATCTCATCCTGGAGGACAAAAACTGCCCTATTCATCTGTGCCTTTCCACACGAACCTTTCCACAGGGTTCTGTCAGCACACGGACTTTCTTTCAGCCACTTTCACTAAATATTTAATTGAATCCCAGGTGAAACTCTATTATAAGCGCATTCCTAGAAACCTCCGCCCTCAGGGCCTTGCGTTTAATTCCCTTACTTTCTTAGATCCACATTTATTAAGGCTTGATGTTATATTTAGAGGTAGGAGGAAAATATAAGCTGGCTTCTGATTTAGGTAATTTTCGGTTCGCTAAGTGGATCCAATATAGTCGGAGAGAGTTAATATTCTTATTCAAATTGGCCATTTTGTTTTCAGTGTGAATGGATTTATAAATCATTAGAGGTCCGGGAAGAAGGTAATATTGAAATATAAAGTTAGTGCAGAGTCTCTTTAAAAGTGGTGACCATGTAAAAAGATCGACACAGGACTTTAGAGGGGAACACAAAACCTAGTACAGAAAATAAAACCCAAAAACTCTCCTTTGGACTGCATAGAATCCACTTAAGGTATGAGCTGAAATTCCATTGCACACCTCCAATCGGTGTCTTACAGTCACTCATACACTGTCAGTGTCTTAAAAGTAGTTACTGAGTAAGACAGAAGTGCCAAGAGAACTCCGAATGAACTGCTTGAGGTTTACTTTGTGTCTTGGCATAGGAATTTCCAAGGGACTTTACATAGCTCTTGGGCAATTTCTTCTGCCTCCAGGAAGGATTTATGCCTTAAACTTACCCATTTAAAATAGATATTCACGGTAGAAACTATCAAAGAAAGAAATCCATCATTTTATGATTTCACAAAAGGGGAAATTACCACGTGAAATGATGGAATTTTTAAGGTGCAGACACACAATTACATGAATATGTATACATTCACCCCAATTGCCCAAACGACTACAATGATTATTTTAGGGAAATAAACATTATGTATTCATCTGAATGTGCCAATGATTTACATATTACTCAGTCTCTGGGGAACTTGCAAATTAATTTCCCATTCAGTTATTTGATGGCCTTCATTCTTTCCAATAAATCTTTGAATCCCCAGGGGAGTTGGCCCTGGATGACCTATAATGATATTCATCTTGGCATACCTGTCTTCGTCATTAATCTGCTTGTAGACATGGATGGCTGTATGGGGCCCTCAAAGGTGACTGATGATAGTGCTTTAACTCTTTCTGTCCATGGAGCACACTACATAATATGAACCAGGTTCATTTCTGAGCCTCAGCGGATAATCTGCAAACTCTTACACCTCTTCTCCAGTACAGGGAAGTCCTGCAATGGGGCTGTTAGAGGTGGTAGAGAAGAGATGTGTGGGGTGGGAGATAATAGCTGTGTATGAAAATTTATGTAACCTAACAAAACTAAAGATATGTAATAGACACCAAATAGGAAATGACGGTACTTCTGACGTTATACCATCTTCGTGTTCTTTATTGCATAATGTGGTAAAACTGGTTGTAGCAACTCCTGTTAAATTCTAATCCAAGGTCAAAGTCTCTAGCCAGGTCCTATCACTTTTCTTCGGAACCTCATAAACTCTCTTAGTATTTTTCCTGGAAAAAATTTTTCCTCAGCTCAATGGTGCAGTGATGGAACTTTCTCCTAACAGTATTCCAACACGGAAAAATACATGTAAATGACATATTGCGAAGTTTATTCTTTAGAAGAAAAATGACATACTCTTTTTTTTCTAAAGCCACATTGTGGAGGTCTGCTGCTGGCTTCTGTGATACAGACTGGAGTGGTTATTCCTTCCCACTGGCAATCAAGTCTACCACAGTGTTATTAACACCGTCACTGCTTATCCATCCATCGCTCTTCCTGTGCCTTTCCTTATACTGTTGTTCTGTAGCGGAAGAGAGCTTTATCCAGTTCTGTCTGCCTGAAGCCACTTGGTTCATCCTGAGGGACTGTCCCTTCCCATCCCAAATGGCATCCACCAAGACTCCAGGAAACACAGCCAGAACCCTGCAGCATTCGATAGCCAGTGGAACCTTGGTCTTCCAAAGCCTTTTGTGACTTTTGGTGAGAAAGAAACAAATACAGAAATAGGTTCTTTAGAAAGCAGGGCCAGATAGATATACAACTTGGTTGGGTTTAGTTGATCAGACTTTTGTCCCCCGCTGGACAAAGCAGTTGATCATGCGTCTTTAATCTTGCAAAAATTAGATTTATTTACTTTAATGTGTATAAATATTTTGTGTGCATATATGTCCTTGGGTCATGTGCTTGCCTTGTGTCCGTAAAGGTCAAAAGAAAGTGTCAGATCCCTGAAACTGGAGTTGCAGGTGGTTATGAACTGCATTATGGGTGCTGGGAATCAAATGCTGACCCTCTGCATAGGAACAAGTGCTCGGATCTGCTGAACCAATTCTCCAGCCCTACTGGTTTTAATCTTTAGGCTGTTGAGTTCCATAGTATTCACGATGAGGCTTGTCTCACTGAAACTCACATCACAGGGCACACAGGACTATTCTTCTTTTATTTAGTTAAAGCTGTCATCCAGTTTCACATGGTATATTTAGGTATACTATGCCACGCCTTTAAATATTATCTATTTCCCTCTCAGAAAGGAAATGCTGTGTAACAGTGAACATTTCTACGTGTTCAATTCTGCATTTTAAAAAGCTCTCATTGTTTCCTGCAGTTGTTAAACATGGTCTGCGCAGATGAAAGAGACGGGAACAGACGGGTGGCAATAGGGAAGTGGCCACATGTAACCCCCTGCCTTACTTTTCCTGGCTCTAAGGCCCATAAACTTACAAGTTGCCCTTCTACCTTGCAAGACTATTTAAGGGCAGAAGTAAATGTTTAAACCTCAGGAAGCACTGTGAGTCCATTGAGATATGGAATATTTTTTTGTGAGGAAGCACGAACTCTGTAAAACACTGTATAAAAGGTTGTTCATAGAGTGGCGATGATGGATATCTCTCTCTTTTTAAAAATAACCCTCTCTAATAATAACTTTTACTTTTCCAATTCTGTAACTGAGTGTGTGTGTGTGTGTGTGTGTGTGTGTGTGTTTGAGTGTTTGTGATATTCTTTAAAAGAGTCATTTCAACTTTAACTATTTATTCATTGTGTCCAAAATAGACTGTTCATTTAGATTGCTCTCTCTGCAAATACCCTCGGATCATATTTACTCCTACACATTATTTTCTATGAGTTTAATGCCAATGTTTACAAAAGCATTGCCACAGAGGGATCTGTTGTTCAAGACATTTTTCTCCAGCACTAGAAGATTTTAATATATTCTACAGCACACTCTGTTCTTTGCTCGTAGAGAAAAGAATCAACAGTGTGAATAAAAAAGCGTTCTATTTTATAATTTCCCTCCTCTTTTGCTTTCTGATCCAGCTCTTGAGGATTCGTTTGAGGAGAAAATTCTCATCATTAACCAATGTATCAGTGATATTGAATGCCACTAAGCTCCTTGGAAATTGATTCCACGTGAATCTGAAATACCACTCTTCTGCATGTAATAGTTACAAAGTTCTTTTTTTAAAAAAAATATGAATGCCATAAACTTAACCGATGCTTGCATTGACAGAAATAATAATGTTCTTGGAGTGGCTTACGTATTGGCAGAGGTGTTATCTAATGCGTGAGGCTCTCTGGAAGAGTCTGAATATGCCAAGATGAACGTATATCTTCACTCAGTACCAGTGACTCTAAACAGATTGCCATGAAGCCGGGCACGCAAAGTCACAGGCACAGCTCATTGGATTGGGAACAGAGCAAAGCACATCTTTCCCTTGTTTGCAGGAAAATAAAGGGGAAAGGATGTTGACAGAAATGTTGATGACTGGTGCCTAAGAAAAAGGCCCAAGAAATTTTATCAGTAGGAAAAATCTTTTTAACAAGGCTGAAAATGTGTTACCAGCTGCAGAGTGGCTATAGGAAAGGAAAAAAAAAAATTGCAAGACATCTTGTCTGATCCGATTCTTGTAACCCTGTTGTTGGGAAGAAACAAGTGTTTACAATATTGCCAGCCTTTCAATCGGTTTTATTTAGACAAGCTTGGGAGGAAACACAAACAGGAAGTCAGTGTTAAACAATTCTGTCCTCTGAACAACCTGAAGTTTTACCAGCAGTAGCCAATATTCTAAAGACATCTGTCTCAGTGTTTGTGTACCTTCTGTTTCTTTCAAAATGGAAGTTCCCAAGAACTTACTCCACAGTTTTCGGAACCTCTCATGGACAAGTCTCGAGATCCTTTCTAAGACTGTGAACACAGCCAGGCCGGTCCCTTGACGTAGACACCCCTGTTTCTGACTTTATTTCTAGAAACGGAAACGCATTTGCATAATATGCAAAAGAAAAATTCAACATGTGAAAGGGGGAAAAAAAAGATCACGAGAACTATAACCAGAAACGATGAGAAATCAGGTTAGTAGGCATCTCGTGGTTACTACTTGCCGTGTTGCCCTCTGACATTGGACTTTTAGAGGCGCCTATTTATAGCCAAAGATTTATTGAGCAAAGCACATTAAAAAAAATGTCCCTCATGCGGTTGCCTGGGAAACATTTCCCAACTATGCTGCAGTGATGGGTTCTTTTCAGTAGCAATTAGTAACCTGTAACAGAACTCACTGGCCGAGTGTTCGGTTCCGAAAGCCTCAGCAGCAGATCTCCCTGGGATTGAAGGAAAAGAAGAGCTGGCCAGAGGAACCTCTTTGACAGGAAGATACTAATTTTTTTTCCCAATTAGGTGCTTTTACCCAAGGCCATTTCTTTTCTTTTCTATCTTTCTTCCCCCCACCTCCACCCCCAGTGGTTAAATTTTATAGTGGTTAATGTCCAGCTATAGGTTATCTAAATTCCCCCTCTCACATAAAACAGTCAAACGCGTCTCTAGCTGCCCTGGGCACTTCCCCCTACTTTTTTTTTTAAATGTAGGTACAAACCCTCCTTTTTTTCTAACAGCCAGATAAACTACTTTATCATCAAGTTGGGACCCCAGAGCCGTGAGGAGTGTCACTCAGTGAGTCCTTGGCGAGCCATTTCCAGTCAGCCTTTCCATCCCTTGAAACTCTGAGGAAGGGAAGAGAGGCTACATTAAGTGCTTTGCAGTACCTGTGAGGTGAATTTAACGGAAACACCCTGGTGTTGGGTTACTTGTAGAAAACGTTACAGCGGGGGAATGGATATTCACCAGTCAAAAGCAGTCAGGTCTTCAGGGAGGCTTGGAGACAGCAACAGCAGACTTCAAATCTAGCCTAAGGGTGGGGCGTTGGTATCAGGGATCAATTCCTTTTATTTCTAAAAGCGTAAATTTACAGCAATTGAAAATGTTTAAAGGCGCATACTGATTTCTAAATGCTTTTCTGACTAACTCCACCAGAGCAACCATATGAATATCCTTTATTCATGGTTATTTAACATTATTTTATATTAAATTAATAGTAATAAAGCTTTGAAAGTATAGAAAAAGTCAAAGTAGAAAATATCAAAATTATGTTTATTAAAAAATGATTTTGATTTGGTTATTTTCACTTAGCTAGTGCTTATGTGTTTAAAGCGCAGTAATCCCCCAGTATTAGTGGAAGAATGATTCTGGGACCTACTTTTTGACAGGAGTAGGTGGGATGTTGCAGAACCTTGCATAAAATGGTGCTGTTTTGGCACAAAACCAGTCTGCATCCTCCAACACACACTACATCATTTCTAGGTTTCTTATTATACCTAACACAGTATAATGCTGTGCAAATAGTGTTTAGGGGAGAAATGACAAGAAGAAGAATCTGTCCAAGTTCAGGACAAATTATTTTTTCCTAAGTGTTACTGCGTTTGGTAGACTTCTGTATATGTGAACCAATGGGAACAGAGAGCCTATTGTTCTAAGACCACAGTGTGTATATTGTTTGGTGCTCAGACACAATCACCAATTCTTTTACGTTTCTCTCCAGTTTTCTTCTGTGCACATTAGTTGCAATTAAGCATACTATATTTCTGGTAATTTCGTCATCAGTTTTCATTCTATAAGCATTTTCATTGTCTGCACATAACCATTGCTGTAGTTTTAATGGTTATCTGAAATCCTACAGCACTGAGAATATATTTTTAAAAGATTTCCATGCTTCTAATTTTTTAGCTACTATAAATGTGATGTATTCAAATATCTTCGTATTCAAAACTACACTGTTCTTGCCCGTTAAGTCTTGGTGTCTCTGGATTCCAAGATTCATAGACTACCATAATTGTAGCGGTATATGTAAGCATAGGCTTCCCCAGGTCAAAGACATAGTGTATGAATATTACAAGTTTATTAGATTGTGAGTGGCCATGGACAGTAGCAATTATAAAGCCTAACATTATATTACTCATTTTTATTACATGTTCTATAGATGACCCAGCAGGAAATAAGTAGATATAGATGGCCAACAAACAGTAATTCCATGGTAGTCAGCTACAGGTCCCAAGGTTATAATATCCAATACAACAGGCTCTTCTATGAAGTGTCAATTCTGTTTTCATGTCTCCTGTATGTGACTTTATGTTTCCATGTAAAATCTAGGAACCACAAATGAAGACATGTGGCAATTATCTTTCTGAGACTGGTTCAGTCTGGTCACTGTGGTCATCTTAAAGTGCATCCATTTTCTAACAACCGATATAATTTTGTTTATATGGTAGAAAATATTCATAGTATATATAGCACATTTTTTATAGATCATTCCCCTTGGACACTTAGTCTGGCTCTGTAACTCAGCCTTTGTGATGAGTTCTGTTATAACAATGATTAGTATTTCTGTGATATAGTCTGTGGGCTTCAGGAGTGGTAGAGGCATGTGATGGAGTGGATCTATTTTTAGCTTTTAGAGGGACCTCAACAATGAGTACCCTGGAGGCTGGAGTCGTTTACATTCGCATTAATAATATTTCAGGGTTCCCTCTTGTCAACACCTTTATCAACATTCATTATTAAAACGAACAGGTTAGCGCTCTTCCTCAATGTCTTGTTGGGTTTTCAAATTAATACAAGTGGAACGTCTAACATGAAGGAACAGATAGATATGTTGCTTATCCATATGATAGCGTATCTGTAGCTCTAACAGTCACACCCCAGTATCGGAAGGCTGCATGATTTCTTTCCCCCATAAATAAAACCAAGAGCCAAATATGCCTGGATTGTGGTTTCATGTAATAGTGTTCCATGATAAAAATAGACATGAATAATGAATACTAAATAGGAACCGAATCTATGAACAAGAAAGAAGATGCAAGCTTCAGACCATGCAGCCTGCCACTAGCTTTAGTAGCCATGGAAGTAAGCTCATTAATATGGTTGCCTAAAGGAGAAATCTAATTTTCTTCTTATATTTATTCGGGTTATATGATTACTGTAAAGCATGGAGGTGGATTTCTTGATCAGGAGCATGGTTTTAATCTGTCTAAATGTACTTTTATATAGTAGTATTTTAAATAGTCATCACAGTTGTTACATTTAGTTGATGGCGTTCTAGATTTGAAATGATTTGGGAAAGGCAGGCTTTCTTTGTTTTTATTCTCGATCTTTAATGCTAAAAGGAAGTCTGGTTTTTGTTTGTTTTGTTTTGTTTTTAAGACAGGGTTTCTTTGTGAAGCCTTGGCTGTCCTGGAACTAGCTCTGTAGACCAGGCTGGCCTAGATCACAAAGTTCGCCTGTCTCTGCCTTCTGAGTTCTGGGATTAAAGGTATGCACCAATTGGATGGTTGCCATTTTGTCCTATTGACAGTGTCCTTTGCCTTACAGAAGCTTTGCAGTTTTATGAGATCCCATTTGTCGATTCTTGATCTTAGAGCATAAACCATGGTGTTCTGTTCAGGAAATTTTCTCCTGTGCCCAAGTGTTCAAGGCTCTTCCCCACTTTTTCTTCTATTAGTTTGAGTGTGTCTGGTTTGATGTGGAGGTCCTTGAGCCACATGGACTTGACGTCTGTACAGGGTGATAAGAATGGGTCGATTTGCATTCTTCTATACCAATCCTACATCTCTTAGAGTGCTTGTATCTAATATGTACAAGAACTCAAGGAGTTAGACTCCAGAGAACAAATAATCTTATTAAAAATGGGGTACAGAGCTTAACAAAGAATTCTCAATAGAGGAATATTGAATGGTCGAGAAGCACTTAAAGAAATGTTCAACATCCTTAGTCATCAGGGAAATGCAAATCAAAACAACCCTGAGACTCTACCTCACACCAGTCAGAATTTAGCCATTCTCAGATGACAGTAGATGCTGGCGAGGATGTGGAGAAAGAGGAACACTCCTCCATTGCTGGTGGGATTGCAAGCTGGTACAACCATTCTGGAAATCAGTCTGGAGGTTTTTGGATATAGTACTTGAGGACCCAGCTATACCACTCCTGGGCATGCTCCACTATGTTCATAGAAGCCTTATTTATAATAGCCAGAAGCTGGAAAGAACCCAGATGTCCTTCAGCAGAGGAATGGATACAAAAAATGTGGTACATTTACACAGTGGAATATTACTCAGCTATTAAAAACAATGACTACATGAAATTCTTAGGCAAATGGAATGAGCTAGAAAATATCATCCTGAGTGAGGTAACCCAGTCACAAAAGACACACATGGTATGCACTCATTGATAAGTAGATATTAACCTAAAAGCTCAGGTTACCCAAGAAACAATTCACAGACCACATGAAGCTCAAGAAGAAGGAAGACCAAAATGTGGATACTTCAGTCCTTTTTAGAAGGGGGAACAAAATACTCACCGGAGGAAATACAGGGACAAAGGGTGGAACAGGGACTAAAGAAAAGGCCATCTAGAGACTGCCCCAGCCAGGAATCCATCCCATATGCAGTCACCAAATCCAGTCACTATTGCTGATGCCAAGAAGTGCTTGCTGACAGGAGCCTGATATGGATGTCTTCTGAGAGGCTCTGCCAGAGTCTTATTGATACAGATGAGGATGCTTGCAGCTAACCATCAGACTGAGCATGGGGATCCTAATGGAGGAGTTAGAGAAAAGACTGAAAGAGCTGAAGGGGTTTGCAACTTCATAGGAAGAACAACATCAACCAACCAGACCTTTCCAGAGCTTCCAAGGGATTAAACCACCAACCAAAGAGTACACATGGAGGGACCCATGGCTCCAGCCACATATGTAGCAGAGGATGGCATTGTCTGGCATCAATAGGAGAAGAAGCCCTTGGTCCTATGACGGCTTCAATGCCCCAGTGTAGAGGAAGGTCAGGGTGCTGAGGTAGGAGTGAGTGGATGGGAGTGGGAACATCTGCATAGAAACAGGGGGAGAGGGAGGGATTATGGGAGAGAGGAAAAGGGGATAATAACATTTAAAATGTAAATGCATAAAATATCAAATAAAATAAAATAAATAAGGTATGCGCTAGCCACTACTACCTGGCTGAAAGTCCATAGTCTTCAAAGTTAGTTGTGATGGAGACAATTGGTATGTGAATGATAGATTTTGTTCACAAACCTTCCCTGCCACGCTTGTGCACTGCAGGTCCAACATGGCAGCTTCCTTCTCTTAGGATCCTGTCTTCCTCTTGCCTGATGAGTGGAAACACTTACGTTTAGCACTGGATAGCTCGACACCTAAGCTTCATGAATCTTTAACCTTGGCTAATGGTGTCATCATTCATTTTGGTTCTTGCGTTGAAAACTCCTTCAATCTCAGTTTGAGTGTCTGTGATTCGCTCACTGCCCAGTCCTTTTCTCCACCCTGAGACTACCAACCTATTCATTCACAGCTTTCTAACTTCTTTTCATGAAATAATTTAACAGTCTCTCGGGTTCCCTTTCCAATTCTTTCTTTGATGAGTTTCTAGAGCTTCTTAAAATGGATGTAATCAAGCTCCCCTCACTCTCCTGAACACCACAGACTGGTGCTAAGATGGGTTCCACGTATCCCCATCACAAATGCTTGCTCCCAACAAACTGAACATCCTTAGCCTGGGTTCCTCAGTGTTTCTCAGATGCACATCAGCCATGACCGGGTAACGTGCCCACAAGGGCCACACTAGATTAAATCCCTAGTCAGACTTCCTCAGGCAGAGTACTGACTGTGCTACTTAACTGGCCTGTGTCTCAGTGTTCATCTACACAAAGGAGACGCTTTGAAGAACTGCCCTGTATGCTTGTTTCAATGGTGTGTGTGAATTAGTAATTATAAACCCAGTGACCAGTGTTTGGTAACTTCTAGGTGATTTCGATAACACTGTCCACCTGGTCTTTATGTTCGTATGTATCCTTCAGTTTTAAAATACCTTCCTCATCCTGTAACTCACTCTTTGCATCTGTTTCTGTGAGTAGATGTAGAACCACTTAGGTCCCTGGTTACAAAGTTTATTTCTGTTAACATGTCAGAGTACACAACTCACTTCCAAGCATTACTAGCAAGTATACAACAGATGCTGCCACTGTATCTATGTCTGCCTATATATTTGCTTGAATGACTTCATACATTATATACCAATGTGCTACATATATATACCCATTATACATATAAAAATATTTATTTCATTGGCCAAGTGTTTATGGTTTTGTATAAATGAAAAAGAAAACCAAAACAAACAGCCTCTCTTAGTCTTGACTCTAAAGCAGTTTTTTGGCCTCTTTAGCTCTGGTTTAACCTTATTGACTTTCAGAAATCTATCTGTTCAATTCCACTGTTCCTTTTATTTTCTTTTAACTGTTCAGTTCGTGGTTGATTTTCGGTTGTACCACGTAGCTCCACATTTTATTTTGTCCCGTGTTAGATATCTAATTCGGCATAAGAAGAGTTTGCGACAGCCGCTGTTGGTGCGCACTATGACATCAGTGTACCCTTTGTGCTCCTGGGGAGCTTTGCTTCATCGGGTTCTTTCTCTTAACAAATGTTGTTTTCTGACGCCTTTGTTGGGGTAGATGGAAGGGTGGGAGGAAATCTGGACCCTTCCTAGTCTGGGTCACTTTGCATAAGGATTTCTTTGCAGCCAAGTTCGGATGATTTATGTTTGCATTGTACCTGCTGTAGCTGTAGTCGTAGAGCGATTCCAGCCATTTAACCTGTGCCCCGCAGAGTGGTCCGTTCACCGGCTGCTAAATTTAACATCTGCTGCCTTCACCGTCTGATGTCCGAATAAAATGAAAAGCTACAAGAATAGGATTCCATGTTCGTTTGCATACATGTTCTGTTACATATATGTTAAGCTTTACCCTTCATAATCGAGATTACATTTTTCCTTTTTTGCCCAACCAGAACATATTGTTTTCCCCTCCGTCAGCCCCTCCCACAGTGCCAAAATCAGAAATAAGAAACTACTGTAAATACTTTCCTGTGTGCCCTGTGTTCAAAGTACATTGGTTTACAGCTGCCTTCAGCCTTCCAAACATGTTAATAATATTTGACATTAAGTATTTTCACACTATTTCAAAGCTGAAACTCTGAGGGCAGCACAGATCAAAATACATGAGAAACACTGAGCATAATAAAGCTGGCTTAATTAACGTTCCCTAGTCTGGATAGGACCAGTAGCGGAACCATTGGACTATTAGCTTTTGAAGCCATAAACGAGATCAGAGGTCAGTTTATTGCCAGGCTTAAGTAGCTTGCTGTCCGCTAGCTTCTTTTCTCCCATGCTCATTCACCATTTTCAACTCAAGCTCCATGGTGTTTCCCATGTTTTCCAACTCTCTGTGGGTGGGGCAGTACTTCCTTGAGTTACTTAAAGGCTAGACTGTCTCTGTTACCTATGACTTTGACCCCACCTCTCATCCTTTGCTGACCTCACAGCCTCACAGATAAACCAGCAATGGTCTCATGCTGCTCAATCACATGGGGACGCCACACTTGCTTTTTCTCTGTTTCAACACGTTTGAACACTTGCCATATCTCCTCTCTCCCCAATCCACTCAAATTCCCTCCTATTCTAGTTTGTAAAGCTTTCCCCTGACCTGTGTATATTCTCCACAGCAACATTTATGCAGTAATTGCTTTCCCCCTAGAGTGACCGTGGGTGTCTCCTTTAGCACGGGAGCCTTGGAATAGCCTGTCTCCTTACATAGTGTCTCAGGGGAACTTGGAGTTCCAGGTTGAAGCCATGGGCTTCTTAGGATCTACCCTTACAGTGTTCAGAATGGCCTTTTGCAGACTCCTAGAAAAGAACTCAATAAAAGCAGTCATAGGGGAGGTGGAAAGGGCTAGGCGGTACTTTTTGTCTAAAGAATAATGAAGAATTTGCAATCATGATAGGCATACGCAATTTTACTATGAAAGATTTGCTTTCTCTGTTGGATTATGATATCCCAAAATGAAGTAGGCTACTAGAGGAATTATTTTATATTACATCATTTTTATTTTAACAATTTCAACGTAAAGACATTATACTAATTTTACATGAAGTACATATCAGGTTGATAAGATTTTAAAATTAAAGCAATGCCCCCTAGTCACCACCACTCAATCACATCCTTGGGAGCAGTTTTCTTATTTTTTATTTACTTTTTTTTTAATTAGAGAGATTCCAATCTTCTAGCAAATAGTTAATATTTCCCTTTTATAACCCTAACAGTTGTCTCAGAGCTTGAGACATGGTAACTTCCCAATAAATGTTTGTTGAATTGGACTGCCTTCCTCCTGGACTTTTAAGCTGACATAGCGAAGTTACCTACTTCCCTAATAGGCTCGAAGGAGATGGCGGGCAGCTTTATCAAGGGTGAGCTCACCAGGAGCTGCTGGGGTAAAGGGAAGATAGCACGGCCTCAAAACACACTCAGCACAGTGCGCCTTCCTGTTGGTTGGATCATCCTTTGAGCAGTAGTATATGTCCATGTTACCTCTGGAGCCAGAGAGCAAACAGCTTAGATTCCTTCTAATAATTGTTGCCTAATCTGAAGGAAAAAGGATAAAAACCGAATGATTCTATGATGTCGATTTGCCTTCAGAGGAAAGCTAAGCCATTGAGAATCAATAGTAAGAGCTGAATTATCTTAGTTCATAACGTTCAATATCGTACAATTAAGGGACCCGTTTAATCTTGGATGCAGTTTAACTGTTGGAGGTAGTGATCTCGTCTTTGTCGGTTACCAATCTGAAGGACTCTTGGCTGCTGAAAGTGTCACGTAAGCAGAGGCACCGTTGTTCATTGTAATGTGTAATGTGAGGCCCGCTGCCATAGCTGTCTTGCATGTTGCAGACAGAGAGTTCCAGAACGTTGGTCGTAATAAGGTGTCCATTTTCTAATTTGTTTTAATCATGAGGCAAGTTCCTGAGATTTCAAATTATTTCTTAGACGTCTCCCATTTTTGTAATGCGTTATATAAAGGACGATCTTTTTCTCCCAAAGCCCTACTTGCTTTTGATATAAAAATAATTTATTAAAATTATCATAAGCAGTTATTATAATTTTATAACCTACGTGTTCTTACTATTAATATTAATGGTCAATGCTTGGTTAAATCCAATTTATGGAGTTGAGATGTAGGGGTATTTCTATATAGTCTACCAAAAAGATATTTGTTCTCCATTACAGACTCGGAAATTAGGGTATCACATTCAACAATAGCTTAACCAAGGTCATTTAAGGAAGTGGTCAGAGGATTATTGCTATTTCGTGATCCGTAGTTCCTGTTTCAAGATCTCTCTGGCTCTGACATCTACCTTTAATTTTCTCTTTCCCACATAAATTAAAAATTTTAGGTTTTTACAATTAACAGATTGTGTGGTTAGTCTTCCTATCAGAGATTCCTCATTTTTCTAGACATTTGTTTTGGCTATTTTGATATTGACTTC
Organism: Rattus rattus; assembly: GCF_011064425.1. Classification (NCBI taxonomy): domain Eukaryota; kingdom Metazoa; phylum Chordata; class Mammalia; order Rodentia; family Muridae; genus Rattus; species Rattus rattus. The sequence goes on from NC_046158.1 coordinate 43,385,113, forward strand.
AGTTCTTCTATCAAATTATTTCTTATATCCTTATGATCATACCCAAACACAAATTTCACACATATATGGATTTTTTTTTCTCCTCCCTCCCACCATCTGACCCCAAGAAGCACCAGAGGAACTCTGAAGTAACTCGATTTAAAAAAATAAATAAATAAAGTGAAACAAAAACAAAAAACAAACAAAAAAACCAAGGTCTTTCCTTCTACTTGGCAACCATTTTATCTCCCTCTTTGGAAGGGATGTAGTAAAAGAAAAAATGGCTGCCTTTTGTTTATTTCCTTGTACACTAGCATGCTGACCTCCTCAAAGGTATTCACCAAAACATAGGCACCTTTAAGGAGCCAGATGATGATGCTTCAGAAGGATTTTTGTTTGCGTGTTTATTTATGGCCTGGGGTTTTGTGCCTGTAGTGTAGCTCATATTGTAGAAGGGACAATGAACAAGGGTGTTCTGGAGCAAACACTTGAAAATGGTGGCACAGAAAGTATCTCTTAGCATTCCTTCTGTGCTAAGGAAAACTTACTACATATGACATGAAACGTTCCAGGTCAGTGCTAACCCTTCAAATAATATGAAAAAAATGTGAAAAAAAAATCATTTCATGTAACTACTTATGTTTTGTTCACATCGACTTACTCTGCGTTTCTAAAGTTCGGTTGAGAAAATGTTTACATTGTATTGCTTTTCTTTTAGAAAATGAGAGTTTATTGATTGAAAGGTTGACATGTGTGCATACCAATAAGCATATGAATATCTGTACCTTCATTTTTTTTAAAGTACTGACATGTTTACAAGGGCCATTACAATGCACGGTATATCAATACAATAGTGTAGGAAATTCATCTTTTCTGATCATGTTATGATGCTTTGGCTTTTCCTTCCATGATCTTTGTTGAATTTTCATATATTTGCCACCAGGTAATTACTGACATTTGTGAGTCGAAAGCTTTCAAATACCAATTCAAGTTAGGCAGCCTATCAACCAAATATCCCATAAAATATATGGAATTTTAAACCAAATTCCATCAGCTATATAGGTTTGTGGTTTGTTTGTTTATTTGAAGATCTGTAATTGACTTTCAAGTTTGAGAATTTCCTTGTGGAAAGCTGCTGTGACTGTATTCAGAGGTACATAGTATACGTGTATTGAAACAGTATCAAAACAGCCAAAGGTTCCCGCAAATGTAGAACAGTCCTCTCTGGAAGGACTTGTTAGCACTAAAATCAGATAAGGTAAACCATATGCTCCATTGAGGTAAGCTGTCTGAAATAAGTTACTGCCATTTTAAGAATTAGCATGAACCATCTGTTCTTTAAGTTGAGATCTTTATTGTTCATTGTAGTCAGCTGTTGTAGAGTGTGTTGCCTTTTGAGAAGATAAATTAATCACCTACCTCATTTATACACTTCAAGAAAAAGAGTCTCATCTTCCTTATCAGAAAGAATTGGTATCTGTTTGTATTCACATGCAGTATCTTTTAGTGATGGGGATTTTACTGGAAGAAATGTTGAGGGAATCAGCATCTGGTCTTAGTGGGGGTTGGGGGAAACCAAGAAAAGAAATAGTTGCAATTAAAAGGTTAAAAAAATATATGGTCAGTTGGTTCATTAGAACAGGGCTCTTGGATAATATTTACTTTCAGAAACGTAAGGTAGGAAATGGCTTGAGCAAGTTTTCTTTTCATAAACTTACTCAACCTCTGATTAAAATAAAATCTAGTCCCCCCCACACCCCTTAATAGCTGTTGAATCATTTTCGATAATAATAAAATCTAGGGAAATCTAAGGGATTTCCCTTAATGGTGCTACATTAATGTCTCAGGGCAGTTCCCTTATCTGCTATTTCTTCCTCCTTGTAGAGTCAGCTGATAAAAATATCCGTAGACACAGTGAAGTCAGCGGTAAGCCTGGCTTTCTCAGACAGAACTCCATGTGATCACACATAGGCAGCCGGGCTGGGCTGATGCCGTGCAGCAAGCAGTAGGTAATGAGTCTTTGTGCGAGCGAAGCTCTTGTCTCGGAACAATAAAGCATATGGTACCAGCAATAAAACACGGGGCCGGGAAACGTAAGAAGATTCCACTGAACCAGGAAGATCGACGCCTTCCGTGATGCCGACACGTACTGTAAAATGATAATCAATTTATTTTGGATTCTAATGAATAAAGACTGCCAGGACTCGACTCCAGCTGTTTGAACAGGTCGGTGATTTTTATAAATCCTCCCCCCCACAAACACTTCCTGTTATTTGATTGCATTTAAATGAGGTTGGACCGATGTGTGTTTTTGCCTTAGACAAAAACTTTGAAAGGTATTTCGAATGTGTAATAGGAAGGGTGCACTTGAAGTGACCCAGCAAGATTCAATTTTTAATGCAGATAAATGTAACAGAAATGCTGATATTATATATTAAACCGAAAAGTTGTTTATTCTATTTAAAAACGTGTAGGTCAGAAAATTTTAGTTCAGCAATTTCTAATATTTTATGTATGCAGATATATTAGCCAAATGATTATTAAATAGCTGGTATAAAAAAGCTTCACTTTTTCGATGAAAAATTCTGTATCGCCTCAGTTTGTATTTCTTATAGAAGATGCATCATTCAGTGTTTGCTGGCATTTTTCACTATCCTGCAAGGGTATTTATGTAAAATATATAATTTTTTTAAATAAAAAATTTAAATGAAAATTTTCAATAGTGTTACTTAAAGATATATTTATACTTTAGTAAAATGTCCACACTGATATTTATTTGGTTTTTATTTTCCATATTACGTTTCTCTCCAGAGATGGAAAACACTTGTAAAACCTTTTATATAATAGATGTTAGTTATTACCAGCAATAAAATAAATTAGCCTAATCTTAAGAACGTGACTGGGTCAATCCTATGGTGATCAGAATTCTTAGTGGTTCAGTATTTCAGAAAAGGGAAAATATGTCTTTGTGGATATTTGTAAAACATATACACACATAATATTTATCGGAAAATAAGCAGCTCTCGGGTTTATGAGTAATAGAGAAGTTTCTATTTCAAATAGACAGATTGCTGTGAAGGGGAATCAAAGGCAGGAGTAACAAATGATAAACAGCTCATCACTCAAATTCATTGGGAAAGCAGGACAGGCATTTTCTATGAGGTGACTCTTCGAATTTAAATACGCAGTCTAACTTTGCTCTATGTTTTCATTGCGCTATCCATTAAAGGCATCCTGGGACCTAAAATCTTTACAATTAATTTTTGGGTACCATTTAAGATGATGATCTCCAAGGCACTTGGGCACATTTAACATTTTTCAAGATTGCTAAAACGACTGCGACTAACGCGTATTGTGCCTAATGTAAGTTGATGTGTGTAAGATGTTTAAACCACCACAACAAAAACATCCCATATGTCTGGTTATGCCTACGGTACATATTCCACTTAAAAAGAGAGAGAGAGGAAGAGAGCGCTGCGTCTCCAAAACAAGAGAAGTTAATGACAGTTTTAAATTGGCCTTCCACACGTATTTAAATGAAGTATTTGACTATTTGGGTTTCCTTGGTTACCAGAGTCGCTGCAGACAGCTTCTTATGGTGGGGAGACCGTAAACAAGTAGCACAAGACTGAAACAACCGCTAAAATCTTTTATCCATTAATGGACATAGCGGGTGTGATGTTGACAGCCTGGTGAAGCATGCCCACTCCCCACTGCGGGTCCGGGTGCTCCAGGATGCAGGTACCCTGGGCGAACCGCAGCTCTACAATTCCTTACCCAGCATTCCGCTTTGGCTGCTGGAGCACGGCCTGAACCTTATGCAAATGAGAGCAGCACAGGCTTTGACTGCAGAAGAGGAGGGGGCAGAAGGGAGTTCAAAGGTCACGGGGCTGGCTGAAAGCTGGATCGGTTGCCTGGAAAAAAAAAACGTATCCTGGGCTTCTGCAGCCGTGTTTTGCAGCAGTTAAAGGAAGTGTGCTTTATTTTTGAAGATTTTACAGCGTGTGCCGTAGTCATTTAAAGTGCATGCAGGTACGATGACATTTCCTGATGCGCCTGATTTTATTTCTGTTGCAGACACTGTTGGTGATTGGTTATTTAAATTCACTGTGGCAATTGGCAGGCTGTTGCTGGTTTTCAAGCACTCCTTTGCTAGTTTACTCTTCTTCTTATGATTATTATTCTTTTTTCCCCCTACTGCTTCACTATGTGGGGTTTTCCTTCTGATGGACTATTTTATGAGAGAAACAGTTGTGTCTGGGCTCCTAAATAATTCTCCCTTTTGGTTATGTGTTGATTTTGGAGAGCTACCTGGTTGAAATGTCTAGATAAATATTAACACTTAAATCTTTCAGCGAATTATTGTTATTTTCTTTACAGTTTTAAAGAAATATATTTTAAAGATGTACTGAGTTCCAGTCTAAGGTTTTTGTGAGATATGCAGAATTAAATGATGGAGTTCTTTTGTTCGCAGCTGCAAAACACTATAGGATAATTTTAAGAAGTAGCATTTCTATTATTAGGACGGGGTTTGGTTTGGAGAATTTTCATTCTCGGTTGCACTGTGAAAAATACTACTAGAGAAGTGATTGTTTATTTTTGCTTTAAATTCCTTCAATACTTTTGGTATTTCTAATTGTTCTTAAATATCTTTGCATTTTTCAGACAGCGTTACTTAAATTTAACACTTTCAACATCCTATGACTTTTCCTTTCAGTTAAATCAGGATCCTAAAGTGGTCCTCATGAATCTTATAGCAGGATGAAGAATCCCTCCCCCCAGTAATATCACACTTTTGTAGAATGTGTGATTACATCATAGTAAATCTGTCCTGCACTAAACAAATGTGTACTAACACACATTTTCACACTGATTTCTTAATTTTCACGTCATATTTTAAGTACACTTAAAACAGAACAATTCAACTGTTTACCCACGCCATTAAAAAAATACAAATGTCACAATTGAGCAGTTTCAGTGTTAATGAGAAAAGTGTGTTATTTTCATTTGCACTAACTGTGCATCTGTCTGCATTACAGATTGTGTGTGTGTGTGTGTGTGTGTGTGTATGTGTGTATTAGAAAGGATGAAGGTACAAAATAGGAATTTAGTCATGAGATTACTGCTTTATGGGTTTAATATTCATAGAAGTTTTAAGATGAAATTTATAAAGCTTACCTGTAAGGAACTAGTACAAATTAGAAAGACTTAATTACTTTCTTTACACTTCAAGCAGGGAGTCTTTTTATTATAATGATTAAAATGGGGGCAGTTCTTCTGAAATGAAGAGTCACTTGAGGGGAGGAGACCAAAAACAAGTGTGTGAACATTTAATCAGTGAAGGACAGTTATTTCAAATATTTATGACATTCACTTCATAGTGGTTATTCATTGCCAGACTCTCGCTCTATCACTCTTTGGGGACATTATGACATTTATCCAGGACACTGAGTTGAGTTTATGAGATAGAATTCGTGTTTTGTGTTTTTATGCCTGCAAAGATTTCAGGGTTTTCTTTTCTGAACACTGCTTGTGAAACTTTCAGTGGCTTAAGCTACAGGAAATATATTTTAAATAATTTACTTTTTTTTGTTGGTTAGAAAATGCTGATCAACATTATTTGCAGATATTTATGACACTGCTAAATACTCCATGCATTTATGTATGTATTCTGTGTGCTATACTGCACATTATATCTCTATTATAACATTATCAAGAAGCTAAACAGGATCCCTTAGACTCTTACACTTGATTCATAATTAAAAAAATTATTTCTCTCAATTTATATAGTGCCAGGAGTTATGCCTGCTCACCCCTTGTGTGTACTAGACATAAAAAAGAAATGAGGTTAATATTCATATAGGCAGTGCAATACTTTTAACTTTGGCCATGTAGCAGCTACCAGTGAGCATATTTTGAAGACAGAAATAAAAGCACAGTGTGGGCAAAGAAATAGAGCCTGTGAAGAGTCTCAGAGAAAATGTGATAATAGAAATATATGGAATAAAGAGAATTGTTGTGCTTCTGTGAGCCACAAGAGAGCTATTTATGTCCTGAAGCTAATTTATGGCTTTGAATATCCTGGGTAATTTATGTCTCCATGCAAATTCACTCCAAACTTTGAAGTCTTTTTGCATTGGCTTAATCCATCCTACTTCCATACAGATCCCAGCAGCTTGGATGAAGTATGCTCGTGTTCTAGGCTTCTAAACATATATAGAAAAATGTCTTTATGTAAATATAATTCAAATTAACCTTGAGAAGGAAAAGTAAATACCGTAGTCTAAACACAAGCTCTTGGGGGTAGATAGGTACCGTGTGCAAAGAGACACTGCCGTATCCGACTTCAAAGAAATCTTTAAGGATTTTTTTTTTTCCAAAACCAAATTTCCTGCTTTCTGATTCCAAGCTCTTCGCTGTCATCATTTGAAACTAGAGGCCATATTGTAGGCGTGGAAACAATTTTAGGGCAAACCTCCTCAGTTCAGGAGCATGGAGCAGAGTCTGAGATCTACAAATAACTATTGTCATTTCAAAATCGAGTGTGTAGGCTTTCAATTTTATTACCGCTGTACCCGTCTGTCTCCTGAACGTCTACAGCCTACGAGACGGTAAAAAGACAAAGTGACTTTTAACTCCAGTAGGGAGATGTTGAGAATCGTTACTGAGTTCGCAAAGCAACCACATTATTTTAAAATGGCAGTTCTTAAGAAGCAATCAAAACGGGAGATTACCTTTTGATTGCTTCTTCTAGAATTTAAATAAAATTGAATCATTTTTTGTTGAAAAATATAAGCTCAATGTAATTATAAAGCGATTTTTAGGGGCTTATTAGAACTGTAGCAATGTTATAGTGATATCTTATGCAGATGGAGATGCTTACAACATAAAGATTATTTTCCAAATAGCAGAAGTGTATAACTCTCAGGGCCAGTTTTTTTTTTTTTTAATGCTAATAGCTTTCATGGAAACAAACGTAATACACATCATTCTGCCTTGTTGATTAAAGTGGAAATCATTATCAACTTTTCTCCCTGATATCAGAGCCATTAATTCACCTTTTTAAACTTTAGTTGTCTACTATGAAAACAAAACTTAGCACAGAGTAGGCTCTTAGTAGTATATGCTTGTTACAGATTTGATTTTTATGCTTTTAAGGATCTCATTGTCTCTTTACTTGTTTAACTTTTATTTTACACATTATAACTGTCCCATAAGAAAACCATTCAAAAATGAATTTTCTAATCCATCGGATGAATTTCTTCGTGATTTTACGTTAAGTTCTCAATCAAAGGAAGTTTGCTGAGCAACGAAAGGAAATTAACGTGTTACTCACGTCTGATGTGCTGATTTTTGCATACACACAGGCACCCCCCCACCTACATGAGTGTGCCCAAAGGTACACATATACGCATGAGCTCATACACACAGGAGTATGAAAACATGCACACACACACTCATATATATGAGTGTGCCCACAGGTACACACACATGCACACACACACAGGAGTGTGTTCACATGCACACACATGCACACACACAGGAGTATACTCATATGCGCAGGCACACACACACACACACACACACACACACACACACATGCGCGCGCGCGCGCGCACTTGCGCAAAAATGCACTCAGTATAATTGGCACAAGAATACAGAGAATAAGCAACATTTGCTTTATTTTGTCCTCAAGGTTCTCCCTTGAATTTGAAGTAAATGAGAAATTGCTCCTGTTGTTGTAAGAAGACTGCCATATTAGACTATTAACAATAACTTGGCAGTGCTTTATATCTAATAGGGAATTTATATCTAATAGGAAAATGAGTACTCTCAATTAGTGCATAATACAAATAGAGAGACCAACTTTTAATTTCATTCACTAATTATTAGAGCCAGGTAAGCCTCTTTCCCTTGCTTTAGGAACTGTGTTCCCCAAGCTTGGTGGCACCTTCACAGACTCCTTACTAGTGAGGCCATGGAGGTTGCTTCGCCTCTGCGTAAGCTTTGGAATCCACACATGCACTGAGTTGTCCTTACACACGCTCATGATCCACATCGTTCCCAGTCCCAGGGAGCATATCCCAGCATGCCATGATCTGTACATTTGAAAACAGACTACAGGCAAAGCAGAGTATGGGTTATGGTACTTAATAGTATTTTTCTAAATACATAAATACACTCTGAAGAGCTATAAATCTGAAGGAAGGCTGATTTCATGAGTTTAGTTCAGAAAGAAAGGTTTCATGAATGGGAAGAAGCCTGGTGGAGGTGACGCTCACCTTTATTTAATCCCAGCATTCAGAAGCAGAGGCAGGCGGATCTCTAAGTTTAGGGCCAGCCTGGTCTACACAGCAAGTTCCAGGACAACCAGGGATGCATAGACAGACCCTCCCTTGAAAAGGGGCGAGGATTAGAACGAGGATACAGTACCCTGAAGTAGCTTCGTATGTCATAGGCCTTTTGTTTCTCTTTATTTTTTTGGTTGGTTTGGTTTTTAAATAAACGGTACAGCCCAGAGTGTCCCAAACTCACTCTGTAGCTCTGCCTTTGGAAGTCCCTCTGTTTCAGTCTCAGTCTTTCAGATGATGCAATTACAGCTACACACATCCATGCCCAGTTTCTGATCTTCTTTTCAACATCAGCATTTGAAAGGGACTGAGAAATCCTGCTTTAAAATCTGGGTGGTTTGTTTAAAACAAGAACATGTAAACTTAGGAAAACCAAAAACATGTTTAGGAAATACAGTATATATTATTGCATACTGTGTCCTTACTAGGAAAGTGTTCTTCTTCTATTGTTGATTTTGTGTGATTTCAGCCCCATATCACGGGATGTGCAGAGGCTGAAGGAGAACGTGGCTGAGGGCGTAGGTTGAAGTGCCGACCTCAATGTCATTTCCACAATGTGTTCCGTAACTAGTACTAACCATTTCCCAAATCAAAAATGTCCTGGATCCCCACTGAAGGTCATACCTAGGTCTCACTAAGGGCTAAGGCCTTGAATTCTAACGAGACAGTAGAAGGAGCAGCCCTCATGGTTACCGAGGTTCAAGTGACAGGTGACTTTGTTGGTACCTCAGATCTCCAAACTTCTGCAGGTGTGCTGTAACCATGAGTAGAGCTATTTTCATAAGCCTTTGCTGGTTTTAAAATGTCTCCCTTTGCTATAGCATTTTCCCTTGCTTTGTATAGTTAAGGTGTTACTTTCTCACCTTGGGTTCATTCAGCTATGTTCCTTGCATCGGAAGACCGAAGTTCATTCATTATTTTTTTTAGCACAGATAGAGCTTGACACATCTTAGGTTTCACCTGCTGACACAGAAGTACTAATTTGTTTGCTTAATGATATGACCTTTATGTCACAGAGTCACTGCTATTTTAAATGTCTCGTGAATTGTAATGTTGCTTGAATTGACTTAGTCACAGAGGTCTCCAAATGAGATTTAGAAAATTCATCTACATTATTTTTATTACAAAACAATTTTAGTTGAACAGATAGAAGGGGCTTTTCTGATCAATATCATGACTCTGCTTCTTTGGAACTTGTTTTAAGAGGGAAACTCCTAAAACTCCGTTTTCATCTTTGCAAAGATACGGATGACTTTGGAATGACTTGTGGTTGCTTTCAAGGACCAGTTTTAATTGGTACCAGTTGGACATTTAGTTAAATATGAAAACCCAGGTATTTAATCTTTACCACATAGATTACTTCTGCTAATTGCTGTCTAATGCAATGTCAGCGTCAGGTTGAACGCCAATTGTTCTTTGCTTTAGAGGGTAGAAAGCCATGTCTTGCCTAGGCTGGCGATTCATTTTAAAGGATGTGCAGAGTTATTTTTCTTACTAATCCTAATTTTTGAAATTTCCTTTCTTCTCTGTGCAGCGTTGCCAGTAAATATTCAGGGTGTGGACAGGTGTGGTTGTGAAGTGTGGTCCTTGCTCTCTCGTGACCGTTTTAGGAGGCTTTATGAGGAAAAGGGTGTCACTGTTTTTACATTCTTTTCATTCACACCAGCCTGATGTTTCCTCTGAAGGAAAACATCACCGGAGCACTTAAGTACCCTTCAGCTAGCTACACTGGCTCGTCTATTTTGTTATTCAGTTGGAAACTTTCTAAAGGCAGAGAAAACTTCAAGTGCTAAGTAAGAGAAACAGAGTTAGATTTCACTGCCACTATAATAGTAATTCTAAGTTCCTCCAAGTCTGTGTTCTTTTTTTTTTTTTTTCCTTTTTAATGTGCTTAGTCTCTACAGTGGTGCAAGACATTAGGATAAGTACTGGTTTTTTAGTCCTAATAGCAGCATAGAAAATAAAATTTTCATTGTCTTCACTTGAGACTTTTCCTGTTAGGATGGAAAAATGAACGTATAACAGGCTGATGAACATTTCCAACAGGTTTAAAAGCCTCTCATTTTCTTAATTGGTTTTCTCTTGCCCCTGCTAACGAACAAAACCTAAACACCCTAAAAATTGGCCTTGGAGAAAGAGTTTTGACTCTTAGGCCAGCATGTAATCAATTAAACCACTTTTCCAAATAGCAGACGGTCAGTTATTTCTTCTTTTTTGAGGGTAAAGCCATGAAAAAGTGTGTTCTGTCTTTCCTGCAGGAATGCCAACCCCAATGGCACATCAAAGCAGATAACACGGGGGAGCCTCTTAGGTGTGTGTCCCAGGCACAGCCATACAGAATTCCTTTGTCGTTCAACAAAACAAGTCAATTCAGCCATTCAGTGTGTGCACTGAGGGAGAAGCGAATGTGGAGAGGTAGATAGCAGTTCTTACTCGGAGGCCACAGCCTTACTTAAGCCACAAGCCATGGAGGGAACTGCCCTAGAGCCTCTTACTAATGTTGTCATACACCTTGTTTTGATAGACGTGGAAACTACCCTGGGCAAGCAACACTTTTAAAATTATACCACTCGTTAGCAGCTGACCCAGATATGATAGTAGGTATGCATCCCGAGCAAGCACTGGACATAGTGGACATAGTAGTCTGCAGCAACTTGTACATTCAAATATGATCCAGCATCAGGTAAGCTAGCAGTTGTAATAATGTCAAACCCACTCAGGTCATGCCAGTGCAAAACAGTCACTTAAGCCCAGTTTGCTACTGGCCAAGAAATATTTTTTTCAGAGAGCAACAGGCTCTATCCTAAAATTTTGAGCTAAGGATCTATGGAGATGTCTGAAACTTGGTTTCATCACATGCTTCAAATTATCACACGGCAAAAAACGTTAATATCTAGTGCACAAGAATGAAGATAAAATCTTTAACTCAAAGTCACAGACAACTCTGACCCGGGGGATTCATACATCACTGGGGAATCCCACAATCATTTCTGCAGCAAAAATATTTATTAGGCAGGAGTGCTGCCAGGGTTCTTGGCTTACACAGACACCTGGACAAGAGAGGCGTTGGCTGACTTCTGTTTCTCCCACTGGCAACCCACCAGAAGCATTTTTCACATTGGTAGTGTCCCACAGAAACACCTACAGGGTTTCACCTTGTGAAATCTGTGCCAAATCCTGCTCCTCTTGGCAGCAGATGAGCTGCTTACTTGCCAAATGGACTTAGGCAGAAATGGCCCTAGTATTGGGAAAGAAGATAATTTTACTTTCTTAGTGAAACACATACATCTTCTCAATATGTATAGAGTGAAACATAACCAAGGTGTCCTCATGCTTCCATAGTGATCACTGAAGTGCTTGGAATGGTAGCACATCTACTAATAAAACCAACATGTTGGGGTTTTTTTTGGATATTTTTTATTTGCCTTTTAAGTGCTAGTCCCCTTTCCCATCCCTATTGCATCCCCCATCATCCTGTTTCTATGAGGGTGTCCCCCTACCCCCTCCCGCCTCCCCACCCTGACATTCCCCTACACTGGGGCATCAAGCTTTGGCGGGACCAAGGACTTCTCCCATTGGTGTCCAACAAGGCCATCTTCTGCTACATATGCAGCTGGAGCCATGATACTGTCCATGTGTACTCTTGGACCCACCCAGCGATACCACTCCTGGGTATATACCTAAAAGATGCTCTAACATATAACAAGGACACATGCTCCACTATGTTTATAGCAGCCTTATTTAAAATAGCCAGAAGCTAGAAAGAACCCAGATATGCCTCAACAGAGGAATGGATACAGAAAATGTGGTACATTTACACAATGTTGTACTACTCAGCTATTAAAAACAGTGACTTCGGTTGGGGATTTAGCTCAGTGGTAGAGCGCTTGCCTAGGAAGCGCAAGGCCCTGGGTTCGGTCCCCAGCTCCGGGAAAAAAAAAAAAAAAAGAACCAAAAACAATGACTTCATGAAATTCATAGGCAAATGCATTTAACTAGAAAATATCATCCTGAGTGAGGTAACCCAATCACAAAAAAAAAAAAAAACAAAAACAAAAACAAAAAACAAAACAAAAAACCACACATGGATGCATTCACTGATAAGCCCCAAAGCTCAGGATTACCCAAGATACAATCCACTGACCACATGAAGCTCATGAAGAAGGACAACCAAAGTGCAGATACTTCAGTCCTTCTTAGAAGGGGTAACAGAAATATTCATAGGAGGAAATTTGGAGACAAAATTTGGAGCAAAGACTGAAAGAATGGCCATTCAGAGCCTGCCTCACCTGGGGAGCCAGCCTGTATACACACAGCTACCAAACCCAGACAACATTGCTGATGCCAAGAAGTGCATGCTGACAGGAACCTGATATAGCTGTCTCCTGAGATGCTCTGCCAGAGCCTGACAAATACATAGGTGTATGCTCACAGCAAACTATTGAACTGAAAATGGGGTCCCCATTGGAGGAATTAGAGAAAGGATTGAAGGAGTTGGAGGGGTTTGCAACCCAATAACCCAACCAACCAGAGCTCCCAGGGACTAAACCGACATATTGTTTTTGAAGATGCATTCCACATGCACACATGTGTGCTTTCTCTCTTTCAATAAAACCTCATGCATTGTAGTCATCTTACTGACGTTTGTTGGAAAAGTAGAAAAGAGTATGGTGCAGACATACTCTGAGATCTAAACCCAGATTACTAAGAATCCTTACCGAAGTAGCTAATTTAGTGTCTCATAGCACACAGCTCAAGAAGTTCGAATTTCCTTTGTCTTTCCCTAATCCTTTAGGCAACTGTTTTTTCATTACATTTTCCTAGCTTACAGATGTACTTTTAAAAGGAACAACAACAGCAGCAACAACAACAATAACAACAACAAAACCTTAAAGATGATGGGAAGAAATATTGTTAAACAGTAGGAACAAAAAAGAAATAAAAAATGAACAATTACGCAGAGCTGCTCCACTGTGTTCACAACATAGAAGCATCCATAGAGGATGTATTATTGAAGCCAGGAGATGTCACCAAGAGCAGGTCTTCAAAATGACACTTGGCATTTGAGTAGTGACATCACAGAAGGGTGATGCCACTTAATTCCTGGTATTGAAGAAGTGGGTTTTGCTTTGTATGATTCTCAGATCTGCAGACCACTTACGAGAGAGGATGAGAGTCTGGTACACAAGGAAAAGCAAGAAATGAAGGGGGAAAAATCTGTTAAGATGAGAACGAAGAAAATCTTTTAGAACCAAATGAAAGGTTTTGAAAAGAAGCACAAAGAACTTTGCAGTAATTTCCTTTTGGAAGGACAACTAATTAACTAATGATGATTGTATTTGGCAGAAACTAGGGACTTTAGCCATTCTTTTTATTAATATGATCATGTCAGGGTGGAACATCAGAAATCAATCAGAAATTAAACATAGTTTAAAAAATTATGTGTGAAAAGGATGTCATACAAATTAGCAGTTAAAAAGTTATCCACATATTTAGGAACATTTGATTAAATAAATTGATTATCCCAAAGAATAAAGAAAGGTAATATAAAACATGAACCTTTTAGCCAAGTTCTCCTTTCTTTAATGTTACATCAAACCCACCCACAGTCAATTGGGTGACCAAGAACTGGGGTTCAGTGAAAGGTCAGCTGCTGATGCGTCCTTGTGGTCCATTTGACTGCTTACACTGCTTGACCCACCTTCTCTCACAAAGGAGGGTTTCTCCAGTGTGTGTGTTAGTCCTTGATCTGCAGTGGCTCTAGCCTCATTCTTTGAACTTGGTGAGGCAACCAGAAGAAGTCTTAAAATCACCTCCCATCCTGGGTCAAGTCAGAGAACAGAAATCTCTTTGTCCATAAGACTTCATCCAGACCCTGGTATTTTCTGGACCAATGAATTTAATAAAGCAAGCATCCTCACATGATCAAGTTCATTGAAAGAAAACTTGGTTGTAGTGTCTAAGCATTTTGAACTCGTCGAAGAATTTGTTAAAAGAATGCAAAAAAAAGATTGTTTTGTTCTTTGACAAGTCCTGACATGCCCCTCAAGTGCCCTCATTTACACACTGTAGAGCAGGTGTTATGACTGGCTCTCCCAATACTGCTGCATAAAAAAGAAAGAGGATTTCTTTTATTAATCTTGGCAATCATAACATTACTCTCCCATTTAAACTGTTTACAAAACTTTTAGTACAGAGGTTAATCCACTTCCCCAAGTAAACATGAACCAGGAATTTCTAGATGTCTGCTATTGTTTCTGGGCAAATGTTCCCTAAATATTAACCATGTGCCTAACAGTTTCATGTAATAAAGACAGACTAGATGAAATGAACCTGTGGTTCCTGGTACACTGCCTCTCTGTCTTGGAGAGAGACCTCACACCAGAAAGCAATGTTTTTCAACCTATGAGTCTCACCTGCTTGGGGGTCAAATAACCTTTTCTCAGGGTTGACAAATCAGATATCCTACATATCAGCTATTTACATTATGATTCATAAAAATGGCAAAGTTGCAATTATGAAATAACAACAAAATACATTCATAGTTGGAGGTCACCATGACATGAGGAACTGTTTTACAAGGTCGCAGTATTAATGAGGTTGAGAACCACTGCTATTAAGAAACAGTTGTGAGGCCAGTGTCACTGACAGGTTTCCTCCTTCTTCATTGACCAGCAGGACTGCCCTTGACTGACCAGCCCCACTCAACCTCTCAGTGAATTTGTGATTCATCCTCGTGAGCTGACTTTCTTTCCTCAGACGGATTTTTAATCTGGTATTGCTCATGTTTCCTGTGTCAATTTTTTTTTGTTGTTGTTGTTGATTACACATTAAGCTTACTTCCTTATCAGGAGCAATTAGGATTGTCAGATTAAAATGCAGACTGTTCGGTTAAGTTGAATTTCATATAAGCAAAAAATAATTCAGGCATAAGTATGTTTGAAATGTCATCCATTTCTTTTATTTTTTTTCCTGAAATTCAAATAAAACTGGGTGAAGCGCATTTTCATGTACTCAATCTGGCAATTTTAAATTTTATAGTGGCGCATTTGCAGATCACATAACCTGATCCTCATTTGAATGGAGACTATTTATTTATTCTTAAGGCATATTCTTAAGTACATCCTCTCCCACTCTCTTAGGTTAAGTCAGAAATATATTAGAGGAAATAGCATTTTATTCATCCTCATTATCTCAGAGTGTGTTTTCATCCATGTGTTCAGAGATGTCTGAGCATCGCTTATATCTAATAAAATATGAAATTAATAGCTGATACAAGATCAGGCCTATCACAGCAATACTGGTCCCTGGTACCAAGTTCTCTCTTAGTTTGGGTTTCCAGTGTAGTGAAGAGATACTATGACCAAGGCAACTCTTATAAACGAAAATTTAATTGGGGTTGGCTTACAGTTTCAGGGGTTCAGTCCATTATCATCATGGCAGAACGTATGGCAGCATCCAGGCAGACATGGTGCTGGAGAAGGAGTTGAGAGTTCTGCATCTTGATTAGAAAGGACTTAGGAGAAACCCTCGTCCACACTGGGCAGAGGACTGAGCATAGGATCTAAAAGCCCACCGCTAAAGTGGCACACTTTTTCAAAGAAGGCCACAGCTCCTAATAGTGCCACTTCCCATGGGCCAACCATATTCAAACCATCACACTTATGTAACTTAAGAACAGCGTGCTAGCAAGCATGGTTGTTAGTGCTTAACATAAAGTATTTGGCAACAAAATAAGGGGTTGTTGCTGAAAGTGGTAGCACGTCATGTTAACTGCATCACTTGGGGAGGCAAGGGCAGATGAATTTGCAAGTTCCAAGCCAGCTTGATCTAACCACGTCAGGTCAGCCAGAGCTATCCAGTGAGACCTTGTGTCAAAGATGAGAAGGTGTAGAAAAACAGAATGGAATCCTAGGCTAAGAATCCAGTTAAGTAAGTTCCGGGATCTTGTTGATAAATGAAAAGAAATAAGATGAACCTTTATCAGACAGCAGAGGACACTGGCTTTGAAGTGGGCATGAGTTCCACAAGCCCCGAGTGAGATTCTCTGGAGTAGCCAGTTGATCAAGAAATGGCCTGACTAGCAGGCAAGATACTTGATCCAGGAGAGTCCAAAAATCAGTGTCGAGAACATTGAATTGAAGCTGTGAGACCTGTAAACACATTGCTAGTCATGGATGGCAACAGGAAAGCCAAGCAAAAATATCAAATACTTATGCTCTGGTCTACCTCTGTCTTCCATTTTGGTTTTCTGCGTCTCATCTTACAGTGTGTGAACCAGTCCAGGAGTTTTCAGACTTGTTCATGTTCTGCTCATATTTGCCTTATGTGTCGCTCTTACATTGGGGGGGGGCGGAGATTTGATGTTGGTTTCATTGAATTTTGATAGTCATTTAATCAAACATGTCAGATGGCATGGAACAGTGAGTCATGTGAACATTTGTTCTCCTTCCTGGAGCTTTCAGTCCTTGAGGCAAACGGGCATGACCCGGTAACTAAGGCTTAGAAGTCACTGGGTTTCATTCGGAGTCTGAACGTGAGTCCACTGTTACATAGAAGATACCGTAGAGCACCAGTAAAGAAGACAGAGACGAACCTCCTTGTTGTCTGTTATCAGAGGGTATGACAGTAAGAAACAAATGTGGAAATACACAAATACCCACTATAGATGTAGACAGTAGTAAATGTATAGAAAGAGATGAAAAAGTAATTAGAAGGACAGTTATCCAAAATAGTTTAGAGGACAGAGAACTGACAAGCTTAAGGCACTGAACCATCCAGCGGGGAGTATTGGCAAAGTCAGAGTAAATGACCTGGTCAAGCTAGATTGTCGAGGGGTTTTTTGAATTTCTAAGAAGACTTGAAGTCACTTTGGAGTTTTAAACTACAGACTGGTGTGATAGTTTTTCTATTTTGAATTTCTCATTCTCCCCGAGACTAGGAAAATATCAAAAGCAAATAGTGGATGGGAGTGGGGAATGATGGGGCTTTTGTCCTAGTGCACGTTCAGTGATGGAGCGTGTGAGTAGCATGTTTCCTGAACTGGGCAGTGAGAAAAGCTGGGGAAAAATGGCTACCTCTAGGCTTAGTGCTCTACCTTCTTGTATTCAAATAAGCCAGTGCCTGCCCAACAACTGTACTTTGGGCTTTCATTCTGTATAAAGCCTAATTGAAATGCTCACATTTCTTTTTGTTAACTATCCACGTTGTGTCTCATCTTTTAAAGAAAACATAGTGTGTGCTGTTCAGGGATCAAGGATAGTGTAGGGTGGACATTCATCCTTCACACCTGATCTGTATACAGTCACATATTGCTCTGAGATGCCCACCTGGCAGATAATTCATTGTAATAATAACATCTCCCTAAATCCTTGCACTTTTTCCTTTCCCAATAAGGTGAGAAAGATGATAGAAAAGATGACTGCATAGCTCTTTGCCACTCCAGTATTGAGTATGTGAGAGCTTATATATCAAAAGGCAGAGGACCATGTGTCCTTCATATCTCGTTAGCATACTTCGATATATGCATATAGTGAGGTAAGACAGATGTCTTGCTTTTCACTGTTGCACAGGAAAGCTGGTCTCTCAACCAGTTCCACAGGTCTGTGTGGTGCCTACACTGCTCCACGAAGCAACACCCTCTGTGTGTTGTCCAGCTGAGGCCCTTTCGGCTCTCAAGATCTAGACAGAAATCTCATCCAACCTTTAACTCCATCAATGTGGTTCTTGTCCCAGAAGAACTAACAAAGAAAGGTAAAGATTTCAATTTTCATTGGATCAACAATTCCTCCTTGAAGGAATTAAGAGAGGGAGACAGGAGCCCCAGGTATCCACCTACCTGATGCATGATGTTTGGGCTTAGCTCCTGGTTGATAGATTTTCGGTTCCTCTTCCTTGAGAAATACACTCTGCTTAAGGAAGCTAGGGGATTTGGGGGCAGGGGAGAGTAAAGAGCAATGCTTTAATGGCTTCCATGGCAATGTCTTGTTATAGAAATGTATGTCTTGACCGAAGGTATCCATCTTGCATTATTTTGCATCTTGGAGTCTCTCCCTCATGAGTTACTTTGCATCTTGCTTGAAGTGAAATCGCTTTAAAATTTATATCCTGTCCTACTTTTATTTCAAGACTCCTCTTAAAATATCTTTTTTTCTTCTCTTTGCTGGCTCCGATATGCATGAACATTTTATGCATTTCACACCCTTTAAAATGAAGAAAATAATAAGCTAATCTGAATACTGGTAGAATGAGAGCAGAACAGAGATTTTATTCTCTGGAGAACATATAGTGATATACTTTCCTGTGCCTGGGGTCTATCGTCATAATTAAGACAATAAAACAGAAGATGGATGTTAATAAAATAGAAGTGTGACATAATTTGGGGGATATTTTGCTATTTGTTGAAGCCCTTCAGGAGGGACCCTAGCACTGTGACAGAAGATAACTTGTTTTTAACTCTTCCACTATACCACTTAATGTGTAAAACAAAAATATATCAGTTACTCAACCCATGCCTAGAAGGAAGGAGTTGAAACTAAGAACAAAGACACGATACATGGAATATTATTTTTTCTAAGTCATACCAGAGGTGCCCTGAGAATTGACTAGAAAACGAGCATTGGGTTGTGTCCAACAGTGTACACTCCAAGATGGAAGGTTCTGAAATTGAAACTGAAAGTTGGCAAGGGTTTCCCTGTTTGGGAATGTATCAGAGATACCTGTTTGGTGCTTCACAAAAGACTCTAATCCCTGGGTCTTTCTGACTTGGTAGATCTGGCTTAGAAACTGAAATGATGCATCTCTAAGCATCTCTCTCTCTCTCTTTCTCTCTCTCCCCCTCCCTCCCCCCCCCTCTCCCCCGCCCCACTCGATGCGTTTGTTGCTACTGGTTCAGGCAGTATGCTTTGAGAACTCCCAAATCAGACTGGAGAGAGCCGGCTGAGCCCAGGGGATCTGAACAGGCTGCTTACTCTGTGATCTGCACAGGCAAGGGTTGCTCTTTAGCTATTTCTGAGAGAAGTTCTGATGTCCTATAACTGAGTGGTTTTGGAATAGTTTTAAGGGACTGGTTCTCTCTTGATCTCCTGGACTGACAGCTGTGCTCTGGCAGGGAGAACTTACAATGAGAGTTCAAATTAACTGGCACGGATGTGGTGGAATGCATAGAATCAGCCCGCGATACCTTCAGCTAAGTTAACTTAATTTCGCAAAGTGAGCTGGTATGGAAATTACCTGAGCTATTTTATGTGGAGTTTATTCACTAAAATATCCATCTTAAGAGCTTGATTGCTGTGAAGAGATACCATGACTAAGGCAACTCTTATAACGGAGAACATTTAATTGGGGCTGGCTTACAGGTTCAGAGGTCCAGTCCATAATCATCAAGGCAGGAGCATGGCAGAATCTAGGCAGGCATGGATCTGAAGGCAAAAAAAGGAGAAGACTGGCTCTCAGGCATCTCAGATGAAAGTCTTCAAGCTCATGCCCACAGTGACACACCTACTCCCAATAAGGCCACACCTCCAAATGGTGCCACGTCCTGGGCCAAGCGTATTCAAACCACCACAATATCATTATAGTGAGAAGAAAGTTGGTATCATTTAGCTGGTTGTTGCGGTAAGATAGGTCTAATGAGGGGTAGGCAGGCACCCAGGGAAAACTCATTCATCAAAACAAATGGCTTAGAAGGAGACAAGCCCACTTGTCACTCCCTCTGTCCACTGAGTTAGTGCAATCCCCAATAGCCGTAGGAAATTTCTGGAAAGATAGCAGCAGCATCAACAGCCAGGTAGCATGAGGACAAAGTTCATCTTGTAGCAGTATAAAAATGGAAACCACCTAAATTTCAGAACTGATTTCATGCGCTTCATTATGCTTTGCTAACTAGGTTCCTTGAATTTGAAAATTTCTAAATATAAAATTTTTTACATCCCACTTGCAGTATTTCTTCTAGATGGCTTTTGCACAGCGCAGTAATCATTTCAGATGGAGGGGTGTGTGTGGCGGGGGAACCTTGCCATTTGTATTTTGTTCTTCATAGAATTTCATGGGCTCAAATGGATTTTCTTATTTTGTCAACAAAAAAGACTAATGGTACTGCGTTAACCTGAATTATTTCTTAAAGACATTGGAGAACCCCCAGAAATGCTGATCTAACTGAAGTGTCAAGGACTTCGGTTAATTTTCAGCCTGTTTTTTTTTTTTTTTTTTTTGGTTTTGGTTTTGTCTTTTTTGCTAACTTGAAGTAGAACAATGAATCTGCTTTGCGATTCGTTCAAGGGGGCAGCTACTGCCCAGCTCACAGGTTTGAAGCCTCCGGAAGCCAACTGCAAACGTTGGCCACACCGTCGACAGTCAGATTTCAATTCTCGGTTGCTCATTCCCACTCCAGGTACATGTGACAGCGCCGCAGCTATGAGTGGAATTTTAAAGAGGAAGTTCGAAGATGTGGAAGCCTCCTCGCCCTGCTCCTCCGCTCGGGAATCGGATGACGAAGTCTCCAGCAGCGAAAGTGCTGACAGCGGGGATAGCGTCAATCCATCTACCTCCAATCACTTCACCCGTGAGTACTGGAACCACCCAGGGAGCGGGCGGACTCTCAGGTCCTGTAGTGGGGGGAAATCATCGTCGCGTAGCATTTGGTCATTTTCATTTTCGCCTTTATGGCTAGAAGTGTGTTTTTAAATTTTTGCAATCAGTCAAATAGAAAGATCGAGCGAAAACGAAGTCGTTTCGAGGCACCTCCGTGGGTCCCGTTATTGAAACAACTGGCAGTGCTTGATTTGGTCTAGTTAGCCCACGGAGTCTATGAAAGTAGGCATTTTGTTCTTCTGACTCTTCAAGGAAGCATAAAGCACACTGAACGTAGATGCGATGTATGGAAGAAGGAATAAACTGGAGTTAGGAAGACTGTATCTTCCATAACCGACATGATCTAGGGGAAAAAAAATGAAAGTCTGCATTTGCTAGTGGAAAGGGTTGGCAGTGGTAAGAAACATTTTGATCACTGAGGCCAGAGCAGGAGGGCCAAGCTCTCCCCCTAGGGGTGGACCCTCAAGAGTTATTTCTTTGACTTACAAAGTCCACCAAAAGAAAAATAAGAATGTGTGGGTCTTCAATTTCTTTCTCAGCCACCTTGTCACATTAGTCATTCCTACCAGGGACAGTAATGTGAGGTTTAACGAATGGATGTGAAATTTTCTTGTGATCATGCAACCTAAGCCCAAGAAACGGACGTGGAATAGCTATGTAAGCTAGGAGCTTACATTTCTAAAGCAGGGAGATTTGAATGTCACAATACCATGATAGATACCTGGACTTTTGTAAAATTATTTTTTTTGATATTGTAATGTCAATTACAATTGATCAATTGATATTGTAATTTCCATTTTTCTTTCCCTCCTCCAAACTCTGCCAGGAACCCCTCCTTGATCTCTGTCAAATTTATGGGCCTCTTGATTTCTTAAGCCGGGCTTTTTAACTGTTGCACTTCTTCATTTGTTTTGTGTGTAGCAAGGAGGGGCAGGGTGTGTACTAAGTGGTGCACATGTTGGGGGTCAGAGGGCAACTTGGGGGAGTTGGTTCTCATCTTCTACCAGTGTGGGTTCCAGGGTTCGTGTTCCCGAGCTTGGAAGTTTACACTTTTACCCACTAAGCCATCTTGCCAGCCTAGTTTGTTTTATTAGCTGATTTGTATTGTATTGTATTGTATTGTATTGTATTGTATTGTATTGTATTGTATTGTATTGTATCTCAAACATGTCCTGGTTTTGGAACTATGACAACCTCCTTTTTTAAAATCCCAGTGGTTCAGACTTTTTCAGGAGCCTGAGGTGGAGGTATTTCTTTGAGCAGTCTGAGACATGTGGAAGAGAAGGAGTGACCATTACAACTGCTACAGTAACAAACCAACAGACACAATGCCAGGACAGTGTTGCTGTGATCTGTACTGCAACTGAGCGCCTGCTTTGTGCATAGCATGATGTTAGGAGATGAGCGCGTGCTTTTGATTTGAAAGATGGGACATTTTCGGTTTTATGCTAGTGTTAAGGGTAGCAAGCAGCATCTCTGTCAAGCACAGCAAGGGAGGTGATCCACATGAAAGGACTCAGTAAAGTGTCATTATCATGCACGTGCTGAATTAGGGATCGTGATGTTACGTAACCTTTACTACGTACTTGCTAACGTTACGGAGAGTCTTAAGTAGTTCTCAACTTTCCTAGCACTTCGACTCTTTAATACAGCTGTTCATGTGGTGACCCCGACCGTAAAATTATTTTATTGCTACTTCATAACTGCGGGTTTTGCTGCTGTTAGGAATCATAACGCAAATATATTTACAGATTAGAGGTTTGCCAGAGTGGCCATGACCCATGGTTTGAGAACCGCTGGTCCCAGACTGGCGATTAGCTGTTTGCACCTGTTTCAAGGCGTAGTTTTAGTCTTTCCATTATCTCAGCTCCTTCATCGTACAATATTGCAGATATCACCTTTAATATAGTATTTATTGTGAGTTACAAAAGATTTGATAAAGAGACAGAGTATATCTGTGTATATAAAGATAGGTGAAGTTACTGTGTTCTCTGGATTAATTTATAATAATAGTGTTCAACTCCAGGAAATCCATCAGGGAGGTCTTTATAAGAGATGGAGTGAGCTGGGTGGTGGTGCATACCTTTAATCCCAGCATCCGAAGGCAGAGACGGGACAAGCTCTGAGTTTAAGGCTAGCCTGGTCTACAGAGTGAGTTCCAGGACAGCCAGTGATATGCAGAGAAACCCTGTCTTGAACCAAAACAAAACAAAACAAACAAATCAAAACAAAAGAAGAAGTGAAATTATACATGTATATATGTATGCATAAGTGTATTTATATATGTATATATACACACACATGTATATATCTTTACAAATAAGTTAATTATAGTAGGATATTAAAAAGAAGGCATAACATTGAACACTCATTCCAGATATGGAATTATCATTCAAAACAATATTATTTTCTGCCTATGGTGCTTGACCTAGTAAAGTATACGAAATTCTGGTCTTCTGTGTGCTAGAGATTAATACAAAAATGAGTGTTATCAAATGCAAAAAGAGGAATTTTAATAGTGGGATTTTAATAAACATCCATGCAATTAATAATTTTTAAAATGAAACAGTTTAACCTCGTCCTGACATAACAAAGTGTATTCTATATTAATTAAATAAAAAATTAAAAAATGCAGGAATAATGAATTTGCATACTATAAGACATTTGGCAAGACTGTTGAGTACTTTGAAGGATTAGGAAAAATTCACATTGGGAAACATTTAACATATTTAATGATATTAAAATAACACACTTATCTGCTATAAACTATCCAAGCAAAAAGGAAGCAATTTATATTAGAAATATGTATTTAATAAGGTCTAAGATTATCCTCTAGAGTTTAAAAGCACATCTATAAATATGTATTTTTGAGACAGATTCTGAAGTATTTGAGGCTAGCCTCCAATTTGTCATGTAGCAGAAGGAAATGGCCTTGAACTCCTGGTCCTCCTGCATTTACCTTCCAAGGGCTGTGATTCTGTCTCCATGCCCTGCGCATGTTATGTTAGAGACTGAACCCAGGGCTTGTGTATGCCAGGCAAGCCCTCTACCCATTGAGACACACCCTGCTCCGCCCTCACACAGTTCTTTGAGATGCAAGCTAAGGTATGCCACAAAGATAATCAATCCATAGTAGACAACACAATTACCTCATACAGTAAAGTGTTTAATAATCATAGTAATAACAAATAGATTAAAATACTTATATATATGTTATTGAAATGAAACCATAAAGATTTCACCACTATGAAGTTAGTATTCCTCTGGCTAATAGAAAATAGTGATACTAAATATCTGGGAGAAGCCACAGTATACATTGTAGGTACACATGTTGCCTTAATGGCTGTGAAATTCAGGAAGTACCTTGCCAGTATAAAAAATCATTCAAATATTTCTGGTTCTGTATTCAGAAGATATATGTGAAAGGAGAAACATCAAACGCAATGGAAAATTATGTTGGCGTTTGATTGTAGTGTGAGAAGGTGGGGCGGCGGGGGGAGGCAGCAAGGTCAGAGTGGGAGAGTGATTCTTTACGTTACAGTAACCCATTAATGAAGTCATTTTCACGATAGTTATAAGGACTACACCGTATGTAAAATGCTTGTGAGATACTGCGAAGAGAGGCAAAAACAGAATCTTCTTTATACTGCAGGGTAGACCTATACATGCTCAAAAGCAAAGACAGGGTCAAGGACTGAGAATTGTAAACAATTTGATGGGTTGAAAGATTAGGATGATGGATGGGCTTTTGTATCCACTAATTTTTATTTCTGTTACTGTTCTAATGCATTCCCAAGAGATACGTTTCCAAAAAAAAAAAAAAAAATCACTTTGTATCGATGTATGCAGAACCGTGGGATGAACTTGTACGAGGAACCAAGCTGGGCAGTATTACAGTCAAGTCCCAAAGTCTGTCTCTCTCACTCTCTGTCTCTGTCTCTCTTTCTCTGTCTCTCTTTCTCTCTCTCTCTCTCTCTCTCTCTCTCTCTCTCTCTCTCTCTCTCTCTCTCAGAGAGAGACAGAAAGAGCTGCCCCAGGTGGGTGCTGCGAAGCAATGGTGGGTCCTCTGGAAGGGGCAGCAAATGCTCTTTACTGCTGCCATTATTCCAACCCCACAAATTCTAATATTCAAAGGCAATTTGATATTAATTTGATTACAGAGGCCTTTCGAGATAGTAGTCTGTTTTGTTCCCTGCCTTCATATCATGGGAGAACCGGGGAAGGAGATGTGTTGTGGGGAATAATGAAGAAGCAATGACAACGTTTCTGCCTAGGATATAAAAGTTGAGAGCACATCAACCAGTGTGCGAGTGATAGCTAAAACTTTTGTTTCTTTCTTTTTGAATGTATTTTAAGGCTGAGTACAGGGGCCTGCACCTTTCATCCAAGCAATTTGGAAGCAGGCAGCTAGATCTTGGTGAGTTTCAGGCCAGTTTGGTCTACATACACAGACTTCCAGGCCAGCCAGAGCTACAAAGGAAAAAGCATAATAATGATTAAAATTATTTGCTACTCCAGAAATTGATGTGCAACATTTTAGAATGTATATTCTCTCTCTCTCTCTCTATATATATATATATATATATATTACTATTTAAGTTAGATTAGATAGCAGTTCATTAGCAATATCTCCTTGATGGGAATCTCTGATTATAATCCTTCAAAGATTTACTAATAAATCCTGTCCCCCTAACTTGCTTTCCTGCAATCGAAAATGAAGACAGCAGCCCTTCTTGAAATAAGGAATTTTTAAAACTATTAAACCTTTGCGGCAATGGGAAGCAATTTCCATTCACACTGAGATTCTGAAACCGTGGTTACTCTTATGTAAATCTCAATCATCCTGGCTTTACCCTTCCAATTTAAATGAGTGGGTGTGCTCTTCGCTGGGTAGCCACGAGCACACTGTACATTACAGCATTTTGTTGTTTTTGCAAATATAGAAATTAATAAGATTGGTTGGTATGTGTCAGCCGCTGCGGTAATGCAAAATGTCATACTATTCTCAGCCTCCTGTTAAGGCATTTCAATTTGTAGCATACCCCATTATGATAATAACAGCTTCAAAATGTAAATTAGGAAGAATGTGATGGCTTTTTCCTTGAACTTCTAAATTTTGCTAGGCAACCAGCATACTTCCCAGTGCTCAACCAAGGTCGTAGCTGGTACTCTCCTTGGAATAGAAGCTGCAGATTCCATAGGACTGAGGACTGCTTTGTTTCACCAAATCCCTGTGGCTCTTTAGCCAGTCATCCTGTCAAAAGCAGAGCTTCAGGGAAAAGACAGGAATGATATTTTCCCCCTGCCCTCTAAAGGTTCTTGGCACGTCGCATAAATAACGAGAAGCTGTGTGGTGAAACACGGTCCCTAAAGGAACACATCTCCTGCAGTCCTGTGCGGACAGATAAATGCATACCATACAGGACTCGAAATGCAGAGGGGTCAAAGGATGGCCGCTCTACACCGCACATGGGAGCGGGTAGTGGATGTCTTTCACATAGTTAACGTGCTTTCAGGTCACGGAAGGCTCCCATATTAGTTGAGTTCTTTTAACATGCCAACATGGCTGTGCAATCAGGAGTTATTACAGCCGTAACAAAAGTGGAAATTAATCATCACAGATGTGGGTATGATTTTTTCCTAAGAGCAGAGAGTATGTCTGTCTCCCACTTCCCCTCCCTGTTCCCTCGGCCCACCTTTTTCTCTGAATCCGCAGAGCATAAACATGTGAGTCAGAAAATTTCTCCGGTTACTCCTTCTCAATTATTCCCGTTTCCTGTGAGGGTTTAACGTGGAGAGTCGGTACAAAGTGTGTGAAGCTTCCCTTGGCAGTGCAACCGGTCTTTACTAAGCAGTTCGAATACACTAAAGGCTCGCATTCAGCTTCAGGAGTGTTATATAATTTGTGTCACAAGCTCTGTGACACATCCGTGTGTGATGAGTGAAGGCTCCAAGGAGTGAGTATTACTGGGGTAAATATCACAGATACCCCACGTTGTGGTATTACTTTGGAAGCTCTGTTTTGCAGAGGTAGTTGTAGCCTTCTATCCCATGCTTCCATTATGGGTGTTTTATGATACTAAAAAAAAAAAAAAAAAAAAAAAAACCTCCTTTTTATTCTGCGATACTGATTGTAAAAGACAGGGTTCCGAGAGAATCCTAAATTTCATAAAGATAACAAATATAAACATCACAGCATTAAGAGATATCCCCCTCACCCCACCCATAACTTTGGAAAAAAAATAATCAGCCAGCACGAACTTGTGCGAACAGACTGGAGCGAACTGTGTACCACCTCTGACATCATGGCGCTCACCCTCAGGTCAGGGGCACATCTAGATAACACAGTCATTAGTCGCTTGGTCTAGTTGTCAGAAACCAAGCAGTTCAAAAGCAGGGCAAATGATGAGAGGAGGACCAGCCTACAAAAGAGTAGCTGTTTAGCAAACATTAGCTTGAGTATTCTGCAAGGCTTACTGATTGATGCCGCGGAACTGGTGTTACAGGCCTTCACCTGAGAGGCTGTGGAAACCAATAATGATGTGTTAGAAATAGCTATCCACGCGACGACGTCCTGTGGCAACTTGGATCCTACTCAGGCTGCAGTGCCTTTTCTGTTGTCTTCTAAACTGACTATTTAAAACTCTCTATTTGCTACAAGGCTTATACAAAATCTTTCTCCATCCAAGTCTCACCCTGCTCTTCCTTTTGACCACTTACTCGGAGGCCACTGGCATTCCGCTACCGTTGAAAAGCGTGAGCAATGGCCTGCTCTCTTCTTCCAATTGGTGTTGACTAACTGGTTGGCAGCGACACCTGTAAGTGGGCGCTGGTGGCTTCTTGTCGTGAAGTCTTTACTTAGGGACCCCCGATAGCACTCCATGAAGCACCGTGGGAGCTCCTCGAACCCACGAAATAGGCACTTCCTGTCATCCAATTTAGACCATAGCCCCCTTTCTTCCACTTGCCTGTGTACTACCTCATTTTCTTCTCTTTCCTATACCATTGTGCCCATAGCTTGTCTCTGTTTTCTGGTACTAGTGGTTAAACCCAGGCCTCACGCCTCCTAGGGAGCCTGCAAACCACCAGTTCCCCGCCACTCACCTGCTATACCGCTTGCTGTCTTATTTCAGTCTTCTCCTTCATTGTCGTCACATGGCCTTCATCCCAGACCAATTTTTCATCTGGGGCAGCTGGAGTCTTGATTTTTTTTTTGCAGAAAATTAAACGGATGCCATTTCCGCAGATCAGTTTCTCATTAGCGCATCATAACCATCTTTCTAGATGTCCAGGGTCAATTTTCTTTCTCAAATCGGTGTTTATAATTCTCCCAACTCCTCCTCCATTCGCTCTCCCCTTGTACATAGCATCTTTCTTGTCTCCCCACCATCCTGAACCCTTTCTTCATATCTGTCTTCAATCACACGTCCTTATATCATTAAGCAGGGTGCTTTACATGTGGTTTTTAAGAATGGGTGTGTGCTCAGGAAAGCAGGAAAAAGGTCCTTGTTTGCCCAGCACCCATTAAACACTTTAACATTTGTATAATTTAATGAGTCTATGGATAACTGATTAGGCCTTAACTATCTGGCATTCACTTCTGTACTGGTAGGAGGTAGAAATATAAAACAAACAGGACCTAATCTGCTTTGCAAAGACATGTACAGTCCAATGTCACTTTAACATTGTTCCAACACTTACCCTATTCTGTTTTTCACATCACTGCTATTCTGAATAGTTAAAGAACTTAACAACTCATATTTTTTTTTTCTATTTTTATCAGTTCCGATTCAACTCTCGTTAAATACTTGGTAAATGGTTTTATATTGCACATGACCTGTATTTTTCAATAGAACTAAATCATCTAAAGTTAAAAAAAAAAATGGTGTATTTATTTAGGACCTAACAGTGGCACGCAGGTTAATGGAAGGGCATATGAGCTCACAAGTTAATAGTGATTCGAGATTTGATGGGTGTCATTGCGAAGTATCGAGAGCCTGGTTTATTAGCGATCGTATTCACATATGCACGTGGCGGTGAGCTGTGTTTTAAAAAAGGGTTCCGTGGTAATTATGTATTCCCAGCATGCTCCTGCCTGGTTTCATTTGCTTCCGTGTAGCTTTCCTGAGCAGAGGCATCGCTGCTGCTGCTTAATTGGAGGCCGGGGCTGTGCAGCTGTTCGTGCAGTAGCTCTCCGCATCACACACTTGAGGGAATACAAGCTGCCTTCACCTTCACCGTCTTTCCAATCAGCTGGGGAAAAGGCATTACAAAGTCAGATCGCCTACCGCCCCATAAATACAGTTAGTTCAGTTTTCATTTGGTGTTTGAAATTCAGGATGGGGACCCGTCATTTAGCTTCAATAAATAGTGACACTGGATTTAGCCTTTTATCTCAGGCTGCCAAGATTTATTTTGAAAAAAGGAAAAAAAAAAACCCACGTTCTCTTTTATGTATAGTTTGGTTTGTTTCCCATAGCCACAGTCTACATTAATGTGTTTCAGATCCACCCATTTATATATCTCTCATTGGCCCACCGTGCAGGGCCACATCATAAGTGTCATCTGATCTGTGTCCTCCTAGGCAAACCTTCCAGATCCTCTCATCTCCCCGCTGTGCCAGCCTCAGCTCTTCCCTATGTAGCAATCATTCAAGCCCTGCAGCCTCCAAACCCTGCATAGCGCCTGTGGCCACGCCCTCACGCCTGCTTCTCCTCACCCCCAAACTCCAGCCACATGGATCTTGAGTCACTTACACAGACAGAACAGACGTTGTTTTGTTTTTTTTTTTTTTGCACTACGATCCTTTTAAAATACATTTTATCCATCTTTCAAATTTTTGTGAAATTAGTGATTTTCTTTTTATATTTTCCATATCCTCGTTTTTATTTATATCATTTTTCCTGGTCTTTAAGTTTTGAATATAATCTTTTACTTCATATTTGAGTTCCGTTGTCAGCCCGTCTGAAATCTAGGAGTTCGCAGTTCTCATATCATGGATCCATGTAAAAAAGTGATGGGTATCTTGGAAATTTTTTTCAGTAACCCAACCAAAAGAAAAAAGAACGTAGAGGAAATATATTTCATATATACGCCGCCATATATGAAAATAGAAGCAGCGATGCCAATATTTATTATATTGTTCTCTAAATTTTGTATGACAACATTCTACAACATACAAAATATACATGCAGCCCATCTTGTTCTAAAACTTCTACAAAAGAGTAAGGGTCCAAGGAAAGACCAAGTTCAATTGCGAAAAGGAGTGAAAGGCTATACGTTTCAATACCTAATCATGACAATTAACATGTGAAGACAGTTGAGCATGCTGGATTAGCCCAAGTCCCCACATGAACAAACAGGGAGCTTCGAGACAAACCCACATTTAAATGGCGGCTTCCTAAGTGCCAGGAGAGACCCTGCAGATGCAGAGCAAAGCAACCGCACCAGTGCGTGATATTTTTAATGAAAGAGAATTCCATCCCTTCCTCATCTTCATCTAGGAAAACAAGTCCTCGGTGTGGTGAGGAGCTAAATGTAAACATCTCAAAACTTTAAGATTTGGAAAAAAAAACATGTTTTATAGTATAGTAAAAGTAAGAATAGCAAAAGAAAATGTATTATATATGAGTGTGTTAAAATATTTCTACATAAATAAATCTACCTCCAAGGAAGCAAAGAGATGAACTGTGTAGTAGAAGGAGATATTTGTTAAGTCCCTGATTGGTAGAGAATTGGTATTTGAATAGCAAGAACATCTCTAAGATAAAAGCTAATGCTATAATGAAATATTTATATAATATATATATTATGATTGTGTTATTATTATATAATTATATTTATATAATAAACACAGAACCTGCTAATACAGTTTTCT
The DNA here is from genome assembly GCF_011064425.1 of Rattus rattus. Lineage (NCBI taxonomy): Eukaryota > Metazoa > Chordata > Mammalia > Rodentia > Muridae > Rattus > Rattus rattus. The sequence continues at coordinate 43,415,911 of NC_046158.1, forward strand.
AACAAGTCTGTTAGGAAATCAGTGAAATTAACGTTGAACCAAACACCATTTTTCATATATTACACCATCAGCTCAACCAAAAGTAAAGATCTCCACTGTATTGCATTTACACAAAGGCTGGGGACACAAGTGGCTAATGACCTGTGTAATTAAAGCACACAGAGTTCCTAGAGTGAAAACCATGCTTCAGAACACGATGGCAAATGGTACACTAGAGAGCAGAAGGCTGGGTTAGGTGTCTGGTTTGGCTTCCTCACTTTCTTTCTCTACAGGAAATTCACCTTCATTTTAAGTTCGGCATCTTGAAATAAGTTGGGCAAGTATTAACATCCATAAAATAGAGTTACTAAGTAAATTTTACATAATAAATCCCAATCCTGGGTTCTCCTTTCTCCACTCCTCCAAGTCCCCCAGCTCCCCTCTCCCCAGACCTACGCCACTCCTCTATTTCCCTTCAGAAAAGAGCAGGCCTTCCAGGGATGTCAACTGATCACAGCATAGCAAGATAAAGTAAGACTGGCTACAAACTCATATCAAGGCTGGACAAGGCAACCCAGAAGGAGGAAAAAGGTCCCAAAATCAGGCAAAAGAGTCAAAGACACCTCCCAATACACACTTTATTAAAAAATAGAAACCAATTAATTTCAAGGTTTAAAATATAAAGTTTAATCTTATTATATAAGTTTTAAAGACTTTGATTGTATTTTACATTCATTTCTTGCATTTCTTGGAGGTGAAGTCTATGGTTCAAGCCACCGCGTTTGATTTCTGCCTTGGTAATTTGCCCCTTCTTTTCATGATGGCCCCATACATAGTTCGATATTTTGTGCTTCATTAGCTTTTTCAGCTTCTCATCTCCTTTACAGTTTTACTGGTGATACAGGAAGGCAGAGGGACCTATAACCCAATGACAGAGTCTTCCAACCCATGCTCACCCTTAGTCAGAACTAACCTTTAAAAATGTATTCAGTACCTTCCTCCTCCTCTCGATGGTGATTTTTGTCAAATGTTCTCATGAAATCCGTCCTCATGCATTCTTTGCTCAAGTCCTTAACTGTGGAGATCCTGAACTTGTTACAGTGTCAGACTGTTGTTCTCGCAGACATTTATAAAAGTCACCTGTGGCCATTGCTACCATGCTTGCCCACAGTGCACTGCTGTAACTCCAGTAAGTACCATGCAATCTGGTCCTCCTCGCCACCTTCAAAGAGTTCAAACAGAATATTGTTTTCTTTAGAGCATTATCCTAAAACTAACAGTCTTTTGTTTGAGAACCATTATAAAAGGAACGTTCTTAGCTTTGCTACACTGTTTCCTTCCCCTGGTGTCAACTGGATTTGTGAGAATGGTACTCAGCTGTATATTCATTTAATTTGATGCAATTGAAAGACCCACAGCTGAAAACTGAAGTTTCAGCTCTGTGGCTAGAGTTCAACCTTTAATTTTACTCTTGTTAAAATTAGCTTTGATGGTGATTAAATGTTTTCACATATTCATTTATAAAATGCAGGAATAGATTGATCTTGAAATTAGTATACGATTCAGCTAATCCCCTTTCCCTCCCCCTTCCCTCCAACTACTGCATACTTCTGATTATTTCTCATGTGTGTATTATTTGTAGTAAAATATTTGAGGAAAAATTGCTTGTTCAGTATCTATTTCTGTGAACTTATGGGTATTAGTGTGCTCATGGTAAAATCCTGTTTACCATTTTCTTTTGCTTTCAGCTTGTAGATATCACAAAAGGATATATATATATATATATATATATATATATATATATATATATATATATATATATTTTATTGTTGATACAGGAAGGCAGAGGGACCTGTAACCCAATGATAGTGTTCAGATGCACACTCGTTAGTCAGAACTAACCTTTAACAAATGTATACAGTACCTTCCTCCTCTTCTCCACAGTGATTTCATGAAAAAAATATATATTATATATATATATATATAATTTTAATGAACTTTTCTTTGAGCTGTTTTAACTGAACCAACCATGAACTTTAAGTGTGGTGCATTAGGATAGTGTAGAAGAGTGTAATATGGGCCTGGATCAAACTAAGGGAAGCTGGTTAGAATAAGGAGTCGTAACTCTTTGTTGGTCCGCTGTCAACAACACTTTGAAAACCACAGCAGTGACAGAAATATGTAGGCCTAGGGCTTACTCTTTTGTCCTTGCTAGCTTTAGTCTTTAAAAGAGCAGTCATTAATTTGTATAATACAGTAGTGAAAACTGGCAGATACCGAGACTCTCACAGTTGTTCAGTGGGAGGGGCTGCGTGGATGTGTAATGTGCGTGACGTAAGCATTCCTGCAAGACATCATAAGATAGTTAAGCATCTTTACGGAATTCCAAAGCCAGTGGGACCTTTGTCTGTCTTTCGGTCTTTCGTGCAACTGACTGGATCCTGGCTTTAATGTTCTTATATTGCTTCCCAAGGTGATGAGTGGGAATAGCCCTATTACTCACTCTTGTTCTAATGTTTGAAACCAGAAACATCTCATGGTGTTTTATTCCCCATTCCCAAAATATAGTATAGTCTACTACTAACGAAGCAGCGCACAGATCCCGACCGCGATGAGACCTCCAACAACTGTGGCATGACCTGCAAATCGAATGCTCTGTGGTTGTGCTCCGGCTGCTCTCGCTATCGGCCTCCTGGATGTTTCTATTCTGGTGCTACGTGTCATAGAAAGTAGACCTTTGATCTTGTGGATGGTCCTGAGGCTGGACCACTCTTTCTTTTTAAGTAATATTTTCATCTCCTTAGAGTAAAAGGAACAAAGCAGGGAGAGTTGAAGATAGTGTTGTGCCTGACTGAGCAGGGAAGCCTGGGCATGGTGAAACCTCTTAGCAGGCTCCATGTAAGACGTGCTCAGGGATTCTAAAGCACGGGCGTTTGGCAGCCGCCTCCGTCTTGATTGATTGCATGGGGCTTTAAAAACACCTATGTGTTCATTAGCATCAGGTGCTCTCCTGAGCTCTTCTGTAGATCTTCTTAACGGAAGCCCGTGAGGGCCTTCACGAGGGCTCTCCAAGGCTCGGTTTTATGGGAGATAGTCACTGCAAGTGTTTGCTTGGTGTCATTTAGACTCGTTCCCCACACATCCGAGTGTCAATAAAATGCGACTTTTCAGAGGACACCAGGACAGAGAGGTAAGTGGTAGCCCAGGTATTTGTGGGCTTTTTTCTGTAACACTTATCCAGTGTGGTTTGCTAGAAGAAATCGATGCCCGGAGAAAATCAAAGATGAAAGGAGGGAGAGAGACGATGATGATGCCCGTTATTTGGACAGAAAATGTCCACTTGAAATACTCAAGACGGGAGAGTGGGAAAGAACCAGGGATGGCAGGACAGGGGAGGGGCCTGCGGCTCCGGCACAGCACACACAGCAAAGGACAGAGCAAGGGACACCAAGGGATGGGAATTGTAAAGACAACTGCTGCTGTTACTATTAGCATCCCTCCGAGGAAGTGAGACAAGGCTCTCTTTTAACCTCCACTCATAATCAGAATGGGTTTCTCTCACAATGATAAAATCAGTTTTAAGAAACATACAGGTTTACTCTTCTCCTTTCCGTGCAGGAATATGTTTTAATTACTACTCCAGTCCTACGATATAGGTACTCGTTTTCAGATTGTAAAACTGGAATTTCAAGAAGTTGGTTATTAATGTGTTCTCAGGGCCCATTTGTCAGTGAATTGTGGAGCCAGGCTGAAGTCCTAGCCATATTTGCTCTAGCGTCTGAACTTGTCACATTCAAAGAGCCTGATGAGTAACCCTCTGTCTTTTGATGTGCCATTCTTATCTAGGATTACCGATGTAGGCACAACTTAATTTTTCAATATAAAACAAGGTAATTATTAAATTATATAAACTGAGAGTTGTCATTGCACTGCTTTTATTTACGTTGCCAAGGAAATAAACACACGCCCTTTAACACGTCACCTCTTACCTTCAATTTGCTGTAAAGGGTTACTTTTCTATAAATATTTATCATTACCTTGTTGAGGTAATTCATAGGTCCACAACAAAATATTTTCCACAGTAGTAAATGCTTTTTAACCACACTGAAAAGTCTTCTTTAAGACATTTATTTTTATTGTGGGTATTCTTGGCAACCACCTTGTTTTCCATAATTTTTAAAACCGTATATTGAGTAGAGTAGCAAAATTAATTTACTTTGTAGTTCCCCAATAGCAGAACTATGAATACATGTACTATATTAATACATGTTAATAAAGTTACTTAAGATAATAATAAACACTTAAAATATGCTATTTTATAATTATTTTTTACTATGTTTTGCTATGACATATACTATGACACGCATCTTTGGTTTTAATCTATTAAAGGGAAGTAGTACATACAGGAGCCTATGCTTCAGTAGCTATGGTGCCAACACTATTGTCAGGAGCCATGAGATCAGCCATGTGGTTAAATATGTGGTTGGCGTTCTTTATTTTTTATTTTTATTTTATTATATATGAGTACACTGTAGCTGTGTTCAGACACACCAGAAGAGGGCATCAGATCCATTACAGATGGTTGTGAGCCACCATGTGGTTGCTGGGAATTGAACTCAGGACTTCTGGAAAAGCAGTCGGTGCTCTTAACCGTTGAGCCATCTCTCCAGCGCCCATATGTGGTTGGCATTCTTAACCATGGGCGTGGTCAAGCATGGGCTGGTTTATGTTTTCTTTTAGATTGTTTAAAGAAGAAAAATGGGAAGAACGTGATTAATGTTTATTAAGTTTAAGGTTTGTCATTTCTATGTCTCTGACATATTAAGGAGACCCCAAATGTCAGTAGGTATTCCTATAGTTCTAAAGCATACTGTCCTATGCCGTAAAGAAGTCATTCATTTAACTGATGAATGAGGGACTCGCTCAATGTGTTTTCCATGTTTCACTTTCCATTCACTTGCTTACTTCAATGAAAGTATTAACCAGTGCTCATGTCCAGTCCGCATGTAAACCATCACTTTTCAATTATAGAGAATGGCTGTGTATGTAATCATTAGGTAAAAAGAAAAATCAATCACTTATTCTGAGAAAATCAGTTACATGGAACTCCAGTAAAGAATATTTACTGGATATTTTATCACTTATATATTATTTATTATTTATGGACTACATGCTATAGTAAATGTATGCCCAAGAGGCAGCTATTAAACATTTACCAGATCATCGTTGGGTAAACCCTGTGATGTTCATGTTAACTCAACAGGTTTTTTTGTTTGTTCATCTTATTTTTTTGTAATGTAGTCTTACATTTTTCTGCATTTCTTTTGAGCACTGAAGACAAAATTGCTGTGTGATGTGGCATTTTGTTTGTTTTGATAAATATTAACTCAGAACAAGTTCTGTTTGTTTGTTTGTGTTTCTAAGACACGGTTTCTCTGTGTAGCCTTAGCTGTTCTAGAACTCTGTCTGTTGACCAGACTGCCCTTGAACTCACACGAGATACAACCGCCTCTGCCTGCTGAGTGCCGAGATTAAAGTCGTGTGCTGTCACTGCTCGGTAGAACAAATTCTTAAAGCTACGAATTGAGATGATGGTCACAGCAACTCTTCCTTCCCTTAGTCGTTGTAGTGGTCCCTTTATTTGCTTATCTTTCTCCACTGTCAGTCTCACTTTGCTGTAAGCCTGTGTTTAATGAGTCACCAAATCACCCTCTTAATTAGTATTTGGATTTCAAGTGAAGTTAGAATGTCCGGTTCAGGATCTTCCTCACGATGGCTGGAAGTGTTTCGCTGGTCACCCGTCATTCTGAGGACGCTACTGTGTCAGCTCTAGAGGACCACACACACTGGAGAATGGACCAATTCAGGCACAGTACGTGGTGCTCAATAACCTTAGTTCACAGGTCAAAGCTATTAGGATTTTCCAACAAAATTACTCCACATGTTATCTGTTCACAAGTTGTAGGTATTTTGTTCAAAAAGAACTTGAAAAACTATGATACTGTGATTAGCTATCTCCATGTTTTGAAACTGACATGTCTTATTTTTCATCACATCTTTTTTTTTTTTTTTTGTAATCAATATCAGGTAATATTTGCCAGCGACCAACCACCTCTGTCATTGAATCAAAGGCTAAGAAATTCATGTTAGGCTTCCTAGTTGTCAGAAAGTCATGAACACACAAAAGTGGATTTAAACATTGGGAATGTACAAATCTTGCTTCACTCCACAAAATGGTGGAGCCAGCATTAGGAAGTCTTTGCTACCAATTGGTGTCATCTGTTTATGTAGACCCCATCCTCATTGGCCGTGTAGACAGAGTGACTATACCCTTGAGTGCTTTGATAGCTACGTGTAAGAATCTTCAGTCTGGGAATGATCTGAAGTCAAGTACAAAGACTATTTATTAGAAAAGCTGAAATTTAAATTGGTTTAAAGATGATTTTGCAATGTATCGGAAGTCGGAGATCATAGCACACATCGATATTAAGCTTAATGCTCCAGATGAAGGCAGTTACATATGCAGTGTGGTTGGGAGTGCTATAGCATACATGGAACATGTTCTCCTTTGTTTATACATACACTTTATACTCTAACTTTAAGGATGGTTAAATATTATAACCCCAAAGTCATTCCCACATGAAGTAGTGTGTGACAATATTAAGCAAAGTACACAGGGGGCCCATCATTTTTATAGTATAATTTCTTCTAAATTACAGATGAAAGAGTGTCTTATTTGGGGTTTTACTGCTGTGAACAGACACCATGACCAAGGCAAGTCTTGTAAGGGCAGTATTTTTTTTTTATTTATTTATTTTTTTTATTAACTTGAATATTTCTTATATACATTTCGAGTGTTATTCCCTTTCGTAAGGGCAGTATTTAATTGGAACTGGCTTACAGATTCAGAGGTTCAGCCCATTATCATCATGGCGGGAACATGGCAGCCTCCAGGCAGGCATGGTGCAGGGGTAGCAGCTGGTGCATCCTCATCTGCAGGCCTCTAGGAAAAGACTGACTTCCGGGCAGTTAGGATGGGGACATTAAAGCCCATACCTATGAGGACACACCTACTCCAACAAGGCCATACCTCCGAATAGTGCCACTCCCTGAGCCAAGCATATGCAAACCATCACAAAGCAGGTGGGGAGTTAGCTCAGTGTTAGAACATTTGCCTAACATGGTCAAAGGCTCTGGCTTGCTTGCCAGCACAAAATGCATAAAAATTAAAATTAAAAAAGGGAATATGTAAAATCTAGGACAATAGCATCAAAGAAGATATCCAACACCAAGTGTCTTCCAATGTTTAATTTTGCTGACAGGTGTTTCTTACGGGAGGCAATGGAAACAGTACAACCACCATCAAGAAAGCCCACATATAGCCAACCCTTTGATTTAGTGTGCCCAACAGTGTGTTTTTGTTAAAAGCTTTTGAAAATTGATTTCACAAAATCTGAATGCTACAGCTATAATTCATACTGACTCTTCTAATGGCTAGAAAACATTTCACTAGTGGATAGGACCAAGGAGCAATCAGTGACTCGTGGCTATGCTATTACACCTATGGCTCGGTTTTGTGTTTGTTTTAATCTCATGTTACATGTGATTCCACAGGCAGAATCAAGTGAAACTCCCACCAATACCCATCCTTTTTCTTTGGGTGCTGTAGATCAAACCGCATGCTTCACATATGCTAGACAAGCCCTCTACTACTGAGCTCCATCTGCATCCTTTAGAGCTACAAAACTACACACATACACACAAAATACAAAGCAAAGTATATGGATCCCTAGGAGATCACAGATTCTTGACTTGAGGCAGTAACATTTCTCTACTGTCAACATCTTGGCACAAGAAAATTCCTTCTTGCCAGGAAGTGGTGCTGCATACCATTAATTCCAGCACTCCTAAGGTAGAGGTTGGCAAATCTCTATGAGTTTGAGGCAAGCTTGGTATACAGAGAGAGTTCCAGGTCAGCCAGGCTGTAACACAAAGAAACCCAGTCTTGAGAGAACAAAACAAACAAAGCTTCTCGGGACTAGGATAAAAGCATGATGCATGTTTATATTTTTCCTTTGCATTGCATTAATGCGTCCAGATTACCTATGTAACCAATTGAAAATTGCTGGTCTAGTTATCTGTTGTCTAAAAGAGGAGGAGGAGGAGGAAGAGAGAAGAAGGAGGAGGAGAAGGAGGAAGAAGAAGAGCAGCTTCAAAGTTAAATAAAATAAGGAAAAAAAATTAGTCAAACACTGTCTGAAAAGTGAGTAAAGAATGTCTGTGAAGATATCCAATTAAGACACTATTTCAATTAAGATACAGTCTTATAAAATAATGGTAAACTCAAAGTGGTTTTTCTGCATGGATTTTTCCTGTCAGAATTGAATATGACAAATAAACATGAGGTAATACAGAAAAATTGGTTCTGAAATGTTGAAAAATGACTGCCCGAGATACTATGATGGCTGATCTTGGTTGTCAACAAGACGACACCACAGGAAATAGGGAATGTTGATTAGAAAATTGCCTCTACCAGATTGGTCTGTGCACATCTGTAGACCACTTTCTTGGTTGCTGATGGAGGTTGGAGGGTGGAGCGCACTGTGAGTGCTATCTTCCTCAGGCAGGTGGACCTGGGCAGTGTAAGTCTAGTAACTGAAGACGCTAGAGGAAGGGAGACAGTGAGCAGCATTCCTCCCTGCTCTCAGCTTCTATCTCCCATCTTGTATTCATGTCTTAGCTCTTCCTTAATGGTGGACTGTGAAGTGTAAAGTGAAACAAACTCTTTCAGGACTTGGTTTTGGTCAGTGTTTACCACAGCAACTGAAAAGAAAACCAACACACTAAAATATTATGCACTCGGAAATAAGAGAATATCCGTCAGAATGAGTAGGACAGAACACAATCTCCTGTTACTGGAATCTCTTTGACAGGTGACATTGTTAAAAATCAATAGTACCTAAGTTTTGAGTCCAAGAGTTATAATAAGATTAATAGGGTAGAAAAGATTTCATTCGAATGTCGTTGCAGGATGTGTGACATATTACATGGTCACCTGTTTTGACAGATTATAACTGATTTTCCATTTGATTCTACAGTGTTAGACAGTAGTGGTCAGGATTAGAATCAACGGACCAACAGCGTAAGGCTGATATCGTACAGTTATTGATAAGGTAACAATGCAATGGGCCTTCATATATTTTCATAGAACTTTATCTTAAGGATTGTAGCGCTTCTTTTTTTGCAGCCAACGCTACTTCTGGTTTGGCTACAGATCAAACGGCCTAAAGCTTTGTTTTCCAACCTCAAATCAAGGTGTAGCGAGGCTATTAGTTGACAACTTCCTAGTCAACTTCTCAAAACAAGGGGAGATGACTACCTGACTTCTCGTCTTTCCCGACTTCTTATGGGGATATGCGTGAGGATACCCCTGTGATGCAGTTTAAGCCAGAAGTAGGATATGAACTAAACCAGCCTCAGCCCTGGGTAGGCTAAGCAGTGCGACATCATTACAGTCTGGGTGCTGTGCTGAGGCTTCTCACAGCTGTCCTTGGCAGGGTTTCCTGCAGGCTTCCTACCAAGGTGTTATTTATATTCTGTGTTCTGCCTTCGTCTTTCTCTCTTTTTAAAAACCATTGACGCCAAATCTGCTTTCTCTTTTCATCCCATTCTTCTCCCAGGACTGACAATTTTCTTCGTGTATTGTTTTATTTAATAAGCTAACATTGGAGCTACAAAGAAAAAAAGTGCACCCTGGCCCTCAAGAAACTCCTCATTTTGTTGAATGGAATGGAGACAAACACTGTGGTCTAACATAGTATAAAAATAAGTCAGTAGACATAAAGAAAAATATATGAAAGTGGATTCAAGCTGTTCAGACGGATGTGGAGTTACAGACGAGGGGGTGTTGGATAGATTTTGATCTTATTCCATTGCAAAAACTGAGGTATTCTTTAAAATGTAAATACTACCTAGACACACACACACACACACACACACACACACACACACACACACGCATGCATATGTTATAGCTGAATAGTATGTAAAGAGAATTTAGTTCAGGTTCTCATTGCCTTTCTGTCCCTTATGGTTCTTAATAAATTCACCCTAGAGAAAAGCATAGTAGATTTTAAGTAGTCCTATCACATTTCAGTCGATGCCCATACTTCTGTGTGGGTGTGTGCATGTGCACACATCCTTCCCCAGCATCCAAGCATCCCTAGTTGTCACTGCCTCACTTGAGCACGACTCCCATTCTGATTCCCACTTGCTCTCTCTCCCTGGGTGAGCTATCCAGCGTTGCTAAGAAGAGAGTGTTTGCTTTGCTCTTGGATCCTTCAGCTTCATCACTCAGAGACTTTTGTACAGGTCATTTCACAGGTGATTCTGTTCTCGGAGCCTTTGAAAGGCAGACAGAGCTCTCCTTCTGCTCCTCTGTGTTGAAATGTTTCCTTTCTACTCCAAATGACTGCACATTATTTAATATTTGTAAAAGATCCTGATTTCTGAGCTACTAAGTCTAAAAGAACACAGTGTCCCTCCACTGAAATGAAAGTCTTCCTTGTGGATAAGCAACTTTAATGTTCGCTGCTGGCATCCAGATCACTCAATCATACCATTATGCACCTAGGTCTCCTGTATGCGAGCATGTTATCTTTTGCTTTAACAAATTATGTGCAGGAACAACAGGCAGTAAGATTGGCTTGGACTCACAATTGAAGAGGCTTAGTCTATGGTCTCTTGGCTCTGCGGTGTCTGGACCTATGGTGAAGCAGAGCATCATGGCAAGACTGAGTCAGATACACAACAGAGGGAATCTGCTTATCTCATGGTAGTCAGACATAAGAGGGTGTGTGGGGGAGGCCAGAGATATGTATATCATCTGAGTATCCCATTCCATTGATGACTTTGGCCATCTAGACCCTGTCTTTGAACATGTCTGCCCTTTTCACAGCATCACGAACACATGAGCTATTGGGAGGCATTTAAGAGCCAAGCCATAACACTCCCTAGTTTTCGTTTGTCTTTGGGTGCGTTGGTTCGAGTATGTATATATTTATGAACCAAAGTATCCATATTGGGAGAGAGTCAAGGGAAGTAATGCTTTTCCATGGGCCTCTTTGGCCAACAATTCAATTATATGTAACCCATTCTGGCACTGGAGTTTTCATTTGATGGCAAGAGATGTCTAGTTGGGGCTTTGTCTCCCCCATTATTTAGTGATTCCATTTAGATTTCTGTCATATATGTAGATATTTTAAGAAGCTTTGATAGTGTGTTTCCATATAACCCCTGAAATGGACATCAACTGTAGCGTTCCCTCTCTAGATTCCCTGCCCCTTACCACTACCAACACCCCGTCTTCCCACGCTTTCTCTGTTTCGTCCTCTTGTTCCAGTTACCTGCCCCTGTTTATCCATAACTATATGTTCTATTTCCCCTTCCTGAGGAGATCCTCGCCTTCCCCAGTCCCTTAGTCTCTACCTAACTACCATGGCTATATGGTTTGTAGCTTGTTTATCAAAGGCTGAAAAGTTAACATCTACATGTAAGCAGGTATATAGCACATTTACCTTTTTAAGTCTAGGTAACCTCACTCAGGATGATTATGTTCTAGCTCCATTCATTTATTAACCTGTGGATTTCATGGTTTCATTATTTTTAACAGCTGGATAATATTCCATCATGTAAATGTGCCATGTTTTCTTAATTCATTCATTCTCCATTGACAGACATCTAGGCTGTTTCCATTTTGGGACTACTAAGAATAGAGGAGCCATGAACATGGATGAGCAAATGTCTCTCTAGTAGGGTATGGAGTCTTTTGCATATATTCCCAAGAGTGGTATAGCTGGGTTTTTGAGGTAGCTCTATTCCCAGCTTCCCGATGAACTGCAACAGTGATTTCTAGAGTCACCTTAGCAGTTTACATCCCCCTAGCAATGGATGAGTGTACCCATCAACCTGCATCCTCACCAGCATAACCCGTCACTGGTGTTATTAATCCTAGCCATTCTAACAGATGTAAGAGAAAATTTCAAAGTTGTTTTGATTTGGATTTCGATTAAGGGTGCTGAACATTTTCCGAGTGTTTCTCAGCCATTTGTGTTTTGTCTTTCGAGAACTCTCTGTTTCTTCTTGTTTTTAATGTCTTCTTGAAGTTTTCTGCCATAAGATGTTTTGGTGGTTCATAGTCAGCAGTGATCTTTCTCTCTCTCCCTACTTGAAGGCTCACAGCCAAGACATGGGTTCCATCAAGGAAATTGACTGGGGCCTTTGTTTCCCAACATTCCCTGTTCTGACTCTCTTCTCTTCCCCTTTTCTCCCTACTCCTTTTCTTCATTAAAAACTAGTATCTGCTCACTATCCTTGGTCAGCTGCATTTCTTCTGTTCCTGCGGTGCCTGCCTTTATTGTTCCCCACTCCAACAAACCGTGAACACAGGGTTCCAACTTCCTCCAGCTGCCTTCCAGCCCAGTTACTTTGTTTCTTTTTGCATCTTGGTCCCTAAAGAACGTCTTGGTGAAGCATCCAAGAAGCCAATAAAGCAAAGGGCATATGTAATTTGGTAGTATTATTAAATAAATATTTTTAAAATTTTGTTTATTTTTAAAAAGCATTCTCTAACATCTAGAAGCTAACAGTAAAATAATCTCTTTTTGAATCACAGCCCAGACTTTGGTTTCTGAATATATGTCCTTAACCTGGCTCCATGAGGCCTTGTAAAAGAACTGGACAATAGCTTCTTTGTCTGGTTGGTGCTTTTTCCTTCTGAAACATTCTCCAAAGTTAATAATTGTTTTCCTTCGGTGTAGACTCAGGTCTCCTGACTCTCGGGCATTTAAACCATCTCACAGCAGCCCAGGTTTATCCATTTCAAGGTGCCACAGTACCTACACAGCTCCTTGCTAGCCAGCTGGTCACCTCCATTGATAAAAGACATACCTCAGAGATATCTCTCGGTGTGTTCATCTGACAGACAAAGGCAGGGTGTGATCCTTGATCCTAACTGAAAAAAAATAAGTTTCTTATATAGTCTATGAGGAACAAAACCCAGAGAGATTCTCACCTTTCTTCCTGGCACCCCCTCCTTCCTTCTCCATATCACTTCATCCCTTTGTCTCCTCCACCCCAGCAGTCTCAGCACCGATCACCAGGATTCTGCTAGCTGTGAGAGCTGTCCTGTCCTTGTTAACCTGGAAGCTTTCATTCTTGTTTCACCAAGGGGAAGCCCCATCAAGATGCTGTGAAGGCTGCAGAAGGTGAGAGAAAGTGCCTGAGTCAAGCCTGAAATCTCAGTCTGGCTCTCCGAAGCCAATGTCATGTCACCCTGCTCTTCAGACAGACCTGTCACATTATGCTTGTACAGAAGTGACACCGAGCAGCCGAAACAGTGGGGCCATCTAAAAGATCCAATTTTAAGTCTTGACTCTGTCATCTGAGTTGCGTCCTAGGCACGTCACTCAAGTTTCTGAATTCGTTCCTTCATCTGTAAAATGGTGCCAGCCTAGGACATATGGGGCCTCATGAGTTTGTCAAGCTCCTTCCATGGGCCAGGGATAGTGACATACACTGGGGTGAGAACAAAAGACAAGACAGACACCTCCCTGTTTTCAAGGAGCCACCCTTGTTTTGGGGGACAGGTTCAGTAAAGGTCTCTCTGTACTCTGAATTTCTGCACTGCCCATGCTGGCTGGTTTATTTTCATTCCTTTGGCTTCCCATTTCCTGAAGTCCTTTAACTGTTTCCTGGGAGGACTTTCATATTCACTGCTTCCTTTAGAGCTGTGGCGTCTTAGTTAACACTATGACCGCTGTGATGAAATACCATGGCGAAATATAAACTGGGGCAGAAAAGGGTTTATTGGGCTTACACTCCCACATCACTGTTCACCATTGGATGGAGTCAGATAGGTACTCAAGCACGGCAGGAACTTGAAAGCAGGAGCTGATGAAGCTGTGGACGACTTCTGCTTACTGGCTTTTTCCCTCCCCATGGCTTGCTCAGCCTGCTTTCTTATAGACCCCAAGACCTGCCTAGGGGTGGTCCCAACTCACAATGGGTTGGGCTCTCCCTGACCAATCAATAATTAAGAAAACGCCCTATCGGCCTGCTGCCTATAGCCCAGTCTTAATAAGGTATTTCCTCCATAAAACTAGCCAGCACACATGGGTGGAATTCTTGTGATTTTTCTTTCCACTCTAGAACCTTACCTGAGAACTCATCGATGATAATCTGCTGCAAATAGCCATTCCTGCATCTTTTTAAAGAATGTCCCTTTCTTTACCTCTTGCGTTTGTCCCCATTGTGTTGTCCTCTTATATAAGTGATCAACTCTTTCCACCTAAAAAGAATCTCCGTCTTGTAATGAACAGTTTCTCCCTCTGCCACACATGGTCTCTCTTCACACAGGTCTCCCCTGCCCGTTAGTGGTTGCACTAGCACTGATGACCTTTCTAGCTCTTTGACACACATGGACACAGTCAGGACAGGCCATTCGCCCATTGGAGAACCAAGAGCTACACAGGCACGGTTCACAGACCACACTCGTCTGCAGTAGAGTTACAAATGAAGCTAAAGGCCTGGTCATCACAACTGCACTTCCTCCCTCTTACGTCTCCCTCATCATATGAGGGCCACAAATGCTTCCAAGACTTCAAAAGTCAAATAAAAAAGTTCCCTTGGAAGCCATTAATGCATATTTTGAAATGGGCCGTCTTTAGTATCAGCTTGCATTGTGGAATTACTATAAAGTTATCCAATGAACTATGTTATCGTTTCTTCCTTCCTTCCTTCCTTCCTTCCTTCCTCCTTCCTTCCTTCCCTCCTTCCTTCCTTTTTTGAACCAGATCAAGTGGAATCAAGCCTTTCCTTCATTTGTTTTGCGTGTTGTCCCTTAGAATGAGCCTCATGCGGAGGATGGGAGAGAGTTCTCCACATATCACTGCCTCACAATCACCAACACTCTTCCTTCAGGTTCCTGTCCTGGGAGCCTGGTATGTGAGCACACGTCCTTGACCTCTTTAACTGATCACCATGCCAAGGCTTTCCAATTTAAGTACTGACTAGCTCCAGAGTCCCTCCTGGTAGGCTAGTGGTTCTCGGAATGCGGTCCCTGAAAATAGATCCATCAGCCATGTGAAAACTACCAATCAGAAACCTGGGGACGGCGCCCGAAAATCTGTGCTGTTAACAAGTCTCCAGGTGGTATTACATTGGAACCAGCTGGTCTCAGACTCCTGTCTTCCTCAAAGCTATGTTCAGGGATGCTATGTTGGTAGCTTAAAATTGGTCAAATTGGGAATATTTACACCACAGAAATTGGCAAACACTGCAAACCAGAACTTTCTGTTCTGTGAGACATCTTCTAGCCCGGGACCGCTGCCAGATGATTCTGATAGAAAGTTTGAGAACATTTTCATAAGTCATTTCTAACGTTACACCTGGTCTAGTGAAACAATCCATGCTCTGATTCCTCAGGATTCTGCCACAGTGCCTCGGTACCCTTTCCTCCCTCGTGCTCTTCATATAGAGAGAGAACAAGAGAGCGCACTCAAAGCTCTTCTGCTCCTGGGTCTGTTGTGTGCATCAATAGCATGGCAGCGCCCTGGACCCCACAGACATCCCTTATTCTCGCAGCGCTCAAACTCTTGTATCCTTAACGCATCTCACACACAGGAAAAGCTTCTGTGATCTTTCCCCAAAGGTTATGGATCCCGGAGCATATCTGGGTTTGAGTTTCCTTTTCTGTAAAGTAGTTGAAGCACTCTGGGTATGTGGCTAGTCCAGGGTCACTGGGTGATTTGTCAGGTCAGGGGAGAGTTGGCCATTTTAACCGGAACCCTTTAGTCTTCCAAGTGAGCAGTTAAGGCTCCCAGACACGCTTGGTGCAGAAATGACGTTAGTGAGCATATTAAGCCACAAAGCTATCGAATTCCCATTGGTGTTCACCTGAAACAGCACACTGCCATTAATCCCTCCCTCCTTACTCAGCCCTTCTCCCCATTTAAAAAGTTCATCCTTATCTTCCCTTTGCCCCCTCCATTCCACTGACTCTCTTTGATTTCTGGCCACCCTGCCTGTGGAATTCAGCCCGCTTCCCCTTCGCTCAGATCCAGAAGACCCCAAGCTGACTTGGCTCAGCTCTAACCACTTGAAAGAAAAGTTGCAGCTTTTCCTTTTGTGCTTGGTGAATCTGATTGTTTAAAACCAGCTCCCTTTCAAAGGCTCTCAAGGAGCCCTACAGAAGCTTCATCATTGTATCCTTATGAAGACTAAAATAAGACCGAGGGGGCCCCATCTAAGGGGGACGGTTCTTTGATACTTTTAAAAGAAATAATAAAAAAAAATCTCCTTTGTTATCTTTTTTCTTACTCTGAAAAATTAAACTCTAGTGTTCTTAGTGAACAATACATTAATCCTCAAGCCTGTGTATGTCTTTGGAATAGGTCTTTTCAGTTTCTACAAAGCAACTTTGAGAATTGCGGTTTTTATTTCCTTCTGCGCCCAAATCTGATGTTTTTTCTTTCAGGTTTGTATTTATTCCCAGGGCTTTATCGCCCTTCTTTACCTTATGGAATTCTGCACCCGTAGCGCTTTCTCTGTGATCACTTTGAAATGTACTCTGCAGTTCCCATCTGTTACCCAAGTTCCCTGTGGCGTTAGCCGCAGTCAGTGGTGGGCACATGCTCATTAGAACTGTGGTGGGTTTCAGTGGTTGTAGAGTAAAGACCAGGAGCCTGGGTCCACAGGGGCCTTCCAGATCCACTCTGCTGTGTTCTCCAGCCCCTCCTTGCTTATCAAATGGGAAGTTCACACAGCTCTCATTCAAAGCGAATTTAAGCACTTTTTTAAAAATAAATACTGACCTTCTATAGCTAGCAACTGGTCGAAGTTTCATCAGACATTCTTTCATTTCTCCTATTACGAAATTGATAATATCCAACATTTTCGAAGTCGGCTCCCTGATTCTCCAGAGCCAGTAGAGGCAAGGCCTACTGCCTTTATACATTCAACAAATATTTACTGGAAGGCTTCCCAGAGACATCATGAAAGATGTGTGAATACCCCAGGGAGGCTAATTATCTGTTTAATGCTTTCATATTGGGGGCCATAGTTTTCAATTATAGGTATACCTATTTCATTATGTTCAAAGTGAGAGATTTATTACCTGCATGAAACATTATAGAACATTAAAACTTGATCATAATTGCCTTGCTATGACAATTTCTGAACCAGGTAACTTCCGAGGAAACATATTAGTAGGTTTTGAATGTAACTGATAAAAATCAATCAGTCGTCCCTGATGAACAGTAGCTACGGCGTGCTTTATACAGCATCACAATCTCTGCTCCCAGTGACTGCAGTTTCAAGTCCTCACTGGGGACTGGGGACAGCATATGTGTAGACAAAATTGGCTCTGCCTGTTCATTGGAAAGGGCAAATGGGCAGCACTGTGAACACACCACGACTATCATCAGTACAACTGGGAGATGACAAGGGGGACGTTTTAATATTTTAAGACAAGGGAGTTGTTGCCTTTGGTTAGAACAAGACCAATTTACAACTTGCCTGTCTTCTATAGAAATTCAACCTTATTGGCACATATAGTCTATATGTTGCATTGACATTCTGTAATCCCTTATGGATGGCCTCATAGGAAGCAACCCTCGGCAACCATGCAGCTTGTGTACCCATAGGTAGTAGATATATTAAGAAAAAGACAGGAGGGGCTAGAGATGTGGTTCAATGGCATGTGTGAGGCACTGTGTTAGTCCCCAAACGCCCTCTCCAAGAGAAGGAAAGCTAGCAGAAGAGGCAGAAACAAGATACGTTGGGTGAATCAGTAACTAGGCAATTGTAGTGTGTCATTATGTTTAAATTCTTTTTACATAGCTAACATCCACTCTATGAATCATAGTCTATCAAACTATAGCCTGTGGTAATCCAAACTCTCATTGTCATTAGTTTTTATAAATGAAATTTTATTGACTCTCAACCAGTTTTATTCATTTACATGTTGTCTGTGAGTATTTTTGCACTCTGATGACAGAATTGAAGACTCACAGGAAATTGAATTGCCCACAAGTACAAAATCCTCAATGCCTGGCCCATTAAAGAAAAGACTTGTTGGTTGTATAGTAAAATATGTATTGACCTGCTTCAAATAGATGAGTTAAAATATGATCGTCACTTAGAGCATCAAGTCCACCCTCGTGCCTGGTATTTTCGCCATATTAGTGTAGCATGAAATAACCAGACTAGAAATGAGATCAAGATATAATTACCAGCACCAAGATAATAGGAAGTCACTGAGTGTTTGTTGTATAGAATATATACAGTCTAGGTGTTAAAGCTGAATTTGAAGAGGAAAAAACTAATTCAGTTTTTTCCCTCTGTGTCATAAATGTGTCATCCTACTAAGAACCAAACTCAAGGGGTTTGAGAGATGGCTTAGAGGTTAAGAGCACTGCTACTCTTCCTGGGGTCCTGGGTTTGATTCTCATCACCCACATGGCCACTCACAAGTGTCTCATGCCCTTTTGTGGCTTCTGTGTAGGAGGCACACACATGATGCACAGACATGCATGAAAACCAAACACCCATACACATAAAAAAATGATCTTGTAAAAGAAGCAAAATCAAAGTAAGAACAAAAAATATTCTCTCTTCTTGTTAACATGCCTTATGAAGGAACCTTAGATTTATATTAAAAACAAAATCAAAATCTGGAAGTCAACATTTTATCATTAGTGTTGAATGAAATACATGCTCCATCAGAATTCTTTATTTCAGTTAAATAAATACCTATTGAATTAAAATGGTTTTTCCACAGCATGTCTCCATTAAGTTTGCTCCTTGACTCACCCCTATGGTCATTATATCACCTTTTAAAAATCATAAGTTTGCATGATAAGGTTTAGCTAATATGACAGTTGTGCTAAGCACCTTACCACACATTAATTTGCATTTCCCATCTACAAAGAAGAAAACCTTTATACCGTTTTTGAGGCATGAAATAATAGCATTGGGTATGGGTAAAACTATCTTTTTTCCTTTTCTGTGGTATTTAAGCATTATTTCATTTCTAACTTGATTGCACATATAAATATGGCAAACTGTAAGAAAGGAAACAAACAAACAAACAAAAAACCCCAGCAGATGGCATAGGACAGTGATTATCCGGTCAAGGCTTGTTCAACCGCTCCTACAGAGTTCTTTCTAGTCATCAGTGACAAGACCAAGTCATGTGTCCAAATAGCATGGGCCATTCAAAAGGAACTTGATAATGTAATCATCACGTTGTCTGAGAAGACGGGCAAGACCATCACTTGTGTTTCTTTTGCCGACTACACTAAGAATGAGGTTGGGTGGTGGATCATTAGCCTCTCAGAGTCCGTAAGTTTGGAGTCTCCATCATTAAGAAATAATGTGATGGCTTTTCTGTGTAGCCTTGGCTGTCCTGGAGATCTCTCTGGAGACCAGGCTGGCCTTGAACTATTTAGGTACTTCTTAATTACTAAGCAAAAAGATCTCTTCAGAGAATCACATCTCTTTAATCCTGTTTTATTCAACATTCTAGCGCCTTTCTTCATCTTTCACTTAATAATCCCTGAACTCATGACTTTCTAAGACTCCCTACCGAGCACAGAATAAAAATCTTGTCTCTTGATACCACGATTTAAGCTCGAATCCAGGCTAACTTGTAACAATAACACAACTGTGTCTTATTGTATTGTTTATTTTCTAGCACAGAGGATGTGCTTGGCCCGTGTTGTCAGTAAGTAACAAGTACAGGAAGAAAGCCCGCTGCAATGACTCCTTCTTATTCACTCATTGTGTTCTGTCATTCACAGCCTCTGAGAATTTTCCAGAACTGTCCAAATCTTACCTACATTCCCTAGGTCATGCTGGGAGTTCAACCAACTCATTAATTCTACATATCTTCACTTACAGAGTATTGTTATTAAATATTATTTGAGTGAATATCTTGGGCTTTTATTATGACTGTAATGTACGGTTCTTGGCACTTGAGCTATAACAACAGTAAACCAGATTACTGAGGGCCCTAATACACAGAATACAGCCTGACATGGTGTGCTAATATGGATTCTCCAGAAAGGAAATGATGGATAAGAGTAAGAGAATGATAGATGGATGTCCATTCAAGAAAGAGAAGTTAGAGGAGGAAAAGACATGAGTAAAATCCCATTATATGAGGACATCACCTAGACCTTGTGTTATCCATGGTGAGCTCAAGGATAGCAACCCACATGAAGGTGAGAGCAGTTACACTCCCCTGGGTGTATGGCATGGCCTGTAGGTGGAAGGCATTCTAACACCGGTCCAGTTGCAATGTCAATTTCTTATGCGGCTATATTCCTTTCACTGTGGTGACTGTACGTTCTGTTCATGTGGGCATTCCCAGAGCGTGTCTAATGGTCCCTGAGCACAGAAGGCTCAGCAGGCTGGTGAATTCAACCAGGGCAGTCCTGAGAGTCCTCCCAGCCAGACTCCGCAGCTGAGAGAGCAGCTGCCCTGGAGTTCCTGTCTTGAAGTTCTCAGCTGAGCCAGCTGATTGCTCTCCCCCTGTGAATTGCTGTACATACTGTGCAGCCCAGCAGCACCGTATCTGAGGAATGGGAGGACTGCCAACGCCTCGTAGCCAGACTGGGCCCCGAGGGAGCCTGTAAAGTTGTCTCTTCCGATCTCTCGAAGTGCGTTCTGCCATCACACGGGAG
This sequence comes from Rattus rattus, assembly GCF_011064425.1. Taxonomy (NCBI): domain Eukaryota; kingdom Metazoa; phylum Chordata; class Mammalia; order Rodentia; family Muridae; genus Rattus; species Rattus rattus. The sequence continues at coordinate 43,436,634 of NC_046158.1, forward strand.
ATGACTGTGCAATCTGATCAAGCTCATTGTTTTCCCTCTGTGTCTTTTAAAAACTGGGCCCAACGAACGCCGTCCAGAACCATTTGAGTCTAGCGTTGCTACAGACAACTGCCTGCTTCCACTCCCTCCTATCAAAAGAAGGCATTTTAAATGTAGGGGGGCCACCTCTGCAGCCTTCTCGGAAGCACGCTTTGGGCATTTGGACTGAGATGGTCACGTGCTGTACCAGAAAGGCAGGCATGTGGGAAATAGCAAGGGGGAAAGACATCCAGGAGGATTGTATTCAGGGAGGAATGGCACAGAATCTCTCTGAACACAGAGCTAACGCCGACTTACATCTCTAGACTGACACTCTGTTGTAGTCATAGGCGGGCACTGCGTGGTAAATGGGCAGCCCTCCAGCATCTCTTTATCCACTCACTCTATAGCTTTGTCTCCTCCCTCCCTCCCTCCCTCCCTCCCTCCCTCCCTCCCTCCTAAACTTCTTTCCCGTGGCTGTAAATCCAGCCCTGTCCATTACAGTTTGTAAGCTTTGATAACTAAACATGAAGGGATGACTTGTAGACCAGGAGTAAAGAAGCCTATTTAATGTGGTTTGCAAACCTGTTTCCCGAACTTACATAAAAAGCTCCAAAAGGATTCTTACTAACATAAAGAGAAACAAAGAACTTACATAAACATCCTTGCTTTTACGAGCTGCCAGAGGCAGACGAGTGTAAATATCTTGGCAACCTCTGCGGATACTTCTTAGAATCCGCCTGAGGGGGCTGGAGATAGAACTCCGGTTAAAAGTACACAATGCGCTCCCAGAAGGTCTGGGTTCTGTCCCTAATGCACACATGGGACATTTCACAACTGCCAATAGTTCCACCTCCAGGCAGTGCCACACTTTCTTCTGGCCCCTCACCTGCTTTAACAATGCGCGTCCTCCACCTCGCCACAGACACACTTGTGCAAACATAATTCAGAAACCACACTAAATCCTATAAAACAAAACACCAAACTAAAGGTGCTCAGTACGCACTTTCTTGGTGAGCACATGGATATGAACTCGTGTATGTTTCATCGAGTGCAAGGATGCGTGGATGAATAGTACCGTGTGGGTGAGGAACTCTGGGAAGTATGTAACACGGGAAAATTGCGGCATTTAGAACTCTGCGTGTGAGAATTGTTCTTTATTGATAAGACGTGGGTCGGGATGTTTATTTGGTAGTACAACCGTTTCCTGGTATTCTTTCTGGTCCCATCTTTTCTCAGTTCTCCTCACCACCAACATCCACGTGAAAGTGGATTCTCACGTACGACAACTTTGTCTTTTATTAGAAGCAAATTATAAAACCAATCCTGATGTTTATCATCGGCAGGTGGAAACTGTAATGATGGCATGCATAATATTTATACATGTGATGCAGTCGCCTGCATATTTTAACACAGAAGCAAAAAAAAAAAATGATTTTCCGTCCATTCCAAAACTCCATCTTCCGGCATCTGTTTTACCCTCTAAGTAGACTTACGTATTGATTGACTCATTGGCTAAGGAGTCTTCTGAGTCTTTATAAGTGTTGGAACACAGCACAGTTTGGGGTTCTGACCGTTGGCTTGAGGCTGCAGTCACAGAAAGGACACAGCTGAACTGCTCTCCAGAACAGCTCGACTCTGAACCAGGCCAGGTTTTCCTTATGGTTAATTTCTGTTTAAATTTTTTAAAGGACCGTATCGGATATGATAGGACTAAGTGTGGCTGAAATATTGATGGATTAGGTCAGCAGGCAAGGCAGAGAGCTGTGATTCTGGGCTGCCTTGGTAGGGACTCAAATATATATATGTATATGAATTTAAAGGAACAACCTTAAATCCTGAATAAGAAGAATGAACTTTAAAAGACTAGGGTTCTGATTATGATGACTTGACATCACAGAATGAAATAAAACCAGGACCCAAACCAAGGCCTTTGGCTGCAGGCCTTTACAGAGCTGTGTCGAGAAAACAGCGAGTGTGAGCTCAGCCCTGGTTTGGAGGAACAGGTCACCGTTCTCCCAGCAACTGCCAACAGACTAGAGCCAGCAACATACTCCATGTTCATTCTTTTTGGCTGGGAATTAGGTGAGATTAGTGCTTACAAGTGGCTGGGACTGGGGCAGGAAGGGAATGACACATTCATAACTGTTAATAGGTGGTTTCTGTTCTTGAGACTGACTGATGGATTCCATTCACAAGTGCGAGTGCTTACTCTTAATGGGACTTTGGAAATGTAAACCATATGGCCATAAGTGCCTGGGTATCAGGTGACTCATTTAGAGTACTGCCCTTGCATAAGTGCTCTACACTGACTTTTATTGTTTTAAAGTCGGAAAACTATGGAAGCCTTTATTAATGTACAAAGTAGAGAGAATGCGGTCTTGGTAAAACTGCATTGCCTGACTGTCACTGCTTAGGATTTAGAAAGTTGGTACAGTGCAGTGGAACAGATTGTTTTGAGAGTGTCACTTCCTCATTCCAAGACAAGCAGTATTAGCATTATAACATGTTGTCTTTGGATTTTTAAAAATTCGTTATTATATAATTGTTATGTATTATTCAGTACTTTTCCTCATATGCCCTTTGTTTTGACTGAACATGAGAGCAGACTCTTTTAATATTGGCGAAGCATCTGTAAAGTCTTACAGTTTTCTAGGCTCAAAATTATCTCCCTATAGAAAAACAGATAAATACATCCACACACATATTTCTGCGGTGGCAATTATGAGATGGACTTTAACTTGCTGTCATTGGGCACAACTGAATAACGAGCATATTTTCATATAAACTTTAAGTTTTTCTGAATGTATTCTCAGTATTGATTCTTAGATTTAAAACTTTCTTCAAAACAGCTGGAAAGTTGCTAAGGTGTATGGCATAAATTGAGAAAATGTTTCAGATAGTATCAATTAATATGTTGATTAGTAATGTGTTTAAAGACTCCTTTCTGTTTATGCCACAACTGATAATAAATGAAATTTTATATTATCTTCTAACTATATGGGAGAAAGTTATCTCTTGTTATTATTTTTGTTTATTTCATAATCTTCCTGCCCCACACTCTCATATGCTAAAATTCCAAGTGTGAGTTATCAGACTTGATTTCTTAATAAATTTGATTTCCAATGAAGTTCAGCAATTCCTTACACCTTTGTATAGTTCTTTCTCTTCATGAACTTTGCTCATCTATGCACACTAGGAAAAATATCTGATGTACAGAAGAAAAGTATTCTGTGGATTAGTTACTTTTCTGTTGCTGTGACATAAAATACTATAACCAAGGCAACTTAAGAAAGAGTGATTTTGGCTTATAGTGACAGGATAAGAGTTCATCATGGGTGAAGCATGACAGCCAGGGATAGGGATGGTAGAGAGGCAAGAAGAGGAAAGCTAGCATCGCAACATGAGTGCAGAACGGAAGAGATAAAGAGGAAATGACTCAAGGCTCTAATCTCAAAGCACACATGCATTCATAGACTTCCTATGAGAAGGCCATACCTCCTAAACCTTCCTAAACAGTGTCACCAACTGAGAAGCAAGTGCAACCGTGAGTGCCAATGCAGGACATTTCTCATTCAAAACACCCCAGTCGTCATTCCTCACTCATTAGGTAACTATGTTTCATAAACTCTGAGTGAACAGTGAATTATTAAATGCTGAGCTGTTTCCCCCATGGAATCTATGGAATTCTGGTCTCTGGACTGTGGAATGAGCCTCCAGCCCTAAGACTTTCATCCATCAATCATTTTGTTTCTGTGCCTTGTTTATTTGTATATTGTTGATTAGTCAACACCAGGATAGAAAGCAACAGCACCAAAACTCTGCCTGTACCTGGGCTATCCAATACAGATATATTTTTCATAAGGGACATCTCAGCCCTCTGTATTTAACAATACATGAAAAAAAAATTAGCACTATATTAGATAATCTTTTATTTAATTTAAAATAGCACAGTTACCAACAGAAAACACAAAGATGGGTCACCATTTAGTGTACTTGCTGCTCTTACAGAAGACCTGGTTTTGGTTCCAACACCTACTTGGAGGCTTACAACTATCTGTAACTCCAGTTTAGGGAGATCTGAGGTATTCTTCTGGCAGATGAATGTATGGAGCATGCACATAGAACCCAGACATACATGCAGGTAAAACATTCATGCACATAAAATAAAAATAAGTCCCTGCTAAGTGTGGTTGTATGCCTTAAATGTCAGTAGTCAGAAGGCAGATCTCTGTGAGTTTAAAGCTAGCTCAGTATGTAATGAGTTCCAGGCCAGGAAGGGCTATTCAATATCTCAAACAATGCCATGAAAGCCACAAGGATGCAACAAGTGTGGCACTAAACATTCAGCATAAAGGGCAGGAATCCCAGTGGGAAAGCTAGCATGTGTGCATCTACAATACAGGGATTCGTAGTCCTCATGATCGGTGATGTGGGATGTGGAAGGAATGGGAATGTATACAGGTGAGTATAGACATGGATGGATGGATGAATGGATGGATGGATGGATGGATTGATGGATGGGTGAATAGATTAAAAGATGAATAAATGGATGATGAGTGAGTGGATGGATGGTGGATGGGTGGATAGATGGATGGATGATAGATTGGGAGGTAGATGGATGGATGATGGATGGATGATGGGTGGATGCTTGAATGGATGGATAGATGGATGGATGGATGGATGGACAGATAGTTGGACATATTTATGGGTGGATGTAAGTCTAGTCATTCTCAAAGGAATAAATCAAAAGAGAAGAGTCCTATAGGTCTTATAGTTTTAAATTATTAAGCAAGAGTCACCACAGCCTGCAGCAGGGAAAGCACAAATCTGAGAATGATGATATCCTGAGTGGTACCTAAGATACAGCAGCAGACAAAGAAATGGGAGGGCATTGCTATGAAGCTGGGTGATGCTAAATGTAAGTCTTATTTGCCTGGTATGACTCTAAATGAGACCCATACTAGCTCCATTTCCTCCTCCACAAAGACATTGAAATAGCTTCCTCAGCCTAAATGTCTCTCACCTTTTGTCTAACCATTCATGGATATATCCTGAGAACATCATAGTTACTTCATATGCTTGTCAGTTACCGTAGCATCTCTCTCTTCTTCTCCTTTCCCTTCCTCTCTCCCTCTCTGCCCTCTCCCTCCATCCTTCCCTTTGAACATTTAGAAATGTATCGACTCAGACTTAAAAAAATAAATTAACATCCTCCAATACATGGGCAAGGTAAGGGACCAGCTGGAATGACAGGCCTCAAACACCACTGCAAGGATTTAGGTCTGTTTTTCTTCCACTAAGAGGTAGATAAAGATGGTGCTGTGAGCTGCCTGCCTTAAACTATGGACAGTTCAGCAGACCTATGCATCTTTGTAACTGTCGCCACAGTTACACTGCAACTACTGGAAAGATTCTACACATCTTCTTTACATACAGTTTAACAATCCTTCTTTGATGGTTTTACATTGTGGTCTCTTTATTCATGACTTGACTTTGCAGTTTCAATCACCCAAGTTTAAGAAAGGTCCAAAAATACTGAATAGAAAATTACGAAATTAAGCTCCATAAGTTTTAGTTGTACCTCATTCTCCAAAGTGTGATAAAATCTCTCACTATCTTTCTGGCCTGCCTGGGGCATTAATTATCCATTTTCTCCCAGTGTGTCCCTGCTGTATATGCACCTGCTAGTCAGCTACTTAGAAACTATCTTGATCATCAGTTTACCTGTCATGTATTACAGAATAGTCATTCATGTAGTCCCTAAAAAAGCAAAGCAAAGCGGGGAGACATGGTATCACAAAGCATAGAAGGACGACAGATGAACTTTGTTACCAAGTGGCTGAAGGTACAGTACATAGAAGGTTTGGAACTGTGATGGCTAAGCTTCACCTTCAAGTTGACTAGATTTTTATCATCTGTGAACACAGGAGTGAAAGTGTCTGTGAGGATGTGTCCAGCAAGGGTTAAACAAGGAGGGAAGACCTGACATGAATATACGCAGCTCTGTCAATGGCTCGGGTCTCACTAAATAATGAGATGGAGCTGGCTGAGTACCGAAGTTCCTGCTTTCTCTTCCTTAAAAGCTGTAGATGTGAGGCTCCCAGTCAGCTGGGTGCTCCCACCAACACAACTGCCCTGCCATGAATGAGTGAACCCTCTTAAACCATGAGCCTAAATGCATGCTTCTTCCCTGAAGTTGCTCCTGCTGGGTATTCAACAGCAGTAATTCATACAAGCGGTTTCGCTCATTGGTTGAACATCCAATCCATCCCCAGGGGGAAAAGAGGCACTCGGTACTTGTCACACCCATCAGTTACTCAGTTTCCCGGTATGTTTTGTATAAAAACCAAATAAAAGCATGAAAAGAAATGTGTTGGAATTCCAGAAGAGTGTATGTCTTAAAAGTACCAAATACAGGATCTAGCTCATCAACACCACATCATAGGAGGAGGGCAGAACCTGTTGGGACCCCAACCCCAGGGTTTGTATGTTGTCAAGGGTTAACAGGAGACGTTGAGACATCTTCTGCAGGAGTATGGACCCTGGTGAAGTGGCGTCCACATTGAGGACCTCTGAGCTAAACGATTTGGTTCTTGAGTTCATGTCTATAACCTCCTCCCTCCTAAAGAGCCCAGCAGATCCCAGCAAAGGAGCGGCTTGAAGTGGCGAGCTATGGTCACAGGGAACTGTTTCTGTCCCAGAGTTTGAGTCATTAGGGTTTATATAGTTCAGGCTGTCAGCTGTCTGACAATTCAGCAGAGGCTCACAATGGCTTTCTACAGTGAGGTCCTGACAGCATCTACGAATCAAGCAACATGTCTCTCCTACTGTCTTCATAATTATTTAGCGTGATTATCATTCTGAACTTTGAGAGTAGGTGCAGAGAAGGGAACATATTCATGGGGTACAAGCAAGAAGATGGGGCCTTAGACCATTCCAAAACCAAGATGCAGGAAATTGAAATCAACAGCTTCAGCAAGGGAGCAGTGTGGCCTGCACTTAAAACAGGGAGACACTGGTACTGATTCGGTGAGTCACTTCATTTTACTGAACCTCAGTTTTTTTTTTTTTTTTTTTTTTTTTTGGAGCTGGGGACCGAACCCAGGACCTTGCGCTTGCTAGGCAAGCGCTCTACCACTGAGCTAAATCCCCAACCCGAACCTCAGTTTTCTTTATGAAGTTGTTATCATCCTGCCTTTCCTGTCTAAACCATGGTCATGTCGCCGAAACTTCAATGAGTTAAACCTTACGAAGTGTGAGGAGTTGACTTTGGCCTGTGGCAAGCCTCCCCCTCAAAGAAAATTGCAGCAGGTGAGCCTTTGCCTGAGTTTCTTACACCCAGTGTTACCACCTCTGCACTCCAAATGCCAATGCCTCTCTCATGGCCATCTTCAGGTGTCTTGATACAATGTATACACAGTGTAAAAGCATCGCTGGAATGAGGAACTGTGGGCACTGTAAGCCATATCCCACAATGTTGATGCCTGTGAGTTGTTTCCAAGAGTCGCTGAGGTACCCCAGGCACCCTGGATTATTATCACTCAAGACATTCCCTCATGGAAGAAGAGTTCTTTAGCTTCAAGACTCTGGCAGCCATTCTAGGTCCGGGCATCTTACTAAACACAAAGGGGTAACTTGTTTTGAATAAAGTAATTAAATGCATCATCTCTAGGAACAGTAATCATCCTTTAAGTCCTTCAGCATTACTCACATATTTAAAAAGGAAGGGAGGGAGAGAGGAAAAGAAAAGAGAAGAAAAGAAAAGAAAATGAAAGAAAAGAAAAGAAAAGGAAAGAAAAGAAAAGAGATGCCTATTGTCTTTCTGGAGACCATAACCAAAGGCCGAGAGTCTGGACGGAAAGCAAGTCCACCTTATATTTATTTCACTTCTCATTTTTTTTCTTTTGCCCAAATCTGAAGTCCAAATGGACTTTGGTGATTGAATGGGACTCAGGTGGGCGTTAGAGATGAAAACCTTGCTCCTGTAAGTCATTGTTCAATGGAATTTAGACCATGCTCCTGAGAGGGAGCTTGGAGGAACCGGCAAACAGACCACTGAGACCAGGTTAGATGTTTGGGTGTGTCAAATGATAAAAGGAGAATGGAAATGGATTAGAAGTGATGCTCATTAATGATACAAACATTGATTCATGCTCTATGAAATGTGACCCTCATTTTTCTGCTCACTTTCTTGCTTCTGTGCCAAGAAACCTAAACCCCTAATATATAGGACAGAAAAAAAATGATTGACTCCCTTCTCCCCCTTTTCTTACAGTCAAAGCCTGAAGTTACACTTAGCTTTGGAAAATCCTATATTCTTATGACAGATATTCCACATGGCACGACAATAACGTAGATGGAAAGCTCGTCTGGGTGCTCTGAGACCGTTTCTGTGCATCAAGTCTTGCCTGACAAGTGGCCTACTTACCTCAGAGATGAGACAGCAGGGCTGGGCGTAATTCAGCTCCTTAGAGCTGCAAAAGCCATTGCAGAGTTCTTCGCCCTGATCCCTCTCTCTGGCAAGATACTTGTAAAGCGCAACATCTGGGCACCTTTTAAAGGTCTACAGGGGAAACTGCTTTTCACCAACTTAAAAACACTTCATTAAGTGTTCTTTGCGAGAGTCTTACATTGGTAGATTCTCTACAGGCAGGATTGTTTCTTTAGGTCCTCCGAATACAGTGCTCATATCACATACTACATGCTTAGTACTTATGGCTTGTGCTTCTGTAATTATCATGTTGCAGGACTCAGAGCCATTAACAAGAGAGAAAGTGGTGTTCATAAAATGGCAGCTAACATACGTATTGAGTTATGATTTCAAATGCTACCTTGGGAAGTTCCAATGGAGATTTGAGTTGAACAGAAAAATACGGTTTCAGGAACGTTTCGTTCCTTCTTAGTTTTCTTGGAAATTAAAAAAAAAGTGATGCATCATTTTAAGAATATGAATTATTCTTCAGATTTGCTGTGTGATATGAGTTACATGCAAGAAAAAAAGATAGTGAAATTAAAGAGCGAGATTCCTTGGGAATTTCAGATTATTCTAACATCTATTACTCTGATCTATTATAAAATAATTACAAAAATTGTATTGACATCACTCATTGATTCAACCAATATGCATTAAATATCTCCTGAATGCAAATACTATTTTAGATGTTTGGGATATCAGAATGGATAAAATAATTAAAATATTGCCGGGACATACTTTTCCATTTTTAAAGTTTTGTTTTTTAATGTGGCTGAGTGTCTTGCTTGCATGTATGAGAGTGTGTGTGTGTGTGTGTGTGTGTGTGTGTGTGTGTGTGTGTGTGTGTGTGTACCATGCATATGCCTAGTGCCTGAAGACACCAAAAGAGGGCTTTGGATTCCTGTAACTGGAGTTATACTTGTTAGCTGCCCTGTGGGTGCTGGAAATCAAACTCAGATAATCTACAGGAGTAGACAGTGTTCCTCTGACAAGTGAGCCTTAGATTTCTTGCACCCATACGTGTCTTTCTAAAGATCAAATAACATACTTCCCTGATCTCTGGATTTCCTATATCACATTTGTTCCCATCCACCTTAAGGTGTGAGGCTCTGTCTTCATCTAAGATAGAACAGCCTTGCCTACTGCACGCTCTACCAGTTCCCAAACTCGCTGTACATGTGGCGTAGTGCAAACTGTTGTGTGTCTAGAATCTTTGGCCCCCTGCACATTGCTGAGAAGAATCTCTGCTGCCAGGGAGGTAGGGTAAGAGGAGCAAGGGCCAAGGTGCCCCTGCAGTGCAACTCTTTGTTCTTGATCCATGAGTCTTGTCTTGGTCTCCCATCCTTTAAGTACATAAAGACATAGTAATAGGACAACTTGCTTATGATGGTGTTGTCATTGCACCCAGGGCCACAGGAATGCTAGGAACGTACTCTGCCGCCGTAATACTTTCCAGTCTCAGACAATGTTTTAGTTGTAGGATAAAGTCAGTCCCAGAAATTAAAAAAATAAAATAAAAATAAAAGATAAAAAAAACCCGCCCTCACCTTACATCCTTGACTATACTGGATAATACTTTCAAACTATTTCTTGCATGTTTATCTTTTGCCTCAAACTCTAGAGTTCATTATTTGTCTCATAAACAGATCTCTCAGAAAATAAATGTCTTAGAAAATGTCTGTATCTCCTAAATTTTCATCAGGCATTCACATAATTTAAGCAACATAATTTTTTTTAACATGACAGTCTCTGCTCTATCATGCAGATGACAATTTAAATACCAAGAGGCAAAAAAAAAAAAAATCATTTCAAAGACCCATCACTAATGGACTGCTAAAGGCAGGAACGTCAGTCATGTTTTTGCTGGAGGTCAATACCAATTAGTGATACGCTATCTGCAGGGTTTTCCTTTCAGAATCATTTCCATTCAAGTAACTCGCCATGCTACCACCTACTTGCTTCAGAGAGGTGGACTTACAAGCTCATTATTGATGAATTGTTTAGAGACAGGTTGGTTTTTGTTATGTTAGATCTTCTGATATGTAAAAGACAGTATATTTCAAATGGTTTGTTAATGTAAAGTTATGTGTGCCCCGGAGCCGTGCGGACACTGTGTCCTTTCTTCAATACATGTGTTTTCCCTTTGACAAGTTATGCTGGAAAGATAGATAAACTGGATAGAAAACTAATGAGGAACGAAGACATTTGACCACAAGGATTCCGGTCACAGCTGGTGAATGTCATTTTGTCTGAATGTAAGGCAAAGAGGTTTAGACTCTAAACCTCTTGTAGTGGGTCTTGATCTTCCTAATGCTGTGACCCACCCTTTAATACACTTTATCATGTTGTGATGACCCTCAAACATAAAATTATTTTAGCTGCTACTTTATAATTGTACTTTTGTTGTCATTATGAGTCATAATATAAATATTTTTGGAGACGGGTTTGCCAAGGAGGTCGTGACCCACAGGTTGAGAGCTGCTGGTTTAAAGATTCGGATGTTGGTGATTTTGCCCAGTGTGCGATTATCTATTCCTATAACTTCCATTAGAAGTTGCACTTAGCAAGACTCTTGCCCAGCACCCTGCTGTTTCTCAGAGGTTCCCCTACCCCCCATGTCCTTACCTAATAATGATAAAAGGAGACACGTGATTTTTTTTTTATTTACCTTTATGAGGCTAGGATGTGTTGTTTCTGTGGTCATGACCCTTGAGCTGTGTTGTATCTCTTTTGTAGATGTTGAGTGAGAACTCTGTCTCAGATTTGGGGCTCAATAATTCTTTTAAAGGGGTAGGCACATACTTAGCTTGTGGGCTTGTTATAACAATACGCCATGACTTGGGTTGCAGAAATTTCTCACAGATCTAGTGACTGGGATGTTGGCATGACATCAGCAGAGATGGTGTCTAGTGAGGATCTCATAGATACACCAGTCTTGCTATGTCTTCATGTTGTGCAAGAGGTTAAGAGTCCTTTCTGTAGGAGCATTAATTGTTAAGGAGATCCCCCCAACCCCCACATAAGTTGACCTTGCAAAGGCCATCCGCACCATTTAGCCACTTTCTTTGTTGATGAGAAAATCCCTAAAAGCAGCAACCCTTAGGGTTGGGGACGGGGGAAGTGTGTCTCATGATTCACAGTTTGAGAGTGCAGTCCATCACGGAGGCTGAGGAGCGGTGGCAGGTGACCCCAAGGTGGCAGGGCTGTAAAGCTGAGTCCCCTCGGTCCCTCACATATTGGTGGAATGCTAAGCAGAGGAAAAAAAGCCTGGGGCCCAGGTATCAAATTCAAAGCCTACCCCCTAGTTCCTGACAGCCTCCAACATGGTGTCACCTCCTACATGTTCTGGGATACTTCATTGGAAGCAGCACTTCCTCCTGGAAATGGGTGTTCAAATATCTGGGGCATCTCCTATTTACCCCATGGCACCAGAAAAATGGCATCACTTTAGACATTAGGCTTTCAACAAGTAAACATCCAACTCTAATAGATACCGGGGATTGTGAACCACACGCTCAGTAGCACGTACACTCATGCGCATGAACACATGGGTACACACGCATGCAGTACACATACTTATTTACTTATAGAAAATTCATAGCTCAAAGTTATTATTTTGGATGTTTGAAGCCCTCCCAGACCCCTCACTGCCGACTAAGAGACAGAAGGTAGCCCAGCCGCCCCAGCTGTTCCCCCAGCTGCCCTGTACTCTGGGTTTTAACCTTGTAGCTTCTCATCTCCTTTCAAATTTTTCTGACATATGCAGCCAGTAAAGTATGACTGATTAGTGTCCTTCTATTATGCTTTTTAAGAATTATTTACATTTTAATTTGGAATACATGTAAGAAGGACTTTTTTTCTCGGTCTGATGAGGGTTTTTTGTTTTTGTTTTTGTTTTTTTGAATCCTGTTTTCATACTTTATCATTCCTGACAGAGTTCAAAGCTCAAGGGCCCGGTCTTTGACTCAGTCTAGCTCTGCAGAATAAATTCCAAGTGATCTCAGAAAAGTTGTGTTTTTTTTTTTTTTTTGTTTTTTTGGGTTTTTTTCCATTTATCGTTGGGGAGCTTTGTTCTTCTGTGTTTCTTTGTTTTTGCGCACTATTCGGACCTGGATTATTATGATGTATTGGGTTTGACAGGGCTATAATGTTGGAACAGATGAAATACTGCTCAGGAAGTCATTGAGCAGGTGGAAAATGCTGTTTAATCCTTCTAACCGGAGCAGCTCATGGTGGTATTGAAAAAAATGTAAAACACAGTAAACCAGGTTAGGGGAGCTGAAGAATAGCAAATGTCTCCTCTGTTCATTGTGAGAATGCCCCACGCAGCTTCATTTTACACTGAGCCAGCCCATGCCCCCCAAATATTTCTCCAGTGGCTGTAATGAATTGCGTTGCCCCTTGGTTGTACGAGCGCCCATGTTCCGCTGAGGAGACATATGGTTTCCATTTATTTTAATGTGTCTTTGACATCAGGAGAATTGCTGAGACAGCAGAGGAAAGTGCTTACACGTTGGACTGCAGCCAGAGCTACGGTTATTTACGTGTAGTAAGGACTACCTTTTCCCAGGAAGAAACGATGTGGTCTCGAGGTTATGCGTGTCGAGGTTCTAATGAAGCTAGAGCCACGGGCTTATCTGTTTTGACAATAGCTGTTCCTTTAGTGGCAGTGAAGTGTGTTTCTTGAGCACAAAGTTGCAGTGTTTAATTGCACATGTGAGAGATTAAGGAACCCAGCCCGGGGAAGAGCTAGGACTTATTTTCTCACTGATAATAAAGGAAGAGCATCACTGAGACACTACTGTGCAGATGTAGTATTTTCCATCTGCGATCCAGGCTTCTCACAAAAGCAATTATTTCTCATATTAATATGCCTATTAATACAATTCATATAATATATCATTGCAACTACTAGAATTTGGATTGCCCTGACTGTATCACTGGACCTTTTTATTATTTTGCCGATGTTAGGAGAGGAAAATATTTTCGCATTTTTATTTTTATTCTATTTTATTTTGGTGCCGTGTGCTTACAGTGAGGAAGCATCCTTTAAGAATAGAAGACAAAGTCTTCAGTAACATTTGTTCCGTGCGTAATTGTTAACGTTACTCCGAGAAGATATAACTATTCCCTAGAAATGTGTTATAGTTTGTCAGTGAATAAAGATAGTGGGGGGGAAAAAGCTAAGAGCATTGTAAAGATTCTATAAAATGGTTCTCCATGGAGATAAGGTCATGTGGCTAGTTGAATAAATGAAGCAGAAAAAACAAATTTCCAACCTCTGTTCATGCTTTGGGCGTTGCCGAGCAGAACAGCATACCTAAATTCGCTAGTTACTTTAATAGATTGCGCTTCAAATATTTTTGCTTGCGTGTTTTAATGCAATGTCCTGAGGCGATTTAGAATTTAAAGGTGAAAGTGAAGCAGGAGAGATTGTAGGTCCGGTGTGGAAGTGGTGAGCTGAAACTCATGGCGCATGGAACTCGAGACAGAGGGTGACTTGGTGAAAGAGGAAGGGCATGTGACAGAACAGGAGGTGTGACAGACACCTCTGTTAGTGGTACTGTAAACCTGTTTTACTTTCATAATTTTGGTCTCCGGTACCCAGTGACATTTTAATGGTAGAGCATCTAGCAGTCACATTACACCCTCAAGGGAGATTGAATCCATGTAAAGGGGCCTGTCCAAGCCCAGCTAATTATATATGAAGATGAGAGATTAATTTCAACTTTATAGCCTTAAAGTGCATATTTTGGGTTTCTTTTTCCTACCAAGGATGATCAAAACAGAACCCACTTTTGCAGTCATTCACAAGGCTCACGAAAGGAAGTGCTATCTTCAATAAAAGAAGAAAAATAGCTACGTAGATGTCACCGCGTCTTGCGGGTTAATCATTTTAATTATGCGTGCCGTGGAGGCTGAAAGGTCAACTTGACACTGACTGTCACCTGCAGTGTTTGGAGTTTACAGCAGAATCTGGAGCAGAAAGCTGTGTTTTGTACCAAGCCGAGAATATCAATAGACAACCGCTCTGTTGCACTAACAGGATACAAAGGGAAATGCAGTTTGCAGAGTTCTCAACACCCTGGGCTGTGCCTGTCAGGAGAGACAGAGGAGAGCCGGTCCCTCAATGCAGATCTCCTGCCAGCTCCCGCGGATGGAGCTGACAGATTGAATGGATGAGAACGTGACACGCATGTTCATGATCTTAAACAAAGCTTTTGTCAGGCAGCCTCAAGGGCCAGCTTTCCATATCATCTCCGTTTCTGCCACTCTGTTGGGTTTTTTTTGCATGTATAGGCAGCATCTTTGGCTGCCTTAAAGGGCCCTTGTCTTTTTCACATGGTCTTCTGTGAGAGGGGCGTTTATACACTTTATGATAACCAGTCAAAAGAGTCTTGTTGTAAATGATTTAACTTAGAAGCTACAGTTCAGCAACTTCTTACGCTTGCAAAGTCTCAAGGGTCACACAATGGTGACTATTTTTAACTTAGTATTTAAAATGAGTGAGAGGCAAATCTACTTTATAGCCGAGAGTAATACCCAGACCCATGTATGAATTATAGAGCTTGTCCTCTGGTTAACTGCCATTGGCATGCTAACTGCTTTTTGGGGGGAGTGATTTTATATTTTAGGGTAGTCTAATCTGCTTGCTCACTTTCTAGTACATAGTGGGTAGGGTGTCTTGAGATGCGGAAGAATGGCACTTAGGGGTTTAGAAAGAGAGATGCAGACTGAGGATATAGTTAACTAGTAAAGCACTTGTCTAGCATGTGTGAGGCCCTACGTTCAATCCCCAGTACAGCAGAGAGAGGAGAGAGGAGGGAAAGACACACACACACACACACACACACACACACACACACAGACACACAGACAGAGAGAGAGAGAGAGAGGGGAGAGAGAGAAAGAGAGAGAGAGAGAGAGAGAGAGAGAGAGAGAGAGAGAGAGAACTGTCATTCCCACTGCAGAGAAACCATATTGGTGAGGAACCAACTTGCATTTAAGATCACTTTGAAGATGACTTTTATAATAACAAGAGCAGTGCTTTAAGAAGCAAGGCCATCCCTTGCTTTACCGATTGTGACACTTTTCACTGATTTGGCCCCAGGTAGGTAAAAGGTCAATTTACCTGAAGTACTTAGAGTAATTGGAGTTTGGTTCGTAAGGAGAGTGTTCCCAGTTGCTTCCGTGTTGCCTCTCTTGCAGCCAAGCTTCGTGATGCATCCTCGGCAATACCAACCCTCTGACATTTCTCTCACGTAAAGGAACTGCCCTAAATACTTGAGCTAAGTAAATCTGAAAATGTGACTGGGGCCTGTCTATTAGGAAAACTTCAAGAGTGATTCAGCAGACTAAAAGGCGCATATAAAGCAAGGCAACATTGCCTTTGACTCCAGTTGGAAATAACTCTCGGGAATTACTCTTTGGTAGCAGACTAATTCCCATCCCTCACTTGTGGTTAACGTGGAAGCCGTGTGGGTGATATCCTGCCCAGGAGCAGCCCCGCCCTGACAATCATACCAGGTCGGAGAGAGAGAATATATGATTATCAGAAGTCTGCAGGCGATATTTATAAAGACCAACTTACTCCATTCTCTAGTCCTTTAGTTTCTACATAAAATGGTTTCTGGTGAAATTGGATCCTCTGTAAACTAACCTTCCCAGTTTGGCAATTGTGTCTCACCTTCAGATGGTAAGAACCAATTTCCACACCAATCTCATCTGTGTGATTTTAAAAACACATACACTTTTATTGCCTGGATTTTTCTAACAAGAAAAAAACAAAACCAAAAAACAAGATGACTTTAGCGTTTCATGTTGCTTCTACCGGATTTGCCTAAATTCTAAATGTGTGCACTTAACAGTTCATTGGCAATTTCCTTATGTGTGTCAAGCATAGGAGATAAAACTGAATCGTTGACTTTGTACCTAAAAGATATAATTGAATTTTCCTTTGTTTAACATAAGACTGAACCGTGAGCTTTTAACTTAAATGTTATCAAATTTGGTATCAAAATACACAGTTGCTTCCTGTTCCCACCACCAGCAAGACTTTTTTTTTTTTTTTTTTTTTTTTTTTTGATGGTTGTTGCCATCAGAAGGAAGAAGAGAATCTGATGGTAGTGGCGACCTTGCCGTGGGAGCATTTGTTCTGCCCAGCTCTCTCTGTAGTGGACTCCGGAGTCCAGATCCTCATCTGGGCCACTGTATGCTCTGTGTGTGCAAAGATAACAAAACAAAAATACACGTGCTAAGTGAATGGCGGACTATAAATCAAAATTAATCAGTATAAAGTAAAAGGGACAAGTCAGGTAGAAACTCATGTAGTCTTGAGGAGGTATTCCAGCCTATGAGGGCAGGTAGGTTTGATTTTTTTTTTTTTAAACAATGTTTTGATTAATTTTTTGAGAATTTCGTACAATGATCCTACTCATTTTTCCTCCCTGACTCCTTACAAATCCTCCCCTAACTCCCTACCTGCCCACCTTTGTGTACTCCTTCTCACACTGCTCAGGAAGAAGGGCAGAATCTATTGAAATTTCTTGGAGCCTAATATGATTCAACTTTCACCGATTGATTTACTAACTGTCATTGACTTGATCATCTTCTGATGGTGTGTGTGTTCTAGGTAGTATAGCTGTAGACATAATCATTTTCTTTCTTTCTTTCACTCCTTCCCCCCTCCTTTCACCCTTCCCTTCCTCCTTCCTTCCTTTCCTCTTTCTCTCTTTCTTCCTTTCTTCCTTTTTTTCCCTGCATCCCTCCTTCAATTCCTCCCTTCCTCCTTCCCTCCCTCCCTCTTTCTCTCTCTCTCTTTCCTTCCTTCCTTGCTTTGGCAGGATCTCAGTCCGGCCTGGAGCTCACTATGTAAACAGGGTAGTCTTTCACTTCAGTCACCCTCCTGAGTGCTAGGATGACAGGCATATGCCACAATGCCTAGTTTTTGTTTGTTTGATTGGTTCTTTGTTTGTTTGTTTGTTTTAAGCTCATGTTTTATATGTGATCATAAAAATGCAGACTATTTGCCTAACCAGGGCAACCGCTTCCTTTAAAACATAGTCAATTGTGGTCTAATTGTTAGGTTTGGGTTTACATTTTCAATTCTTCCTTTATATAGCATGATGTAAATTCTGTTGCTTATTAATGTCCTTCCCTTGGTGATGTGAGTTCATCCCTTTTCCAACTTTTGGGGTTTCGTTGTTTTCATTTTGAGAGAGTGTCTCACCCCAGCATACAGGCTTCTGAGTTCCCCCTCCCTAAGAGCTGTCTTCTGGGAGGTAAGTGCAGCATCGCTGTGCTTAGATGCTTTTGTGTCAGGGGAGTAATTGTGGTTGAATAAAAGGCAATAAGCTGAAAGATGTTTCAAATTAGTATGGAATATGAAAACTACCTTTTTTGAAAGTATTAAAAGCCGAGTTCTCTACTCTTTCTTGCCCTTGACCTTTCTGCAGTAAAGCTGACTTGAACTCCACAGACATACAAAGTGGAGTTCATTCATTCTGTAACAGGCACAAATGACCAGATATCAGGGATGTTTAGATTCCCTAAGGCAAATGCGCTAAGTGAATCTAACCATTTTTCCAGATGTAAATAACACAAATTCCTTCCCTCTCTCTTCCTCCCCTCTCCCCCTCCCTCTCCCTTTCCCTCTTCCTCTTCCTCTCCCTCTCCCTTTTCCCTCTTCCTCTCCCTCTCCTCTCCCCTCCCTTTCCCTCTTCTCTCTCTCTTCCTCTCCCTCTCCCTCTCCCTCTCCCTCTCCCTCTTCCTCTCCCTCTCCCTCTCCCTCTCCCTCTCCCTCTCCCTCTTCCTCTCCCTCTCCCTCCCCTCCTCCCCTACCCACTCTCTCTCTCTTAATGACTCCTTGTAGTGAAGTTAGTCATAGTGAAGCCTGGAGACCCATGATGCCTCCTAACTCCATACCAGAGTTAATCTGATTTAATCATCAGAACAGGGTCCTTGATGTCTTCTAAAGTTCTAGAAACCCACAGAAATAGCCATTACACTGGTTTCAGAGTATTTCAATGTGTTGATGTCATCTGCTTTTAGAGCATTGTCTTTATTGTGCTGCTTATAATATTAAAGTCATCGTCAGCACATGCGTGCGTTGCAATCCCTAGCACACAGTAGGAAGCCATATTCATGATGCACTTTTACAGTTTCAGCCCTACCCAGGACACAGCTGAAAAGGGTCTGCTCTCTCCCACGCTTGTCAGCCTCAAAACTTCTCAAAACAGGGTAGTTAAATTAGCTTTGGGAAAGAAGTAACATATTAGGTACATCCAAATGGATAAAAATTTCTTAGAATTAAACGCATTGTTAAAAATAATTTGTCTAGAGAGCCACTGATTTTCTAAAAATATAAGCCACAAATTGTCAGAGGTGTTTATGATAACAACCCTAAGTGACTATATTAAACACTTTCTCCCTGGTCCCTACAGTTATGGCTCTGAACGATAATGTCTTAAGGGCATTGTTTTAGTGATAACGAGAACAGAAAGGTGGAAGGTTCCCCACTAAGCTCCAGAGGGTCCTGCCTCACCTGCCAATCAATCAATGACCGATGAGGGCTTCCCGTCTGTTGGAGAAGTTTTATTTTTCGAGGTGTCTCTTATATCTTGACACAGTCTTCTCAGGTATGAGACGATTTAAGCTCACAGGTATGAAACATCTTTAAATCAAAGTTAAAAACTGTGTCTGATGTTGGGGATGAAGGATGCTTGCAGTAAGTCATTTGTAAGGAGATGGGAATGAGTGTTTACATAATATACATGTGTGAGAGCAGTTTACCATCTGCAAATCTCTTCTGAGGAGCTAAAATAACAGAGAAGATGGGAAGGGACTCAGAGGGTAAAGGATCTTGCTACCAGGCCTGACAAGAGGGTTTCCTAACCAGCCTCCCTCAACATTAGTGAAAGGCATTTATTTTTTTAAAGAAAAGAAGGTAGGTAGAAAAGTTGAATTTTCACAGTAATGTCATTCTTTTGCTGGAGTCTTTTCATTCTGAATTCCAGGCAGAAGAGCATCGTGGTCCAGGTTTTTTCACAGGTGCATCCTATCTAGAAAGTGCTGGCACATAGTAGGCCCTCTATTGGTGTTCATTATATAAATAAACCTAGGGAACAAGATCATCCTAACAGCCTTCCTGTAAGTGTGCACTGGTGTTATCTTGCTGTCAGGGGCCTTCTCCTTCACTGTATTATTTATGGGCATGCATACTTCCCTGAAGCTTCCATAAAAACTCACCGTGAGCAGAGTGCCTGAGATCCACACCAGGCTCCTTTCTTATAATTCTGGAGGCCTAGATGTTGCCTGGGTCATGATTCTTCTGGTGGCATCCTGGGCTGTTTGAACTCAGTGTCCCTGTCCACCTTCCTACGGCACTCCTCCCTGTGTATCTCCACATTCTCTCCCTTCTAAGTCTCGGTCCAGATCTTACCTTTTTGCAAGGCCACCTATCCTATTGGATTAAGGTGACTAACGGTTTCTTTTTAATCTGACTCTATCTGTGAGAATCCTAGTCCAAACAAATTACACTCCAGAGAACTTCAGCCCATCTGAGAGTGCGAAGGACATAGGCTTTAGACCTGTAACAGAATAAATGCTTTTCTTTCTTGAGTGACATCTTTCTTTTGCCAGTTCACAAGACATTTTATCACAGGCTGTAAAATTTGGACATTTTAAGGTTTAAGTTTACTTTGGACACCAATTATAGTAAACAAAATCACTTGGACTCCCTAGGTCTGGACTGTTCTACCATAAAAAAAAGGGGGGACTCAACCAAATCGCCCATCCTGGTGCCCGGCTTCAGGAGGTCGTGTTGATAACACATCCAACTCTCTTTTGCTCACTCTTAGATGTACGCAATCCCTCCTCCATGCCCATCCCACTCTTCCATCCCCACAGCTAATGATAATGGTTCTATCACCAACACATGAAGCACTCATTAACTTGATTTGGCAATTCCATGGTGTAAAATCACTATTGTATAAAAAGAATACAAGTTTATTAATTAAAAAATAAGATCAAGAGGAAGCAGTCCTGAAATATTCTATGGCATTTTTGTTATCTTAATACTTGTATTATAATACCACTGTCTATAGTTATTTAAAGGGAAAGAGGTACTGTTTTACCTAATGAGAGCTATGTTAGATTTAAGTTGTTTTCATAGTGCTGATAAGCTGTTTCTCATGGATGGATTTTTTTTATTATTTTTGATTATTTTACCTTTTCAGAAGTGTGAACAATGCATTTCTATTGACATGCAACAATTGTTCCTATCCACAGAGCAAGCCAACTCTTTTAATGTGTATATTAATATAATGCACAATTATTGGTTGACTACAATTAATATTTTCAAAAACGTTTGTCATTTCTTTGTCTTGGAACCCTTCAGTGCCTCTCTTCTTATTCTTTATAAAATATTAAAGAAGTTTTTATGCCCTATACCCACTGTTCTGTGCTGGAGAATACCAGGACTTATTCCTTCAATTTATTTTGCTAGTTTTTAAAAAAGTATATTCATCAAAAGGATACCCATGATATGGAGGGCTCCATGTTGTGACTTTTCTGATGATAGTATAATGCCGTCTGTATGAAATCCGGAAAACCAAAGCTCAAGGCATTCAAGGAAATGAGTAAAATTCTGCTGCTAATTCCAAAAATAATTGGCAACTCTCCAGAAGTTTCCTTCGAGAGCAATTACAAAAACATTTAAAATACACTCTACTATGCCTAGAAAAAAATATAAGAAAGGAAATTAAAAGGCCTCTTTGCCAATTCTGAGATTCAGTATTTTCCAAGCCTGCAAGGCTCCAAACATTTGGGTCCTCAATAGACTCAGAATTCAGGGCACTCTTGGCCTCGTCTGGGAGCTGCTGCCCTGGGCTTCGCTGACCACCTTCTTTTCTCTTTCAGCTTCCTCCATCCTCAAAAGGGAGAAACGGCTGAGGACGAAGAATGTGCACTTCAGTTGTGTCACCGTGTACTACTTCACCAGGAGGCAGGGCTTCACCAGTGTGCCCAGCCAGGGTGGCAGCACTCTGGGGATGTCCAGCCGTCACAACAGCGTGCGCCAGTACACCCTGGGAGAGTTTGCAAGAGAGCAGGAGCGGCTGCACCGGGAGATGCTGAGAGAACACCTCAGGGAGGAGAAGCTCAACTCTCTAAAACTAAAGGTGAAACGTTTGCTCGCTTTTCGCAAAAATCTCCTATTCTTAGAGCGTCTGAGCCAACCACGTTTCTCCATGGGTCTGACTCTATTTTCCATGACAGACAAGCTGCCCATGGATTACTTTTCTTGTCTTTCTGTTCCTTTCTTCTTTTTACAAAGCTGTACTCTTTCCATGAGACACTTACCTGACATGATTTATTCATCCATTCCAAAAATGCTTACGTTTGGAGATTGCTACATCGTGCACCACCTGTATGAGTGTGCTTGAACTGGAGCTAGCAGGAAGCTAGAAATAAATGTGCTTCCCTGTCTGTGAGAGGCCACATGTTAGTAGGAGCGGAGGATATCAATCAAGCAGTCAAAGGAAATTGAAGCAGAATTTCATTTGGGGCTATGAAGGAAAGTTGTAAGGTGTTATAAAAGTCTTTGATGGGAAACAGATGTGGTCAGGAAGTCGAGAAATACTCCTGGAAGGAGGGAGAGGAAGATCTGACTAGGCACAGAGGGTGTCCAGGGATGTTTGCTGGGCCTGAGGTAGGTGAGTTACATAGACTATGGAACCACGGCAAAGTGTTCCCTCTTTGTCCTCAGGAAGTTACCAGAAGTCTTAAGCACAGGTTGGAGTTGCGGTGCCTTATGACAGTCATGTAATCGTGTGAGAATAGTATGAGAGTGAAGAAGGCTACGTTAAAAGAGCAGAGGAGTACAGTCAGACCTGTCGGTGAAGCAGCTGTTAGAGCTAGCCAGGAGAGAGGTGAAGGAAGGGGAGGTTGGACTGAACAGAACAGAGAGAAAGAGACATTTGAGACAGGGACTTAGGAGCTCAGATAGGCAGGCCTGAGGGATGAGCTGGATTTACAGAGCCAGAGGGACAGTTGGAAACAGGAAGCTGGCTTGCGGATGAATGGCCGTAGGTGACACACCATTGAGTGCTCTCTATGATGTAGAAAGACACAAAAGTATAGGAAAAGGCTGTAGATAGATGGTGAGGTCTTCTGAGACATGAGGTTGGAATACCTTTGTGTTGTCAAGAAGTGTGGGGACAGGGGTTGGGGATTTAGCTCAGTGGTAGAGCGCTTGCTAGGCCCTGGGTTCAGTCCCCAGCTCCGGAAAAAAAAAGTGTGGGGACAGTATCTAAGTTGGAGAAAACAAAATCCAGAAAATGCCTTTGGCGGACTAGAAGCATGGATTTGTCCCCTATTAATGTGTAAGAACACCCTCCCATTGATACCTAATGACCAAGAGAACATTTTGGGAATAGTCTCGACATACCCAACCATTACGGTCCATAAGAATCTGTCACATACCCTTACCATCAATTAATGAAAGCAGAGGTGTGGCGTATGCTTCTGCTTTTTTATATTTTACTGTTTGTATATATGCCTGTCCTCCATTGTGTGAAAAGACAGTGAGTGAAATTGAGCTACACACACCCCAGTTTGAGGAGGTCGCATTTCCTTTCCCAGTATGTTTGTCAAGTATCATTTTAAGTTCCTTACCATGGCTGTTTTTGTTTTTCTGATTTCCGAGTGCTTATTTTTAGCAATGACTCTTAAGTTTGCTTTTCAACTCCACCTTTCCCTGCAAACTCACTCCATTGCCCCCGCCAAAAATGACGTCGTTCTCCAAGTTCAAATAATCCTGAATCAATGGTAGTGGCTGCCAATCAGATTTCTTATTTGCTAAGCCTTTTGTACATGCGATTGAATTTAATCCTCGCAAAGAGCCAATGGAATAAAATCACAGGAACATAGCTGAGATCAAAGGATCACATAGGCAGAAAAGAACTACCTTATCGCCTAGAAAACTGGTTGTCATGATTTTGGTCCTTCTTATTAAATTAATTGATTACCCCATATAGGAACTAGGAAGCACACTCTATCCTCTTCCAGGGTCTGGCGTGTGCAGTGGATTCTAACAACAGAGACTGTAAAGGCATCTGAGAAGTAAAGCTTCCAATGGTGACTGTATGTGTGACTCTGAAGGAATTGCAGCGGCCCTGGCACATGAGGAAGTAAGCCACTTCCGCTGCAGTCCTTCCTCCTCTTCTCAGGCTCTTTTCTAACAAGCAGAACAGGAAAGGAAGAAATAGCAGGAGGACTGCTGGTGACTCATTAGTAAAATTCTGCTTAGGGATAGGTAAGGACAAGAGGTCATCTCAGCAGGGGACACCCAGGCAGGTGCCATTCCTACGGTTTCTTTTTTATGTGGAAGCACCCAGTTCTGATTTGAAAGCATGCAACGTTCCCTTTGGTGAGGTCCTAAACAGAAAGTATTTGGTTACCATCCCTTCTTCCAAATGGCCAGGAAGCTAACAGCAAGGGACTCTGCAGTGATCTGCGCTTACCCTCTCCTAACTCCGTACACATGTACTCAGAAACACATGTTCCCTGAAGCTAACACCTCACAGCCGTGAAGACCGGCGTTCTGAAATATGAGGAAGACAGCCTGTATGTTTTCACGGCAGTTACTCTAGCATTGATTTTCATGATTTACAGGAAAACTATCATGAATTATACTTGTCTAAGGTTCAAATGATCCCAAATTTACTAGCACAAAATGATAGCTGTGCCCCAAATTTCACCAATACTAGGAATTTCTCTTGTAGCACATTTGTTTCCACGTGTGACTTGCTCTGTGAAGGGAATGTCACAAAGTTGATTCCATGGTTTTGGATGGGAGCAACAGAAAACCCTTGGTACAGAGGGGCCATCCAAAGAGGGAATGGATTGAGGAGGATAAGGTTGGTGACACGCCCAGTGCTGTATTCTAGGCACTCAAGCAGAAGCAGAAAGTTACCTCAAAATGGGGTAGGGCTGTTAATAAAACCTGTTGAGACACAGGTGGGAAAGGGAGAGGAAGAGAGAGAGAGAAATGGGTTTTTCCTGAGACGGTTTTCTGGGAGTGTCAGTAAACTCCTTGTGAAGTAATACAGAGCAGCCTGTGTGACACATTGGCTGTTCCCCAAGCCCTCATCATGAAGGCCCAGTAACTCACTGGACTTTCACTTTACCTATTTGAAAAGACAATGGCTTTATACAGCAACTATAAAGTCTTCACACACAATGCCTCTGAATTTCCTGGAGAATCTGCTGGGTTCCAATCAGAGGAACTATTTATACACGCTTCTAGAAGTTTCCTTGTAATGAACGTTTTGGAACTAAATCAAGAATCGAAGTATGGTTTTTTTGACCATAAAGTGCTTCTAATTTGCTAATTCAATTCCTGAGGTGTGTGTTATACAGATATTAAGGAATCGTATAGATTCAGACACTTAGGTTTCTAGAACAAATCCAATTTTATTGGAGGGTTTCAAGTGTATCGTGTTTGTTGGCACTGTGGTTGTTTCACACATTGACTATAAATAAGTAATGGAGAAAAACTAATTGAATAAAACGCATGTTCCTAGAAGAAATAAGTAGCTTTAGGCTTCTAAATTACAGAGTGCAGTTCCGTTTTTCCTGTCAAGCCCATTTGGATGTCACACACTTCATGGTAATCAATGTAGTCATCGTAATACTATCCTCCTTTGCAAATTAAATGCCCAGATTTAATAATCTGCACCACACTCTTGAACAATTACACTACACATGATTCCATCTCTCTTGTCTCTGGGGAATGCATCCAGCAGCTGTTTGCAGGTTCCATAGAGGGTTGGTGTCCTAGTCGCC
Source organism: Rattus rattus (assembly GCF_011064425.1). NCBI lineage: Eukaryota > Metazoa > Chordata > Mammalia > Rodentia > Muridae > Rattus > Rattus rattus. The sequence goes on from NC_046158.1 coordinate 43,461,973, forward strand.
TCCGGTTTCACCCTAGAGGACTCTACTGCACTGCTCAGAGAAATTCAATGTGGCCTCTGCAGATGTGACTTGCCTCTCCTTGCCAGTGCATCCACAATCCAAATCACCCTTTGCTTCCTGGGATTGAGGCTCAGTTCTTCACTTCTGGTTACTCTCTCTAGCTGCTCTGTGGGATTATAGTCTCGTCTGGGTTTCTCCATTGGGTGTTCATGCGTGGTACTTGGTTACTGGCTCCTCGGTGCAAAGTTAAAGCACAGAATGGCCAGCTTTTAATAGTGGGCCCTCTAAAAGTAATGTATCTAGATCATTTTCACTCAAAATCTCAGACTTATGAGGGCTGTAGTTATTTAACGATTACCCATGCCTTATTCCAGTTCTCAACTCCACCTCCAGCCCAGCTTGCCGCATCTCTTCAAAAGTCTTGGGTTGATTGTTCAGATAAAGAAAAAACTCAGATGTCCCTGGGAAGGCATGGGATTAGGCACTTGGGAGAGAAGGATGAATTATCTCCGAAACCCACAGTTTCAACATTTTTAGATGTGGTTTTAATTTAATTCCTTATGTTGCAATTCGTTTTTAGATCTGTCTTGTCTTGTTTGTCATGGCATTGCTTAGAGCTAATTACTGTTCAGAACTTCTGTGGTAGACTCTGTAGAGAAGGCTCCAGAACATACTAAGTAGCAAAGCTTCTAAAAATGTATCTTAAATAGAGGCAAGCTTCAGCACCAGTTGGAAAACTCCACTATGCCAAGTACCTGCTTGGTCCTATTCAGATATATACAACCAACTTTGACTAGTACAGAGAAAATATACCTAACCAAAATAATGGAGGCTGACATGGTGGGTCTCTACTCTATGTCTATATAATGTTCTTAAGAATGTGTTCTTTCATAATATTGCAATATTTTAGTTATTAGGGAGCAATTAAGCACATGTAATCAAACATTTACATTCTTCCTGTACAAGAAATATTACCTTTTTTAATTCAGGAGAAATTATGCATAAATTTTCCTAATTTAATGTGGGGTGCTGTTTAGCTGGAATGAATTGTGTTTTCTTTCTTCCCCATGGCCTCTTGAAATTAGCTAGCAAGGGAATATGTAAGGCGCAGACCTTGTCAAACAGGAGCGATCATGACTGTGTTTTCATTGTGTAGGTGGCTTAAGTAGCTCTTGGAATGCTATTGGCTGCATCCTGCTTACTATTTGCCACTGAAGAGGCAATTGTTGCTCTAAGCCATGAGAAGGTTGAATTTCTAGAAAAGATAAAGTTTATAGGTGGATATTAGCATTTTCTGTGACCTTTGTGGTCCTGAAGACTTCTTAATGATTCCAGATGCCTTACTCATTGAGCTAGAAGGCCACATTACGCTGCGTAAGTTCTGGCTGAAGTGACTAAAATGTTTTAATTTGCCATGTGGCGGTCATAGCTAGTAAACTGAAGAGATAGAATATAAAATTGACCAAGTATCAAAGTGTTATGAATGTTTTTCCTTCCATTTGCCAAAGACCTTGTAAACTAGTCATTCCATGCATGTCTTGTACCCAGTAGCCTGAAAATTACCCTTGTCTGGTTACCCAGAATGAACGACTTTGTTAAGATAGTGATTTTTTTTTTCAAACGGCTTTAACAAGAGAGCTCCATCTTCCACAGAGCAACCTGCTACCATATCTCTTACCTTTCACTCCAAATTGGCACTGTGGGATACAAAATATATTGATTATCAGAAGAACTCCAGGTGTTTAAAAGCAGTGTTGTAGACAGGCACATATCTGAACATCGTTTATGGTTTATAGGTATTTCTGTTCTGTACTGTTAAACATTCCCAGTTCTTCCCACTGAGTCTGCTGGAGCAGGGCTTTTGTTACCCTGGATTCCCCACCTCAGTGCAGTATTGTTCACTAGCACCCACCTCGTGCTACTTGATCTAACCCTACAGATGTACCAGTGTACAGATCTTCCCAGTGTGCAGAAATGTTATTACGTTGTCTGCTCTCAACTCATGTCTGCTCATTCTGTAGGTGCACATGAATAGTCCAATAGCCTTTGGGACCTTGACCAGTCTGTTCCTATTAAGTAAGTAGACCGAGGAAGGAAATAAAAGAAAAGCTAAGCAAGCAAGCAAGAACCTCAAGTTGTTTCAGCCAAATAGGCTTCGTGATATAAATAAAAAGATTAGTATCTCCAGGTGCAGGGCTCTCTTTAAGGCCAGATGTAAAGTTTGGTTTGGTTATGTTTTGACAAACAATCTTCTTGTCCTTATCCAGGGCTTCATTTTAAAACTGTATTTTACAAGGCAGGGCGAAGTTTGAGAAAGTCTGTCAAGGCTGTGATCCTTAGGAGGATGTGGGAGTGGCTCAGGTATCCCCTCGCCATGACCTCAACCAGGAATCCTTGCCAGTAAAGAGCCCCTGTCACTGATGCATAGAAATGTTGTAGTCTCCGTCCTAGACACACAGATACAGCAACCAAAGCCAGTCACTATTTTCAAAGCCATTTTCTTTATCCAACCACACTCGTTAACTAGACACTGTTGTTTTCATGTGAAGAATGTTTATGGAGTCTTCTTGGAGCTTCAAAATGAGTTCTTAGGCTTATACAAGGACAACAAATTCTCAAGACAACAGCGTTGGGCTTTCCAGCTTCTGCACCTCACTTTGAGCTTTTCTATACTGAGGTTCTGCATAGAGTTCACTTGAGCAATGGTTAGCTCTCTCTCATGAACCCTGTCAGTAGTTTAGTATGCACAGCTCTCTTTTATCCCCTTTATGGAGGCCATCTGTTTAAATCATTCTTCTTAGAATATTGTTTTCCAGAATTAGCATTTTTAAAAAACAATTCATTCCCATTTTGATCGTCATTTAATTTCTCTCCCCACGACTCCTCACAGATGTTAGAATGAGCAATCATAACTTATACTTTTTCATTATTGTGAAGCAGGAGTCTTCTGGGCCCGAGGATTCTCACGCGAAGCTGCTGCTTCCTCATCTCTGCTATCAATCCTTCCTGACTTGTCTGTTCTCCTATTTCTGACTGGAAGATCATTTTCTTCTCAGACACTATGAAATCAGAAAAGCAAATAAATAATTATGCTTTTATCTTGGTACCTTGCCTTGCCTTTACCCTTTACTTTCTTCTTCCCCTTACTTCTACAGAGTGTATATATATGTATATGCATATATAAATTATTATAAATAACTATCTTACATATTTTTATACAGTATATATAATTATATATTTATATGATATAAATAATAAAATATAAATATATTTATATCTAATATAAACATACAAGTATATTTGTATTTATATAATTATATTACATATTAATATAATATGTACAATATATTTTATATATTAATGTATTTACTACACCGTGTCATGTTTATTATATCCTTTTTCCCAGCAGACCTGCAGGTCCTTAGAAGGCAGACTACTCTCCATTCTAAAACCCCATACCTGCCGCAGGAACTAGTAGTATTGCACAGTGGTTAAGAGAATCTTTTCATTTACTAAAACCAATTTATTAGCCAATTATGTAAGACTTATCATTACCAAAGTGCTAGAAATAGAATAAAAAGCAAGACAAACAGAAGCTTTGCCCACAGTGTGTGCACAATACAATAGGAGAAATATATGTGAAATCAACCAGTAAAATTAATGTGGTATGATATTACTGTGAATTAGGGAAAAGCTATGCTGGTTTGAAACAATCCAGAATGGATGACTAAGCTGAGAAAATCAAGACTCGCACAGAAGTCACTGAGCATTGGCTAGTTCCTCCTAGCAGTATTTCCATCCGAATTGAGAACCCCCTTTCCAGTGCTCTGTTTTCTTTGGTGTCCTCTGTTCCTTGTGCCTGTATTTCCGAAAGAGAAAACCGAAGGAAGTATGTAACATTCTTTGTCTTCCGGCCCACTCTGGTACTGAGGTCAGCTCTCTGATCGTAACTGCTATCCAGTGATGTTATGTTTGCTTGCTTGTTTATTTTGTTTGGTTGCTTGTTTTTGGTTTTTGTGTCCATGTGCCATGACTATGAGCTGTATGTAATTAGATTATTTAGATCATGACCCATAGCCCTGGTGATCTTGGGCAAACTATTTATCATTCTGGTGCCTCCATTTTCTCTCTAGGTAAACAGATATAGTGATAATATCTACTTTATGAGTCTGATGCTAAATGCAGTAATGCAGGTAAAATTCATTAGAATAGCTTCTGATACGTGGATTCAACAACTTCCTACTATTGCCTCACAGCTGTTTCTATGACTCTTTTCACTTCCACTTCTAATCTTTTTTTTTTCCATATGCAAACCAGAGCAGAGTTAAAAGCCAGGGTTCTTGATAATACTTATAACTTAGAGATATGTGTGTGTGTGTGTGTGTGTGTGTGTGTGTGTGTGTGTGTGTGTGTTGCTAGTCAAATGCTCTGTTACCAAAGTTCATCTCCACACTTTAGTCTTTTGAAACAGGATTTTTATATGTGTCTGGGACTGACCTCAAACTTACAACACGCTTGCTATTTCCTAGATACTGAAATTCCAGGTGTGCACCACCATGCCTGGCTTTTTTTTTTTTAATGACTTGTTGTCAGTTAGTGTAAAAATAATGGGTTCCCCCATAACATTTTCATATATCTATATCATTGAACTGTGTTTATGTACCCCTCATTGTGGTCCTTTTTGATGTCCTTCATTCCCCTAAAAATCCCTCCTCTGCATTTATATCATTCATTGATAGTGTTAGATGATAGGTGATGGATGGTTGGGTGGGTGGATGGATGGATGGGTGGATGGATGGATGGATGGGTGGGTGGATGGATGGATGGATAGATGGGTGGGTGGATAGATGAATGGACAGATTCTGCATATGAGACAAGAGAGGCTGTATTTGTTTTTCTTTTCCCAGTACATCTTATTTCTCCCACTTGCCTCTTTAGTTCCCTTCTTTCCTACCATTGTCCCTCTTCTCCCTTTATGCCCTATGGCATATACAACAACATCTATATATAATAATTTTCACACGTGATATATGTAAATATATGCATCAGTTCTAGATTTTACATATAAAAATATTTGTCTTTCTGAATCTGATTGTCTTTAACTTGACATGATGATATCTAGTTTTATCTATTTTCCTACAACTGATTCAATTTTATTCTTCCTTAAAACTAAGTAATAACTCCATTGGAATATGTCTCCTACTTTATCTAGTCCTGTGTTAATGGACATTTTGGCTGGTTCCATAGCTGAGCTATTGTGAGCAGTGCTGTAACAAGCACTGGTTCATAAGGTTAATCTCTGTGGCATATTGACCTTTAGGTTCCTTTATGTTTACAGCCAGGGTGGAACTGCTGGATCATATGATGGTTCTGGGTGGTGTTTGCCGAGAAACTTTTATACTTATTTCCGTAATGACTGCATCAGTTTGTACTCTTATCAGCAGAGTATAAACATTTTATTTTCCAGATATCTTTCTTAGAATGTCATTTGTTGTCCTTTGTTTTGTTGATGATGTTTTGACCCAGGTTGAAATGGACATCAATATATTCTTAATTTTAATTTCCTAGTGCTAAAAACAGTGAATTTTTTCATGTGATTATTGACCATTTGTGTTTCTTCTTTTGAGAATTGAGCAGCTAAAATGCCCATTTGTTGATTGAACGATTTTAATTTGGAGTGGTTTAATTTTTTTAATGCTTTATATTTTAATGCCTGATTATGTGTACAGTTAGCAAAGGTTTTGCCCATTCTGAAAGCTTTATGTAGCCTCGAACCCACCTCAAAAGTGAGTGTATGTTTGAAAGCGCTTGTTACTGTGCATGCTGCGTGTCTAAACAGTTGTTCTGTGTTTAACATAGAACATCCAATAACAAGTACTTTCAAATCAACCATCCTCAGATAAAACCACCCTATCAGCTAATGAGCATGTTAACCTGTCCCAGCACTGTACCAGGTACCAATGGAACCTTTGAATCTATAAGATAAAGACATAGAATACTACACGAGAATTGTCTCGTTTCAATCTGCACTGGAGAGATCTCAGGACATCTCAGACTTACTGGTGTATCAAATATGGCATCTCATTTGTAAAGAGCAATTTCTGGCTATTCAATGGCTCTGTTTTGAGGTAAGAAAAACCATCAAAAGCATCACTCATATCATGGAAGAAAAGTCCTGTGGAACCAGAATATTCTTACCAGGGAAGATGGCCCTGGAGTAGATGTCTCAGAAAAAGCAGAAGAGGTGATCGTGGTAGAGCCCCTGGGTCTTTGCAGTAGATCTTCAGAGAGAAATAAAGGTGTTGGAAGGGAAAAGAAGAGCTTCTTGGCTTCCTCTCATATTGTTCTCAATGGGGAAAATACATTTCAAGGCAGCATGTGTGACACACCAAATGGTAAAGAGCCTTGACTGAAAAAAAGGGGGGCACGGATTGCAGTGAAAGGTCATGGTAGGGAATATGCCTCAAAGGCAACCGTGATGACTGATCTCACTGTCAGTTGGACTGGATTCGGAATCACCCAGGAGACACATATCTGAGCAGTGTTTCCTGAAAGGTTTAACTGAGGAGAGAAGGTCTGCTCTAAATGTGGGTAGCACTGTCTAGCGGGATTAATAGAAAGGGGAGAGAGAAAGTGAGCTACCTGCTCTCTGCTCCTTGGTCTTCTCAGCAATCAAAGGTTGTCTCACATTCCTGCCCCTGTGCTTCCCTGACATGGTGGACTGTACCCTCTCAAACAGTGAGCCCATCTTCTATTATGTTGCTTTCTGTGAGTTACGTCATAGAGATTAGGGGAAAGCAGCCAATAGAAGCAACATAGAAACCAGAGACTGGGCGATATGACCAATTGACCAAGCTCAACTAGATTGTCCCAGTCTTCATTAGAAATCATCTTGAAGAGTTGCAAGGGGGTGGGGAACTTATAAGATCATGTTCATGTTATAGGTGATTATCAAAAAGAAAAATTACAGCTCTTGAACAAGATGGAAACAGATTTATAGCTACATGGGAAGGAATTTTGATTCTTAATCTTTTATTTTAAAATGATATTACTTGTAACTGAAGGGTATGAATTATACAAGATCTGGAATTTAATTCTAAGAACATTTATAGTCAGAGTAAACTCAATCTTCAGTCAGACATACCAATATTTAATTTTTTCTTAATTGTTAGGTACCAATTAATCATGTAACCCTAACAACTTTACTGCGGTTGTAAATACTACCTAAACATCTCACTTCTTATTCCTTTTCAGAAAAAAAAAAAAAAAACATTGCCCAGGCTGACTTCAAATTCACTGTCTTTTTCTTTCAGTTGTAGAGTACTGAGATTACAGGCCGGTGCTCCTACACTTAGCCTTGGCCTTGGCCTCAATTTGACTTGCTTTAAGATTTTTGTGTTTCTTGTGATAGCTGCCTCCTTTTTATCTGTCTCTTGCCATCTAAGTTGTAGATTTTGTTGTGAGAATGTATCTATTTGTACAAAGTAAACATCATTGCACTGTAATGTGTAGTGAAACATCGTGTAATATAGATAGCACAGAAAGAATGTACCAGAGTCAGCAGCTTGCTACAGTTCACATAGGCCGGCCAGGGATTAGCTAAAAGAGACCCTGGTGCCACTGAGGGAAGTGAAAGGGGACACTTCATCAAGAAGCTTCACTCGGTGAAGATCGAGTGTGCTAGACGGTTTCCATTTGAATGTCTTTAGAAAATCAGATCTTTATAACCGGAAGCATGCAGATTGCTAGGAAGAGGGAATGAATAGAAATGCTAACCGCAACCAAAGCAACATCTTTCTATTGGGCACCCCAGATTAAGCAAGGTATATTATGCCAGGCTGTGGAGAAGGCTCAGTCAGAAAGTCCTTGTGCATAAGGACCTGAGTTTACATCTGGCTCCCACAGAAAAAATAGGGAATGGAAGTAGAGACAGGGGAGTCTGTGACAAACAGAACCTGGGCACATGTTGTTCAGTCAGCATAGCCAAACGGGGAACCCCAAAAACTAAGATGGAGAAGAGTAGACTAAGATAACCCAACATCACCCCCTCACTTACACACACACGTGTACATACATGCATACCTACACAGACATGTCCTGCTATGTACACTTTCTTAGAAATTTCAAGGGGGAAATATAGAGTAGATACTACTAAGGAACAGCGTGCAATAATAAGGCCTTTCTGAGATGACAGGCTCAATTCTAAAAAGTCCCAGGACATAGCTAAGTTGCTGTAGAGGAAACACCACAGTATCCTTTGCAATATATCGCAGTACGCACTTAATCCTGGTCCTTTCTTCTAGGGAGATTTCCCTACAGTACGGTAAACGTCTAATTTAAATTTTTCTCTGCAGGACACTCAGAGTTGGACCGTCTAAAGCTATTGTCCAGTAGTAAATACTTCTATCTAAATACGAGACTCTTTCCTCTGAAGACAGGAGCATGTCTGGCGTCTCTAGAGTATTTTCACTACTTAATGGATGAATTGTCAAGTTCACCAGGCATAGTAATAGTCGTAATTAATGAAATTTAGAGTGTAATAAATTAAATCATTTAGCTACCTTCTATATTTAGAACATCCTTGATTTATTTCTTGTGAAGTTTTTGCCTTTATTACTGGGCTGCTCCTTGCAAAAAATATTTTTGCTCACGTTCAGGGAAAACTTTTTTCAACACGTTTTGTATGAAGAAAACAAGAGGTGATTTCATAATAATAACAAATGAAATTTATATTTAGGGCTTACTGATGGATGAGATTAATATAGAAAAGATATATATGTGTATGTGTGTGTATATATGAATGTGTGTGTATATGAATGTGTGTCTGTGTGTGTGTGTGTGTTCGCGTGTGCATAGCCGAGTAGGTAAAAGAGTGAGTGTCCCCATAAATACAGGAAGCATGCCTTTGCCCGGAGGGAGGTCTGCATGCATTCCCTTGAGAGTACAGTTTGTTTCGGTTGTGGGTTGATGAGTCCTTGCCAGCATTAATCTATGTCCTTGTCTTGCTGAGAGCATGCTGACCTGACTGATTACTTCTATCGTGCCTTCCTTCTTGGGTTGTTCTGGGTAATCACTGTGCTCGCTTGCCATCCCAGCCGTGCACAGTGCGACTTCATGTCCAGCGTGCGTGCTTCTCAGGGGCCTCAAAGTCACACATACTATTCCAAGGACACGGCGGTTGCTGAGGAAGGCAGTCATGGCTCCCACTCAGATGCAGTCACCTCTGATCCAGGGCACATTTCCTCTGACATCAGAGATGTCACTGTGGGCTGAGGGCAAAGACAGCTTTCGCCCGTGGTTGTCTATGACCTCTGGTCTGGTTACACTATGGTTGCCCAAGCTGTATCTGTAGTCACTGACCTTGAGAGATTAAGGGTTGAGTTTAACCATCTTCTCTGACCAGAGCATTTAAAAAGCCTTTTATTTCGACACCATTGTTTTTCCTTCCTCTGACTTCTGCAGTCCCGGGGACGCTCTGGGTGACAGCTCACCTCATCCTCAGCAACACTGAAGTGGGGGATTTTGGACTCTGCCCAAATGACATCCTTGTTTGCTTCCTTGTATTCGTAGATGACCAAGAATGGCACTGTAGAATCGGAGGAAGCGAGCACACTGACCGTGGATGACATTTCCGATGACGATATCGATTTAGACAACACGGAAGTCGACGAATACTTCTTCCTGCAACCCCTGCCCACAAAGAAACGGAGAGCTCTGTTGCGAGCCTCTGGGGTGAAGAAGATCGACGTGGAAGAAAAGCACGAGCTGCGGGCCATCCGCCTGTCTCGGGAGGACTGTGGCTGTGACTGCAGAGTGTTCTGTGATCCAGAAACATGTACCTGCAGCCTGGCAGGCATTAAATGTCAGGTAAGGATTGGGAGCTCAGACACCTGAAGAAAAGCTGTCACATGCCACCCCAGAAAGAAGCAGTCATGTTGTGTATAATAATGTATTTTTTTTTAACGGAAGAAGAAAAATGCTGGCAAGGAAAGACACATAATTCAAGGGGAAAGAAACCCTAATTCAAGGGCGTTCATAAAATGCTTATGCTGTGCGTACTATGAATGCCGATTCAAACTGCAGCTGAGTTTATTGAAGGTGTTTCCTCCCAGATTCGGTCATCACACCAGCCTGTTTTAGCTTTCTTACGTGTAGTCTGGGAGAGGACACTGTCTGTTCCATTTGAGTTCATATTTTCTGGTTCCTCCATGGGGTGGATGTAACAATTCATCACCAGTGGTATTCTTACTGGAGAAGTTCCTAGCTAGATAGACCTTTAAAAAAGCAAGTTCTATTCTACCTTGTTGGAAGTAGGCACTGTCAGGTAAACACTTTAGGCTCTGTCATTTCTGCAGTGAGCGGGTTGAAATGCTGTCAGTCAGTGGAATATAAGTAGACAGATTTTTGTAAACAAAAATTTGCCGGGGGCACAGGCATTTTGTCTATCTGGTTGCCTGTGATGGACTTCACTCTTCCCAGTACTGAGAGGACCCCCAAATGTTCTCCAATGTTCCCCAGATGTTTTTCAATGAAACCTAACAGGAAGTTACAATTTACAGCCCTGACTTGGGGCTGCTATTGTTTCCTTAACCAGAAAAGGCATCTGTCTCTGACTACTGCAACGCCATTAGCTTGAGGAGGATGAAAAAGAAGCAGGGAGAAAACTTTGACAATTTGAGAGTGGCCTCATAAACAGCAAAAGTCTCTCTCATGGCTCGGAAGCTGAAACTTGAGTTTATTTAAAGCATGGCGGGAAGTAGCCTCGCCTGGATGACTAAGCTTTTAAAAAGCTTCAACTTTAAAACTAATTAAAGAGAAAAGCAACAGTTTATCAGTTCCTCGACAAGGTGACTCCCTGGTCCCATCCATCTGAAGTTTAGCAGAGCCCTGCTCTTCCTTTATGCAGAAACGGTTTATATGTATTTAAAGTGAGAAGTTTGCTTAATTCCCTTCAAACGAGAAAGGCAACTGAAAGCAAAGGGCAGTTCCTTTGGGAGCAACTGAAAGCATTTACCCTTTCCATCCTGAGTCTGATGCCTCCCTGACATAATAGGCACGTACTCTACCCCCATTGAGCTAACATTTTAAAAAAATGTATCGTTTTGAGAAAGGGCTTTTACTAAGTTGCCTGGGCTGGACTTCAGCTTGCGGGTCTCCTGATTCCCTGCAGTTACATTCTTTGGCACAGGATGGTCCATTTGGAATGGGCTTCTCTTCTTAGGAGGGAAGCAGGGCAAGCAACCTGCACCCACATATCAAGGGCCCACTGAGAAGACAATAGCAATATGGAGCTGGGTGACCCTACATAGTGTCACCCCAGACTTCCAGAGCAGTGAAGGTCACGTGATAAAAGGCAAGAACAGAGTAGCATGTGATGATGCCATAGAAGTTCCGGGAGAACAGTCTGCATGTGACTTGGAAGTGGGTGGGTGAGTTGGAATGCACCAGAAGGGGACCAGGGTTGCAAGATTGGCAACGAAATCAAATGCAAAAAGGGAAGGGAAATAAATGGAGAGTGGCGAAATACGAAAGTCCAGTGGAGGGCGCGATCAAATTTAAATTCTCAATTACCCTCAAGCCACTGCTATTTTGAACATACATTTAGAAACCAGTTCATTGCCATAGCTTAAGTCTTCCCTTCCTCGGCTCCTTTTACTTGTGGCTTATACGCCATTTGCTGAGACATGAGTAGAACCTGAATGCATTACTTAATTCAGAGGAGTTGTTACAAAGTCCCTGATTTTATTTGGTCTGTAATAGTGCCTTGCTGCTAATCTGTGTTCTTCTTTCCAAGGTGGATCGGATGTCTTTCCCATGTGGCTGCACTAAAGAAGGCTGTAGTAACACAGCAGGTAGAATTGAATTTAATCCTATCCGCGTGCGGACTCATTTTTTGCACACAATAATGAAACTTGAACTGGAGAAGAACCGAGAGCAGCAAACCCCCACGCTGAACGGCTGCCACGGGGAGATAAGCACCCACGGCCCTTCCATGGGCCCTGTCGCTCACTCCGTAGAATATTCCATCGCGGACAATTTCGAGATTGAAAGCGAGCCCCAGGCTGCAGTGCTGCACCTGCAGGAGGAGCTGGATTGCCAAGGAGACGAGGAGGAGGAGGAGGAAGACGGAAGCAGTTTCTGCAGTGGAGCCACTGACTCGAGCACCCAAAGCCTGGCCCCCAGTGAATCAGACGAGGAAGAGGAAGAGGAGGAGGAAGAGGAGGAGGAGGAAGAGGAAGATGACGACGACGACAAGGGAGACGGCTTTGTAGAAGGGCTTGGAGCCCATACTGAAGTCGTCCCCCTTCCTTCTGTCCTTTGTTACTCCGATGGCACCGCAGTTCATGAAAGCCACACAAAAAATGCTTCATTTTACGCTAGCTCTTCAACTCTGTACTACCAAATAGACAGTCACATTCCGGGAACTCCTAGCCAGCTTTCTGACAACTATCCTGAAAGAGATACTGTCAAAAACGGTGCCCTTTCGCTGGTGCCTTACGCCATGACCCCAGAGCGCTTTGTTGACTATGCCAGGCAAGCAGAAGAGGCCTATGGAGCCTCTCACTACCCAGCTGCCAACCCGTCGGTCATTGTTTGCTGCCCCACCTCTGAAAACGATAGTGGGGTGCCCTGTAACCCCTTATATCCTGAACACAGGTCCAATCTTCCTCAAGTGGAATTTCACTCATACTTGAAAGGCCCTTCCCAGGAAGGGTTCGTCTCCACATTGAATGGCGACAGCCACATTTCAGAGCAAACTGCAGAAAATCCTTTGAGCCTTGCAGAAAAGAGCAGATTGCATGAGGAGTGCATTCAGTCCCCCGTGGTGGAAACGGTCCCCGTTTAGTTGCTTAAATTATTCTATTATAGGACCAAGTCGTCTATTTAAGGCACTGTATTGCCTTTGCTGGCGTTGTTTAACCTGAAGACCAAGAATATGTGGACTGTGATTAATCTTTCAGACAGTATTTCCTTCCTTCCTTTCTAGGTTCCCAACTGTGGCGTGGCACAAAATACAGTCGCTATGGGGATTTTAAACGATTTTGAACTGTTTTGATAGAAAATGCTAAATTAAAAAAAAAAAAAGCATATCTCACAGTTGCCTACCTGTCAAACTGTGTGAAACCTACCAAGCTATGCAGACCATAGCTCCAAGTTTTAGATTATCGGGCCTGTGCAAGATCGTTAACTAAGACTAGAACGCAAGCAGATCTAGAGTCCTAATTTTTCGATATATCTGAAGATGATGGTGACTTTTTAAATGTAAAAGTAATTATTGTAAGAAAAAAAAAAGATCGAATCGTTCCCTGTGTATTTTATTTATGGTAGTTTAGAAGTCATGCTTTGAAGAAAATGAACAGCATGTTCATTGAAGCTGAAGACGTGTTAACTAGCACCACAGAGCATGCCCACTGGATTGCATCCGGAATCCACCCACCTTTTTACGACCATGACTGAGCAGATTTGCAAATACTTTCTTAAGGATGAAATAGGCCTATTTTTGCTATTTGGGACAAATGAGTCTATATGTGCAGGTCCTTATGCGGTTTTTCTCTCAAGTTAAGAGTTAGGACAATCCTCTGGCGAGGGTCTGGCTCGCCTCTTTCCCTCCGCTGAGATAGACAGAATTGCCTTTCTTTTTCAAACAGTGTCATCTGGTTTATTACCTTGGACAGCACCTTTAATCTCTACTCCCTCCTTCAAAGTGCACTTTAGTGCCCCTTCATGGTACCTCGTGTGGGAGGGGGGTCTCAGAACGCTTTGAAATAATTTTTTTTAATTATTAAAAAAAAGGTAACTATTGTAAGGTTCATACAATAGAGATAGAGGATTCTTCCAACGACATGAAGGAAAATGACTTGTTTTCCTTCACCACTCCTAGGACCTAACTCAATCCTAGCAGAGAGAAGGCTGGGGGTGGGGTGCGGGCACAGCTTTCAGCACCCCATCTCTACCAACGCAAAAAACATGTAATGAGATGTCCACTCAGTGACTAGCAGGTTGAAGGCAGGCCTGGGCTCACATACTCATTAGGGTTCATTTTCTGGAGCGTTTTATCTGTCAGCAGCACAGTCCAGAGTGTGTTGCCAAGGCAGCCACCTCACGTTCTCTTCCTTAGTCAGAGAATGGATGGAAAGGAAACAGGCCCCACCCACCTCTAGAATGCTTCTCGCCTCAGAGGACTTCGAGCAACTTCTTTCCTACCAGCCAAGCAGCTATAGAACAAGGGTTATGGTTTCCCCTAAAGTAGTCATTGTGCCGAATCCATTTCCCGGTTTTGACCTTGTATTGTGACACCACTTCTCCTACTTTATGGCTATTTGAAATGTAGACACGCTCCTGCTATGTAGCAACTGCACCTCCAATTGTTAAGGCCTCCTTGATGTGGGCATTTGAATGGCTTTCAGATTTCACTTCCTTACAGCATACTATTTTATCTGACCAAGCTTGAATGTGCTTCAGAGTCCTCTGGTGAGAAGCCGCTATTTAAACTCCAGGTGGGGAAAGTATGTTCGCTTGTGGGGTTGTTCCTGCCCTTCTCTACGCCACCTCGTGACTAAATCAACACTCATTCTTACTAACATTAAAAGCACTTTGGGTGTGTCATGCTATTGAAAGCAGCAGTGGGGGCCGACTACTCCTTTTGGTTGATCGTCGGGGCTAATCTGATGGGGGTTTACTCAGATTGCAGTAATATGTCCAGAGCCCTCTGCAGTGTTGCCCTTGTTAGTGTTCGATTTCCAGTTGCACTGCCTCCTGCCTATGCAGGGGCTCAAAGAAGAAATGACAAGAGGCTGTTGTTCCTCCATTCGAGCAGATGAAAGAATTCTGTGTTCTGTATTTGCTGGGCCATTCCAACCTCTGGAAATATCTACTGGCGAGGCACTCACTCACTGGCTATTCTTAGAATGGAGTGTGGGGAGGCCCAGGGTAGTCCTGAATAGGTTCGGGTTGGTTTGGTGAATGACAGTCCACTCCCTGGATCCTCAGAGATGTTTCTTTCACTCCAGCTTTATAGACACAAGGTCTGAAGCATTTTTGTATCTTCTTGGGTCTCTCTTTTGCAGCTTTAGTTTTCCACCAAAGGATACTTCAGAAACAGAGCTCTCTCCCTCTCTCTATTCAGTGGAGATAGAAAGTTTCACTCTGAGGATAATTACCTTTCTAAGCATGAAAGCCGCCATTCTAAGTTTCCACACCCCTAAGTAGACATCCCTCAAAAATCATGACAGGTGCAGGCTGCCCATTTTAACAACAATAACAAATCAAGCCCTGCATACCTTATCTTTATTAAGCACACACACACACACACACACACACACACACACACACACACACACACACACACACACACACCGTGGGGCAGATGGTAGGCAGCAGCTAGGAATGAGTACTGGATAGTTAGTCCCTACAGTACAATCAGGTTCTGGTTTATCTAAAAATATAAAGAGAGGTGAATTTTGAGAGCAAATGGTTGAAAATATTGAGTTAAAGTCACAAGTAATATTAGTGAGGAATTATTTCATTGTGACTACCTTTCCCAGAAGGAACTAAATTGAGAATGCAATGATTCTTCTGGATTGTTCTTCCTGCTAATAGACCTCGTCAGTAGCACTGCCCACGTGCCAGGCAGTGCCACAGTGATTACTGCTTTTCAAAGGGAGAAGAGCAATTTGCTGGAACCAGGTTGAGACACTTTAAATCTTTGTACCACGGAACAACGATTTGACTTGAAGCTGTTGTGTTGCTTCTGCAGTGTATCTAACCAAATCAGAGCCTCTCTCTGCACACAGTTCCCAAGTCAAGCACTATCAACTGCAAAGCTCAATGCTCCACACTCTATCAGTTTAACGATTTGATTCCCAGCTATTCTGGCCACATTCTGATTTACAAGTCAAGTAGCCCGAGCAGCCTCAATCCCCTTTAATGTTTTTTTTTTTAATTTTCATCGGTAGAAAGAAATAGATAATATTTTAAGTCCCTCCCCATCTGTTGATCATCCAATATTAAAATATATGTAAAATCTAATTGTCTCTTTTTTTTTTTTTTGGTAGATTGAAGAGCAGACTTTTTGAAAGCCAGTCTTGTGATAGAATTACATTTTTCTCACCATGCCATGCCAACCACATATCTAACATTTCCTCAAGGGAGGAAACCCTTATAATCACATGACCCAGCAGTACCACCTCCTTCTGCTCATTCCTATAAAACAGCCTGGGTATAGCAACTTGTCACAATTCTCAAGAAATGCTAAGGTTATATTGGTTATATTGTAGCCAAAATTTTGAGTTAGATTTTATTAAACAAGATAGACCATAATTTATTCCATAATAGATACCTCGCTTGTTTTTATTGCTGCCTTGTACAAGCTCTTAATAACTTAGCATTGATCTTCAGAATGTGTTAGATATCCACTTTTTTCTTTTAACAAATATTTATTGAACACCTCCTATATTATAACAACTGTCCTGGTAGCAAAAAGAGCAGGCAACTCCCATATTTCGAAGAGTGAGGACAAGGGTGGATGATGTGAGATGGTCAAGCCTCTTTCAGCTCCTTCTCCATTAGAATCCTCCGTGTCCTGATGGAAACGCTGTCACCAATTCTTCTCTATTCTGTACAACCTGTGTCTGTACAGTGCTGATTTTCCCTAAATTGATGGAACTTACTACATCTTCCTGGAGCTTAGGATATAAGTTTGGATTCAGGGAAAAGACGTTCAGAGAACTGTTCCTTGGATGCAGTGCTATCTAAGAAAATGTCAAATTTATGCCAGTAAAACTCCCACCAGTTTTGGGGAGGAGGGTTGATTAATTCAGAACCCAAAAGAGCTTTAGAAACAGTGAGGGAGGAACATGACCTTCTTCTTCTCATTTTATAAACAGCTATTAAGGTGGCAAAACTCTGCACAGAGGCATTGACTGAAAGAAGATAGGAAAGGAGAGAGGTTATTAGTGACCCCTTTCTTTAGCTGAAGTTACAGTCTGGTGACAGTTAACAGTCATTGTGGTTGACATAGGAAATGCCAAGTGTCAATGGAAGGCACCTTTATGCTTGCAAGGTCAAAATGACTGTACTTTGAGATTGTAACCATTGTGTCCTTGCCACGCCCAGCACCTCGAGTGCAAGGCTCTTGTACTTTTGCTACTAATACGAAATTGAAGTTTCTTGTTACATCACTTCCCTAGAATTAAGAGCTCATGCTGGAGTCACTTCAATGTCACAGCTCTGCACCCACAGTTCAGTTCATCAGATACTTTCTGTATCATGATAGAACTTAGTTGACTGAAGAACCGCAGTTGGAAAACTCACTAAAATGGTGAAAGGAACAGGATAGGGGTTCAGATGGAATAAAAGTTTGGAAGTGATAATGTCTGTGAGCTATTACTATATCTTAACAGAGGTGGGCTGGGGGTTAGTGCACTGGACTTCATAAATGACAGGCACCCCCAGTATGGCTGCCATGGAGCCCAGCTGACCTTCCTATCTGCTGGCCAACATCCAAAGCAGGTATAGTAGAACACAGACCTCCAGCAATCTGAAGAAAGTCTTCAAAAAAGCATGCATATGCACCCGCGCATGCGCGCGCGCACGCACACACACACACACACACACACACACACACACACACACACACACACACACCACTTAATGCTTAATGACGAAGCAACTAACATTGACAAAAGCAAGGAATTTGGAAAAATGTTTCTTTCTTTAACAAATGTGATTCTAAAACAGTCCCGTGTTAGCGGCTCCTCTCATGAATCCTTAATCGAGAACAAGAGACATTGTTTCTAAACAGCACAGCATCTTCCTCTTTTGTCGCCTGTCAGAAACGAAAACCTAGAAGCTGAGTATTGCCTGGGTTTTCTCTAGTACACGGTAGCAGCGTTGATCTAAGTGTATGCCGTCTTGGCAGCCTGGGGATTTCCATTCTGAGTGCTAAATCAGAAGAAGAGGATTTGGGAAAGTAGGAATGAACTCCAGAGTCTAAACCATATGCCTTTTCAGTTCATTGATTATGGGTAGGGTTTTTTTTTTTTTTTGATGCCTTTAATATAGAAGCTGGAAGTTTAGTACCTGCAGATATTTCTTATGTATGGGAAAAGAAATCACTCCAAAGATTAATGTCCTGTGGGTTACTGTTTTCTTTCCTTTCGATTAGCTTTTCACTATATGGGACCATTGCTCTGTATCTGACCCTTCGTGCTTGCTTACATTTCAAGAAAAGACGATTCTATTGTTATTTTATTTCATCTTTCACAAAAGCAACCGACCCTGTAAAGGGGGAGATGATCGATGTTATTCTAGACAGCATTTGTTCTTGGCAGATTTGCTGCAGTTCCATTCCTCTGTCTATCTCATTAGCATACTGATAGTCCAGTCAGTTCAAATTATAAACTTTGTCACATGTACAAGGCCATCTAAGTATCTTTAAGGGTTACTATTATTATTATATTATATTATTATATTGATTAGAAAGAGCTAGGAGGAGATAAACAGAGTCAAAATCAGCCTTGCTTTTGTCAAAACTGATTTCACATTGCTTTCCTGATTCTCAGTTGTAACTTTAAAATATGTCTATAGTTAAATGTCTTATTTCTTCTTTTCAACTTTTTCCAACCTTTTATCTGTCTTGGAATAAACCTAAAAGTTATTTGTTAATGAGTACTTGGAAGAAAACTGAACTTGAGGAAGTCTCTTTAAAATTTATCTAGAACATTCTGTCTGGACTATGTCCTACTGCACACAAAGTAAGACTGTTCACTCTCTTGTCTGGGTCATGTGAACTGGGATAGTTTGATTGTTAATTCTGTGTTATAGAAATATCAAAAGGCAATTTGTAGCACACTTAATCCAATATTTCTTTGCCCTCTTTTCCTGTTGGTCATTAATCTTTCTCCCTTCTCTTAGAAATGCTATCAATATTAAAAGCTAATTCAAAGAACTATGTGAATTATAAAAGTTTATTTAAATATGAAGAAAAGAAAGTGCTGTTTTACATCTAAATTCTAAAGAGGGGGAAAAATAGCTAAAGTTAGGGAATAAATTGTTGCCTGTTTAAAAATCAAGTATGTATACTTGAGTGATACAATTGGACCCAAATGATATCTGGATTTGATAGCTTTTTAAATTTTTATAACTACCAATGTCATTTTTTAAAATTGCAATTAATCACAGTCCACTGCCAGACTACATCATGTCCAACAGGTAACTTGGAACAGCTTAATCTTCTTGAAGATATTCACAGAGGCCAACTAAACATGAATAATGGAAGGCTTCAGAGTCTTCTTTACTTTTCAGTTTGTATAGGCCTGAGCCTAGGAGAGATCTCCAGAGGTCACGTGGCTCGTTCATTGACCTCTGGGGAGGACCGTCACTCAGGCATATCCAACAACACAGATACCCATTTATTCCTGACACCTCTAGGGAAGATGGTTTCCTTGGCAACAGAATCCAGCTCTTTCAGGTTTGCTCTCAATATGAACATATTTTGGCCAGTCTTTGTGGACGAGGCACCTGGCAACAGTCGTGGTAATTTGGGCAATTGTACTGGAAGACTGTAGAGGTTGAGTCCCCCTTCATTTGACGATTATTACCTAAGGCAAATTCTCTAAGTGTCTTAAGAACGCAGATTTGAAAAGAAAATGTAGGTACTCGGATACTTAGTAATGTAACCTGCTTTGGGAAAATAAACCATTAGGCAATTTTTATTCATTTACCTTTTATAAATTATGTTTAGGGGGAGTAATTATTTTATATCCCAGTCACTAATGTCATGACTAGAGTCAAGCGACTTGACTTTCAAACCCTTCAATTCTCTGAGAAGTTACAATTTTAAAAGGAAAAGGCCCTTTTTCTATGTGCTTACTTGTGAACAAGTACCTTCTTGGTGACCTTCTGTTAGTGTAAGCAACAAATGAAAATCTAGACTTCTCCTGGAAAAGATGAGACTGTCAGAAGAATCTGCTACGGAGTAAAATGACTCCAAAGAATCACTCAGCCACCATTTGATCCTGTGTATGAGGGTATTGTGGAAACAATGGCTGCTTACGTTCTCAGGGATCAGTGATTTTTTTTTTTTTAAGTGATTTAAAAATTTGTCATCTTGACTAGGCCTGAAAACTAAAGGAGGTCTAGAAAGGGGTGATACTTGTTTTCTTTTTTCCCCCTTTCTTTTCCCTTGATGAAATCACTTGGTCCAGACACTCCCTGCAGCTTTCAGAGAGTTTTCTGTTTGCGGAAACTCAGACGCAGCACTAACAGGAGCTGAGGACCACCCTGGAAGTCAGTGTTTCTTCTCCGTGGATCTTGCCCAATCTCAATATGGCTGCCTTTGCCCACCAGGGTGCTTGAGTGAAATGACAGCCACATGAACGTACTTTGTCCTCATGAGTAACACTACACGGAAGTGACCCAGTGACACTTTTAGTTTAAAAAAAAGAAAAGAAAAAGTTGCTATAGAATGCTAATGTGATGAATGGTGACTTCAATTTGGCTTATGTTTTAATTGACTCTAGGCACCTCAACAGAAAGAAGTCTGAGGCATAGTTTGTGAAACATGTTTCAAAAGTGTTTGATGATGTATAAGTGCTAGACAATACAGTACAGAAATAGTAAAAGGAAAACCTGAGCCTGTAGATTACAACTCGGTTCCTAAGAAATCAGCCTTTGTTGCGTCTTAGTAATGTTCCTCTGCCTTCTCCTTAGTTTATCTCATTTTGGTGTAATCACCTCTTAAGATAAAGCTATGGATACATATGTACTGGTTATTGCCTCTTAGTGCAGAAAAGGCACTTTGTCCTTTCGGTGTGTTTCCCTCAGTGTCTGTCACAGGGTATATAAATTTGATAGGAAAGGTCATTTGGCATTGGTCAACAAAATATTTTTCACATTTAAAATCCATGTATCCAGTTGGTTTCATAGGTAAAAGTCACTGTTTTCAGTGTCTTTGTCTTAAATCACAGTCTTAGACAGCAACCGTGTCTCCACTTGCAAGCTGCCATGGGAACTTGGTACATTTGAAAACCCTTGTCAGATGTAGTGAGCTGGCAAATCACGTGACACCCCCCCCCCGGGACTCATGCTTCCTTCTGTCTTTGTGCATTAGGAATGCTCCTTCAACAAGGGCAATCTTCTGAGGGTAATTGTTTTAAATGTTTGCTTTTTGGCTGTTGGAAGCTGGCAGGGGGGGAAAAATGCGTCCCTAAAAACTCAGAAAATCCACAGTATGGTAAAGTACATTTTAACATTGATTGGTTTGTATCTTCCAACTGATTTGTAGCATTACCTTTACCCAATAGGTTTTCAATCGATACTTCGTTACCGTTATGTGCACTCTGATGACTTGTAAAATTGGAAGGGAAGAAAATCAAACCACAATCCATACACTCATTTTATACCGTGATGTCATGTTGTCTGTCACAGTTGCTAGACGGATTTCTCTTGTGTACAAGTTATGACATCAAAGATGCCAAAGGGGATGTGAAATAAGCTACAATGGTATTCAACAGAATTTAACCTGGACCTTACGTTGTAATTATTTATTCATATTAGCTGTAGTCTTCTGTATTTATATTTTCAGTATTTATTACAAATGACATGGAAATTCCTGTATTTATTGTGGCTTTCTGTTGCAGTGTGTGTATGTATGTATATATATACATATACATATATATATATTACAAATAAGCATTTTTAAGTCTGATCTTTAAGTTCCTCTTATTAGTGGCACTTGTATTGTGCTGTACTTTTTATTATATATTGTACAATAGCTTGTCCATTTGTTTGCAACAGAGTAAAACTGGTTTCTAAGTTGTAGCCATTGTTGCGTTTTTATTGTTATCTGTGTAAAACTGATGTTCTTATGTCCTGAGCTTTGGTGTTTTCTGCCCTCCTTCACACTCTTAGGCCTTCTAGAATACCTCCTTAAGGCACTAGGCAGATCGCTTCGTTAGTGAAATACAGGTCCTACGAGCAAAGGGTTCTGAGTTCCGTCCCCAGAATCTACCTAAAGGAGGCAGGAGTGGTCCACACACTGGTAGTTTCAGCTGTGCAAAAGCAGAGAGAAGCAGAGCTCTGGAGGCCACTGTCAGCCAAGCTGAGGTAATTGGTTCTGGACTAGCAAGAGGTCATTTCATTTAGTGAGTAAATGTAAACAAGGGCGTGGTTCCGGAAGAACCACAATGAAGGCTGTCTTCTGGCCCACGCACGAGCACACGCACATTCTCACACGCGTGTGCTCCCACCTCCCTCCAGTGTCGCAGATAGCATTCTTAAAAAGCTCTATGAGCAGGCAGTTTCTACCAAAAGGCTCATTGCAGTATCGTTTCAAAGACATGTTAGCTTTATTATGATTGATCCCAAAGTGTAGATGGTTACCTCACTTTTCTTTCACGGTTTCTCAACCCATTCATCAAGTAATGATGTGTAAACAAACAGGAAGACCAAAGGGAACTCAATGTAGATGAAGTTTCCGAGGGTGTTTTTAGGAAAAAAAAAATGAACGAAATGCACTGTCTTGTAACTAAAAAGTGTCTTTTCATTTCATTGTGTAATTTTTTTAATTTTTATTTTTGCTTTGCTAAAAGCTGAAATGAAATGGTTGTGATATGATGTTGAAAACATGCACACACCACGGTTTTTATAGATACCTATCTGGTGGAAGCTGTTAGCTCAAGATAAAGCAATTTTAGAGAAACAGAGCAAAGAAAGACTTCATTCTCAAACTCCAGGACATTGCCTTCAATCAGGAGGTTTCTTAATCTGAACACCAGCTCTATAGTTTTGAGAGTTAAGGGATATGAACTTGTTTGATGATACTATAACTCCAGTTTGATCACTCTGTTTAAATATCTTCCATCCTTCCTGACAATAAAATTAATTTAATCTAGATGACCTGAAGTCTAGATACGATTATAATTCTCCCCAACTGCTTTGTCCATCAGACTGTCTGTTTGCCTCTTTTGCACACCCTGGCCCACAAAATAGAGTGCTTCAGTATCTCACGTTACCCAGAATTCCCCTGTATCTGATCAATCACCCCTTGTGTCACTTTCACACTCCCACAGACAGCAAAATTCAAACCACCATCTATTTATTAAACTAACAAACAAAAAAGACTAATCAAACTTTGGGAAGAACAGGTTTTTTTTTTGGTTTGGTTTGGTTTGGTTTTAAATTCTGTGTTTGTCTCGTCTATGTGAGGTGCAGGACTCTGTTAGGAACAGATCATTACAGATGTTGGCTCACTGGCTAAACACTTGCCCTCCAAGCTTGGAGACCTGAATGTGGAAAAAGAGAAAAGACCCCACCTGTCTCAAACAAGGTGCAGGTGAGAGCAGACATGGAAGGCTTTCCTCTGATCAAATGCACACCACATTGTATGAGCAGTACCTGGATGGGGAGCCAGGGCTGAGGGGGCAAGGATTTGAAACCGAGGTTTACTGCAGGATTTTTGTTAGATATCAAAAAGGAGGAAGTACCCCCAGGAAAAGGGGAGATGACAGCTTTCAATGTGAGCCCAACAAATTCCAGCCAGGTAAACACAGTGTGTGTGTGTGTGTGTCTGTGTGTGTGTGTGTGTGTGTGTGTGTGTGTGTTGGGAGATGGGTGCATTAGGGGAAAAATTGCTCTTTGGAGTTCTCTCTTGGTATCCTGAAATGGCTAGGCCTTTTTAGCCATCTCACAACTGGCCACTGAATGTCACGCTACAGAAAGGAAGGCACTCTGGGCACTCCGCTGTGGAAGGCAAACCTGCAGCAAGCAGAGAGGTAAAGCGTCTGTGAACAGCAGCCTCTGAGGCTGGGACAGAGCTGTCCTTGTAGGGGACTCTTAAACTGTACCCCAGCCTTGGGTCTTGCCATCTCTTCCCCAGATCTTACATCTGGAGGAACAACACCCCCAGGATTCTACAAGTCTCTTTTCCTGAGGGACACTTAGAAGATCAGGGTTCACATAAACCACAGCCCTTGCTACTCTGGTTGTTCCTACTCCATAACTGATACTCATCCACATCTCTCTTTCATTGTTAATTCCCACTCCCGTCTTCAGCATCCACTTCTCAAAGCCCTAATGATGGCTTACAGGTGACATAGTCCATGCCCAAGCATCATCTGTGTGAACCGCTTTCCTGTTCCCGTGTATAACAGCAGGTCAAGTACCCTGACCAAAATAGTAACTGTCCACATTATCTAAAATGTTTAGATCTACACAGCCTTGTATAAGCCACTTGGTGCCTGGTAAAAAGTGTACCCTTAAAGAAATGGGCCCATTAGTCTTACAGAACTTGCTAAGTTGTCGTAGAAGAACACATTTGCTTCCCAGTGAGTTCTGTTAAGGAAAGCAGTCTGGCTTCCATTTGGGGTTCTGCACAGAGTTCTTCATGAGACGCATGACTGCCCCTCAGTGTCTGTAGGAGAGCTCTTCCAGGATCCCCATGGATTTAAAAGCATTATGATGCTCAAGTTTCTTACACGTAATAAAGGAGTAATATTGCATGTAACCCGTGTGCATGTTCCCATGGGTCATACAGCATCCCCAGATTACTTTTAATACCCAATACAATATAAATATTGTGTATATGATAGCATGATATTGCTTAAGAAACAATAACCAAAACTCTAGATTTTGGTGACAGATAATCATTTTTTTCAAATATTTCCCATCCATCCTTGGTTGGCTGCATGGATGTAATTGAGCAGGTACAGAAGGCTGGCTACATCACCGTACAAAGGTGCACATAGTACACCTGGAGCATAAATAATACTTCACTCTTGCAGAGAGTTGCTGCCAAATTTGCATCTCAACTGCACTGTCAGTAGGCCCGTCTAAGTTCAATAAGCTCATTCTGTCCTGATCTGAGGCTCTGTGGGCTCTCCGATCAGAAGATCAAATACAGAGCAAGGTTTTGAGTTCCCACAGGTAAGAAAAGCAAATTCACACTTAGCCTTTTTTCCCCATTATTTAAAAACAAATCCCAAATAGTTTTGATCCTTCTGGGATAGAAAGGGCCCCGGTGATCCATTGGCCACTGAGTCTCTCATTAGACTTCAGGAAAACAGTAGCATCCCAAGAGCTCAGGATGGACCTCTGTCCCTGAAATCTGTACAGTTGGCAGCCTCTGGAGTTTATCCTCCCTGGTGAGAGTAGGTCATACTCACAGACCAGGCATTGTCTCCCTGTCTCCCTGACACCTAATCCTGAAGCCTGCCATGACAACACTGGAGAAGCCTAGGATCCAGGCCAGCTGCTGTCAGCTAGCCAGGAGAATCAGTCCATATCAGTGCTATCCAAAAGGGATGCAATGTGAGCCCCTAGGATGAGCTGCGTGCTATTGTAAACTTTCTCAGAGACACATTTTAAAAGGGAATCAATGTTGATAACATTTTATCTAAACTAATATGTATTTTAAATGCGTGATCAATATACAACTACTAGGAACGTTTCACGCCCATGTAACTATTTGGAATCAAGTGCGTATTTGATACTTTGATATATCGGCCTGGAGTCATCACACGTGGCTAGTGGATGCTCTATTGGACGCCACAGACCGAGGGCGTGATTCATCTACTATGGAGTGTGCACTCTGGTAGTAGTTTGACATATGATGTAAATGTATTTACCCTTCATGGCCACTCAGCCATGCCCATCCACACACTAGTTTAAAGACATCCTTGCCCTGGTCTTCTAGTATCCTTTTGGTCTCTGCCTAGTCAGGCACATTCAACTACCTCAACTCAAGTTCATGCATGAGGACCCACTTCTTCCACACAACAGCGTTCGAGTGCACCCCCAAAGCTGTGTGCTAGGGGTTTTCCTTGCCATTGTTCTCAAAGCTATTCCTGGGTAAGGCTGGAATGTAACTTCCATGCGTTTCTTGGCTAGTTTAAGAGCACTTTATAAGCCAGCCCATCCACGAGTTATAGTCAAATGCTTATTCACCTCCACCAATTGGCCATTCAAGATTTTCTGTGAGGAATGAGCTGAGGAAGAGGGGCTGGAAAGAGTGGTGAATGCACAGAGCACAAGTCTCCTGATGGAGCATCCATGTGCCTTACAGTTCATGCTGGAGCCTCCTGGTTTGGCTTGTAGGGAGCATCTGACAATAGAAGGCCATCAGTTCTGCATTTTCTTTTTTTTTTTGGTTCTTTTTTTTCGGAGCTGGGGACCGAACCCAGGGCCTTGCGCTTCCTAGGTAAGCGCTCTACCGCTGAGCTAAATCCCCAGCCCCTGCATTTTCTTCGTAATGAAAGTGTTTCTGGTGTGTAAGTGTGCACATATGTGGTGTGCCATGTCATCACAGATGTTGAGGTCAGGGATAACATGGTGAGATGCTTCTCTCCGTCTAGCTTGTGAGACCCGGGGATTGAACTCAGGTTGTTGGGCTTGATCGGGAGTCCCTTTACCTGCTGAGCCAGCTCTGTTTTCTCCTTTGACTCTGTCATAAGACGTGGTTTCACAGGTACAATCTCCCATTTAGTCTCCACGATGCTCTGGTAACTTGTCAAGAGGTGTTTTTCAAAAGATACATATCCATATCTTACCTTCCTCATTGCTGTAACAAAGAAACTTTGCAAAAGCAAATTATGGGAAGAAGGACTTCCTTTAGCTTAAAAACATAACATAATCCACCATGTCAGGGAAGCCTGGTGGCAGGAGTATGAGAGGGCTGATCACATTGTACCTGAAGCAAGGAAACAAGGAAAATGGAATAATATTTAATAGTGCCTCCTCTACCTACTGGGTTTGTCTATCAAAGTTAACCAAATCTAGAAACTCCTCATACACATGCCAAGAGGTTTGTCTTCATGGTGATTCCAGTTCCCAGGAGTTGGCGACCAAGACTGAGCATCACCTTGTTGCTACAACTGGTACCACCTTGATCTCAGGGACTTGGTCATGGTCATCTCATTAGCATTTGCAATACTTGATCACAAGATCTTCACCCATCCTCACTGAATATAACATGTGCTGGTCCCAACCTCAGAGCTGGCAACATTATACTAAGTACCAGCAAGAAACCTTTCCTATTTTCTGTTCTATGTGATGCTGTCACCCTTCACATTGACTGGTCAGAGCAGTGTTCCTGGATGTGGAACATGTTGCATAGAAAACTTAAAGAGGCTCCCCTGGTCCTGTGTTTTCTGTGAATGGTAGGAGATGTGGTATGATCTTCCCACCTCACAGGAATCCCACAGATTATACTGCTGTGACAGTCCAAAATAAAAGGCTTTATCTCCTTTCTTCCATACTGCATGTGTTTTTATTAAAATGACTCCCATAATGACAACTTATTGTTCCTCTGATCTGATGAACATGATACCATGAAGGATGGAATCCTGTGGAATATATGGAGAATTTAGATCTCTTTATATCACTTTCCCTCAGAAGAAGAACCAGACAAATGTTATTCATTCCACAGTCTTGCAAATAATTCTGATCCTCTTCTCCTAATTGGAACAGAAAGGGACACATTTCCTTAAACAGTGGCCTTATCCAGATACCTGAAGTTACTTAACTTGTTTCAGCAAGTATACCCCATTGGGCACAGCACCAGTACTGACACGACTGAATTCACAACACACCATCTCCCTTCTTCTGGACGTAGTAGTGCATGCTTATACCCCACACTCAGCAGACAGACACGAGAAAACCACACATTCGAGCTCAGCCTGGACTCCACAGTGAGACCTTGTCTTATTAAGTTTAGTTGTGGGGGGTAGTGAGAAAAATAAAACCAAAATCATTCCATTCCCTTTTGCAAGTTGTTTTCTACAAGGAGTGAAGATGATTTGTGAGGACGGCGACTGCCGCAACTTTTACATCCTCAAAGATACTCTCAACTACTTTAGGATGCAAACTTGACTTGACTCACAAACTTGAGTGGGGTAGGGATGGCAGAAATGGCTTCCATTTGCCTTCCCCTCCGATTATGGTCCTTATCTCACATACAAAATGTCCCGCATATGCAAAATTCATCCTGCAGATGAATGGACTAGACTAACCTCAAACATTTAACCAAGGAAGCATTCACTGTGGAGGTCTAAAGACCGAAGGACTTCTGGTCAACTAGACCTTAAGCAAGACTCAGTTTATCACCTGGTCTCACATGTCCCATTACTAATGGAATGACCACAGTGATGATTCAAGTTCTTTAGTCAATGTCAATGGTCCAGTGTCAATCAGGTTTTTAAATATTTGAGTGTTCCTCCTTTCCCTGCCTCCTTGTCAAGCAAACAGACGGTTGTAGGTTCCTTTCAGAAAGGACGGAGGTCATTATCACTCACATGCTGGATGGGAGATGACCTTTGCTCCTCCGGAGCTGGACTCTCTTTTGGCCAGTGAGTTTTGAGTATGAAAACTAACTCATATCTAGAGAGGTGGAAAAGTTTACAATGCCTTATTAGGATGGTTACCTGGGCTAATAGTTCTTGGTTATTTATTCTAACTTCTTATATTGGGCTTAACTGAGAAATAAATATCCTTTTATACATATACACGTGTGTGCATGCACGTGCACACACACACACACACACACACACACACACACACACAGATATTGTCCCTATTGATATCTGGTTCTATTAACCACCTTCGAATGTTCTCTATCTCATTGTCCCTCCAATTCATTCCCATGATTGCTGTCACCTGTCTTTAGCCAGTGAGTGCCACCACTACCAGTCCTCTATTGAGGTCCTGTCATCCCATTTGGTGTCAGTACTTCAAAAACCACTGTAATGATGTCCCCAGTTCGAGCCAGGGAGCAATCAATACAGCTACAAAAGCTACCTCACCAACTGTGTTTAGGGACAAATTCCCACAGTAAGTGTTGCATGGCAATATCTGGAGATGCGGAAGTGGAGTTTGACATATGAGGTATTTATTTGATTTCAATACCTGTACAAGACATTGGGTCACCTCTTGAAGTTCTTAGTCTCTTAGTTAATAAAAGAATTTGAGAACAGATTCAAACAGAAGCTTGAGGACAAGTTCAATAGCATTAAAACAAAACAAAACAAAACAAAAACCTGAAGGACAGCTACCTGGGGAGGGAGAAGAGAAAGAAGAGAAGGGAGAAAACAAAACAATACAAACAAACAAAACAAAAAACAAAACAAAACAAACAAACAAACAAACAAAAAACCCAAAACACTCCTAGTGAGGCCAGCTTAGAGGTCAACCACATGGAGGAGCTGCAAGCAAACGTCAGGGAAAGAAGCTTTAGAAAAAGAGAGAAAGCAATGCCAACGTACTAGAGAAAGCGCACCTAGGCTGTGGCCAGCATAAGAAAGAAAAAGCAAAGAACACAAAAGCAGCAGCAGACCCAGCAGACCACCATGGTGGTTGTAGGGGCTTCTGTAAAGGCTGGAACCGGGGAAGGAAAAGTACTTTACCTCAGTAGAGCGGTGAGTGTCCTGCTATCACTTTATCTTGGCTTGAGATGAACCTGCGATTCTGTGGGCTGTTCCCGTGTTCAGGTGACTGACCTGCCCAACTGGAATGCTCATCTGCCCAGGCCAGAGATTCAGTTCTCTTCACCAGAAGGAAATGGTTTCCCCCAACAGCAGCTGTCACTGCTGCTGTGACACAAATTGGAGAGGTATAACCGGGACTTACAGATACTCAGCTGACCCCTGAGAGGTCCAACACACATGAGAGTTGTTCCTCAGCCAGCGGAAGCTACACATCACCTGCCATGGTGTATCACCGCATGTGACGTATCTGCACTGGAGCCCGAGAGGGTTGTGTTTGTCCTAGAGCTGAGACCATTTCTGAGGGATAACAAGTCAATCCTGAGAGAAATATTCCTGACGTATCTCTGGGTGCTCTAGCCTGTTCGTCATTTAAAAGAAGGAATAAAGATGTGTGGTTTCTTTTTTTTTTTCAATCTAAAAAAATCTAATGTTAAAGGGAAGAGAAGGGTGGAGACTTTGAACTCAGGTTTGAAAAAAAAAAATGAATGTGTTATTTACTGGTATGAGGTTGACCCTTCATGGTACTCAGACCCCACATGCAATAGACACGAGTTCTAATTGGTGCAATTTAAATGGAAACTCACTTACTAGAGTATGTAATAATGTTCTGAGGAGAGAGGTAACACTAGTAAAAACCACAGTAAAAGAGGCCTAGTTAAAGGAACTGACTGTAGTATTGGATCGTTCAGGTACCTAAAGGGCTAAGAAAATATTCCCTTTGGAATCAAAGGATGAAAGTCTTGGAGGAAAGGCATGGCGGTGATATCAGAAGGACAATTTTAATAATTAAAACCAAAACAAAAAAGCAACGCAGATATAAAGTTGGGTACAGGCAGCAAGAAGCATTTCTGATCAAAGCAGCCAGGCAACACGAGAGGTCTCCAATTATTAGATGTAAGGCCACGAGAGGGAGACAAGAAAGGAGGATTATGAAGTGGGTGACCGGTCATCGATGTCCTTTCAAGCCATAGTAGGACTTAACTATTATATGGCAAAGTGGTGAGAAGCTTGGCATTTTAAGACGGTGAAGTGGTTAGAGGGAAGATATAAGACAGGAAGCGGTTGGGAATAGCCAAGGCGTCTGTCTGGCTCACCTCTGTCTACAGTACATGGCTTTGCACCTGCAGTCAGATGCCCTGAGTCCAAGACAAATGAATAAAAGCCCAGCAATGGCTGGGGGAATACAATGGGTTCAACTGAAGAGCCCAGTCAAGGATAACAGAAGGATTTTTTTTTTTTCCTTTGCTCCCTCCTTCCTCAGTGGTGTGATGGCTGTGGACTAGAAACACCGAGGAAGGAATGACTGGTGGCTGGAGGAAAGGACAGCAAGAAAGAAGGAATTTGAAAGCCCCACTAATCACCTTCCTCAGTGAGGCGCTGTCTGTTGAGATTTCAACACGAGGCCTCCCTTCCTGTGCTTGGCAGAAACCTCTTCCGTGCACACGGGGTCACCACTAACCTGCTAGTATGAAGCAGCCTCTGCTTCTTTGTCAAGTTCTCTCTGAGAGAGCAAAGCACTAAGCCAATTACTGAGATCATTCAGATGAAAATTTTACTTTTGCCTGAATTAGCCAGAGAATCGAGGCGTAAATGGACCTTTTCACTTGACTGATTGGGATAATTGCTTCGCTTTGCTAAGGGAGACCTATCTTTGGAAGTCTGTGTTTGGCCACCAAAACATGTTTGTAATATCCATTATCGACGTTTCTCGAAACAACCATGCGTGGCTAGTTGCCATACTCAAACGCTTGTCTGCAGGCTTTTGAGGTTGCTGAAACAATGGGGGAGGGGGGTGGACGGTATCTCTGAGAAGCTCAGTTGCTTGGATTGTTTCCTTTTCGGCCATCTCTACAACTCGTCAGCTCAGACCTGCTGAGGAGACTAAATAACATCCAGGGAAGTCGGGGTTGGGGGTTGGGGTCGGAGGTCGGGGGATGGTGGTGGTGTGGCTGTGCAAGTCAGTTCAGTGGAAACACACACACCACACACACACACACACACACACACACACACACACACACACACGGATTACCTCCAGGTGCACAGGAACAAATGGCTGTTCCTGAAAGGACTGGGTGGGAGGACTTGAAAGAAACATGTAATTTACATTTAATATTGGAGGAGTGAGAGGAGTTCATAAAGAAACCTGAGCAGGAGCGGACAATTAGAATAGCAGTGGGACTGGCAGCCAAGCCTTTGGCCTGCGTCCTAGGAAATAGAAGCTTTTGCTTAACAGCGTGGAGCACGGGAAAGAAGCAATCGAAAGCTCAGTCTTGAGCTCTGCGGCAGCCTTTCCTGCTGTGGCTGTGATGTGAGCCTATAGGGTACAGCGCGGTCGGCAGTGGCCTAGAAAAGCAACTGAACAAGGTGGGCACCAGAGAAGCTGCGTAGACATCAGATCTCTGTAATCACTTTGTGATGGCGCCCCTTACTGGTCAACAGGCGGAACACCATAGGTCCACATCCTGAATGGAATGAAAGGTTTTCACTCAGGTGGTCCCCGGTGCTTCTAAGTCTCTGCGTGTTAAAAAAAAAAAAATTATTGTGTTCTGAATAATGAAATTGAGGAAAGAAGACAATAGCTGTGGCTTCTGTAAAATCTATCTGCTTTATTCTTTGAATTGTGTGTTTAAAAGAGTCAAATGCTAAGTTTTATTATTATAAAGTGACTGCTTTAATTGTTTTAATGTTTTATCGAATGGATTTTCAAACCGCGAGAAGACATATACAAACCACAGAACTGACCTTTCTCAGGTAACCCCCGGCCCCCAGACTATAAGGAAGTTGGCATTAAAATAACCACTTTTTTTTGTTCCTTGGTACTGTTTTATTGTTTGAGATATTGCTTTAATTATGACAAATATTGATGCCCTCAAGGAATGCTTGACATTTTGTAACAATCACAAGTCACTGAAAATCTGCTTTATTAAAATATAGACGAACTGAGAAAAATCAAACCATTGTATCTAAAGTAATAAAAATTGAGTGTTTGTTTATATTTCACATTGTTCTGAAGGTCATTAAAATATCAAATAATCCACAGAGCATATCTCACTTTTTTTCTCAGCAGATTTACACAGGGTGCCATTTACGAAAAGTAAGGCCTAGAAGATTTTCCTTCATAACCTTAATATCACGGTACTGGCAATATTCAATATTTTGTGTATATCTTGATATCGAGAAGTCTTTGGAGACTAGGTTAGTTACTTGTATTAGAACAACGTCTTCTTTTCATATGAACTAAAAACAAGCTATCTTACTGTGAAAACAATATTAACACAAGAAAAGTTTCCACAATTATACATCATTTTTTAAAAATCTCGGTAGATTCTTCAGTAGGTAGATACTCTATTCTTCAATACGTAGAACAATTTACCTAAAAATAATTCATTTTGGATATTTCCTGTGCACTATTATCCTGATATGTTTTAGTCAGATGATTCTGGAATGTGTTACAGAAGCAAGGGAGCTTCCAAAGCCCCCATGGCATCAACTCTGGTCTGCCTTCAGGCCTGCCCTGAATGGGCAAAGCCTGACCCTTGTTCTTACTCCTCAGACAGTGGGACTCAGAGAGTTTTTGCTACCCTGGACACTACGAGAGGAGGACGTTCACAATGTCCCCTTAAGGTTTCTGATTGGGAGTGACATGTGTCCCTTCCACTCAAACACTGCAAAGTCTGTCACACTAACACCGAACTGGATTTTAATGCCTGTTATCAAGTGGTCACCCTTACAAGTGGTTTCCTACAAATGAGCTCTCACCATTCACAGAAGACAAAGGGATGGGTAATCCTGCCCTGCCCTGTGCCTGGAGAGACGACAGAACTCGCAGGGAGCAGCACCGGTCTCCCATAGGAATCAGCACACTGACAGGATATGGTGCGATTTATGTTTTGATTTTTTTTTTTTAACAGAAAGAGGCCTAACAATTTATCCGCTGGTTAGGTTTAATGTCTGGACTTCTTTCCAGGACTTACATTTTTACTGAAATAAATTGAGCTTAAATTGAGCTCTTGGGAGATGTCACAGTGATTGACTGATTAGATTGTTAGGGCCACTCAGGATAGGGGGGAGGCACCAGCGCCATGGCCCAGGAGCTGCTGTTTTCAGGTCTCTGGCCTCAGCTTGAGTGTTGTCATGGTGACAACTGCCAGCAGGAACCTACAGGGAGCCGGGTGGCCGGTGGCCGCCTTGGCTGCCAGAGCTGTGTGTCAGACAATGTGCCATCCCCCAGCCTTTCAGAAATAAGCAGAATGGAGTCTTTAGCTGGGCTGTTCTCTGCTTACTACCTAAGGGGAGATTTATTCTTGCTTGAACTACCAATTGCCCACTGTCAGTTCAGACAAAACAATTCCACTCCCTCCCACCCCCGTATATTTTCCCGTATGCTTCCTCTCCGCTGATTTTTTTTTTCCATACAAGGCCTCCCTGTTCTCCCTTTTCAAGACATACAACTAACACGGTTAATAGAGAAACCTCAGCTCATGATGTTAGGTATAACAGAAAAACAAACAAGTCCTCTAGCAGTGTGTTGCCTAACAGATCTTCCGAAGTGGTGTAGGTTAAGTGTCCCGTGTCCCGTATGCTATGCTGTTCAACACACCTGCTGGGAGCTACTTGAAATGTCTCACTTGGCGTGCATCCAGTACAACCAAGGAGCCTTATTTCCTAGCTGGCTCTACCTTAGTTTACATGTAAGAAGCTACAGATGGCCGGGAACACTGAATAGGGAGCAGTTTCAGGATTATCTTTAAACTCGACTGCCTGGCCAGAGAGGAAACATAGTGCCTCACTCAACATTGTGTACACACTGCTGTCTCTAGAGCATCCGGAGTTGCTGAGAAAGGTGTACGGTAGCATTCTCTAACTGGTTCTCTACACTTAACTCCCAAGTCCTAGTCACATAGCTAGAAAGCAGTAAAGGGGGATAATGACCTGAGTAGTTCAGGTCCTAGCCCTTTAGAGGCAAGACATATGTGGGAAAAAGCTGCCATTTCTCAATGATTTATTACCTACGTCATTGTGAGTCTGAAGGGGAGCCAGGTACTAGCTAGAAGACACCAGTTCTGATCCAGGTATATTTATATCTACATCTATCTATATGTCTATGTCTATCTATATATATCTATACCTATATTTTCATCTATATCATCTCTATGTCTATATCCATATCTATCTATAGGTATGTGTGTGTGACCAAGGATGCTCAATGAGATAGTTTTTTTAAATTTTTTTTAATTTTGTTTTTTATTGGTTATTTTACATTTCAACTGTTATCCCCCTCCCTGGTCTTCTCTCCACAAACCCCCTATTCCCTCCCCCTCCCCCTGCTTCTATGAGGGTGTTTCCCCACCCACTCACCTACTCCCTCCTCAGCACCTTAGCGTTCCCCTACACTGGGTCATCAAGCCTCCACAGGACCAAGGGGCTCCCCTTCCACTGATGCCAGGTAACGCCATCCTCCGCTACATATGCGGCTGGAGCCGTGCGTCCACCGTGTGAACTCTTTGGTTGATGGTTTAGCCCCTGGGAGGTTTGGAGGTAGGTATTTTTATTTTTGTTTCTGTTTGTTATTTTTGCTGGTGCTCATCTTGGAGCTTTTCCTAAAATTCCTCTTCTGTATTAAAAGGGACATAATATTTAGCGTGCTTGCCATATGCCAATGCTTTACCTAAGTCTCATATGTGATTTTTAGCAACCCATAAATTAAGGCTGTTTTGAGCAATACACAATTAAGCTGAAGCTTAGAAAAGACAAAGCACCTAAGAGTTTCCAACTAATAGTTGAAAGAACTCACATTCATTCAGAGTCTCTAGAGCTCCGGTGGTTAGGAAATTCCACTCCAATGGCTCTAACATCTCTTCCAACTTTTAATTACCTTTTAAATGAGTGCCACATATTTAAACAGGTTGGACATTTCTCATTATACTCTGTATAAAAGTGTGCTAACAGCTATAACTATTAGCCAAGTCCAAACCTGTACTCACATAAGGTGCCCCAATCGGGCCAGTGGGATTTTTATCTTGGGTTTGAATTAGAATAACCTTGGACATTCGTTAAAAAAAAAATAGATGCGAGGGACTTTCACATGGGTGGTTAAATCAGAATCTCTGGGGATGGGGCCAAGGGACCCACTTATGTGATCTCAGTGAGCAGGCTGAGGTGAGAACAGGTGTTAGAGAACACTGCCCACATCAAACCACCCAGTGAAAGTTCAGGAATCCACTTCCAGGATAAAGGCCTTCCGTGTTGGTTGACCTACTTTATGCTGTTCATTCATCCTGGACAAGCTGCCCTGTTCACTCGAGGAGGCCATCTTATCATGCAAACAGGACTCTGCCCTTGAAGACGACAGTCCATGATGCCAAGGGATGGTCCATCCCTGCTGAGAGTTCAGAAGCCTCTGCCACGTGAAGAACAGGAAAGAAAGGGGTGGGAAGAAGATGAGTGACAGGAGAGAGAAAGTTTTGGCTGTCTTACTCTGCTTCCTCCCCATGGTCACAGGTGTTGTAACAGACAGTGTCCATATGCGGGATGCAATAGCATTGACAGGGCTTGCCTTGAGCAGACAGTATGAGAGTAAAGCAAGGCTTAGGGTAGTTGCATTTCTTCAAGAAGCCAATGAGCTGCATAACTCAGGCAGTTCTCAGGCTAAGAGCACACCAGATAAACATTCACACCTAACTCAGATTTCCTTTTGAATTTTGATCCAGATTTGATGCGGAGCTAGTCCCACTAACACCACATGCACACATAAATCATTGCAGGTCAAATTCTCAGGATCTCCTATTACAGCTTGACTTCGACATGATTTTAAAGATGTCCAGGCTTCTCTGAAAACATCATTAACTATAGCTTCATTTTCTTTCTGGAGTCTCATGACCAGGCTGATAATTTGGTGGTTTGGTGGACATGAATTCTTTTAACCTGTTTGTTGATTTTTTTTTCTCTCTCTCCCTCAGCTGTGGCTGATAGTTTTGCTGGGTACAATAATCTAGGTTGTCACCTGTGGTATTCTGGGACTTGGAGTACATGGTTCCGGGCTCTTCTGGTTTTCAATGTTTCCATTAGATTGTCTCCTAGAGTGCTCAGAGGACACTCTCGCTAACAACTTCCTGCCAGGCTTCTGCCCTGTAGATCTCTACAGAAACAGCATGCTTGTTTTAAATCACAGACTTGGCGATGCTGTGTTAGGACAGTAATGAGACATGAATACTGTGGTCTCTGAAACAGAGAATTACCCCCAAATGAAACACCTTAGAAAACAAGTTCCACTCCTCTCTTATAGAAAAGTAGCCTAAAGCACACAGGGAAGTAATTATTCAACTTCACCCAGGGAGCAAAACATGCCCCAGGGGGGAACAAGTAGAATTCCATTTTGGCAACTTATCTCACTCAGTCCTATTCTAGTGTTCCTGTCCTTAACTCACGGGGTAAACAAAATAGTAGACACACTTTTTATTTAACTAAAGCCTGTTCATTTCTCTCTCACTGTCCTTCAGCACTTCCCTCTTCCATACTTTCTCACAGTGTTGAACGTTAAGATTCACTGAAGGTCAAGCCTTTGCCTCTTCTTCAGGACACTGGAACTCCTGTGTCACTACAGTTGTCCTGTAATGACCTTAGTGAAGCACCCTGGTGTATTCACTCCTTGGTGTGAAGGTCTGATTAGTCCCCCATCTTGTGAGTACCGCCTAACATAATACCGAAGATGAACTAGGTGAGTAGAGACCTTAAAACTAAGCCAACGTCTGTATTTTCGAGTTCTCATTATGAACTAAGTTTCAACAACTTTTTAAAAATAAATATCACTGAAATGTGTATATATAATTTGTTAGTTTAGATAGTGTACTAGTCAGCTTTCTGGCACCAGAGTGAAGGATTTTAGGGAATTACTTTATAAAATAGGTTATTTGGGCCCAGCGCTATGAAAGTTCCCATCCATGCTCTATTCGTCAATCAGTTTGGGTTCTAGTAAGACAACATGTCAGCGTACATGTGAATGGAGAAGCAAAACACTCAGCTCGTGACCAGAAAGCAAAGAAAAAAGAGAAGAGGAACAACTAGGCTCCCTCTGAGCCCACACCCACAATGATGTAAAAATTTCACATTAACCTTCGCATCACCTATTAACAGTTCAACCTTCAGGGAAAGCCGTGTTATAGTCTAATGAAACGGGCTTTGCATTGGTAGGAGTTTTCATCTATCATGACAGGAGCTTGCAGGTGCCATTCAGTGTCCAAGCTGTAGCAGCTTTCATTGTTCCATCGTTAAAGTTTCTTTGGTTGATTTAGAAAAAATAATATCTGTACCTCAGTGGAACATATATCCCTTTTCAATACATTTATTACTCACATTCAACAAGCACACCATTACATCATACCGAAGTGAAGTGTTTAATAGATAGTAAACTATGTATAGACTATCTGCAATCATTACCATTTATCTATTTTTGAATACATTCCTTATTCCAAAAAAAAAAAGAAAGAAAGAAAGAAAAGAAAAGAAAAGAAAAACATTTATCACCCTCGCCCAAGCTCCTGGCAAATTGCTAATCTAATTTCTAGTTTCATAGAACTGAGCAGTACTGGATATTTTACTTGAAAGAAATCACTGCATAAAGAAATCATTTGGTGCCAGCTTCTTTCACTTAGCTAACCATTCCCAAACCTCATCCATGTTGTAACATGCAATAGCTCCCTTGTGATTGTGGTCTGAATGTACATGGTCTGAATGTACACACATTTACTTGTTGATAAATATTTGAATACTTTCCACTTACAGCTAATATGGGTATAACATTGGTAAAGGAATTTCTACAGTCATTTTGTTGGGGGATATATATTAATATGTCTTCAGGGGTTTTATTTGGATATATATTTAAAAGCAGAACTCTTGGGTTACATGATAACCTGTGTGTTAAAACATCTCCATTCCTTTGTCATGAAGGTTATTATCGCCATTCTACTAGGCTATCTTAATGTGGTTTTACTTATATTTCTATAATCAATAATGATACTAGACATCTTTTTACATGCAGTATTAGTTATTTATATGTCTGTTTTAGAGAGATGACTTAGATTCTTTTATCCTTTTTTTGGGGTTGCAGAGAATACTGCTTTGGACTAAATAACGGTCTATAAATGGATATACCTGAAAGCACTAGGCGGAGTCTTGTCTCATCCCCTTATACTAACTTATGTCAGATCACCAGGCCCTCTATGGCATCCCCTGACTCAAAGTAGTCAAATTTGGCACTTGAACAGGAAATGCCTGGTGAAATCACTCTCTGTTCTCTGAATGCTTTTGAGAGGGAGGTCGCTGAACTATTCTCCGAGTCAACGATTGATATTGAATCCATTTACTCTTTGCTGTATCACTGTTATATTATTTCATATTTTTATAATTACCATCTGACATCCCATTGGCTTGTTAATTGTGTCTTCTCTTTGAAAATGCAAAGTCTATGAAGCAAAGACATCGTTGATTATCACTGTAGGTAGATACTAGAAAAGTATCTGCCATGTGGTAGACTGAGCTTGGAGTTTAGGAACGTAGGATTCACTCCTTGCAAAGGACAAGGGTCAAAGATGTGTGACATAGGTAAGAATATTACAGAAGATGGCTAGATTTTTCAGTGTCAGACCTGTCTATAAAATAGGTCATGGGGCGGGGGGCGGGGAGAATCAAGACATAAAGCTCCAAGAGGCAAGAAAGAAGTAGACAAAGGGATCTGGCACAAGGACAATACCATGCAGCTTCCATTGCTGCTTCTGTATCTTCTTCCCCTGGTCTGTAGCATCCTCATCAGTACCACAGGAACTAAAACTTAAAAGAAATAAACCCCACGTTTCTCCAATACTGCAGAATATGAACCCAGTTTAGGAGAAACATCTTAATTTCATTTACTACCTTGTTATAGTCTAATGACATGAACCTTGCATTAGTAGGGGTTGGTCATCTATTATCAGATGACTGGTAGACAGGTGATAATTAGATAGATAGATAGATAGATAGATAGATAGATAGATAGATGATAGATACATAGATACATAGATGGGATGGATGGTAGATGGATGATGGATGGATAGATAGATAGATAGATAGATAGATAGATAGATAGATAGACAGATACATAAATACATAGATACATAGATTATAGATACATAGATATATAGATGGGATGGATGGTAGATGGATGATGGATAAATAGATAGATAGGTAGGTAGATAGATAGATAGATAGATAGATAGATAGATAGAACCAAGAATGAAGTAGCAGTCACTATTTTAATATCTGAGAAAAATAGGTGTCAACCAACATTAGTAAGAGGTTATAAAGAAGGTAACTTCATATCGATTAAGAGAGTAATCTATCAAGAGAACATTGCAATTTTAAACATTTGCACAATAAACATAGATACACCTGAGTTTATAAAACAGATTATATATATATATATATATATATATATATATATATATATATATATTAATATATTCACCCCACCATAGTAATGGAAGGTACTTCAATACCACACACTCACTGATAGGTCTAAGCAAAAAAAAAATACATTAGGATTAAATGACATCATAAATCAGGAGGATTTAGTGGGTATCTATAGAACATTTCACTTAAACTCCACACAATGCACATTCTTCTTGGCACCCCATAGGATTCACTTTAAAATAGATCACATGCTAGGTCACAAAGCTGATTTCAACAAGTACAGGAAAATTAAAATAAATTTCTGTATTCTTTCTGACTACAAAGAAATAAAGCTAGAAATGAACCAAAAGAGGAGCTATAAACTGCTAATCTAAACTAACCAAAGTGCTCTTGACTAAGGACAAGATCATTGAAGAAATCAAGAAAGAAATAGACACCTGCCCAGAATCTAATGAAAATGAAAACATACATACCAAAACCTATGAGGTACAGTGAGACCAAGCCTAAGAGGAAATCTAATAGTTCTAAATTTCCACGTTAGAAAAGTTAAATCCCAAATTGATAACTTAAAGATACATCTTAAGACCTTGAACAAACAATAACAAATCTAATCCAAAACTAGTAAACAGAACCTAATAACATCAGGGCAGACATAAGTGAAACAGAGCCGGCAGCAGTGGTTCATGCCTGTAGTCCCAGCATTTTGAAGGCAGGGGCAGGCAGATCTCTGAGTCTGAGGCCAGCCTGGTGTACAGAGTGAGTTCTGGGACAGCCAGAGCTACACAAAAATAACCTTGCCTCAAAACAACAACAACAGCAACAACAACCATAAGAATAAATAAAAAAGAAGAAAGAAAGGAAGAAGTAGAATTTAAAGATAAAGGGATTGATGAACAGAGTTGGCTCTTTGGTGTAGAAAAGGGGGGAGGGGCTTTAAAGTCAGCCACATTAGTTGCATGCACTCTAGAGACTAGGTCATGGTAAATCTCAATCTCAGATGTCAGATACCAAGACACAGGAGTTCGAGCTGTTTAGCTGAGCTTTGGTTTTCTTCTAGTGTGGTTGGGTTTATGCCTTGGATCTTCCCTTTTGGAGTGAAAATATTTAACTTGCTTTCTTAATAACTTTGTTAGTTAAGAGCCATTGATATTTTAAAGAGATATGTAGTTTTTTGGATTATGAGGCTGGCGGTTGAACCCAAGGCCTTGTGAATGCTAGGAGAGTACTCTAGTACTGAGCGACACTCTAGCCACATTGATTCTGTGGAATGCCTGAGTTTTTAAAAGTCTGTGGGACTTTTCAAGGTTGAACTGTTTCATGTTGTTATTTTAACAAGAGATCTTGGTGACGAGAAGTGAGAAGGTTATGGATCATAGTGGTGCATTTGACAAGGGGTCAGTTTTGCTGGTTCATTTTTGTCAATTAGACACAACCTGATACATGGGAACATCAACTGAGGAGTTGCCGTAACCAGCTGGTCATATCTATAGGAGCATTTTCTTGATTGATGATTGATGTGAGAAGGCCAAGCCAAATGTGGGCAGGGCCAGCCCTGAGCTGGTCCTGGGCTATGTAAGAAAGCAAGCTGAGCAAGAAATGGGCAGAAAACCACTAAGCATGATTCCTCCTTGGCCCTGTCATAGTTCCTTTCTCCAGGTCTCTTCCTTTAATTCCTACACTGGCTTGCCTGGATGATGGATGCTCTATGTACCATCCCAATCCTTTCTTCCCCAAATTGGTTTTGGTTAGCATTTTGTCATAGCATCATAAATCTAACTAGTTCAAGCCCCTAAGGACAACATCTTGAAGGAAAGGAAAATCTCACATTTAAGGCCAGCCTAGACTACAAAGGCGAGATCTTAGCCCACAACTTAGGAGTCAAACAGACTTTGCTATTGTATTGTCTACTTTCAGTCTGTTGGAGCTGGGCCTTTCTTCCAATGTTCTATCTTTCTATAACTTCCAAGTTTTTGTTAGCATGTTAGCTGTGCAAAGAGTTTTGTTATGACATTTGCATATATATATATGTGTGTGTGTATATATATATATATATATATATATATAATGGGCTTATGTTTTATTTACCGCCTCTGTTAGTCTTTCTCAGCTTCCACTCTCCCTCTCTCCACTTTCCACTTCCACTTCCCTAGTGGCAGCCTTTGTAGTTACATGTCTTGTTTTTTCCATATAGGAGAGAAAAAATTCTTTGTGGAAAGATCTTAGTTTACGTCTTCCTGCAAAGGACATAATCTCAGTCATCTTTGTGGCTGAGTAAAATGCCTTGGGGTGTTTATACCACATTCTCTTTATTCATTAAAAACATTGGTTCCATAATTTGACTAGTATGAATAGTGCAGAGATATAAACGTGGGTGTGTAGTATCTCTATGGAAACCCAGCTTGATTCTTTTGAGTGTATACATGGAAATGCTGTGTGTCTGTCTGTCTTATTTCCAGTCGAGGGAGCTTCATACTGTCTTCCCTCACAAGTACACTGATTTATACTCCCACCAACAAAGAATAGGGTCCCTGCTTCCTTCACATCTTCACATATATTTGTTATGTGTAAGCAGAAGGCTGCCCATTCATCACTAAATCCTGCACTGCTGATTGAATCCATCCTGCTACCTGGTGAGTCTCAAGTTCTGAAATAAGAATAGTGATAGTTAATGTCAATTGTCAACTTGACAGCAATTAGAATCACCTAGGAGATGAGCCTCTGGGCATGTCTGTGGGAGTTATCTTGATTATATTCATTGAAATGGGAAGACCAACCTACTTTGGGTGGCACCATTCCCTAGGCAGTGAATCCTGGACTGTATAAGAGAGGAGGAAGTGAGTTGCATCTATGATCCATGTGTGGATTCCTTCCTCTCTGCTTCTTAACTGGGGATTCGATATGACTTGCTATGTCCAACTCTGGCTGCTATGATTTCCCCATGCAATGATAGTCTGAGACTATGACTGGAGAGCTAAAATAAACCTTTTCTGGCCTTTTGTGGCTTTTGTCAGAGCCTTTTATCTGAGCAATAGGAAAAGAAACAAAAGTAAATGAGACTCAAACTCTCTCCTTGAGCCCTCAAGTTAACATTGCATTCGAGTTTCTACTGGTTGGAACATCTCTTCAAGAATCTGAAGCAGTTTTGGGACTCAAAAGGTAGAAAAGGAGGGGGAAGAAGAAGAGGAGAAGGAGAAAGAAGAGGTGGAGGAAGAGGAAGAGGAAGAGGAGGAAGGAGAGAAGGAGGAGGAGGAGGAGGAGGAAGAGGAGGAGGAAGAGGAGGAGGAGGAGGAGGAGGAGGAGGAGGAGGAGGAGGAGGAGGAAGAGGAGGAGGAGGAGGAGGAGGAGGAGGAGGAGGAGGAGGCAGTAACAATTGTCAACTCTACCAGGTGCTTTTTCTCTCTAACGCTTTTCAACGTTCAATGCTCCTCCACCATAGGGGGAAAAAGAACGTTCCCTCTCATCCTAGGCGCTGACCTAATTCAGCAGAATACACCCTATTAAATATTTATTGAACATCAGTTCATGGAAGCATTATATCAAATGGGTGCACAGGGCAATGCTCGGTGGGCAGGTTTCCAGTTCATAAGAAGCACAGCTTTGAATCCGAGAGAGGTTGATGCCCGGAGAGGAGTAACTCTAATATGAACTTGAGTACTTGGCAGAAAGCTTTCCCTACAGTAGCATAAAATGCAGAGGTGTGGAGTAGAATGTGCAG
Source organism: Rattus rattus (assembly GCF_011064425.1). NCBI lineage: Eukaryota > Metazoa > Chordata > Mammalia > Rodentia > Muridae > Rattus > Rattus rattus. Next base: position 43,505,611 of record NC_046158.1, read on the forward strand.
TCAGAGAGAGGATGCACACAAGAGCAAGCCCCTTCCCCGTGTCGCTCATCCTCACAGACAGTGGTTTCTTCCTTTCGTCAGCTAAGTACAGGACTCAGAGTGGAAGCTTACACTCGTCTAATCTCGAGGCTCTCCGTAAGGAAGTCAAACAAAATGATGAACGCAAAAGGAAAAAGAAAGCTCAATTCTTATGTGTGATGGCGACTTCAATCTCAGTGAATTTTGAATGCTAAAAACATAACACAAACCAACAAAAGTGAGTTTTCTTCAGTATACCCGACAGGCTAGTGTTGTAATTTTTTTCTCTGTATTTCAACAAATCTGATTATTTTAAAGAGTACAGAAAAACAATCCCAGCCTATGACTAGCATCTTAACTAATATTTTTTCTCCATCTTTATTAAATTGGGTATTTCTTATTTACATTACAATTGTTATTCCCCTTCCCGGTTTCCAGGTCAACATCCCCCTAGCCCCTCCCCTTCTATATGGGTGTTCCCCTCCCCATCCTCCCCCCATTACCACCCTTCCCCCAACAATCTAGTTCACTGGGGGTTCAGTCTTAGCAGGACCAAGGGCTTCCCCTTCCACTGGTGCTCTTACTAGGCTATTCATTGCTACCTATGAGGTTGGAGCCCAGGGTCAGTCCATGTATAGTCTTTGGGTAGTGGCTTAGTCCCTGGAAGCCCTGGTTGGTTAGCTAATATTTTTTATCAATAACCAGATTCCTTTATTAGGACGAAGTTTAAGTGATTGCTTTAAACCTCTTCTTTTAGTCATTACCTTTGTCCTATGACCTGACAGTCGAAACTTTCCCGTTACCTCATCAGATAGTTAATCCAGAGACGTTCCAAATCTGGACTCTTTTCTTGAGAGCTCCTGGGGTGTCAGGGGAAGATGACATGGACAAATGAGATCAGAGAAAAGAAGAGGAAGACAGAAGTGAGTGAGCACTTGAACTTGCTGCTGGTGAACATTGGCCCACAGGCTTTGCTAAATTCTTCCCCCTCTCAGAGCCATTATGAAATAAATTGCAATGCCAAAAGGCAGGCCCACTTCCACTGTTGAAAAAAAAATAACAGCTCTAAAAATAAGCAGTAAGCAGATGAGCAGGTCCAGCATGAGGCGGTCCACTTTTAGGTTAAACGGAAGGAGGCAAGCACAGATGGAGGATGTTAGTTTATCTTCTCCTCGAAAACAAAGGCCAGAAAATATAAATGCCATCAACCGTTGATGATTCTCAACCCCAAATTCCTGGCTTCATATTTAAGGCTGTGCCCATTTAGAACAAAACACATTCATTTGGGTTTCGTGGTTTGGGAAGAGGATGGCCGGGAGGAGGTGGAAGCCACGGTGGAGAATTCCTGGGGAATCTGTTGCAAGTCTGTGGAGATCACCATGGAGGCAGTTCTCGCACAGTCCTAGTCAAAATAACACCATGACCACGAAGAATTCAAAGCCGGAAGCACTTTTCCCCCACCAGTTCAAACTCGCGGCTTCTCTCAGATGACGCAGGCAGTCCTCCCTCATCTACAAAGCCTTCCTTTGCTGAAGCAGTGTCAGCTGCCTTTGCTCTCTAATTGATAGAAACGCACGATTCACATGGTTCCCCTGTGACTCAGTTAAATGCCCCCTCTGTTGAAGCACAATGCAAATCCTTCCAGGCAGTGTCTACTCGCTGCTTTAGCCATTCACCTTCATATCCGGCGGGCCCTTCTAGCTTATTGGAAATTCCACATCTAGCTCGGAAGCCTGTCGTTGCTTAGCAAAATTCCTATCCTAGTCGAGAAAGGTTTCTCAGTAATACCCTAACTGGGGTGAATTAGAAACTACGGTGTCGTTTTAGAGAAAATAAAAACAAAGGAGTGAAGTGATGAAAGGCTACAAAGGAACAGTAAATTAAGGAGAGCAGGCTCCTGGGATGTATGCGGGCCAGCTTTTCTCCTTTATCCTCCCTGGGTCATTTCAGTCCCACACATGAAACCATCTTCAGCAATCTAGATAACACTTGTTCCTCCTGCAGCAAGAGTTCTGGCTTATCCACTTTTTTCATGTGGAACCACAGCATGTTTCACGTATATAGAAGACATCATAAAATATACCTACACTTTAAACAGTGCTACAGCATACTGGTGTGCATCCACTTGGAGAAATAGAACCAAGGGCTGGAGAGATAGCTTAGCAGTTCAGAGCCTTTACTGCCCTCCCAGTAGGCCTGGTTTCAGTGCCTAGCACCGATTCTAATTCCATGGGCCAGATGCTCTGGCTCCTCGGGTGGACATTATCAACATCCAGGCAGGTCCTTAGGTGTCTCTTCCCACTATTCCATGGTCCCATCTAATCGAGAGCTCAACTTCTGTGTTGTACTCATCCCGAGTGTTACTATTTTTTTCGTTTTTAAGAAGGTTTGTCTGTTTGTTATGTATACAGTGTTCTGTGTGCACATATGCCTTCATGCCAGAAGAGGGCACCAGACCTCATAATAGATGACTATGAACCATCCTGTGGGTGCTGGGAACTGGGGAATTGAACTGAAAAACCTCTGGAAGAGCAGTCATTGCTCCCAACCTGAGCCATCTCTCTGTCCCACGTGTCTGGAAACTCTTTAGAGTTACCCTGCCAGTGCTTTATACTTTACAGCACATAATTTACTTGTTACAATTCAGCACCATAACAAACCTATTGGAGGAAAAGTCAGCTCTCCCCCTGAGAGGAGGCACGGCCTCCGAGAAAATGAGCAGACAAGGGTGCTTCAGCTTGGTATAGTGTCACGGTCCCTGGATTGTGCTTAAGTCCATAACAGGGGAGTCACGGGAGATGACAGTGGGAAGAAGACGTGGCCAGGCCAGAAAATGGGGCAGGGCTAGAGTTGGAGGTCGGATGGCTGCAAGTCAGGCCGCGCAGTTCTTCCTCTTTGGAGCAGACCACAATTATTCATCTGCTCCAAGGGCAAGGGCAAGATCAAATGGATCGGTAGCTACCAGTGCCCGCGTTCCCACTCCGTGTGGATGGATACACAGGAGCCTGGCGCTCCGCCTGTCTCTCTGCCAGCTGCTTTCTCACACTGTCCCTTCGGTGGCTTGTTACCATGCCTGGACACACACAAGTTCTGAGGGCCTTCACGCTATCCCCAGGCATTCTTTTTTTTTTTTTTTTTTTTATTAACTTGAGTATTTCTTATATACATTTCGAGTGTTATTCCCTTTCCCGGCTTCCGGGCAACATCCCCCTAATCCTCCTCCTCCCTTCTTTATGGGTGTTCCCTCCCATTCTCCCCCATTGCCGCCCTCCTCCAACAATCACGTTCACTGGGGGTTCAGTCTTAGCAGGACCCAGGGCTTCCCTTCCACTGGTGCTCTTACTAGGATATTCATTGCTACCCTATGAGGTCAGAGTCCAGGGTCAGTCCATGTATAGTCTTTAGGTAGTGGCTTAGTCCCTGGAAGCTCTGGTTGCTTGGCATTGTTGTTCATAAGGGTCTGAGCCCTTCAAGCTCTTCCAGTTCTTTCTCTGATTCCTTCAACGGGGTCCTATTCTCAGTTCAGTGGTTTGCTGCTGGCATTCGCCTCTGTGTTTGCTGTATTCTGGCTGTGTCTCTCAGGAGCGATCTACATCCGGCTCCTGTCGGCCTGCACTTCTTTGCTTCATCCATCTTGTCTAATTGGATGGCTGTATATGTATGGGCCACATGATCCCCAGGCATTCTATAGCCGCCCTCTCCAGGCTGTCTCTCTGCCCTCTGGGAACTTTGCTCTCATCCCCTGTAGCCTGGTAAAATCAAAGTTCTAGAAACTCGTAATTTATCAGTCAGATTTATATGTTAAATTCCCAATTCACAATACATTCACACAATAAATTAGATAAAGATAGATAATAGACAAAATTTACCCTGGCCCTCTGGATCTGGGCCCACCTGCTCCCTTGTCTCCATCTTGATTTTCTTGCTTCTCCTCCTCTCTCCTTCCTAGATTCCCTCCGCCCCCCCCCCCGCTTCCTTCTCATCCAATGATAGGCTTCACCTTATCCTGGACCTGCCTTGCTGCACAATGACATCATCCTACAGATCCCCATTAGCCCGTGAGACCCTGAAGCTCTACATGACAGCTGGGAACCTAACGGATGGAGCCGAGCAGACTGACTCCATCTTGCTTTTCAAAATGGAGTCTAGCAGGTGTCATCTGCCACTAAAACTCTGACACACATCCTCAGGAGAGCCTTTCCCCTGGGTCAACTCTCCCCTCCCTTTGCACTCTATACTTGCCTTATCGGTGGCAACTGACCTCAGCTAGATTATAATCTTTTCCTTATTAGTGTTTATTCTTAGAGTGGTAGGTTATCAAAATCACTTTTAATAGGTGAGCTAATGTTTGTTTTAGGGCATAAATTTATACAAAACCTAGTCTCTTGAAAAGCAAAATTTGAAAGGCTATGTGGTGAAATATGTGTTCTTGGTTCTCTGACTTTCTTAGGAATGGAACATTCTGAATCTCTCTAGTGTAGAGTTGGTTCTTTGAATTCTCCCAGCATCCTCTGTGCTTATGGGCCACCTGAACACCTCAAAGCAGTTCAGTTCCTGTGTCTTCCACAATCCAGGAGACCCTTACAACAGTAGTGCCTAGAAAACAAACGGCAAGTGGAATTTTTCACTTTTAACAAATTCAAATACATTTTTATAATTTCTTCTACTCTTTATCATAAAACTAGAAATTATTTTTACCTTCATAACCAGGAAATGAATAGCCAATAAACTAAGAACTGACAGAAAAAGCTAATATATTTCAATTAAACTTTTCTAGTCTTAACTTTCAAAAAAAAAAAAAACCCCAATCAACAAAAAAAAAAAAACCACCTGGGGCTGGAAAGATGGCTCAGCGGTTAAGAGTGGTGAAGACTGTAAGTTCAAGTCCCAAAAAGCACATGATGGCTCACAGTCATCTGTAATAGGATCCAATGCCCTCTTCTGGTGTGTCTGAAGATCGCGATAGTGTACTCACATAAATTAAGTAAGTAAATAAATCTTTTTTTAAAAAAAGCCTTTACTGATTTAAGCAACCTTAAGGTAAGTGCTAATAAAAATATATTAAAATATCAGGCATTATCCCACCATACAGATGGATATTACCCTGTCATATGTTTTCTTGCTGATGGATGGAATCATTGTGGGTGTGGTGGATTTGGGTGTGGGTTTGGGTTTGGGCTTTGACCCAGGAACTTGGACTCCAGACCTTGAGAATAGCTATGTGTTCTATTGCTGGACAACAGCCCTAGCCTCGTGTTGCTTCTTTTCATCGATTCATATATGTATGTGTTTGGATGTTTTGACTATAGCTTTGTGTGTGTGCCTAGTGTCTGGAAAGGCCAGGAAGAGGGCATTCGATGCCCTGGAAATCGAATTACAGATGATCGTGAGCCACTATGTGGGTGCCAAGAATTAAACCTGGATTCTCTGAAAGAGCAGCCAGTGTCCTTAGCTACTGAGCCATATCTCTACTAAATGCCCCCCACCCCCCCACCCCCCACCGTCGGCCATATTAATTCTTAACAAGATGTTCTCAGGTGTTATTTCCCAAGTCTCTTCCCATCTGGGTAAAACAGAAACAAAAAAGAAAAAATAAGAAAAATCCCACCAAAATTTAGAAGTAGATTTTAATGGAGAGAATTAGGTTTGTCAAGTCTAGCCACACTTTCTAAACCATCACACTTCCCCACATATATATTTTATAAACAAAGAAATTCAGTGCATATTATTTTTATAATATATCAATGCACAGTAAAACAATTCCATTCCAGCAAGCATTTCAGTTATTCTAATTGCTAACTCATAAATATTTTTATTGTTTCATTGTTAGGGCTGGGAACAGTGGTCCTGGCAGAGGCACACAGATCCCTGTGAGATCTAGATAATGAGACCCTGTCTCAAAAAAATGTAAGAAAGGTTTTGTTTTCACATGTGATATATGTGCATCATCTGTGTGCAGTGCCTACAGAGGGCAGAAGAGGATTCTCTGGAACTGGAGTTACAGTTGTTTGTGAACTGCCGTGGGGGGTGTTGGGAATACACTTGTCTCCTGTATTGTCTCTAGTTGGAATATTAATTGATAGACTGAGAAGTCTTTGAAATGCTTTTAGCCACGAGCTGCTCTCCCCTTCATTTACTGGGGATGATCTTTGCCCACTTTTCTGATAAGATGGTGAGCTTCACGGATTTCTAAGTTACTCACGCACTCACGCACGCCGTCTTTTGTTTCGGGGAGAAGCAGAATCACTGCTTCTACAGATGTCTGCATCCTACTGCCCTGCCAACCCCTGAACGTGTTTTACTCCACAGCAAGGGAGAGTTAAGGTTGCTATTAAGTTGACCTTTAAAACAGGGAGGCTGTCCTAGAACAGACGTTGGAATGGATGTCATGAGAGCTTTGGAAGCTGAAGAGAGAACAAAATTTAGAATCAGAGAGACATTGGAAAATGCCGCCTTGCTGGCTTTGAAGACAGAAGGGGAAAAGGAACAAAGCGAGAGATGCTGGTGGCTGAAAGCTGTAAAACGCAAAGAAACAGATTTTCCATTAGCATTTTGAGAAGGAACAGAGCTTTGCCAGAACTTTGCTACTTGCCCAGTGAAAAACATCCAGACCTCTGACCTTCTACAGTGCATTGTAACAGGTATGCACTACTCCAAACTGGTAGTTACATGATGGTTACAACTGTGATAGAAAACTGGTATGCATGTTGCAAAGGTTTTTTTTTTTTTTCCAAATTTATATACATGGAATTTTTTAAAAATTTTATTTTTTAATTATTCATTTTACATCATTGACCCCCTTTCTGGTCACCCCCTCCCACAATCCTTCCCCTACCCCCCTCCATTTCTCCTCTGAGCAGGATATAAAACGCATAGAATCTTTACAAAGCATTTTTGCTCCTAACTACAGAGATACAGAAAGGTTGGTACAAAATAATTTCAAACTTGCTTTCAAGTATCTTTTTTTTTTGGACATATTTATTTAGGGAGGAACAGAAGGACATTTTGTTTTCTCCTTTCTGTCTTTTAACTTCTCTTTTCTTGGACATGGCTGGTAGATGCAGCTAAAAAGATGAGAAAAGAGATTTGGAGAGAAACTCAGTGGTTAAGAGCACCTGCAGAGGTCAGGAAGGCTCACAACTACCTGTAACTCCAATTCTTATGGATCTAGTGTCCTTTTCTGGCCTCTGTGAGCACCCATACTAATGTACACATTGCACACTCAGGCAACTTATGAAAAACAAAATAACGTAAAGAACGTGGTGTGGCTAAAAGCTGAGGGGGTACTGGGACCCAGGTTATTTCATAACTTTCCCTGGGGGAGATGTAAAGAAATGTCTAATTTGTTGAATTGAAAGACTGCTGGAGTGGGGAGACCCTCACTCAAGTCTTGGGATGATGCGACCCCCTAAGAACTCACAAGAGATTGTCCTTGCTGCAATCACACAAGGTTTATTGATAGGGATGACAGAAACCAGTGCACTGGGGTTGAGACTGGTATCCCACGCAGGGGTAGAGGAGTTCGACCTCGAATGGCTGGGAGAAGGGGTATTTAAAGGAAAAAACATACCAAATCACAAGGAAGAGCCTCCTGTTTCTCATAATTGTTACCGAATCACAAGGAAGAACCTCCTGTGTCTCATGATTTTTCTTTAAGATTTTAATCTAACTTTATGGTTAACCAGTTCCTGCTATTATGGTCAGCTGCTATTATGTTAGCTAGTTCCTGGAACAAAGTGGTTGAACCAGCTGGTGCAATTACTCTTTCTGTGATCAGCTAGTTCCTGGAACAGGCAGTTCCAGGGCCCGACTATTTTTCTTTCTTTTGGCTTCAACTTTTGTCTAGGGGGCAATTTTAAACTTTTACCTTTCAGAACCAATGAGTTAACTGTAGCTATTGACAACAGCATTGGGTGAGTCTTCACCCCAGTCAAAGGTTTGTGGCTAATGGTGTCACGGTTAGACCCTCAGGAAGAGGAGTATCTCATGAGAACCTTGCAAAAGGACTCATGAGTCTCCTGATTCTCACAGCCCTCACCTCCTTCCAACAAGAAAGCTAACAGGCCTGATCTCTGGAGAGTCACATGTCATCACAGCCACTCTGATGAAAGATGGGGATAGATATGGCAAAATCCAGAGAAGAGAGAACATCTAGCAGGTCCAAGACTGCTGGTGGGACAGTCAGAAGATTGGTTATATGCAGGATTGTTAATAGGACAAGTCAGTAAACCAAAGATGGGGAGCCAGGTCCCCCCCGCATGCAGAAAAGATATTTGTAAATAGAAACATAGAGGTTAAAGCATTCAATTATGAAAGAGGGGGGTATGACAAGGAGTCCGGGTGTGTGTATAGGTCCATAGTTAGAACATGTGTCACTGATAATAACGGTGCCAGCACAGTTCTGTCATACGAGAGGTAGACGTTATGGTACCTTTGAGACAAGGAGCATGCTGGGCTTTCTGATCTTGATTCCTAGATGGTTCTACATAAAACAGGCAGGCTCAGATGACTTCAAGGATAGAAAAGAGTCACTAAAAAATGAGCCACAACACAGAATTACCTGAAAAGTGATGGACAGGTAGGAAGCAAATCTACATGGGGCTGAGTTGGCCCAAACTGTGTAAGCAAGAGTAGTAGCCAGGTTATAACCCACTGAACGGAAGTAGAAATTCATCAGGCCACAGTGAGCTCATGAACAAAAAAATAATACTCTTGAAGTATAATGCCAATGAATCACCATGGTTGGACTGAGAACACAGGTGCAATGGCAGCTAAACCAGGTAGGAGCCATCAGTTGGTACCAGACTTCTTGGTAGGTATTTGATGAAGCATCATATATTTTCATGGTTTTGGAGTACCTCTTCAGAAAATGTTTTCACCTACAAAGGGTAGGTGCAGGAACCTGAGAGTTGTCAAACCCTAGCAAGTTCCTGAAGTTAGCATTTCCACTGGGGGGTGTACATTGACGCTGAACTGTTCTGACCTCTGTGACAAGAAAGCATTGCCTGAATCTGAACGCAAGGAAAATTAGATAGCCCCACATTTACATTAACGAAGGTCACATTGGCATTATTAACACTCGGAAAACACAAACTTGACTACAGCGAAGGACCACCCAACCGCTCCAGGTTGTAAGGAACTGAAGAATCATGACCACCAAGCACAAAGAACAATTCTCAACTGAGTCCCAGACTGAGAGGGAAAACATGACATCACTGGGACAGGTAAGAGATTTTAGCAATATTTTGGAGTGGTTTCACATGCCATTATATGGGAATGTACGTAAGAGGGTAATTTTTAGAAATCGGTTCTATATTTTAACACCATGAACCCGGAGGATGGAGCTCAGGTCTTTAGACTTGGTGACAGGAGGCTTGACTTTCTGATCCATCTCCTAAGCTACTTAGAGATGTTTTCATGAGGTGGTTGGGATGGATTAGATGCTACTGTTAAAGCAAATTTGACCATCTCATTTTTATATAGTTGAATCTTTACTATGTGTGTGAGGATGCCTTTGTGTGAGATTTATCACAGATTAGTTAGAACTTATAGGATGTCGTGTCTGTAATAGGATCTCAAAGTGATGCAAAAAATGATTTTAAGACCAATCAATAGGCATTTATTTCTATAGTGCAGTCTTTCGGCATTAACTGTTTATGGGTAGATAGGATATTCTGGTCTGCAAGTTGTTAGCCAAAAGTAGTTTAAATAGAGATAAGTCATTAGTCAAAAGTTGATTACAGAAGCTTTCAAATAAAACATGTTCCATTAAATAATCTGTCACTTTACAAAGCCGATGTGAGTAACCTGGAAAGGTCTTCATACTCAGCATCTGCAGTAATCAAAGAGAGCGATGTCACAGAAGTTTAAAACTCATGCTGTTTTGAAAAGTGGTAAACAAGCCTGCAGCTTGTACCACAAAGCCACTAAGGAATTAATTTGTGCCTTTTATTTGACAGAAGACACAATTCTTTTCCTCAAAGTGCAGTTGTTTCTGACTAGAAGACATCGTCAGAGGAGAATGAATGACAGGAGCAGGAAGTGAAGAATTTGATCCAGTTGTTCCCAGAAGCGAAATCAGTACGTGGCATTGTCTAACAACTGATAGCGTGTGCTCTAATAGAGAGCAGCTGAGAAATACCCCTCCTACTCTGTGCGGTAGGATGCTTCCCTAAGCACCTTTCAGCAATGTGCTATACCCACGATTAGAAGTTGGGGCCAAAAGTCTGAATGAGATTCCCCATCAGACAAGTTTGAGTGGAGAAGCTGGAAATGTTCCTTGGAGTGCAATAGACTTTCAGTGGCTGCCCACTGAACTCACAAGTAGATCAAGGAGGCATTCTGTGCTTCTAAAATAGGGAATGGGGGTTGGGGGGTAAATGCCAGGGAAATAGAACTCTGAAGTAACCCAAGAGTTGGACAGACAGAATGTGCAAAAGAAATAGCTCTGTGGATGATCTGAAAAGCACATATTGATATCATACAACCTGAAGAAACCTCAGTGATGCTTAAACTCGAGGCTCTGCTGAAGAAAAGATACAAGTCCTGCCCTCAGAATGTTTTCAGAAAGTCAATTATTTAATTTCAGTGACACTAGTTATCAACATTCAGGTGCAGCTTGACGGCTCACTAGATTGATGCAAGCCTCATCTCTAGCAGCTTGGTAAGAGAGCAAGCATGTTCCCTATGGGAAATACTGAGTGTGCCAATATCCTTATCTAATATAGATTCAGTGCTCTGTGGAAAAAACATGAAAATAATAAGAAATAGCATAAAAGAAGCAGAACAAATATTATCCATCGGATATGGAGGTAGATGCAGCATGATGGACTCACATTGGAAATGATGGGTAGGGACTCAAAAAGAACAAGAACTAAAAATGCGTGTGGACAACTGAAATTTTGAGCAGAAAAACAGAAATCTTGTTCAGATACAAATGGAAACCCTAGACCTGAAAATGTCACCATCCAAAATGGAGAACTGATTTCACTAACGACAGATGTGCACATGGAAACACACCCGCATGCACTGTAAGCGTTCATGACTCACCCAATGATGCCCCAGGCTCAAGTAGTATGCAAAAGCAAGGAGTGTTTTATTCTGCAGAAGTCCGAATGCTGGGGTCTACCATCTACCAAGATGGAGGTGCCCCGGTGAGCTCACGGGCCTGATTTAAAGCACATTAGGGGAATTCTGGGGAGGGGTAGGTGACCTCTATCTTAATCTGTTGGCTCAATCTCAAGGAACATTCCAGAATCATTGCTGGGGCATGGCGGGCTGGAAATTGTTGCTGTGAAAGTCTGGACACTGTTGCAGACCCATTGCCCTTGCCTCAGGTCAGGTGGCAGGGGCAACCTCTGCTGGCAGGGCAGTTTCTAACGGGTGCCTGAGGCTTGGGTTGGTTTGTTTGTTTCAGTGATTGACTTGCCTGGATGTGCCCAGAGATTTAGGCTTAGTCTCTTTAACTGCTGATTTGAAGCCTGCCATGGAGTCAGCCTAGCCTGACACACACACACACACACACACACACACACACACACACACACACACCCCACAACCTAACTGGCATTGTAGAACTCTGCTCTGTGTCTTCAGGAAACATTGAACAAAACAGATCACATGCTAGGCTGTGAGATGCCATGGTAAATCTCATAATGTTAAAATCGTGAGAAGTATGGCACTAACTGTTGGCATTTTGTCTAAGCTCCGCCCCACAGTTACCTGGCAACAGCCAGGTGTGCCTGACTCTAAAAGCGGCTCCTTGCCCCCTCCTCTCTCTCTTGCTCTCTTGTCCTTGCTTCTGTTCCTCACCTCCCTCTCCATGTGCTCATGGTCAGCCTCTCCTCTTCTCTCTCTCTCTCTCTCTCTCTCTCTCTCTCTCTCTCTCTCTCTCTCTCTCTCTCTCTCTGCCTTTCTCTGTCTCTACTCCCTCAACTCCCCTCCCAAATAAACTCTATCCTATACTACATGTCTTTGTAGTGTGGCTGGTCCCTCATGGGGAAGGGAAGCATCAGAATGGGCTGGCAAAGGCACTTCCTCCCCCACTCCTGACTAAACATCCAATAAATATATTCCTTCTCTCTTTATTTTCATAAAACACAACACTAACCACAACGGAGCTGAACTGGAGACTTCAGGTACTGGGGAGTCAGAAATACTTGTTTTTCTGGCAAGCGTAGGAACCAGCAACAACATATTGAAAAGAGACTAGAATAGATCTAACCAAGGAAACTAGGCAAGGAGGAAAATAGCATCTTGTTACAAGAACTAAAGATGTTTCAATTCAACAAAGCCACGAACTTTTGTAAGAGAAATTCAAAAGCTTTAAGTTCAGCAAGGTTGGAGAAGTTTGGTCAGCCTGCAAAAATTTTGACTTCACTATATTGTGGGTAAAAACTCCAAAAAAATGAAAGTAAGAAAATTTCATTTATATTATTGACATAAAGTATTAAAGACAATCATAAAGAACTCAAGAAATTAGACTCCAGAGAATCAAATAACCCTTTAAAAATGGACTACAGAGCTAAACAAAGAATTCTCAACTGAGGAACATCGAATGGCCAAGAAGCACCTAAAGAAATATTCAACATCCTTAGTCATCAGGGAAATGCAAATCAATACAACCCTGAGATTCCACCTCACACCAGTCAGAATGGCTAAGATCAAAAACTCAGGTGACAGCAGATGCTGGTGAGGATGTAGAGAAAGAGGAACACTCCTCCATTGTTGGTGGGATTGCAGACTGGTACAACCACTCTGGAAATCAGTCTGGCAGTTCCTCAGAAAATTGGACATTGAACTACCTGAGGACCCAGCTATACCACTCCTGGGCATATACCTAAAAGATGCTCCAACATATAACAAGGACACATGCTCCACTATGTTTATAGCAGCCTTATTTAGAGTAGCCAGAAGCTAGAAAGAACCCAGTTGTCCTTCAACAGAGGAATGGATACAAAAAAAGTGTGGTACATTTACACAATGGAATACTACTCAGCTATTAAAAACAATGACTTCATGAAATTCTTAGGCAAATGGACAGAATTAGAAAATACCATCCTCAGTGAGGTAACCCAATCACAGAAAAACACTGGTATGCACTCACTGGTAAGCAGATATTTTAGCCCAAAAGCTTGGACTACCCAAGATACAATTCACAAACCACATGGAGCTCAAGAAGAAGGAAGACCAAAGTGTGGATGCTTCAGACCTTTTAAGAATGGGGGAACAAAAATACTCACAGGAAATATGAAGACAAAGTTTAGAGCAGAGACTGAAAGGCCGTCCACAGACTGCCCCACATGAGGATACAGCCCATATACAGCCACCAAACTCAGACAATATTGCTGATGCTAAGAAGTGCTTGCTGACAGGAGCCTGATGTAGCTGTCTCCTGAGAGGCTCTGCCAGAGCCTTGCAAATACAGAGGCGGATGCTTGCAGCCAACCACTGAACTGAGAACAGGGTCCCCAATGGAGGAGTTAGAGAAAAGACGAGGTTTGCCACCCATAAGAAGAACACAATATCAACAAACCAGATGCCTCAGAGCTCCCAGAGATAACCACCATCCCAAGAGATACAGGGAAGGACCTTTGGTTCCATCCACATATGTAACAGAGGATGGCCTTATTGGGCATCAATGGGAGAAGTCCTTGGTCCTGTGAAGGCTCCATGTCTCATTGCAGGGGAATGTCAGGGTGGGGAGGTGGGAGGGAGTCGGTGGGTGGGTGAGAGAGCACCCTCATAGAAGCAGGGGGCAGGGTAGGATAGCGGGTTTCTGGAGGGGAAATGGGAAAATGGAATAACATTTAAAATATAAATTAAAAAATGCAATTAAAAAAATAAAGTTTGGGGGTTGAGGATTTAGCTCAGTGGTAGAGCGCTTGCCTAGCAAGCACAAGGCCCTGGGTTCAGTCCTCAGCTCCGGAAAGAAAAAAAAAAAAGAAGTACATTGAAAAAAATAAAGGTTTACCACAAATAAAAAAAGGAAAGAAGTGCAAAATGTATGCTCTGTAAACTATGAACCATTGTTGAAAGGCATCAGATACCACAGTAAGTGGCAGGTATTGTCATGTACCAGAAGCTTTCTTGTGGCACTGTGGAAATCATGTCAGTGTGACATTGAATAATGAGATCTTCCCAGTGACAGAACAGAGTCCACTGACTCTCAGAGATGACCCTTCTGGGGAAATTCACAAATAGTGTTGTTGGGAAATGAGATACATTTATGAAAAGTGAACTAAGGAAATCTCAACACCCTTTGTTGCACCATGTAAACGTCATTTCGTCGATGTATGGATGACCCCCAATGAAGGTAAGAAGAGTAAAGCATCTGAAGGTGACAGAGGGGCGGATCTCGAGTGCTACATGAAGACAAAGGTCTCCTAGGAAGAGCAGGTGAGCACCCAACAGTAGAGGAAAGTTATGGCCGTTCAGACGTGGATGGGCACTGTGACATACAGATTCCAGGCCATCGTGCAAGGTCTATACCAACCCACGAGGGATTTGTATTTAGGATATATAAACATCTACAATAATAAAGCAAATTTCCCAATAAGTACTATCAGAATACTTAGAGACTGATAAAGAGTTAAAAAATTAATCCAACTTGAACATGAAAAAATGTATTCAAAAGCATTCCACACTCACTAGAACGTCTAAAAACAAAACCAGGGGCTGAGGCACACATTTTACAGAGGAGACAAGGCCTTCAAAGTCCTCCCAGCATCCCTCAGTCTTGTAGGTTGATGTCTATATGCAGGTGAGGGCTGGCACAAGTTAAGGGGAGGCTTGCAACTGGACAGTAAAAAGTAAAGCGGGGACAAAGATTTTGTAAGGAGGAGAGAAAAGGAAGAGAAGAACCAAGATGGAGGCAGAGAAGGACGACCCAGATCTGTGTGGCCTTAAATGGCCACAAGTAGTTTTGAATATTCCTTAAGGGATGGATTTTTGTTGGTCAATTTATCTTATTTAGGTGGGCAGTTTATGTCATCAATTGGCTCTGAGTTTATTGTGTGGGCATATCGTGGACTGAGAATCTAACATACAAGTCTGATTGCTAAATTACAAGCTTTTTGAGTCTTCATTTTAACGGGTTGCTGGGAGTTTATACTTAACTGATTGGGGGGCGGACGCTGGGGATGCAAACAGCAGGGCGGAGAGTTCCAAGAGGGTAACCGCTGCTGGGACAAGGGGGCGGTTGCTGGGAGTGTGGGCGGAGTCAGTGGAAGGCCAGCCACTGCTGGGGCCTCCAGAGTCGTGATTTTACCGGATTGCTGGGACCAGAGAGTTCCCGGCTGACAGAGAGACAGCTGGGAAAGGATGGCTAGCAATGGGGGTGGAGAGACCGCCTAGGCCAGAGAATAGCTGGGGGTAGGATGGTGTCCTTGAACTGGTGGCCGCTGAGATGAATGTACCCGCTAATGCCATGTGGCCCTAAGGTGCCGGTCCTGGTGTGGGATGTTAGATTCTTTTTTGAATAATTACTGCAACAGTCTGGCATACCCTGCCCCCGCCACCACCCCTGGGCTGGGCTGTTCTAACCCCAGAGGCTCTTCCAGACATTTTACTCTCTCTCTCTTTCTCCCTCCCTCCCTCTCCTTCCCCCAATCTCCCTGCCATGTTGACTCACCCACAGGGATCCGGTGGTGATCTATAACGTTTAGCCTCCAAAACTATCGAGCCTTTATATTCATCTGGAACCTACTGAGAAAACAAGGAGGCTGTAGAGAACACATTCTGGGAGCAGTTTAACCCCAGAATCCAATCACAGCTGAAGTGGGTGGAGAGACAACACCCAGGAGCCAGTGACAACAATGATGCGGGCACAGAACATTCCTCTGGTATTTGTTTGGTGGCAGGAAGCCTTGTCCTCACCATTTAAGACTGAAAGCTGAATACTCTGCTTTATCTCGCCAGCCCATTCTTTCTGTTCTTCCCTCCTCCGGGGTTCCTAACTATTCTATGAACAGCTAATATCCTTTCAGCAGACATAATCTTTTCCACATAAATCTTCCAGAGTTCATTTTGATGCTGGCGGTAAGAACTCCGATGGAAAAATAAAAATAACAAGTGCTCTAACAGAGAATCAGGCATGGAGTCTGGCCTCGTTAACCAGACTTTAGGAGTAAGTAGAAGGTTCTGGATTTCCTGGACGGTAAAAGAAGTGATTCTTTTGTAACATCCTGGATTCTATTTGTGCTTTCAGAGAACGATATTTTTATGATTTAATATCACATTTTAAAGAGAAGGTATTTTTGAAAGCATGGAAAAATTGGACTCAATATTAATTTACATAATAGATGGCAAAGATTTTGAAGGGACACCTTAAACACATTACTAAGTATAGACATACATTCACGACTAACCGTCTAAGCACACCGTGACTGACAAAGCAGTTAAGGAAATGCTTGAAATCACTCGAAAAGTGTGAAGACATGCCTAATGTCCCTTTTTTTTCCTCTTTAGAACTGTTCTCATTACATGTCTATTTTGTCTGTGAGGGAGTGTGCACGGCATGATACTGGTGTCAGGGTCAGAAGAAAACTTGGAGTCAGTCTTCTCTTTCTACCATGCGGGGCTCGGGGAGCAAACTCAAGTGTTCAGACTTGGTGCTAGGTGCCTGCGCTGGCTCAGTCGTCTTTCTAGGTGATGCCACATCTTTCCCTACCTCATCTTCATGGAGATGAAAGAAAGGCAAGCCCACACATCAAGCAAGATGATGGCAGTGAGGTTAACGCAGGCCTAAGCATGGTAGCCAAATGCACCACAGAACGACCTGTCCTGACCTGTGTTGCTTTAGAACTGAAAGATGTAGAGAATGCTGTTATGAGGACAATCTGGGGGAAGGAAGTACAGGTTCAAACCCATGATAAAGGTTGTCACAGAGAGCCTGGCGCACCATAAGCTGAGAAACTTGGCTGGAGCAGAAATAGGGGTAGGCCCAGCACTGACTGGCCACACACAGGCCAGGTAGACTACAGCCAGGGCAGGAAAATGTCTCTTAGAACATGGGGAGCTGTTGGGAGGTTACAACAAACAGCAGACCAACGAGATGGTCTTTAAAAAGTAACTCAAGTTTTTGTGAAAAAAAAAATCAACTAGAGAATGCACAAAAGGCAGGGAATTACACAACCACCAGATTGCGTCTCCGTTCATGTTTTGAAGCAGGGTACCAGGGATACACCGAGAATCTCACGATGCTGTAGACACCCAAAAATGAGTCTCATGGTGAGGTTGTGTCAGTTGTTTTAAGTAAATGAAGGAGGACCTGGGTTTTCAATCTGGCAAGTGGTCATAGAAGAACGAGTGTTTTCATCAAGAATATCAAATTCTTTTACTTCCTTCAGTTTTATTCCAACCATTCTTGCCCCCCACCCCAAGAAAATGACAGTGAAGATTTATAGAAATCAAATCTGTAGCAAGTAAGAGTAAGAGAGGAGTGCCTTGGGAAACTAGAAGGCAACGCAGGAGCACCAAGGGATCTAGATCAGCCCAGGGCCACTGAAAGACTTCACAAGATGCCAAGTGCCTATGGAAGACACTTGGAGGGGGAGATGATAAGTGGCGGGTGCAGTTAGAACCCTGGGTCCTCAGCCACACCCAAGCACCCACTCAGAGATCTGAGGTAAGCAGAGGGTGTCAGGAAACAGACAGGAGCCATCAGATCTCTTAGGTAAAGGCATGTATATAATCTATAAAATACTGGAAGATTCTTGGGAAATTCACTAGTGAACAAGCTCCGTTCACATTGCAGAACTTTCCAGTACTCTCTGTGGAGACCGACAACTCAAGCATTAGTGAACCTTTGACAAAAGCCACTACTCTGAAGTATAGGGAGTAAAACTAACGGGGATAAAGGCAGCACCGAGAACAGAGATAGGGTAGGTAGATGAAAACGTTAAAAATCTGTCACTGTTAATATCCTTACAAAGGGGAAAATGCTGGGGATGCGATGTTTGCTTAGCACGTCTAAGGAGTTAGGTTTGATCTCCAGTACAAAGAAAATATTGAAGTCACATTCCTAAAGATGGCTGAGTCATAAACAAGCAGCATTCAAAATGGTAAGATGGAAAACAGTAGTCAGTAGAAGGTGTACTGGAAAATGAATGAAAATACTCTATATTCTATTTTGTAATGACGTGGGTTTCCAGTGAACAGGCTATGCGAATAGAATAGTGAATCAGCAAATGAAGGCTCTCAAAAGATGTTTCCAGGAAGAAGCCAGGAGTACAGAAAAGAATATAATTAAGAAATATTTTGAAAAATTTCCAGAAGGTATGTATTTAAAGGGAACAGCAAACTGTATGGTCATAAGAGACTTCCTTCAGGACACTGGGGCAAATAAAAAGAAAAATCAGTATGTATTCAAAAAATAAGACCACCAAAAAATGATCACGTATCAAAACACAAATATTTTTAATATCAGAATTTAAAAGATGAAAACCTTCAATACAATATAAAAGATTTCAAACCAAGAAATCCAACAAATAAATCATATTTCAAACATCAGGTATCCAATAATATATGTATTCTGGTCTCTTCTCCCAAAGTCACTATAA
This sequence comes from Rattus rattus, assembly GCF_011064425.1. Classification (NCBI taxonomy): domain Eukaryota; kingdom Metazoa; phylum Chordata; class Mammalia; order Rodentia; family Muridae; genus Rattus; species Rattus rattus. Next base: position 43,524,189 of record NC_046158.1, read on the forward strand.
GCTGTGTTCTCCACTCGTAGCAATGGGTATTATGGGGCCTGAACTAGAAATCTTCTGTAACCAGGCAAGGTTTTCAGTAGAAGAATTGGGACACCAAGCCAGCCACAAAACTTTTGTCCTACTATTTGTCCTGGCTACAAAATGTGCTGGAGAAAAGGTGGTACAGAACTTGCAGGAGAGGCCAAACAATGACTGGTTCAACTTGAGATCTACTCCATGAGGGAGCCCAGGGCTGATACTGCCTGGAGGGCCAGGAACCAGAGATTGGATAGCCTAGACTCCTGGAATAGAAACAAATACAACTGGAACAATAACAACAACAACAACGACAACAGCAAAGCTAATGAAAAGATCCCTAATGAAATTCTGCTATACTCGTAGACCAGAGCAGCCAAAGATAATCATCATCAGAGTGGCCTCATCCAGCAGCTGATAAGAGGAGTTGCTTAGACCTACCTCTAAACATTAGGTGGAGCTTGGGGAACATTGTGTAAGAGAAGGACGAATTGTAGGAGACAGAGGGGTCAAGGAAACCACAAGAACGGGGCCCACAGAATCAACTAACCAGGACTCATAGAGACTAACCCAAAAATCAGGAAGCCTGTGTGGGTCTGACTTAGATCTTCTAACTGTTTGCTATGGTCGTATAGCTTGATGTCCTTGTGACACTCTTAACAGTGGGGCATGGGCTTTCTCTGACTTTTTGTCTGCTTTTGGAACCCTTTTCCTCCTACTAGGTTGTCTCATCCAGCTTTGATATGAAGGTATGTAACTAGTCTTATTGAAACTAACAATGCCATGTTTGATAGCTCTGGAAGGGCTGCTCTTTTCTGAAGGAAAATGGAGGAGGAGTGGATCTCTGAGAAAGAGGAGCAGTGGGTAAGAGGGAAGAGCTGGGGTGGGGGACGAGGGAAGAGAAATTGTGTTCAGCATATATGAGAGAATAAATTAAAAAATGTAATCTTCTCAAATGAGGAAGTAAACCAAAAGGCAAAGAGGTAATACCCATGAAATAAGAGAGAAAAGGAAACACACAATGCCAAGACCTTTTTAGGTATCACCAAAGGGAAGTGACTGCTTGAGTGCAGGGGCAGGGAATGAATGTATATTTGATAGGGTTTAGGATTTCTGAATTAAATGTGATGGGAAAACTGGCATGGAAGTTGAGGGAAGAGAATTATTTCAATGAAATACCGAAATTATTCTGTATAAGAATGAAAATATCCAGCCAGCCATAATTGTGCGCACATGTTATCCCAGAACTTGGGGGATAAAGAATCAGTATTTCAAGGCTTGCCTCAACTGCATGGCAAGTTTGAAGCTTGACTGTGATAATTGAGACCCTGCCTCATAAAAAATAATATAGTGAATTAATGTAAATAAAGAATCAGACTAAAATGTAGACTGGAGGAGAGATGGACAGTAGGTTGTAAGATCAGTGATTTAGAGGTCTTGACAGAGGAAGGTGTTATAGAAGAACAAATTATGTAAGTGAACTAGGAGAGAGCCTGTAATCAGAATTTATGTTCTTCCATCTCACAGGGCCCCAGACCTCAGGGCATAACTGACTCCATGATGGAGGTACCATTTTAGTCCATACAACTCAGCACATGCATACCGCCCACTAAAATAAAATAAAGCCCTAACCATCAAAGCCCATGGTTCTCGGAAAGCCTCTAAATGTATTAACCTTGCTTTTTAGCTTCTGTAGTTCTGCTCTGGCTGCTTTGTTAACTGAAGTATGTCAACCAGAACATGGTTGCATGCTTTAAAAAAACCCACAAAGACAGAGAGGGGGCTTACTTGTTCACTCCGAGAAAGGTTTGGGGCTACACTAAGATCCTGAACATCCAGTATAGTCACCAGGCAGCTAATGAAGACTTTACTTGCCTTAAACCCATGTCCAAGCCATCTTCTCTGGTTGATACTCCACAACATCCAAGAGATAGAGAATGGTCACTAGCATTAAGGAAGTGTGTGGCTACGGGAAAGGAATGTGGTAGTCTAGCATTGAGAATTCATGATATTGGAGCCATGAAAATGGGTTATGAAATTGCCTATAGAGAAGAAGAAATAGGGGTGAAGCAAAGTAAAAACAAACAAACAGAAACAAAGCAAACAAACAGGAACCAGAATACTCAGCTAATGGATAGCACAAGTTAAGTGAATGGCCACAGATTCATAACTAATAGTAGCCCAAAGAAGGAAAAGGATGAAGTATCCAGATGGCATGGATTAAAATAAAGAATGCAGTTATTCCAAAGCCTGTAGGAAAAGCAAAAGGAATGGCAGAAAGCAAGAACAAAATACTCTTTTCTTTCTAGAGGATGGAGCTATACCCTTAGCAGATGTTCAAGGCAAGGAATATAGTTTTCATATAAATTAGTTTCCTGAATAAGAAACAAGAGTAAGAGTTGGCAGAGTAAAGAGTCCCTGGAGGGAATGAGTTTATAAAATCAGTTAACAGAAAAAGGAGGTAGTGATTGTCAGGAAACCATGGTGGTAGACAGAGATTAACTTCTGGTAATGTCTTAAGTAATAAGTATGATGAAGCCATGAGAGGAGTCTCAAAGATCCATGGACACAGAGTCCACAAGGAGACATTTATTCAGTGTGGTTTCAGTAGTAGCCCTGACGTCACCTGTGAATGCTGGAAATGCAGAATTACAGGCTCAAACCCAGGTTTTATAAACCACAAACTACATTTAAATAGCAGCCAAGGGGAGAGGGGTTAAATGTAAGTAGTCCTATAACCACTTTTCTAGTTTATTTCTATAAACATACCCTTACAAAAGCAATTTAGGGGAGAGAAGGGTGTACTTTAGTTTATAATCCCAGATTATAGTCCATCATTGTCCATCAAGATAGGAACTTCAAACAGGTAAATCACATCACACCCACAGTCAACAGCCGAGAAATGAAAGCATATATATGCTCACTTGCTCCATTTCTCCAATCTTCTACAGTTCAGGACTCTGTCTAGAGAATGGTGCCACCAATGGTGGGCTATGTTTTTCTACATCAATGAACTTAAGCCGATGCACCAGATATATGCTGTCCTATTTAGCTTCAAGTGTCACTTTGACACCAACCATCATCTCAGGGAGTCTCAACTGAAGTATTACCCAGATCAGACTGGTCTGAGATTATCTGTAAGAGATTATCTTCATGGATAATTGACAGGGGAAGGAAAAGCCCACTGACGGAAGCAAATCCCTAGGCAGGAAGGCCTGGACTATATCAATACAGTAGCTGAGCAAGGCAGTGAGTGGGCCAGCAAACAGAGTTCCTCTGGGGTTTCTCCCCAAATTCCTGCCCACTCTTCCCTCAATGATGTATTATAATCTGGAAGCATAAGCCAAATAAACCCTTTTCTACCCTTATTGCTTTTATTCAGAATGATTAATTACGGCAACAGAGAAAAGTTGTTAGAGCAAAAGCCTACAGTTCAACCCAGTGTAGACAGTCCCTCATTGAGACTATCCTCCTTGACAACTAAACAAATGCCATTTAATTATCATTAAAATTTGGAGCCTGTTTTCTGTCTTTGGCTGAGGGAGCCACCATGGAACTCTGCTCTGAAGCATCATTGCGCTGTGATGCCATTATGATGGGATAGCCACATTATTAAATTATGATCTTCATGAGACAGCGACAATGACTGTACATTACTAGTACCTAATGCCTAACATGGCCAATAAAGCAGAGAAGATATTTCCTAAGTATTGTTGAAACTCAAGAGCAAACTGACGATGTGTTTTCCCTGTGGCAAAATCTTGAGAGGACCAAGGGTGTTGGCTTCATTGCTTTGGGTGTGTAGCAAGCACATGTTGGGACACCGATGCTCACTTCAGGACACAAGGGCTGAGGGAAAGGATAACCCTTCAAAGGGCACACGCAACCCTAGTAAGATCACTTCCTCTCCTCAGACGCCAGCGATGAACAATTCTCCCACCCTCTTATAATGCCACAGCTCAGTGAGGATGCCTTTCAACACATGACCCTTGAGGGCTTCCAATTTAAGCCCTAGTACTCTATGTACAGAGAAGAGAAATCATTTCTTCAGTGCAACTGTGCTGAGGGTGGATTGTAGGTTGATGTCATTATGCAGGTGAAGGCAGACAAGATAAAACAAGGCCTGTCATTGGATGAGAAGGAAGGGAGGTGGGAACAGAGGTTTTAGAAGGGAGCGAGGAGAGAGCGAGCTGGAGCAAGGAGAGGAGCTGGGAGAACATGGCGGCAGATGTTGAGATTCTCCTCTGCACATAGATACAGGTTGTTATGGCTATTTTTAGGGGATGGGTGTGTATAGGATTTTTCACTGTCTAGATTGGCAAATTATGTCTTATCAATTGGATCACAGGTTATTGTGTGGTGTGTTGTTCCAATTGGCAACTTAATTGAGTTCAAGAGAGTGTGTGGTGGTAGGATGCTCTGGGCCTGCCACAGAATTGGGATGTATGTGCCCGGCGTGGTGGAAACCAGCCAAGAGAGCTGTGAGCGAACGGCTCTTGGGACCATCAGGGTCAGAGTTAGCCCGTGGAGCAGTACACATGGGAACCGGTCATAATTCACACCTTTTTTATTATTTACCATAACAGTGGATGACTAGAGAAAAGTAGGCACTACAGAAATTCATCTTAAAAACTATCTGAAATATTTTAATTGAAAACATGCATGCATATATGCATCCATATACCTTTCTGTGTTCAGTACACTAATTCCCTCACACATATGCTGCATTTATCACATTATAAGGAAGTTTCCCAAAGCTCTGGGTAACTTTCTTCACACCAGTCACACTATGATCACAGTGTCTTATGGTATTCATGTCTGTTGTCATTAAAATAAATTGTAAGTTCACAGCTTTCTTTAAAGACAAGAAAATTGAATTTCTCCTAAGAATTCAACATTGTTTTCCCATAAATAATGTTTTCTTCCCATGCATGTTTCACTTTGTTTTATTGGGGAAGGTCTCCTTTGACGCAGGCTGTCCTTAAATTCTCTATGTAAAGCTGAGAATGACTTTGAACTTCCGATTGTCCTACCGTTATCTCCCACATGCAAGGATTATGGGCAGGTGATCATATTGCGATGCAAAATTCGTCATAAACAACAGATAGTTTTAATGCACTGCTAATTTTTTCCCTGTGGCTAATTTAAGTAGGCACTTCTCGACTTCTGATGAGCCTGTACATGGAATTGACCTTGAGCGTTGCAGAATACTGGACTCAGTTCTGGTAGCCTCTGGAATGGTCCTCTGGAATGAAGGCAGCATGCCAGGTCTCCAGTAGGAACCAGAACGTTTGCCTTGGCAGCTTCAAATTGAGCAAGAGTCCCACAATTTCACACTCAAGTGCAGGCAAATCATGCAGGTGGATGAGAGCCAAGCTCCATGAATTACTGCTAAGTCTGTTCCAAGACAGTTAAGAGGGAATCCCCTGCACACACCCCAAAAAGCCAGTCCTAAACCAAATCTCTGCTATAACAGTTGAGTAACAGCCCATCGCTCTGCATCAGATAAGAACCTTTCTGAAGGATGCGCTTAACATGGTCACAACATACTCAGTCCAACCTGAGACTTTACTCAGCACACAAGGCTCGGTATGACTCTGTGAGGATCTGCAGATGGGTTCCATTTTTGAAAAAAAAAACATGTTTTATTCGGGTTTGCTTTATAAAAATATTATTGGGGAATTGCTTAGTTTTGTACTGATTTTAGAGGTGAAACAAGCATTGAGGGTAGCTTTTGCTCATAATCATTCAAGTCTGGTGGAACAAACTGAGGAGCAGAAATTGCACATTTGAGTGGCCAACTATAGTATGCTTACTGGTACATATCACTGTTAGCCACAATAATAGAGAAACATTTATCATTAATAAAGTTTCAAAGTTAAAATGTAAGAAGTCATCTTAGTCATAAAAATATAACATAGCAGCATACTGTTTCAAAAGGGTGTGCTTTTCTCTCTACCCTAAAGAGACAGATGAACGGAAGCTTTACATCCTCTGTAACCTATGATACGAAGTTAGAAACACGGTACATGTTCCTTAAACTAGAATAAGAATCCCCAAAGTAACTGGCTAGAGGATGTGGAGTTTTCAATTCAACTTTTAAAATTGAATAGATGCCTTATTTTTTTAATTGAAGCTGTAATACTAGGAAATGTTTTCCTTTGTATAACTGAGAACCACTAGCTTTAAAGGTTCGTGCACGTTCTATTTTGCTTCTGGAATAATACTCTCCATGCAAAATGGTGACCATATCAAACGTTCACATATCCACCGGCATCTTCACTTCTGCTCTGTCCTGTGTAAACTGTCACACTGCTGTCACGGTTTACATTTTCCTTAAAGGAACCTGGGGCTCCATAAACAGCAGAGGAGTGAAACCTAGAATAAAAAAATAAAAAAAGGGCACTCCCCCACCCCCACCAATTATACACCTTACTCCAACTGGACAAAACTGAAACAAAGGTTTGTAATAGTGTTTAGGGTTCTTTTTTTTCCCCTTTAATTTGCATTTTCCATGTAAATAAAAGGCCCTTTTTTAATTTGATGAGATAACCCTATTGCAAAGACAATCTGTATAATGAATCAATAATGACATTCAGTCAAGTTTCTGCGTTTGACATTCAGTGTCATAAATATTCAGGATTAGTGAATTTCGCTAAGAAAATAAGACTACTAGAAAGGAAAAAGGAACCATTATTAACAGCTAATAATTTATAAAGTTTATTTATTTTTTAAAAAGTTTACTCTGGGAAAACACACAGTGTAGTCACTTCAGAAAAGCCATTTGGGGAAGACTCATGTGCATCAAGTGGAGTGGGCTTCAGACTAAAAAATATTTGTAAATTTTCCAAAAATTTAAGTGTTAAAAATAGTCCTCTCCTTATTTGACTTCATATTTAAGGAAGTATTTGACAGACAAGTAAACAAAAGACAACAAAAGTTTACCTGGATTTTAAAACAATAAATTCTACATCTATAAAAATTTCCTGGTTTGTACTGAAAGGCCAATGGCTTGACCTTCATTGATCCATTTTTATATAGTTATAAAAATACAGTATCAAATCTTTTCCTATTCTCCCTAAAACCAGGGGAAACATTTTAAGCTGTGAGTGTGTGGATGGAGGTGTGCATGTCCCCAAGGATACAAACACACATCACTTTACTAGGAAAGTTATTTTCTCCATACTGTAAACATCTCTCTTCTGCATCTGGACATTTCAGAATCGTCTTTGGTATTCTAGATGCTGTGCTTTTAGACGGAAGCCCCTAGGGTTTCTGCAGCGGCACCACATAGACATCTTAAGATATAAATAAGGAAAATGCACTTGGAATAAGTTACAATTAGCTGCTTTTGCATAATTTTCAACAACTACAGTGTACGCCTAGTCACAGTTTTATGAGGAAGAGTATGTCCTTTTCAACTCCTTAATTTTAAGGAACACTTAATCATTTTGGCTAAAGATCCATTTTTGGAGTAGATCCGTTGCGTCGCATGGCACTAAGCTCGGATGCTCTCCATTTGATGAAAGGCACATTCTAAATAATGGATTATAGAGAAGTTGGTCCTAGGAAAGAAAGAAAGCACACGTCAAACATTAAGTTTCAAGAGTCACAGTGAAGAGATAAATACAAAAGACCGACCTGATGGTTTCACTAAAGGTGGAGAGAGATTTGCATAACAAATGTATCTGATTCCTAACTTTCAATCAGATCAACTGAGGCTGGAACATGTTGATGAACTTCGTTTATAATGCTATAATTCATGGTACCGCTATTCAGTCCATGTAAGGCATTTCAACATGAAGAGGGAAACAGAGAGCAACACCTGAACCACATTCGCAAGCAGGAAACATTCCACTCAGACGACCGACTTCAAAATCAGAAAAGCCACTCGAGGCAGGCTAGTATCCCACAAAACTAGTTTTAGGTAAGAACTAACATGATCAAGTCAAATAGCAAACCTGTGTTTAAGAACAGGCAACCTGTTCTATATTCTTTCAATTCTAGGTTAATTAAAAATGTACTAAAACAGAGGAAGACGTAAAGAGCAATTTTATATGAAAAACACTCTCTTTGGCCCATTAAGGAAATAAACATGATTTTCAAAATCCTTTGTGAAAAAACAAAAAAACCTCAAGGGCTGGACTATGAGGGAGATGAAGACTGCACCGTAAAAAGGGATTAAAGACAATTTTAAAAAAAGTCAAGAATGAACGGTGAATTAATATATTATAGAAGGTTTCCCCTGGATAAGCCAGGCTTTAGCTTCATGATTAGCTGTTCCCATGGCTACTTAATCCCCAGATACGTTCTCTTATCACACAGGGGGACATGCAATAATTGTGGCGTTGGTGAAGGTGAAGAAATTCTGATATAGCATGGTGAAGCAATTAGAGCCCTTCAAAGTAAGCTATCGAATGGACGGATGAACCGCGGCTGACCTTGCGAATCTCCCATATCTGTTCTCCAGGGGCGATTGTCCTGTGGCCTTTATAGACACATGCCTTCAGCTGGACGACACCCTGAGTAGCATGAAGACATAACTCCTTCTGGATGTTGTGCCGGATTTCTCGCTGAGCAGAATACTCAAAGTACTGTGGAAAGGAGAGAGTTGTGAGTGATGAAGGAACCCCGTGTGCCCAGTTGCAAAATAAAAACAAGATAAAAAAAAAAAACAACCCTTACACAGTAAACTCATGAGTTTCTTCAACAAATGCAATAAACATATCAGCAATGTAAGCTGAGGTGTTAATTATGACAGGCGACGTGGAAGTCTTGACTCTCTCCGTTGCCAGCAGTGGTTACTTTCTACAGTGTTCTTTCCCTTCCCGACTAGAAACTGAAAATTACAAGGTGTGTGTGTGTGGGGGGGGGCTATCAGAAGTGTACTATAGCAACCAGCCTGGGATGTTCTATAAGCAGTTCACTGGCTTCTTCTCTCGTCCTCTTATTCATCTCGGCCAAAGCATTTTCACCAACGTACAAACTGCGATGCATATTCTGAGTCTGTTTTTGCCCGCCACCCCCACCCCCCGATTCCCCACATCCCGAATGACAAGGGTACCAACAATCCCTGCCCACCAAATTACTAAAAGCATCAAATGAAGGGGTTGATAAGTGTAAATACTTTCAGCAAAGATCAACACGGGGTACATCATAGCTCCTTGCTAATCTCTCTTGCTCTTTGTGTCCGATTAACAAGTCTCTAAGTTCTGCTGAGTTTCCTCTGTGATGTTATTTCATTCGTTCTTACTCTAGCCTCATTTCTGACTCAATTACCTCTTAATTTGTACCAACTTCTGACCCTGGGAAGCAGCAATTCTGGCCTCTTAAAACTCTGGTTTGATGTGCTAATTGACTTGCTTACTGTGGCTGTCCCCCTGACTTGCAATGCTCAGGACTCAGCCACTGCCTCAGCTGTAGTAGGACCATCGGGTGGTAGATTTATGCGAATCTACCTCTATAGATTTATGCGAGTCTACCTCTATGGCGTTTGCTCCACTGCCAGGCTGCTGGCTCGGGACATCCTGCAACCCTTCCTTGCTTGGCTAACTCTTTGAGCTACACCCAGTAGTATTTTACCTGTTTATCTCTCCTCGATTCTCCCCTTTGGTGGAAAACTATAACTTTCAAGGCTTCCACAAGGACAGCAGAGCTAACCTATTCTATACTACCAGAACTGTACACGTAGCTGCTTGGATTCTCTGTGAGCTAAAGCTAAGCCCTGTATCAACTAATAATACTCGTATTCACTGTCATGGCAGGCAATTTACTGACTGAACTATCTCCTCAGTCCCACAGTAACATCCGTTATAAATCAAATATTTAATAATGCTGGCAGTCTGAGGGTAAAATGAGTTAACATGAGTGATTTTCAATAATGCAACAATTCCTGTTAGCACTAATATTTACTGAGCCCTTATTATGTGCCAGAGTAAACACTCCATAACCATGAGCAGAATTCTGAGCCTTGGTCCCTAGAGCCTCGGCGAGGGCTCAGGCTCAATTTCCCTTCCCCTGCAAGTAAAACAATTGGTTCTGTAACCTGATTTTCAGGTGGAAGCGGCTTCAGAAGGAGAAAGAAACAGCATTCTAACTGTAACTAAGTTATAACTTAGATATATTAACTTTTGACTTAAGTTAAACTAAAATAAACCTTAAAAGCTAAAAGATGGTGAGAAAGGCTAGCTGGTATTTTAGACCACTGTCATTAAGAGGTCACTAAGAAAAGCGTGGGAGGAAAGAAGAGTAGAAAACACCTTGGGAGCTATGACAGCAGAGCGTATGGTTAAGCAGCTGGGTGTGTGAGAGACGTGTCACTCAGAACCTGGACACTCTTCTGGAGGAGAATGCATAGACTATTAGCTGTCATGAGGCTGCAGTTGAAGCCACTGCACTGGACCAGAATAGTCTCCAATCCAGCCCCATCACAAAAAATAGCTACTTTGCTTTGTCTTCAGAAGTAGGATTGGATGCCGTAAATCATCACTAAATAATCAAAAGGGAAGAAAGTGAGAAAATGCTTAAGATGCCCGAGTTTGAGTTCTCACAGAACTAAAAATTTGCAATGTGGCAGAGGGAAAGAATTGATTAGAAAGAATATGACTCCTCTCTCACCTCCTGCAGCGGGCGTGAGAGCTGGCCCACGGGTTAGAAGAGCTGGTCTAGCCACTTGTCCTGCAGCACTCAAGACAGCAGGCCCCACACCTTGACAGGGAAACTCAGTAGAGCTGGCTCTGGTGGCATGGGTGCAGATGAGCCGGGGCCCAAGGGAATGAGAGCAGGACAGCGGCCCTGTCAGCTGCTGGTTGCAGCAAGGGGTGAACTAACCAGGGCAGTGCTAGAGATCATACCTTAGCGGTGCAGGGCAGGAAAGGTGGTAGCCGACCAACTCTGCTACTATTCATGCCCAGGTCCAGGGCTTTGAGTTGGCTCCCCCAACATCCACCCCATCTCCGTGAACCGCTGGAGCCCGGGGAAAGGCCATGCCTGTAGATCCAAAGCTGCAGGACCTCCATGACACAGGGCTACAACAGGATATCTGAGAGGAGTCCCACTGAGGATCCAGTACGGATGATGTAGCCAGAGGCCTCGGACCAGACCCATGACTCATTGCAATGAACATCTGCAAGTAAAGCTATGTGGACAAAAGAGTGCGCCGTGGGACACACCGTGACATACTGCAACTTTCACAGCAAGAGTTTTTTTTAATGATTTGTTTTGCTTTTTTTAATTTGTTTTTTTATTTTCTTTCAGGTGGAGAGTGGATACAAAGGGTCAGGGAGATGAGTGGGGTTGGGGTGCATGATGTGAAATTCACAAAGAATCAATAAAAATAAAATCAATAAAAAGTTAATTTAAAAAAATAATAATTTGGCTGCTCAAATGTTAGTTGAACAAGAATGACACCAACAGACAGGCCAAAGTGGACAAAAGCCCGCCAGGCCTCAACCCTACAGACTGAGAATTACAGGAGGACAGACAACCGCTGGGAGTGGGATAGGCGGTCTATCCCAAGAAAGAGCACACCAATTGCTTGTCCAGTGTCAAGCCAAACACTCATACAAGTAACATTATACAGACTAAAAATAATATATTTAGTATGTGTGTGTGTGTGTGTGTGTGTGTACATACATATATGCATGCCATAATTAGTTAAAATTGAGGCCATAAATTTGAAGGAAAGTAGGGAGGGGTTTATAGGAGGGAAGAAAGGGAAGGGAAAAATAAAAATCTAACAATTACCAGATATAATCAGTAACTGTGTTAGACTGACAGAAGCCAGAGTCATCTGAAAATATAAACCAGACATTATTCTCCTGCTTAAAAACCTCTCAGTGGCTTCTGTTGAATTCAGAATTAAATCCGTCCTCCTTCACAGGTCTGCAGGGCTCTGTACAACCAGGTTCCTTATCACAATCTCTGACCTCATTTCCTTCGCTCCTTGCCCTAGAGCCCTCCGCACTGGCCTTCCGTGTGCTCTGTGGAACTCTGCTGTGCGGTCCTTCTCCCCCAGTCTTCCTTCTGACGCTCTCCTCCATCTGAGAGGGCTGTGCCCAAAGAGCTTCCTTACCCGGGTCTCACCTCTGAACCCAACACTCACATTATCTCAGCCCACTCTGTCTTCCCTAGCATCCAAAATTCATGCTTGTGTTTGGCTTCTTATGAAAAAGAAAATGCTTCTGTGACATAAGTTTCCCAAAGTCAGTGACTGTCAGTTCCTGTGGCAGCACAGGTTGGGTCACACATTATAATAACTCTTAATGAGTTATTTCCCCTCAAACTTCTTAAAGGTAGCCTAATCCATTGATAGTTTTAAAATAATTTCTAATTCTCTATGACAGCATCTCGTGGAAAAAGATACTAAAGGAGCACAAAAATAATACACACACTATATTTTAAGGCAGTATCTACTCTAAATTGTAACAAAAAGAGTAGTGATAATATACTTAAGATAAATGTAATTCTGGAGAGAGCTTGAGACAAATGTCTAAGTATTAACAACTGTTGGTAATTTATTTATAAATGAGGAAATAAGCATATTGTTATTATAAAACAATGTAATTATTATATAACCAAAAGGAAAATGAAAAGACTATATGTGTGTGTGTGTACCCTCTCTCTTTCCCACACACACTAAAACAGGTATATATATATGTACATAAATATCTATGTATATGTATGACTATATGCACACCCATCCATTTCATAATTCCTTGTCTGTTTGAAGACCCTTCACCAGCTCCGGCTTCTGCTACATATCCCATGCATTCTGATTATGCAAATACAGATTGAAACTGGATTGAGCTGAGTTTAATAAATAGGTAGATGTGTAGAAGTAGACTGACTGCCCAGGAAATAAATTGATCCTTTCTTCCTGATATGGATGCTTACAAAGTCCCATCAAGGTATGTGCAAAGTAGTACAGTGAAAATCCAAAATACAGGCAATTCCTCAACAGGAAAAGGTTCTGAATAACGTTCTTTGCATATCCTTCCTCACAGTTTCTCATCCCACCAAGCACTCCTCTAGGTCTTAACTCACCTCTCAATATACAGACTAAAATGCTCTCTCACTCGGGAGAACCCATGGGCACCTCATCTAATTCTGATGTGGTTTTATATAGCCATGTAGCACCCCAGACTCCTTACTCCAGCCAGACCTATGCTACTGACTGTAAATGCTGATTCTGCAATACTGGTATTTCCTAAGGGAGCTGGGAGACAGATGGATTGAGCCCATCAGAGCTAGCACTCAGGGGTCTGTCAGGGAACTTGCCGGACTAACTGTGGAGAAAGTCTAATCCTTCTGAGAGCAACTTGCAAATGCTAAGGTAAAGATACGCTAAACCCAAGAAACTTAGTATTTTCTATGTCTTGTATGCCAGGTAGTAACATGTCGCATTTGCCCCTAATTGGGAAAACAGTGAAAACAAAGATGTCAATAACAAGGGGGGGTGCATTTAGATGATTCTAGTAATGGGGGGAGGAGTGGAGAAAAGCATTTGGATGACACCAGTAATGGGCGGGGGAGCATTTTGATGATGTCAGTAATGGGTGGGGAAAAGCATTTGGATGATGTCAGTAATGGGTGGGGGGAAGCATATGGATGATGTCAGTAATGGGTGGGGAGAAGCACTTGGATGATGTCAGTAATGGGGCTGGGGGGAGAAAAAATTTGGATGATGTCAGTAATGGGGGAGAAGCATTTGGATGATGTCAGTAATAGGGGGGAAGCATTTGGATGATGTCAGTAATGAGTGGGGAGATGCATTTGGATGATGTCAGTAATGGGTGGGGAGAAGCACTTGGATGATGTCAGTAATGGGGGCTGGGGGAGAAAAGAATTTGGATGATGTCAGTAATGGGGGGGAAGCATTTGGGTGATGTCAGTAATGGGGTGGAAGCATTTGGATGATGTCAGTAATGAGTGGGGAGATGCATTTGGATGATGTCAATAATGGGGGATGGGGGAGAAAAGCATTTGGATGATTTCAGTAATGGGGGGAAGAAAAGCATTTGGATGCAGGGTACTGAAATGATCTCTTCCCCAAAAAGAACTTACAATGCAGCTGTGTCAGCATTAACACTAGATGCAACTTGCCATTAGATTTATATGGTCTTCACCTGACAGCTCACAAACCCTCCATACAACAGTCACACAAATATAAAAAAATTTACACTAAACACACAAACATATACACACACGCATGCACACATGCACACACATGCACATACATGCACACACACTCATGCACATGCATACACATGCACACACACACACACACACACACACACACACACACACAATCCAATGACATTACTCTGGGTTTCTTTATCAACCTTTCTATTGATCAAGTGAGTAACTTCAGATTATTTTCAGAGCCAAAGTAAAAACCGTAGTAAAGTACTCCATGCCTTAAATATTGCCATGCGTAGCTTAAAGGCATCTCCACATCTGTTCACCTCACATCAGTTTCCCTCGGCTGTTACTTCTGAAAACACACAGCACTCGGCTGTGTCTGCAAGCGCTGGAGAAAAATGGCCTTCTCACCCCACGCTTACCTGATTTCCCCCTAGGCCGTGGCACGTGTACAGAATCAATGGTTTGTCTCCCTGGTTATTCTCACCGACATCCAGACATAAAGGCTGGCCAACACTCTTAATCTGCGTGAAAGATTTAAATCGAAAAAAAAAAAAATCAAACCTGATAGTTTCTACTTCTTGACTAATTTTAGGGAGGTGGCATTTACAATCTAAAACTTCAAAAGCAATAAATTAAGAGGTATGGGAGGGAATTTGTCAAGGAAGAGGAGGAACACAAAAATACTCACATATCCGGATATAACAGGATTAAGGTCTGGTACATACACTTCTGGGTAAATAGTGTTCAGGTACCATGTAAAATTTTTACACTGAAGGCGTTTCTTTATTTCAAATCTTTTTGAAAGATCACCAAATGATTTCTAGAAACAGACAATAGATGGGGTGGGGGTGAGGGGGTTGCTCAGTCAAACAGGCTCTGAATCACACTTCAAGGGGTGCTACTGGTGTATTTACATTTAGTTAGAAAGTAAAGTTCTGGATGCAAATACAAGATGGGCTTTAAGTGCCTGCCGTTCATCTAAGCAACAGGCGAGCTGCCCGCCTGGTCACTGGTAGTTTAAAGAGAATCAAGTCACACTGCAGTGCTGGCCGGAGGCTGTAATACACTTTATTACTGTAAGCTTTGAGCACTCTGGCCGGTTGTGGGAGCGTTCTGAATTCATGCCGGCTCTTTACTTTAAAGTGACCCACAGAGTGAAGTGTGAGGAGACACGGTGCAGGTAAGCATTGCTGCGACCCAATGAAATCAGTATCTCTCTGCAGTCAAATTACCAACCGCACAGTTGGGCGTTTTCCAATTTAAGTGTTAAAACACTTAAATTAAGATTAAAATCTTAACAAAATTCCCACCTGGACGCTGGGTTGGAAGAGGCAATTTTCAGTTAATTGTATTTTATTTTCCTTTATTCAAAGGGGCAAGGAAGACGATTAAAAACACGCTAAACCGAAAAATACTCGGCTTATAGGAAACATTTAGAGGAAAACTGCATTTGATATCTAAACGGAGGAGAACGGAAATAATGGCGCTAATTAGCTCAACCAAGGAAAATACTTTTTTATGCCAATTCCAGTATCTTGAACTTGGGTGTTTTAGCAAAATAGAATGACTCTTAGGGACACTAGCTTATGTGTCCTGTCATGGGGACAGGTACTGGCTGGCTCGCTTCGCAGCCCTTCTATGGGTGAGAAGCAGAGCAGAAGTTTTATTCAGCGCCCACTTTCTGCTCAGGCATGTAGTACCCATTGAGAAGTGCACCCTAACGATGTGTAGGGAGATACTGTGGACCAAACAAATGGGTAAAAGGGCTTTCTTCGCTATGGCAGAAGCCCGGCTCGCCAGAAATACCTTCTCTAAGTTAATGCTGCTTCCTTAAACTATCAGTTAATTCATCCCTCCCAGACAAAGCTGGTGTAGCTCAGCTCTAATGCACTAAGGTCTCATGATTTTGCCAACTGGAATCTATGAACGGTCACTAGAGAGAGGATCTTATGTTTAGGAGCTGAATATGGTAGCTTAGCCCCCAGAACCCGCATTATAAAAAAGTCACACCTGTTAGTAAGGGCTTTAAACCCCCATGCTGGAGATGCTGAGGCAGCGTGAGCCCTGGGTCTCTCCCTGGTCTGACAGCCTGGATTTACTCCCTGTCTCCAGCACCTGAGGACCTGAGAGCAAGCACTGCACTGGCATGTGCATTTGCACGTTTCACAAGCGCCTATGTGCACACGTGTGTGATACGTGTGCACAGAGCATCCTGAGCCTGTTAGTCCTTACGCACTCATCGTTGCCTGTTTCACAGCTCCTCTGGGAAATGGGCAGAATGCATATGGCCTCTCTCAAGATAGGGAAGGAGAAAGAAAGAACAGGCACCACAGAACCCAGCCCAGGCACTGGGCCATCCTGTTATGAAGAACAACCCCCCACTTTTGCAATCTTAAAGGGGTGGGGGTTGCCTTATGCATCTCCAGCAGGGAGTTGGGATTTGAGGAATAAGAGCTTTGTTACTTCTAGTTCATTGTTACACCACTGTAAGACCCCATCTGCATATCCGACTCAAATGCCACTTCGAATCTCTAGTTAAGAGCTATGAGTCAATGGAGAATGGTTAAAGGAAGTTCTGCTTAATCAAATAGTATTTTGGAGGGAGTCCCAAAAGTATCTTTCATATTAAAAGTAAGTATCTGAATTTCATAAGGCTGCTTCAATTTTCCTCTTAGAGCAAACTAGTATACTATTATTATTATTATTATTATTATTATTATTATTATTATTATTATTATTGGTAGGTTGTGTGTGTGTGTGTGTGTGTGTGTGTGTGTGTGTGTGTGTGTACAAGAGCCAAGGTATAGGCCCCAGGGATAGAACTCAAGTTATTTATTTGAAGGCTTAAAATTTAAAAACTGACTTTCAAAAATACTTTCTAAACTTCTTTTTTTTTTTTAACTTGAGGCGATTGGAATAGTTTAACTGCCGTCTCGTTAACTAGCCCTCACTTACTTGCTTAACGATTTTTGCGGCATCTGTGTTTCTCCTGTAAAATATTTCCTTGTACTCGTCCATCCAGACTTCTGCGAGGCGAACTTGGTTACGAGCAATCACCTGAGTGCCTTTTGGAAAGGTATGAGGGCTTTTGCTGCGAAAAACATGTCCAACAACAGAGCAAGGCATAATCTCCAACTGCCCACCACATTGCCATACCTGATAATTAATGATATTTGTTTAAATTTACAGTATTTTGGGAAAAAGAAACTGTTGCTTTTAAGTTTACCTTTAAGATATCAATAAGTACAAAATATAGAGATTTACTGGTATGTCAGATACTCTCTATGCCAGTTCAGTTTATGCTCTACAAATGCAAACAATACTTTTATTAAATGCACTGAGAAACAGAACAAATACACATCTTCAGAAAGTAGGTTTACAAAACCACGAGTTCTGAGTCCTTCATAAAACCTAGTTCCAAGTTTCCTTTCTGGCCAATAATTATGCAAGTGTTCTAATATGTGGAGAAAAACAAAGCCCCAGTGAGGCTGACTTCCACCTTACACACATGGTCGCTTGCTGAAACTACACATTTTTCTTCTAAGGAATGAAGCGGCCATCCTGGTACAAAAGGACCTAGACTCTACTGGTATCAAAGAAAACCATTCAAGCAAGCAATTATCACCAAAATATAACCCATCATAGTTTCAAAGGAGTGGCTCATCTTACTAGAAAAGTCTGTGCCTATCTAGAATGGGTCTACCAGTTCCAGTAGTTCTACGGCGTTTGCCTTAGCAATTGGTTCTCTGGCCAACGACCAAAGACCCAAAACGAAGCCATGCTTAAGGATAGATGCTACAAGGGAGAGAGGTGGTCGGTCAGACGTCTTCCTTTCCTCATTTAAACACATCAGATGATTCACAAGCTCACCTCGGTCAACTGCACGGAGATGCAGCATTTGCTAGGGGCTGGAAACACCGACACGAGTTTATAAAGGCCCTGTCCCTCAGCAGTTCAGAAGAGGCCACTACTGCCTGTATGTAATGGAGCCAGAGCCAATGCTCAACCCTTCTCATTCCTAGTTCTTTCCCCCACTACATTCCAATCTAAACGACTGCAAGTGAGTGACATGGCTGCCACAGAAACGAACTCATGAAACGGAATATTAAGCACACCTCATGACTACTAAAAGCCTTGTTTTGTTTCTATTAACTTAGAACGTGCACTATGAAAAAAAAAAAAAAAAAAAAAAAGGAGCAGCTCATATGATGCAAAGAATTTCGTCCAGTGTCCTTTACAGTTATAAATAAATGTTTTCCATACGGACTCCCCTGACAATCAGCTCATTTCCTGAAGCACTAGGCTTAATTATATTTATCTTGGCTGGAATTCAGTGGCTACAAGTGCATTAATTGGTGTTATTGCCTGGACACAGGAGTTTAACTGATTCCTCTTGTTACATTGGCAACCATGAAAAAACATATCAAGTTACAACTTAAACGGACATAGCCTCGTTGCCAGTTTTCCAGCAATTACATTATAGAAAGCACTAAATGCATAAAGGCAGCATACATCTGCAGGCGTCTGCATGCGCTGCTCGGAATACAACACTGCACACTGTTTGACATGCATGCGACGCTTAATCTCCGTAAACTTACTCGGAATGACATTTCTATGTTTTCACCTCCCCAGATTTCCATTTCTTCATCGTAACTTCCAATATGCTCAAAATAGTCTCTAGATATAGAAAAGAGGCCTCCTGCAAAGGTGGGGGTCCTGAAAAGAAATAGATCAACGGGGTTTGTTATAGGGACTCAACAAAATGAAAGAGGCCATTTAAAGAACCACATTGACATTACAGGTGAGTGTAGCTAAAGCCTCATGTAGATAATGAATAACTGGAGAGTCTTCAAAGGCAAGATTTTGGGGGAAAATTAGTGCTTTAAAAAATGTTATATTCCATATCGTGTCTCTCCTTAACCTGCTTTATTTACTTTAAAACTGTGATTTATGAAGACCTGAGAATTCACCTAATTCCACTGGCTGCTCAACAATATCATGCAGAAGAACTTAGTACACACACATACACACACACACACACACACATATATATATACATATATATATATATGTATACATATATATATGTATGTATATTAGAGAGAGAGGGTTTTTTCCATTATTAAGACTTATCACATAAGCAGTTGCTGTGAAAATGCATATACATATGGTATACGCTGTGCAAATGCATGTACATAGCATTTGGCGCTATGGCGTGAGTGTTAAGTCACGGGGCGGGGGGCAAGCGTCTTACTTAATTGGGTAGGTTTCATCTTTCCTTCTTTGCTTCTCATGATCAGGAAGTGACTCCCAGCCAAAGGAAAGGCTCCAATCAAAATTCCCACGGTTGTGGTTGCTTCCGTACGGAGAAGGCTTGTTGAACTCAAATGTGTTTAGATCTATGGATGCAATGTCTGGACTCACCACGGCAGTGTAGTTCTCAGCTATTCTGGCCAGCAAAGGTTCCAACCAACCATAGAAGCACTCACCTGCACAAAGCAGAAGCTCCTGTCAATTTAAGGGAAATGCTCAAAGACTCCCTTCCATCCCCCCACTTTGGTATTACATGAAAGTTTATGGAGAAACTAGAGGGAAAAGATCATCTGTGTTTTGAATATATATACATGGGTAATTGGCAAAAATGGTGCATTTACAGTACACAGCTTGTTTTGATGCCCACGCACGCACACAAACTCATGCAAACATTTACTATGATCAAGCTCGTGTGTGTGTGTGTGTGTGTGTGTGTGTGTGTGTGTGTGTGTGTGTGTGTGTGTGTGTGTATGGCAGGGGAGGTGAGAGACATGAGATCTATTTCTAGCCATCTTAATGTATACAATCCATTATTAACTATAGCCACCATACTGTACAACAGGCCTCTGAGAGAAGGGACAACTGCAGGACTCTTGTGATGAGAGTAGGATTAAAAAGAAATAATAAAATAAGGAAAATTCCTCTAAACAACAGTGACTTTTTTCTCCTAGAACAGGAGGTGGACACAAATATCCTTGCCATCCTTGAAGTGGAACCCCCTTTCCTTTAAGAGAGGGCTATGCATTTAACCCTAAAATTATTATAAGTTATCTTAATAAGTTTTCCTCCCCACAACTAAGGCACAGTAATTGAAATCTTAATTTCTCTTCCTGAGTCTTGGGAGAGAGGGAGTTGGAAAGTTAGAATATTCTGGATTTAGTGGCCGGAGGAAAATCATCCAAAGCGCTACAGTCCCGTTGATAGTGGTCCTGGGGCAGGGAGTCCCTCGAAGGTCAGAGTCACGGTCTTGAGCCAGACTACACATCACAAAGGTGAAAGCCTCACTGAATTAAACTTGGCAGTCATGGACCACAACGACCATTGTCCAGCACGGGAAGAATTCCAAACTGGATCTTACTGCAGTGTTGGGTCAGTGAAAAACACCTCCAGATCTCCGTTCATTTTCCTAATACTGGACTAAGAATATCAGATGTGACGGCTCTCAATAACAACAACAGAAAATACAAAAGCCTTTCTGTAATAATTAGTGTGTGCTTCAACCAGATTTTGGGTGAAGTGTAACCTAAGAGCTGGGCAGGACAAAGTCAAGCATTCATATGAAGATTAAAACTCCCAAAGCTTATAGTTCAGGGGATTGGGGGAACTTTTGTTAATGCCTAGCAGATCCATTACAGGCTGACTCCAAAGGGCTTTCTAAAACTATCAACACTGCCACCGAAAACAATGGAAACACAGGGAAAACACCCGACTGCAACAAAAGTAGCAAAACCGCAATACTCATGGAGAGATAGCAGGATACCCCTTACTGGGCATGTCTTCAGCAGGGGGCCAAAAAAAAAAAAGAACTGCAAAAGTTAAAAGTGGGAGTATTGAAAAAAGTTGAATGATGGCACTGATCATACCTAGATAAAAGTTTAACTTCATAGTGTAGGAATGAGAAACAGCAAGGAATCAGTCCTCCAGCTCTTCTGTTTCCTTAGAGAAGAACAAACATCTGGGGCAGGGGGTTCATAAGCAAGAATCGCCCACAGGGAAAGCTGAGCACTGCAAACACTGGGAAGCCAGGAGCTCAGTATGTGAGGCTGATGCCTAGCTGCTTGGCCTGTCATGGCTGTCATCAGTTAAAGATGCTATTCAGGAGGATTGCAATTAGACATTTAAAGAAAAGTAACTTTCAGACGAAGGGGAGTGGGAGGAAAGTTACAAGCCATCTGTAAACCGGCACTTACAGTGAGCGTCTAAGAACGTGAGCGTCTCAGCAGTTGCTACAGCTGCCCCTAGCAACCGCGCTGTGATCAGGCCTTTCCTCTCTTGCTGCCTGACTATTTTCACGATAGAAAACTGTTTTATGTATTCCTCTAGTTTCTCATGCAAGTAGTCTGTAAAGGAGAAAAAAAATTAGAATTAACTTTTATTGAAATTTGTTTCCACATGTAACACGTGAAAGCTCATGGAATCACCAGCCACTGACCCTTCTAAATTCTGCTCAATTCATTTGCTCGTTCAGATAGTGCAAGAGGCATTCCATCACCGTTAATTCTTCCAGAAAGCGAGTGTACAAATTATCACTCCTGCATTACGTAATGCTACAGCTTGGACTTATTCTGTCCACTGAGTAACATAACATGCAGTATGTTATGTCAGGGGCGTATATACAGACACATGCAATATGTCAGGGGCATGCGAAAAGTCCACATGGAGTGGACCCCAAGAGTTTAGAAAGCTCTCAGGAGTGACTATGGGAGTCCGATAAATAGATTTTAATTTAAAAAAAAATTCAACAAATGTTGAATTTGAACTGGTACTAGCATTTGAGAACCATGACAAGAAGTGACAGGCTGTCAATACATTTCAGTTTCACTAGCTGTTAGGCAGTGATCAAAACAGCTTAATGTCCAAACATCAAGGGAAAGGCAAGTGGGGGATGTTCGGTGTTGTGGTGGTGGTGGGGCATTTCTACCATCAGCAGAAAACTTTAGGCTTCTCTTGATTTCTTTCTCAATACAATACAGAACTAAAAAGGAGCATGTAAATCAGGTAGTTAAATGCACACACAGAGCCATAGTAACATACGGCACTTAGGATACTAAACATCTGAGTTCGGATGAGATAGATAAGCAAAAGTTGAGAATACTGATGAAAGAAAACAGATCAATCAAGTGCTGCTCATAGTTTTAAACATCTTCAGTCTACTCTGTGCCACTAAATTATTTTTGGTGTGGTGGGCATTTTGTTCTGTTGTTTGTTTCAGACACGGTCTTGCTACAAAGCCCAGGCTGGCATAGAACAGAATGTGTGATCCCCGTGCCTCAGCCTACAGAGCTGCTGGGATTACGGGCTTATACCAATGCATCTAGCTTAGCGTGAATTCTCGTGGCAACGTACTTGAGTTTAAGTGGCCTTGTAAGGCCCAGAACTCACATACATGGGGAAGTATGGAGAAAGTAACACCCTGTGGTGAACATTGGCTCCTGCCATACTTCAAAGGCAAGTGCAGAGGAGTTTGGCTTTGCCTTGGATGGCATAGGTGTCTTCAGGGATGCCAAGGGGAATGCCGCTGTGGTAAAGGTTAAGTATTCATCGGGGGACTGGTACCCCAGGAAGAATGCCCAGGCAAAGGAACTCTGAGCACTACCGTCTTGCTGCCGCCGCCACTGACTTAGTGTCTAACTCCTTGTATGTATGTCGGGTAGTTTCCTCGATACTCGTGAGGCTGCACTGTACCCACACGCAAAACCACAATGTTCTTTTAGTGACCTGAACATTTCAAAAGTGTCCGAGTGGCTTTATTCACTGCAGCTACTACCTGTCTTTCCAATACACCTTGTCCCCACCTCTTAAAGGGGTGGAGAGATGGCTCAGAGGTTAAAGGAATTGGCTGCTCTTCCAGAGGACCAAAGTTCCATTCCCAGCATCCACATTCTGGTTCATAATTGTTCATAACTCCAGTCTCCGGGGGAATCTGACACCCTCTCTTGGTGTACAAACATACATGTAGGTAAAATACCCACACTCAAAATATAGGGACATGATGAACAAACAAAGAAACAAAAAACTAAACATCTAAAGTGTGTTCACATTCTTATCTGTCCCCTGGATTTTATCCAACCTAGATTTTATCATTTTGGGAAGGTTAAGTACAAAAATTACATCAGATCAGAGATCTTGGGTTGGAGCAGCATTCCTTCTAACTGTTTGACCTTAGACAAGTTACTTAACCTTCCTGTACTTTAGATCCCTTATTTGTAGGAGGACATGACAGAATTAGCTGCATAGGTTGTCGGTTGGGAGAATGAGATGGGACACTCCTGGATGGCAGAACGCAGGGCCTACCAGATGGTACTACTCTTAAAATGTTATCTTCTGTCATAGCATTTAACTAGTTTCTCTCTCTGTCTCTCTCTCTCTCTCTCTGTGTGTGTGTGTGTGTGTGTGTGTCTGACTTTCTAGACAAGTGTGCGTCCTAGGCTACCTTTGAGCTCCTGAGCAGACCCTTGCCTCAGCCTCTGAGTACTGAGATCACAGGCACACACAGCCACTTGTGGCTTTTCACGGGCTCCTTACAGCCATATTTCCCAGTAGGTGGGACATGAGACAAATTACACTAACATTCGAGCATGAAGTTTGTTAAGAAACTAGTTCAGCTTTGTGGTCAAGTGCTTCTAATGACCGAGAAAGGAGAGCCTGTCATTGCTCGAACCAGGTCTCCTTCTCTACCCTTAGGTAGAGGTGAAAGGGCAGAGTAAATTCAGTGACTCAAGCTCCTGGGCAGCACCCACTGCAACCTGTGTGGCACGGGACGATGTTCTGAGGAGAGACAGGGTAAGCCACTGCGAAAATGTCTAGCTCGTCAAATAAAATATTCTGAGGCCCAAAGGGGGTGCTAATCAGTGTTGGGTGAAAGATGTTAAATTTTAAATGGGTTATGACTCCAACGTAATTAGGAAAGCTTTATGCTTACTTTGAAAGCGATTAGGAAAGGAAATAAAAGGAACGGTTGAAACAGGAAGAAGATGAATGGGTATGTCTTCATCCCCATGTCCCCTAGCTCAACAATTGCTCGAGCCTTTAAATAGAGATGTGGTTTTTGAATGAATGCTCACTAGGAGTAAATTTGCCATGCCTCCATTGTCTCACTACTTGGGACAATCAAGCCAAGTAAACACAGTGTATGAAGAGACATTTGAGAAATCAAAGAGGAAGTAAAGAAGGGAAAACATTCTTAAGACTACATTAGTGGCTTTTTTTCAGGTAAACTTAGAGTTGACACAGATCTTAATCAAGCATGACTTAAAACTTGCTGGCTGCTGTCCAACCAGACAGGAAGAACCGCAAAATCGTATTAAGCAGCAAAATACCAGCTAGCTACAATTAAGTGGTAAAGTAACAGGACAGGGTGTTAGAATCAAAGATCTACATAGTGTGTAACTCCATTTCGCCTTTCTTTTCTTAGCCCGTTCTGGGTTTTGTTTGTTTGTATGTTTTTCTATTTGTTCGCTGTAGCCCCAGGTATCTGCTGGTGCTGCAGGCACTCAACAGCACATCTAAAGTGTGGAATCTAAGTTGAGTCCACAAGACATGAATTATAAAACTGCCTCATTTGGAGACTAGCTCTCATACCCATGTCAAAAATCTCTGGATTGGCAAATGCTTTCTTTCCCGCCCAAACACTTCTCTATGGAGACTACAGCCTGACTTTATTCTCAAGTGGAAGCCATGTTAACACTTAGAGCTGTATGCAGATTCGAGGAGGCTAACAGCTTCGTTGTATACCCACTCACTACCATGTCTGGAGTAGGCACACAAGTAATGGAACCTGATGGGTACATGTTTTTTTCTCCTCTTGCGCATGTAAGACGACGCACATAACCATGGTTTGGGTTTAATGAGGACACTTTGTACCCATTTTACAAAAATGAAGAAACAACCAAAAGCTGGGAGTAAGCCTCTGGGAACCCAACTGCAAACCTGCGTTTACTCAGGAGCAAAATTCTGTAACCGCTGAGATCAATTGTTTTGTACTTCACATAATTATACTTTTGAAACATTAGAGACCAGAATATTGGTTAGACTTTTGATTCTGATTCAAAAATATCTAATTCATATCTGACTTGTGACTTTAGGTAGAAACGGACATTTAAAGAGCATTGCTAATTTTTAAAAACAACACTGGCTGCTTGGTTTTTTAATAGCCCAGGTCTGAGGACACACCTCTGTGGGATAGCAGTTACCTGACATGCACGAGGTCTCGAGATCCTCAGCACTACCATGGGGGGAAAATGCCCAGATAAACCGGAATGGAGCGACACTGCACTGGAGCGACACCGCACTGTGGCGTCAGGCACTTACTAGTGTCGCCTACTGATTGTGGTACTTACGTGGATTCCTTCACATTAAAAAACCCAGCAATGCTCCAGTTCTGAATTTGTACGGTGGGATGTTTCACATGATCAGCAGCGTATTGATTAAACTCGCTGTAGCTTTCCTTTTTGATGGTTTTAGAAGGCAATGACATCCTTTAAATTTGAAACAGCATTGCGTTGTCTCCATTTTACCAATCAAGAGGCGGAGGCTGAAGAGGAGGTAACTTTACAAGTTCACACAGCTGGTTAGGACCAGAGCTGGGGTTCTAGCCCAAGCAGCTTTACCTCATGCTCACATCTGGTGGCTTAGCCGCTGTGCCCCGGAGTAACCACCAGGCACCCAGACCTACAAGTTATGGCCAATGGTGTTCTGAAAGGGTCACGACCTAAGACGTTCAACCATGGCATCCTGAAAGTCACACTCCACCATTCACCACATACCATCCGCCCCCGTCGGGTGCTGGGGCAGCACACGGGGCGTACGACACAAACCAGGCAGACGTTGGACAGGACCACAGGGAGTGAGTGATACGCATATGCTTTCTTACCATCTACACTAGCATCGTCCACCAAAATGATCTCCTTCAGCAGTATTGCAGGTGAAGAATAGAGCACACTGTGGACGGTCCTAAGCAGTGTGGACCACGCTTCATTATGAAAGACTATTATGACACTGGTGGTAGGCAGGGGTGGGCAGCGCTTAAATTTTTGTTCAATACATCTAGAAAAAGCCAAAGAAGTGGGAGAACAGTTATGACTCTTGATTTGACCTCACCACGGCCATACCTTTTCTACACCACTGCTAAAGCTATCACCGTTTAGTCACCGTCACCCCAAATGGCAGCCACTGGGCTTCGCCCTAGATGAAATTATCTTCGTGGTACATGAATATGTCTAGGTGAAAGCAAAACTCTACAGGCAGCTTACTCGCTCTAACCATGTCCAACGTATGACCGTTGAGTTCTCTACATGGTCCGAGTTTAGAAAGGAATACAGCCTCCAAGTGAAGCAACATGCAAAAATCAAACTTCCTAGCTGCTATTCAATAAGAACCAGAATATTTTGTTTCCTTGCCTAAGGTACCCATTTTCCTTATTTTTGATTTAAACTGTCTGACTTCATTAATCGAATACTCGGTTTTGTTGAAATTATTTGACGTTAGACATGTTTGTACGCACAGGATGTGTGTTTCCTAAGCATTTCCCAAGTTAATTTAATCAATTTACTTTGTATAATGACTCAAAAAAGGAAATAATCCTCACCATAAAACCTGGGTTCTTATGATTGTCAAATGCCTGGTGCTACTTACCCATCTGCACTGAGGAACTCCCTCTGATAACATGATCTGCTGTGTAATTAAGACTTATCGTTTTCAAACTGTCCTTTGACGGGATACATTTAGTATGTAAAGACCTACATGTTCATGTTAAAAAGTTCATACTGGACCAGTCATGATGGTGCATGACTCAGTAGCAGCAATTGGAAGGCAGAGGCAGGCGAATCTCTGGGAGCTTGAGCCAAAATGGTCTACATAGCAAATAAGAGGTCACTCAAGGCTACATACTGAGACCCTGTCTTTAAAAAAACAAACAAACAAAAAGCCTTGTGCATGTAACCATCCTTTAAGTTGATGTATACACAGAAAGAACTCCTAAGTGGTCTTGATGTGACTAATTAATGTTAGCGTCAATGACCTAAAAGCATTAGTTACATATCATTATAGAGTTCACAATGTAACATTGTCTTCCTCAAAGCAAACATTATTTATAAAACAATGAAGACAGGAGGGCGACTGTGGCTCAGTACAGCCTCCAGCCCTGGATGATAAGGCAACAGTGTCAATACGGTGTCATAAATGTAGCATGGATGTATCATTTTAGGCAGGAGACCATATCATTCTCCCTCCCTATAAAAACAGACGTGGGCGATCAACCCTTGCTGCTCAAACTCAAAGGCAAGGAAGTAAATCATTTATTTGTTGAGAGAAGACCCAACACATTGCAGCCATCTCCAGGGTGGCAGCTGGGCCTCCAGAGAATCAAGTTCTCTCACGAAAAGCTTTTATATCCATACCTTGGTAGCAATGTGTTTGGGACTCTTTACCAGAAGCAAGTCAGTAGAGTGGAATGGTGATGGAAGAGGAAAGGAATTAGGTCAGAGGCTAAGCTGAGGGGAAAGGAGAGGGCAATAAAAACGGACCATTGGAGATACAATGCTACACAATTACAGCAAGTAACCTTCTATAAACTGAAATCTGAATATAATACCAAGTAAGAATAAAACCCAAACACACACACACACACACACACATACAGGCACATGCACACGCACACAAATGAGTTACTAAATATAAGTTCTTATTTTAACACATAATAGTTTATAAACCAACATAAACACTAAATAAGATGTCTGGAAGAACTCTATGGCATGGTATTTTCTTGTGTTATAGGAAGGGAAGAGAATTTTGGGATTACGGATTTTCACGTATCTTTATTTGCTAGGTGGTCAATACAGTATCAATTAAGAGTTACATAATTTTAAAGATGCAACACACACACACACACACAGGCACACACACACACACACACACACACACACACACACGTACCACTAGTAAAATGCTACCAATTTAATCATGCAAGGCTTTTCCTCTGCTTAAGTATGCTAGGATTTATTTGCCTAACAGGTAACTCCTAATGTGAATTAGTAAAAATGACAACAGGAGGGTCACAGCAAAGTGTTAGCTATATCATTAATGAAAGCGATAACACTTCTCAGTATGATTTTATAAGGTGCAATAATTCTGAAAAAACGTGCATAGTAAATTTATGCTAAAGGTCAGCTCGTGTTTTTTAAAGTGGTGCAATCAAAGGAGCTGCCACAAAGACTATATTTACTGTAAGGAAATTTGTATATTTCAGCACTTAGAAGCCGCTTACATTATCAATCAGTTTATCACCTAGCTCTAAGAGAAACCAGGCCCAAGTGACTGATGAGTCTTGAAAAAAATGATAGTGAGTTTTTCCAAAGAAGGGGTTGTGCAGACACTGGTTACATTCAACGTGGGAAGTGACTGGAATTTAGCACCCCTGACAAAGTGCTATCCAGAAGGTACTAGAGGAGCAGATCCCCAACTCCTAAAACCTAACTGCTGTCAACATGCTCAGCTGATTGTCTTTCCCTCAGTAATTAAATCACTGAGCATTATTGAAGTCTGCTAATGTTAGAGTTAAAATGTTCATCTTCAGCTGACTGTAGTTGACATCTCAATGAATAAACATTATGCTTAATGAATTTTTATGTGCATTGCTTTTCAGTCGTGAATTCTCCCAGAATTGGTAAAACCTAATACTGCATCAGAATCTACTGATACCAGAGAGGAACTCTGGAACGCTAGGATTCATTAGAGAGTAACGTTTCTTCCCACATTTCCCTTGAAGTGATGGGCAACACATCCTTGAACCACACTGATTAGATTAGAACAGTTACATAAATCTACATCTGCAACTTCGACAGGCAGGGAGAGAGCAGGGGCTCACTATGACAAATCTAGCAAAATCAAACCCATCCTCAAACGTCTCAGTTTGTTCGTTTTGATTCGATGGTAAATGTAGTCTGTTAGTGAAGATGATTAGGTAACAAAATATACTGGTTGCCTACTGTGTACCCGTCTTGTGCTCTCAAAAAAAATCATGGATGGCTCAAGAGCGTTGGAATTCATCTCACCTCTTGTAATTCAAATACAACAACTGAATGTCACCTTACAGGTTGCAAAATAGTTTTGTTTTTAAGATTTATTTATTATGTGTACAATGTTCTACCTGCATGCCAGAAGAGGGCACCAGATCTCATTATAGATGGCTATGAGCTAGCTACCATGTGGTTTCTGGGAATTGAACTCAGGACTCTGAGAGAAGTTAGTGCTTTTAACCTGTGAACAGTCTCTCCAGTCCCAAAATAGCTACTTAGCAGAGAAAGAGTCTGTACAGCCGAGACAAGTGTATAAATGACGACAGTCAGTAACAAGGAACACTTGCCTCTCCGGGGAGCTAATTCTACAGATGCGAGAATACAGGAGCCGAGCTCCGAGCAAGCAGAGGTTAGCTGCAACAACATCCACCCTTAACACAAAGTGTACAAAACATAGGGCCTTCTGAGATGTAGTCATGTAGCGACAGTGCTCACTGAGTGTGTGACACACTTCACAAACCAGTAACCTACCTAAGACCTTCAAAATCCTGGCACATCTTAAAAAGCATCTCTATTCCACAGCAAATCAAGGGCATGGAAACAACCCCATTCACCTCCTACATTTCTAGAAAAACTGTCCAAATGTTCCTAAATAGACAAGGAAATTATGCCATTTGAGAGAAAAAATAAATAATAATTTCCCCAGTGCACAGTGGATCTGGAATTCAGTTTCCTAATTCAGAAGGTACATTTCACGTCTCCACGGCCATACCAGTAAGAGCTACAGATACTCCACACCTCAGTAATTATAAATGAGAACAAAGGCAACAACAACATCAAAGGAACAGCATTGACCCATATTCTGCTTCGGAGCGCCTAAGGAACCAGCCTGAGTTATCGGCGCCTCTTCCGGACAAACCCTGCTGACAAACGGTAAGTGAATATTCTCCAACATACTCGGGTGGTCGGGTGTCGGGTCCAAGATCTCGGTGTAAGGAAATTCTGTCACTCGCAAAGGCGTTGAAACAGTGCTTCGTCTCCCCACGCTCTTTCTCCTTCTGCTCCTCCGGGCTGAGGTGGGTGATCTTAAAGGGCTTGCCGGAAGCGCCGGGTGCGTTAGAATCCTGAGGTGGGCGGTCGAGGACAGGTTTCAACTCTGCTGCGGTGTAGTACCCTTGCAGACAGGGCCTCTCGGGGACGTCGACGTTCTGCTTGATAGGCGCCCCTATCTGCATCTTTGGCATTGCGTCTTTAATATTATTTACGGCTTCGAGCATAAAGTCAAACATTTTGTTTTTGTTTTTCAAGTTTCTCTCCATCTTTGATTCCTCCTTGGAATACTGAACACTTACTTCTCTTTGCATCAAAATCAAAACTACTAAAAAGAAGAAGATGACTGTGCCAAGCTTCCAGAACTTTCTATGGTAGTGTCTTTTAATGTGTAATTTTACTAGTCGCTTGAGGTGAGCCATTCTGGCGCTAAATGCTTGTGACTTGACAGATGACGGTTATGGTTTCCTTTGTTACTTATACTCTTTAGCATAGGTTTGCCGGGAAAAGGGTTTCTTTAAATGGTAAGACCTATAAACAGAGATGACAGATGGTATTAGTATTAGGAGCAATTCTTTCCCACAGTCAGGGCACAATCCATTATTTCAACCAACAACTGAACAGAAGCTGCAATGTACTCTTACAGCTTAAAGAATACACAGACAGTTAAACCTTAAGAAAATTATACCTCAAGAAGAAACCACTTGTGGTAATTGACTATGATCTACTGGGCCATTGAAAGAATAAAACTTTCTTGCCAGGAAACACACAAACACACACACACACGCACGCACACACACACACACACACACTTTATTAACTCTGTCAATAACTCCTGCATGACGTACACCAAATACTGTATTGCAGATATATTTTCAGATTTTAAAAAGGACTATCTTAACTTGGTAACCAATGAGTCCAAAGGACTTCATTAAGCAGACTATGAATAGGACAGAGTCACCAGGAAGTAAAGCTATGCTAGCATGCACTGCCAAACATCCTCAACGGTGACCTTTCCTTGTGCTGGGCATTAATCTGTGAAGTGTCACTCCAGCTAAGGGAGCAGACCAAGCAGCTCTACCAGCAAGTCAGCTGCCATTCTCGCCCAGCTGTGACAGTATTGTGGGCCATGGCGGATTCTCTACAAGGCCAGCAAAAGCATTGAAGTCATTTTTTGGGGGGGGCGGGAGGAGCTATGTCCCCAGTTCTCATAAAGGCAAAGCCTCACAGCACAGTGCGAAATGCCAAATGGGAAATGTGTTAGCTTTACTTGAGGTGTCTCTGGGCCTGCAGGGCTTAACAGACACAAGTTGGCTTGATGAAGGGCTGTTTGCAATTGAGCATGAGAAGAGAACACCATGTTCAATAGGTCCTGGGCCAACGTCGTGATTTTATGACGAGCCTGAATCAGGCTGGAGGTTGATTTTCTTCACGGTGCTTTAAAATATATTATGGAAAAGGGCTCGGTATATGACTCCATGCCATGCACCATTGTAGCCAACAAATTAGTAGGGGTGAGGAAAGGAAAACTGCCTGCTGGCCCCCCAGCCTTCAAAACATTTAAAGAAAATGTCATTTGTAACAGTGAAAACAAAGTTGGACACTTCATTCAACTTTGCTCCAAAGTTATTTAAAAAAAATTAAAATAAGAAAAACAAGTTAACCTTGGCACCAAAAGATGCCTCAATCATGATGTCTGTTGCCCATAAAAGTGAGATTCCGATAATTCTGGGCATTTCTAGCTTTAGGGGCCTCATGTTACAGTGAAGTGACCTGTTAGGTTTCCATGTTTCTTTCAAATCTTCACAGAGTTGTGGAATTTCCTATGTGTCAGATATTGATCTAGGAGGGCCACCACAATCCAGACGGCCTTTCCCCTCAGGAACCAGAGGCTGAGCCTCCTCCAGGTATACGAGGCAAGTCAACAGGCAAAACAGGCTCACGTATGCTATGGAGAGTCTGAAAAGGCAGGACGGCTTCTAGAAATCATAGGGGAGAGTGCCCACCAACGACCGACACGGCTGGGCAGAATCTTGAAAGATAATAAACTTTTAGGTAGATTGACAAGACCCAGATGAGAGATTGAATAGTGGGCATTTTTTTTTTTTTTTTTTGAAGGCTTGGAAGAAAGGCTGTGTCCCGACCCAAGTACGGTAGTGGAAGGGAAGCCCAGTGGGAAATGGAAGATGATGACACAGGGAGGTCAGGTAGAGTCCAGCTCACGGAACGCCTGAGCGTCTTCCGGGGAATCTGGAATTTACCCTTTTTTTCTTATTGTTTTAGGGCTGATGATTTTAAGGGAGGATCACGGTCAACTGTACGTACTAGAAAAGTCAGCCAGTAAAGGGGATCCTCACAGAGGCACTAGAAGGGTGGAGAGGACTATGAAGACTCCAGCAACAGATTCACTCAATCGCATTTGGTAGGAGAACAGGTGCCACATGCGCACAGTGACAGACTTAACACGGACAGTCAACAGTTCAGAGATGTGTCGGGAGCCTGCCTTTGGGAGTCCGGGAAGAGGCTATTCACACAAAGGAACAGGTACCTGGGGTGGGTTAGGTGCTGAGGAACAGGGCTGACTTTGAAAGTCATATACCCTTTCTTCATGTGTAGCAAAGGCCAAGATAGCTTTGGACTGGCTGGCTGCCTGGGGGTGGGAGGTAGATAGGTGCCTCCACAAACGACCAATTGTTTCAGACCTCTGTGTGAGTCTGGGAAGGAGTCCCGGAACAGTGATTTAGGCTGGGAGGATATAGTTCTACTGCCCAGGTCAAGCCCTGGAAAGAGGATGCAGTGGGAGGGTCCGGCTCTAGAAAAGCTGTTCCCTCCAGGGGCCTAGAACTGGAGAAAGCCAGGTGTGGAGTTCCACAGTGGCACAAGCAAGTTCATTAGGAACCCTCAAGCCGGGAAGGGAATCTCCTGCCATTCTCAGTGACTTTAAAGCACTTTCGGACAGAGCTGAGCACTGTTTCGGGTGGCACAGGACAAACACTCAGGAGGTTCTGCTCTGATATTGCAGGACAGGCGGATAACTAAAGCATACATACAGTAAATTGGTAAGGTGTAAGGGCTTTCCTTTGGACTACTCGGCCTTCCCCATCCACTACACGGCTCAAGGCTGGTCTCTGTAGACCGGGAACACAGCAGGAGGCTTGGCTACTTTAGAAAGGGAAGCCCACGGGCACACAGGCTGGCCATCCCTGTATGCTAGGCTCACTAATCACAGCTATGGAAACAGCATTCGGGGAGCTGATGGCTGGCATCCATGGGTGTGACATTTTCTCCACCTGATCACTCAGAGCTTTCTCTTGAAGTCAAAAAATCTTTTTGGTGAGAGTCTTCAGATGAGAGAAGCTTTTTCGGGGTCTGCTAAAGGATTTAAATATGTTAAATACATATCCTCAATATCCGCATCACTAGTCTTTAAAGCTCAAGTCTTTCAAGGCCCCAACCACCTAGACTGTTAGTGACTTCCAGGCAGTCAGTAAAGATCTACACCCTGGCCATCTCTCAAACGCGCTGGACAAGTACAATTTCTATCTTTAAGTGAAATTTCCTTTTTTTTTTTTTTTAATCTTTCACAACTAACAATGGGAAGGGTTAAAATTCCGCATCGGTTCATCCTCGGTCCAAGACCACAGCACAGCAGACTTTTCTGTTAATCAGGCTTGGGTTTTCTTTCTCTATCACCTAGACTAAGAAAATCCCCCCTAAGAAGTCATAAGGAGACAAAGTGCTATGGTCTGGAATGTGTCACCTGAGGGAGGAGCCGTGGGCTAAAGGCTTGCCTGCCCTCACCCCCACTAGAGGAGGGAGAGCCTTGAAGAAGTGAAGCTGAATGTGAGTGTCCCTCACATCTGTTTCTTGACCACGATACGTTGCTAATTTGGTTATTTTTGGTTTCTAGGAACTGGTGCAAAAATCTGAGTGCTTCCTTTTCTCTAAAGGATACTCTCTAGTAAATGGCTGGAGAAGAGTTCTGCGTCTGAGAACTGGCTTGGGGCTAGAAAATGGCTCAAACTGTAGCCCTCAGCTCTGACAAGTGAAAGATACCCATCTGTTTCGTTCATTCCTGACCAGTAAGGAATTTGCCAAAACCATCTCAGTTTCCAGAAATGACCTGGAGGACAATGCTCTCTGATGGCTCTCCACCCTCCCTGCTTTCTGCTTGACCTTTGCTGAGTAATGACTGTTGTCACCTCTCTGCTTCTACGCTTGCTGGATCCCATTAACGCCACCGAACTTAGGGAGCTGATCTGGGTGACCTAAAAAGAGCAACTGCAGCCTGCTTCCTCACAGGTGCGATGGCTCATGGGCGTGTTTCACAATGCCTGGGGAGGAATGTGGACTGACACTGTGAAATGTAGCGGCAGGGTGAGTGTCCCAGATGCACTTAGTAAGTGGAATCAGCCTTTCCACCTGTGGGGGGGAAGTTCCTAAGGAAAAGGTCGTTTCTGTCCATTCCTTCATCCTCTGAAGGCCAGAGAGTGTTAGAGGATGGGGATGTGGAGAGCATAATAGTAAGACATGTTGCTCAGCTACGTCCATCTTTCCATCCGCTTACCTTCCGCTCCTCCCTAGGTCTCATGTTGTGCTCTCAGTGCCCACCACCCCCGACCACCAGCATGGAGACCGTGACAGCAAACTCTCCATGAAGAGTCAGTCAGTCCCTTCCTTCCCACCTTCCTTTCTTTTGATCCGAAGACCCTATGGTCTCCATTTCAACTACTCAAGGCCAGAAAGAAATAATGAATAATCGTATCTATGTTCTTACTAAACTGTTTGGTTTGTTTGGGGCGGGGTGTGTTGATGTTTGGTTTTTGTTTTGTACAAAAACAGGCTGTGTACCAAATCTGGCCCCCGGGGCTGTACTTTGCCAACTCTTGCTCTAGAAATCCTGAAGGGTTTGAATTTCTACGTAGTAAGTTTCCCCATGACTCCTTCCCTAGTTAATCAACCTAGCTATAACATAATCAAATCTAATACTTCAAATCCTTTACAGCATTTTTGAAGGTCAGGTGGCAAGTGTGCCGAATATGAAATACAAAATAGCTGTGACTGATCCAGTCATCCTTGGTGTCCCTGTACTGTTCTCTCTGTGACTAGGCAACCAACAGCTTCCTTTGTTACAAGCTTATATTGGACATAAACCAGTGTCAGCCTAAAGCTTAACTGTTCCTTTAACAGCTGACCTCAGATAGGGTCATTTTCCTTAAGGCCAGGAGCAGTCAGTTGTCGCAGACTGAGGCGGAGTATCCCTGTGCTGAATGCCAAGTTCCAAAGAGGGTAGGGATGGGTCTGTGACCCTGTGGGATTTAACTCCATAAGCAATGAGTGAGGTCTTGGGGGATTTTAAGGCGTAGGGTAATGGTTACCCTTGAAAGTTGTACTGGATATAAATTATTTTCAGAGAAAGGGGACGTCAGATAGGAGGGTAGAGGCTATAGTGGGATTATTTAAAGATAATCTGATCAAGAGGTGAATAAAAGAGATGTGCAGATTTGGAAAAAGAGACTTGGAGTCAGCTGAACTCGGCAAATCAGTTGTTAGGAAGGCTGTGAGATTCAGTCTGAGTTGAGTCTGAGTTGAGGGTGACTGCTTGGCGAGAGGAACTTGTTAGTGAACTCTCTGCTCTAGAAGGAAAATTCTGTCAGACAGCAACAATGAAAAAAGACTCATTGTGTGCTATTTTTGAAAATGATAACAATCATGAAATGAGTAACATGAGGGATCGACCATGAGGATAAAATCAGGATCTAGAGTTTCTTAACCCCATAGACCATTGCTCATGAAGACATAGTACACAAAACATAGAGGGAATAAGTAAGAAGGATCATAGCATCTCAAAGGCAGCAACTCAGAGATGTCGTCAAAGGGAAAAAGCAAACAGAAGACCCAGAAGAGGCCCGCACCGTTATGGTTCAAAGCAGAACAAGAGAACAGTTAGAAGGGACCAGAAATCTGATGGCTAGGATATGTAAAACTGAGGAGATCTTGGAATACAAAGTTGTACCCCAACTAATATACGGAAAAGTTGGGCAAGCCATGCTTCTTAAATTGTTTAACTACTAACTTTATAGTTTAAAGCAATCTCTAAGCTAGCCACAGGACATATGCTGGTAGTCTCAACTACTTGGAGGATGAAGGATAAAGATGAGTTATGTAGAAGCATTTGAGACCAACCTGGTCAATGTAAGCAAGAAGACTCTGTATCAAAGAAAAGAAAAACGACATTGAAGACCAATCCATGGCTGAGTGTGGAGGCATACAATTGCAACCAGAACACCCAGAAGCCTGAGGAAAGAGGATATGGAAAACTTCCTGGACTACACAGTGAGTGCCAGGCCACCCTTGTATAGGAGAATGTGTCTCAGACACCAAAGGAAACATCAACGGGCTTGTTTTGATGTGTAGTGAACAATATCCACATAATCACAACAAATAAATATTAAAATGCAAACAAAGAATGAAACTTCTGTGCCGAGGAAGGAATAGCAGGGATATGTGTAACTGAAGGAGATAAATATTTATCTGACATAATGAGCAGTCAGCAAGAAGTGATAAATCTCGACATGAGAAAGCACTCTAAGCATATTATTCCAAAGGTAAATACTGTTGTTGGAGGCATCTAAGGAAAGGGTGGACAAGTGACTGGAGACTTGTTACAGTTTCTACTCATTGAGTAGCACACTTATACATAGGTGTATGTATACAGACTTCCATAGCTCTGCGTCTTCTGAGACAAGAACCTTCTAGATGGAAGTAAAAGAACGAACTGCTTTTTTTTTTTCCTCTAAAAAAGGGAGAAAAACAGTACACATGTCACAGGTTGCTGTGAAAATTTAAGGTTACATGCAAATTGGTAAATGTGGTTTAACATGTGGGGTTAATATTAAAGTTGGCTACCCTCTTCTGGGAGGAAATTCATGGCAAAGGTTGATATACACCTGAATACCAAGTAGGTCGTTGTTTCTTTAGGCTAAAGTTGCATTAGCAAGGTCGGGAGTTGGAGGAGTGGAGGAAGTGCTTACGGATTCCAGCTATGGTTAGAGGTAAAACAAAGGAGTTCAGATTGGAACTTGAAGGCTGAGTATTAGCTGACAGGCCCAACGACAGGGAGGTGCTTATTACAGGCGGAGAGAATGACACTTGGCAATGACCTAGAGGCAAGAAGAAGCTGGCAGTAAAAGTGCTTGCCAGAACTCAGGCAGGAGGAGGTGGGGTGGCAGGAGCTGAGTCAGGCCCAGACTTTAGGCCACATTAAAGAGTTGGTCTTACCCTAAGGGCGTGGAAGGGTTTTGGGAAAGGGGTCACTGTGGCCAAGTATTTTGAAAAGTCTCATACTGGATGCAGTGTGAAGAACAAACAAGGAAGGAATCAAAAGCAGTTCAGAAAGACTGGCCATCACAAAAGCCCAGGGGAGAGATGATGGGCTTAATGGACATTTGGGAGACATCTATTGAAGAGATAAAATACAGAGGGTTTGGGCATGAGCTAGTAAAGAATTTTAAAGGAGAATAGCTAATATCAAGGATACTTTGTCCCCGCTTTCCACTTTTGGTTTAGTCTAGCTACATTATGCTTGAGTAAAACCTGCCCTCTCAGTAGTCCTCACCAGGAACGCGTTCTCCACTGAGCAGTATTTACAAACAAAAGCTGCACAAAGTTAACGTTTCACTTCTGAAAACTGAATCTTATGGGAACACGAAAGTCCCAAAATCACAGAACCCAAAGGGATGGGATGGGCATACTAGCCGTCTAAGTTGAACAGGCAAGTTCGGTCAAATGCTCCCCCTATAACACGGCCACTTCCTAATGCTTTCCCTTCCCAGTGACTTTCTTTTTCAACTGTTGCTGGGGATCATACCTACGGCCCCCACCGTGAGTGACAAGTGGCCCAGTCACTAAGACACCCTCCCAGCTGCATCTCGCATGCCAAACTCTGGCTTGCAGCTGCTGTTTATGGATTTTGTTTGTCTGGAATCAGTGCCTCTGGGATTCAGCTGAGAATGGACTGGGGGATGACAAGAGGGCACACGAAGGAATCAGACAGGAAGTGAGGATGGGACCCTAGATAATTCTTGTTAACATTCTGATGAAGCAGACATGGGGAGAGGATTCTGTAGTGACGGGGACATGGTAAAACGTTAAGCACACCGAGTGGACAAGTGAGCTGATGATTGCTGTCTTGGTCTGTCTGGCATGGCCATAACAGAGTACTCTGTTCTGACTGATTTGTAGAGAAAAATGAAGTGTCCACACTCTGGAGACTGGGAAGATTAAGGCTGAGGTGCTGACAGGTCCAATGCACAGAGAGGGCCCATTCCCATAACAAACGCACTGGTATGTGCACCCCACATTGCTGAATTACAAAAAGCTACCCTCTCTCCAACTGTCCTATCCCCAATGAAGGCAGAGCCCTCATGACCCAATCACCTTCCAAAGCTGGCTATCTATCTATCTATCTATCTATCTATCTATCTATCTATCCATCCATCATCTATCTATCTGAGATACTTTAAACTATACAGCCTTGGCTAGTCGCCTGTAATTTGCTATGCAAGACAGCCTAGCCCCTAGACTCAAGAGTTCAGCCTGTCTCTGCTTCCAGGATGCTAGGATTACACTTGTTTGTCTCCAGTTCTCATTCCTTGACACTAACACACATGGAATTAGATTTCTATATATGTATTTTGGAGGGACAGAAATACTCAGATGGTAACTATTGTAGAAGCTGATGAATCAAGGTTAAAAATAACCTCTGCATTTGTGACCACCATTCTTCCATAGTCTATTCTTCCATAGTCTATTCCTCCCAACTCTCCTGAGCCAGATATGTTTCATTCAATATTCAAAGGGTCTTTTGGACATTGGGACAGTGGCATGGTTGATGTACCTAATGCACTGGGGCCTACAGCAGTGCTATATAATAAAAATCAATACCATTTCTGAATTAAGATACGTTTTTTTTTTTGTTTTTATCCAGTGGTACATAGATGGCAGTTTCCTGACAGTTCAGGTTGACTCCAAATAAACTCGAGTTCCGCTAACAAATGAGTCACACACAATTTTTGTGGGTAAGACATGGTAAAATTTCTAACACCTATAAACAGACTACAGGAAGTGAAACTTCTCCGTTTCTGACTATGGTATGACGAAGGTCCTGGTTTGTACAAGTGTAGTCTCCAGTTATTATGAAAAGTTACCATAACCCAGCAGGCAATCAGATAGATAAGCAAATGAGTTTTCATAGTTTGAAATCCCAGCAAGAATTTCAAGAGCGAAAAGGTTAAAGAATTACGATCTCAATTCAGAGAGTGGTGAGGAAGGGTTTGCTGAGTTGTCAGTAGCCACTGGTGACCCAGAATTCTGTCTCACTTGCCTCTGTTTTACCATCAGTTAATGTACTCTGGTCTCCTGCCATTGTTGGAACGGATTTAACCCCAATGTGGTCACTGACACTACATTAAACATGTTTAAATTGCTCAGATAATATAATACTGGTTATCCTGTATTAACCAGATGCACAACTGGGGAGGTAACAGAAAATTCTCCTTTCTTCTTCATCAGGCTTTACCTAATAATACATGATCTGTT
Source organism: Rattus rattus (assembly GCF_011064425.1). Classification (NCBI taxonomy): domain Eukaryota; kingdom Metazoa; phylum Chordata; class Mammalia; order Rodentia; family Muridae; genus Rattus; species Rattus rattus. The sequence goes on from NC_046158.1 coordinate 43,564,046, forward strand.
TATTCCTGATGTATTACTATACTTTATGGACCAGAGAACTGAATGTATCTAGATGACTTTTGTATTATCCATTTCCGAATTATAAAGTACAGTAATATTTTCTGAAGGAGAAAAGTTCCTTCTGCCAGGAATGTAAAAGTGGGTTAGAGTTAAAAGTGTCTTTGAAAGTGTTAATTATCCCCAATCAGACTGTCCAAGACTATATCCCTATAAATCACATAGGGATCCAATTTGGGTGGTGGGGGAGGGCATTAAATATGAGATCTCAGCTATGTAGCTTAGGCCAGCCAGGAACTCACTATGTAGACTAGATTAACCTCAAACATCATTATCTGGCTCTGCCTCACATGTTCTTGGGATAAAGGTGTATACCAATTCCCTTGGTCTTGATCTAATTTATTAACTTATTTCAATATATTTGTATATATTTAGTACAGAGATGTTTTGCCTGCATGTATGTGTGCACCCATTTATGCAGGCACCAAGAGGCCAGAAGAGAACGCCAGATCCCCTGGGATTGCTGCTAAGTTTGTTGTGAGCAACCATGTGGGCGCTAGGACCCGCAGGTTTTCTGCAAGAGCAGCCTATGCTCTTTATCTGTCAATCCATAAATCAGCACTTTATAATCTAAATTCTGAATCTAGTATTTTATGGAAAAGAGGAAATGATTCCTGTAATTTGTCTCTTATACCTGTTTTATAATAAAAGTTAAAATAGTAACAGAATATATTTACAGATTGTATCTATATAAGTATAGATCAGGACATATATAAACATATACACACACATGCATACACACATACATATAAAATTAAAGTATGCATTTCCTAGTTTTTTTTCATAATTTCTAACATAACTGTAACTCGGCCATAAACTAAATATAAATAAAATTAGCACTGGTGTGCGTGTGTGTGTGTGTGTGTGTGTGTGTGTGTGTGTGTTATTTTTCTCTCTCCAACTTTGACTTGATAACTGTTACCATCAAAATGCCCTCACAAAGACATTTCTCATTTTTTGTCTGTCCCTAAGTATACTACAGCACAAGGACCCACTTAAAGTCCAATAATACAGAAGGAGATTTTGTATAGCCCTGATGGAGTAATCTGGTGTTGCTATCCCAGAGCCTCCATCAAATGCTTAAGTAGTAGTCATATATGATTTTATAGAATTTTTGTTTGTGTGTATGACAGCAAGCTTTTAGAACAATGAACCATAACACTGTGTATATTCACAAGGAAGTACCCTTTAGCATTACAGCTACTAGTCATTAGCAGACATGAAATCAATCTAGTATATGAAGGCAAATTTAAGAAAAAAAAGGGTATCCATACTCTAAGGTGAGATACTGTTTTCTGAAAATCATATATATAATTTATACACACCCTAACCAACAATATTATTTTGTGAGACTCATTTCATTTATGTACATGCATGCTTCCTAGTATGTACTGGGTTGAAACAGAATATTTCAAAGTAGAAGATTGTGGTTTTTTTTTTTTTAATGTTTTTACAGCACTGGTATTAAGGAAGTGTGCTTGAAACCAAATGTCTAGATTATTTCAAGTGGATGGAAGACATTGGGTCTATGCCTTATAAAATATGGCTTAAGCCAATATAATAAAAGATCAGAACTGACTCATGTCATCCAAACTGGTTCGAAAAAATAACTGGGTCTCTGAAATACCAAAAAGAGATTAAAAAAAAATCTCAGTCCACGTGGCACCGTCGATATACACGGGAAGCATGACGGCCCCCAGTCTCCGCAGAGCAAGGTGGAAATCGGAGAAAAGTAGAGCTGGGCAGAGAACAATTGACTGTCCTATAATTACAAAGCCCTTACAAACTACAGGAGAGAAGATAAGCATCTCGTGCTAAGTGGGAATGAGAGTGGGAGATACAACGATCTGAGCGCCCTCAGTCCGGCCACCAGAATAATGCTATCTCTAACAGCTGCACGGTACACTATAGTTAGAACACCCTTCGGGGCTTCAGCTATTCAATGGGGATGGATTGACTGGATGGCCAGGGCAGGAAGGGGAGTCCAGGAACGTTAGCACTAGAAGGTACTCTAATGTTCTTAAGGCTTCACTATCTTAATGTAGCCATGAAATAAATAAATTAATAGATAGATAAATAGATAAATAAATAAATAAATCTTTAAGAAAAGATGTCTTTTGAAAAACCTTTTCTCCCAATCCTTTACAGATAGAAACCAATGTCCCTTCGTTATTACAATAGGAACATGTTACTTTTTCTCCCTTAATGGTTAGAGCCAGGATGGGCTGATAACACCTGCCCAGTAGTAGTGAAAACAAATATTCAAAATTTAGGGGGTAATACCTGCTTGGTGTTCAAATAGCACTTAGTACATCAGCGTCTTACCATGGAGACATGACTAAGAAGGTAGGTAAGGCTCTGGAAAACCCTTATGTTATAACATAACCCAATTATGTTATGGTATGTGTGGGGGGAGGGGTTCTTTTAAAAATTTTAATTATACCTCATTAAAAAACATGTACCGGTTAGAGCATTTTATAATCTAAATATATATTTAAAAATATATTTTAAAAATAAATATACATAAAGATAAAGCATGTGCAATCTAAATATATATTTTAAAACCTTAAAAAAAAACCTTAGTAAAGGCAGAACTAAACACACCTAGGGAGTGTAATTTATTATTAAAATTTTCTATGAAAAATGTCGGTTAAAACTGTATAAAAAATGTTTAGTATGAATACGCTGCCCAGAATGTTTCAACTAGCATGTATGTTAGGCTTCAGTTAATGTTAAAGGTTAAAAAGAATAATTATAGGGTGTGGTTTTGAACTCATATGTCTAAGCATATTGAGTTTGTACTCAAAGTTAGACGATAAAAGTAAAAATTTCTCACAACCAGAAAATCTCAAATTCAAACATAACTTTCTGACTTTTTACAAAAGTATTTGAGTTCAGATGTTCCTTATGCAGTGTAACTTCAATAGCAAGTCATAACTTAGTAACATTTTCTTTATAAAAAAAAAAAAAAAGTCAGAAAGGGGAGAAGTAACTTGATGGGGTTCCCAAAACAGAAGGAAGGAATTAAGTCTATGGTAAGAGTAGTTTCAACCTTAATTCTTAGGCTTTCGGAAATCCTAATTAGGTAGACAGGAATTTGGGCTTGGCACTCCCAGGTTCAGACGTGGCAGGATGCTGAAACAAAGTTGTTTTTTTTTTTAACCTTTGAGTCATATGCCACAGGCACACCAGATCCGAGATACACTGGTCCTTAAGTCAACAGGTCCTCTAAGAGGAGGGTGTGCAGCTGGTGAACCACGGTTCCATTTCCTCCTGCCACAAAGACCTGGGCTCTGCCACCCTCAACCGGAAAGTGGGCGCAGCTCTGGCTCCGGGAGTGCACCCGGAAAAGTGCAGTGCGCGGGATGCCCATGTCCCGACCACCGAGCGCCTTCCAAACCAGTGGGAAAGCTTCGAGATGGCTCTGGCTGCCGCCGTTTTCCAATCTAGGACTGTCTGGGCTTGGCGGGGAAAGTTGCCCAGCACAGCCACAGCCCTCCCCGTCGCGGGTTTGGCCCACTCGGTACCCGGGAGTGGGCAGGCAACCTGCTAGCTCAAGTTGGCAAGCCTTGAGCAGCGCCTCCGCGGGAGACCCGCCCTCCCGAGGGCTACCAGGGAGACCAGGAGGACTTTCTGCCCCGGTGTGGCTCTGGGGCTGCCGAGGGGCACCGGCGACAGGAGTGATCGGTATCCCCGCCGGTCTCTCCCGAGGGGGAGCAACTGAAACCCGCTCTCGAGACCGCGTCCAACCGGCCGCGGGCAGCTCCGGGGCTGTCCCGCACCGTGTCCCTCGCTGGGACCGCGGGAGCCGGGTAGGCTGGACGGCGGCTTACCTGGCAGGTGGGCAGGGCAGGCGGCGGGAAGCGACGGCCGGCCGGGGCTCTGCCCGCGGGGGCCCAGAGCCAAGTGCAGGTGGCGGCGCCGGCGACTCGGGTGGCTGTGGCTCCCGCGGCCGCTCGGCTCAACTCCTCCTCCGCCGCCGCTTCCTGCCTTCCTGCCGGGCCTCCCGCGTTGCCAAGCGAGGCCGCGCCGAGGCTCCTCTTCCTCTGCGAGTCTCCCAGGTGAGCTCCCGCCGGCGACGTCGGCAGGGGCGAGGCCGGATCCCGCGCCTGCGCGCCAGCCCCGCGCCCCGCCCCGGTCCTACCTGAGCGCTCCAGGTGAGCCGCGGGCCGGCCGGGCGCGCGCCGAGCAAACTCCTCCGCAGCCCGCGCGCCGCCCGCCAACCCCGCAGAGCCGAGCCTGCGCTGCCCCGCGCCGCGGCCACCTGGTACCCAGAGCCCGCAGGCGGGGACCCTGCGAAATCTGAGCCGTACTTCCCCCTACCCCCAACCCCACGCGGCTCCCCTTCCTCTCCGAGGGGTCCAAACCCGGGGATGCGGCGCCCCGCGGGACCACGGTGAGACCGTGTTGCTTTGCTCCCGGGGCTCAGCAGCTTTGTCGCCAGTTAGGTCGGTGAGCTTCCTTCCCCTGTAGCCTTGATTTCATCACTCCTCTCACTTGAGCGCAGCTAGTGGTTTCCGTTTCTGGCCGCGGGCGCTAGGGTAGGGAAGCCTCACGTCCCAAGGAGGCGCCTCCCTTTTTCAAAGTAGAGCTTCTGGTATTTGGTCAAGCTTCATTGATTTGAGGTCCTCGGCCACCCCTTTCTACGTTGCTATCTATTGCAAGGCCAACCGATATCCACAGGAAAGGGATAGCAGAGCCCTCGGGAGAACCCCTCTGCCAGGGTTTGGAAAGAGTTTGTGGTTTCCTGGAAAGGAATTGTTTTGACTGAAGAGTAGATTAAAAGCCAACATCTGTTCTGCAAGGTGAGAACCTACACTCTTAAATATGTTAGGTTTTGACAGTTTGTTTAAGACACTTACAGCATGCCCCCGTTTCTTTTTCACCATGCCTTCTGTTCTCGAGACATTGACACCCAAAACCATGACGCTGACACCCAAAACCAGAACTTCAAATTGCTTTTCCACATTTCTATGAACTTTTTATTTGTCTGTTCTCAAAAGTGTGCAGGGAAGTGGGAAAATAGCTAAAGACTTTGGACGACCTGTTGGATCCTGCAGTGATGAAACCCATTTTTTTCCCCATAAAGAATAATGGATGCCGTCCTCCCACATTCTGACACTCGCAGTGTTTATTTCCTAGCTTGTGAGTTTTATATGTGACCTGGAACCAAGGTTTTAAAATCTTAGTACATTATCAACAGGTGTTAGTTTTACTTGGCCTGTGTGTAACATTCCTTCTAGCATAGTACCACTTCATATAGTTCGACAACCTAGGTAACTTTTTTTTTTTTTTAGGCGTCCGGAAACTTTCCTATGACATTTTAGCATTATCATTTAAAAGTTCCTTCTTCCCTTTTCCTCCAAAAATAAAGATGTAAGAAGCACGTGTATATTGTGTACACTACCACAATAACTTTCTACTGTGTGTCCGTAGGCTGAAGACTAAACATATTAATCTCCTAAACTCATTTTATTTTGTTGGTTCTGCATCTTCTTTTGCTGTTTGTATTTAAATGGAGATCGATTAATGCTTGTCTTTGGGGGAAATTTGGAAGAAATTCTAAGTGTATAAACCACAACATTCCTCGCCCCTTCCTGTGCACTACCCACCCTAAATGAGGCCTGGACCTGAAGATGGTCAGGGTTTTTATTCCTCACCACGAGGCGAAGAGTGACAGTTTCCACTGACGAGAGCAGGGTCAGAGCAGGTGCTGTGGGATGGCCGTATAGAATGGCAGGCAGAGATGTATTGACTAATCAGACCAGAAAACAACTGGGAGGAGCAGCTAGGGCAGGCTGACCAAAAGAGAGAGTCAATAGGCCCAAAGGTGCCAGATGAGCGGGCAGAAAAGATATGATAGGTGTTTCCGGGTTATAGAAAAAAGTTCACTGCCAGGTTTATGATAACAGAGATGGTCACCAAGTCATCGATGTCCCCGAATCTAGCGTATTTGTTCCACTTCATACGGCATCTGGACTGTGATTTCATATCATTCTGAGGGCAAAGTCTTTAAACTAATTAAAAATTTTTTCTGCTTCATACTAAAATGAAAGTGCCACAGGCCAAGAAAAACTAGTATGGTACTGAAATGTTTAATAGCCTAAGTCTAGTCAGATATAAGAATCCTGACAGCACCATGCTGTTCAAATTATGAAATGAAGCATTTATTTCATGGAAGTAAAATTAACATCTCATCATAAAATAAAAGTTCAGGAGACTCATTACATTTAAGTTGAGAAATGGGGCAGATTTCACTCAGGAAAGAAGTGTCACAAACACCTCTTCTCTCCCCAACACATACATGTGTGTTCAAACACTAGTTTGTGACTAGTTAGTGAGAAACTGTTAAGTTATGTAGACTTTGGATCCTCCCTGGTTAATCGTGTCTGTTAACGTTTAAACTAGTACCAAGATCGTTACCTGATATATAATAGTGTCTCAGGAAATATGTGCTAACAGAATAAGTCCATCAAATGCCATGAGACAAAACAAAACAAGGAATAACAACACAATGTGTAAGGCATCTTGGCCACATAGAGAGAAATGATCCTGAGTAAGGAAAAGTAGTGGGTTGGTAATCTAAAGGATGTGAATTTGAAAAGATACCTTTCTTTTATAAGACACTATGTAAAACACCTTCCCTCCCATGGGACGCATTCCCTGCTGAAAAATAAAATGTGAGTATGTACAAAACTCTTATACAGTCAAAAATCACTTACATGGCATACCGTGGAGAATCATCGTGAAAAAAGAAACACATTCTAAAATGAACATGGAAGAAAAAAATGGAAATGACTTATGTAAACATTTAAATTAGTAAAAATTAATTCTAAAAAATTATATAGCTTGATAAATAAAGTTTGGAACTTATGCCCAATATTCTGTATTTTTATTTAGCTCGTTAATTATCAATTGCTGATGCAACAGGACTCAAGTCACTGCTGTTTGCAGCATATGCCTTGGCTTAGACTTTACCTCACGGAATCCTCCTCCTGAGCTCAAAGTCTAACTGAGAGTTTTGGCTCGAAGGCCAAACTGTTTGAAATAACTTATACCAAAAAGAATAAAAGATTGGAAATGCTGTTGGGTCAAAGAGGAGAAAGTGGTGGTGTATCATCAAAGCGGCCCAGATGTATGAGCAATTAAAAAATAAATCAACATAATCTGACATTATCTAACCCATGCAAAAGAAATCATCAGAAGTACATCACTCATACTATTCATGTTTGGACTGTTTTCCAGTCCTTGTTTTTGTTTTATTTGTCTTACAAAATGTCTCAGAATGACCATCCGGGATTTTGAAAAGATAAACACAATTCCATGAAACCACGTTATTGACTTAAATTGCAATAGAACTATTTAGTTAATGTTATTTCCTTGATGATTGGCACATAGTAGGTGCTCAATAAATATTTGATGAAATATATTGAATAGAGAGCAGAGTTTCAGGCTTTTAAGCATTAGCATAAAAGCAGAAAGAAGTGCTGTGCTGAGTCAGACTAATATTCGATCTAGCTCACTCTGAGTTCTGATGGGAGCACACAAAGACATTTCGCAGAAAAATATGATAACGGTTTCGCATGATGTTAACCTCTGAGGTCTGTCTCTGGCTTGTACCTTTTCTAGACTGACCTTTCTTTTTCTGTACAGTGAGTATTCTTCATTGCAAAAGACCTCATACTTACCGCAGAAAGATTTTTGAAAAGCTACTTTACTCAAAATTGTTCATAGCAAGGTGCATCAGTGTGTGTGTGTGTGTGTGTGTGTGTGTATGTATGTGTGTGTGTGTGTGTGCGCGCGCGCGCGTGCGCACGCGCACGCAGGCACACTGGATATTGAGTTCAGGACTTTTTCATATACCAGGCAACAAACATTCTACAACTTAGCAACACTCAAGCTTCTTCAAATTTTTTCTATTAAATATATTTCCAGATATTTTACTATTAATGGCATTGTAAAAGTAGAACAACAAATATAGAAAACAACACGTCAAATAAAAAGGCGAGGTAATTTTGGGCATCTGGTTTGTAGCCTCAATTCTTTTTTTACAATTACTTTCTGAGTCAGTAATTTCATTTTGATATTATTTCAAGTGGCTGCCCCGTGTCTCTCTATTTCTTTTTGTCAATTATTGTTGGACAGTGAAGGCTGCTTCCAAACCTTGCTACTCCAGACAGTTCTGGAACAGCCACAACCTTCTTCTCTTGAAACATTTATAATAATTTTCTTATTTCTATTAGGATATCTAGTGGATACCACAAAAGGAGTCTGGGAGTTGGATGGTACAATGGGGAAGATGCTGTGGACCTTAGAGTCTAAGTGAGAAAGAAAAAAGTAAAGCATAAATAAATCAGCCATGTGGTTTATTCCCTGAAGGATGTGGCGGGCTTTGGGGACACTTTCCACAAGGTCTAGTCAAAGAGGCTTCATTGGAGACAGTATACAGAAAAAAGAGCTAAACCAGGACTGGCATCAAATGTCTTCAACTCTGCACAGATTTTTAACAATTGCCTCAACTTTGTAGTTAAGATCTTAGGCTTCATTGGAATCTGATGTTATTTGGCTCATGGAAGGCTGGTGTCTGTGGTGATTTGAAAGAGAATGCCTCCCTTAGGCTCATAGGTATGAATACTTGGTCAAGGAAGGGCACTATTTGAAAGTATTAATAGGTCTGGTCTTATCGAAGGTAATCGCTGTCATTGGGAGTGGACTTGGAGGTTTCAAAAACTCACCCAAAGCCCAGAGTCTCTTTCTGCTCCCTGAGAGGCTAGATGTAGAACTCTCAGCTACTCCTCTAGCACCATGTCTGCCTGCATGCTGCCGTGCTTCCTGCCATGATGATAGTGGACTAAACCTCTGAAACTGGAAGCAAACTCCAACTAAAGACTTCTTTTATATAAGAGTTGCCATGGTCATGATATCTCTTAACAGTAACCAAACAATGACTAATACAGTATCCAACAAGGCCTGTGTGGCTTCGATGGTTAATTTAGGTTGCCAATATGAAGATTAGATTGGGGAACACTTCCATTTACCGTGGAAGATTAGATTAGATTGATTGAAGTAGAAAGACCTACCCTAAATGTAAGCAGTGTCCTTCTTTGGACTGGGATCCTGAATGTTTATGAACAAAGAGAGGAAATGGAGTCAAGCAACAGTACTCATCATTCTACAGCTCTTCTCTTCCTGTGTCTGCAGCTGTACTGTCCTTGCCAGATTGGACTGTACTCCCTCAAACTGTGAGCCAAAATAAACCTACCCTCCATTCTTTACTTCCTTCCTTCCTTAACTTACCTTTGACAGGAATTTCACCACAGCAATATGACACACAACCAAGGCTATTGGCTGAATGGTCTCATGTGTGTCTTACGGGATGTTATCAGTATGTATTATGGAACTCCATCCTCCAAGAAATGATCCAGCCATTACTGTCTTGAAGCAGAGGGATTGTGATGATCTAATCTAGAACCTCACCTGATCCAACCGAGTTACATTCCTGAGCTCCCCTCCCAGTTGCACATAAGCCTGCGTGTTGTCTTGAGAAGTGCTAGTACGTATGGACAATGTAATGTTGATTAGACTCTACTGGTGCGGCTTTATGAGGGTTCCCCCATGCTGATTTTGAGCTTTGGCCATGAATCTGACACAGAGTTAGTTACCCATGCCCCTGGAAGTGATTTCTCAATCATGCTTTAATTAGTGACTCCAGCCACTCGTTGGTTTTCCCAAGCTGGACTTCTATGAAGTTGTTTCTGTAGTTTTTTGGAATCCTATCAGAATGAACAGACATATCTGTACATTTCCCCAAGAAAAGCCATGAAGCCATGTAAAGAACATATATGGATGCAGGATCTGGCAAGTGAATGAACACATCCTCTTACCAGAAGTGACCCGGTGGGATTCGGCTAGCTGCAGGGAAGCTGGGCTTTCTTTCAGCCCCTGTCTTCCTCTCCTAAGATCCTGTCTTACCACAGACTGTAATATCCCATCCATCACACGTTTATCGTTGCACCATTGTCCTCAGAGAACCACCAAGATGAAAAGTTACCTGAAAGTTTGCCTTTGAACACGGGAAAGACAGTCTTCATACCTTACTTTTGCCGCTCCTCCCACCAAGAAGCGCAACTCATTTTCTTGGCTATGACCTTTTGGTATCTGTATAATTGACTTCAACCAGTAAAATATGGCAAAAGGACTGTTATGAATTGCAGAATATAAGAGAAACGTTTTGCCTTTTTTGAAGGCTCCTTGGCGTGAATGTACTTCTGAGTCAGCCAGGCCACAAAGTAGTGTGGTGTGAAAAAGCATGTGTATGTGGTGGGAGGGGCATAGCAAAGAGGGAGAGAAGGATGTGGAGAGAATGGGAGGTGTGGGAGAGGAACCCCATCCATCCTAGAAGTTCCAGTTGTAATGGAGCCCTCTGCCAAGTGTGAGCTGAATGTAGCCTGGGGATAAACTGGGGGTAACCCTAGGCAATCATTCAGAGAAGGACCATTTGACCAGCTCGCAAAGTCATGGGAGACTTTAATTTGTTGCTGTTTTAAGCTAGCATATTTTATGGTTCGCTTAAAGTATTTAAGTTTGATATCTCAACAAACACGAGAAGAAAGCTTCTAAGAGGCAGGGGATTGGGTTAGAAGGAGAGGAGGGTCAGCACTAGAAGCATGCCTGTAGCGTCTCATGATTTCTGCATGTCATTACTCAACTACCCAAGATGCACATGGCTTGCATAGACCAAGATGATAAAAAAAAATGAATCTGACCTTTGAAACCAGACAGGCAAGAGGATGCTGACAGAAACAAAAGGAGAAGTTGGTTTCATTAACCCTACCTTGGCAAGAAGTGAGCCCCTAATGTACACATGGCCTAATGTTGATTAAGAGCAGAAAGAATCTCAGATAGCACAACATAATGTGACCCAGAAAGACCCGCCAAGCTCCCCAAATATATACAATTGCTGGAAAATCATCTTTGTAAATTGTGTTTTATTGAACGAGAGGCCTGTCCTTTCATTTATCTGTGGTCTACAGCTGCTTTGGTGTAACAGTGGCAGCTTTAAGCAACTGTGACAGAGACCACATGGTGTGCAAAATCTAAGAGATTTACTACCGTGCCTTGAGAAATCTTTGGTTTAGAAGAAACACAGGGAACTGAGAAAACACGTGTCTTGTGTAGTAACACAAAACAATAAACTATGTAGACTTGATCAAAACCACACTGAGACCAGAGTCAGAATCTGAGAGCATGGATGTCCGTGATGGCTTAAAGTCCTCGTCACTCTCATTGTAGAACTCACACTAGGGAGTATTTACAAAACCCGGCTGCTAAGATTCGATGACCACATGATGGAGTAGGGATGGGTGTGAGAAAAAATTCCTTAGGAGAGGCACAGATGGCTTTAGAGCCAATAACGTACTGGCTGTGCTGTGCAAGAGTGAGGACTTGAGTTGGATTCCCAACGTCCCCCTTAAAAACAAAGAAACAAACACAAGCCCAAGCCTAGTGATTCTGTTTGCGCTTGTAATCCCAGCAATAGAAAGGCAGACGCAGGAAGATCTCTGGGGCTTGCTAAATCACTGGATGAGACCGTCTCATCTAAGATGGAGAGCAACTGAGGAACAGACTTGATATCAGCCTCCAGCTTCCACATGCATCTGTAGGCAGGAACATGTACGCACACACATACAAAACAGACACAGAAGTAATGTTACATTAAGTTTCTTACGTCTGGTCCTGTCTTCAGACTCATGCTCCTATTGACTTTCATGGTGAGGGGGAAAAAATGACTCAAAAGAAATGTGTTGTGGTAAATAATATGAAATGGTTTCTTTTAACCCACTTTAGTGACGGCACCAAAGGGCCAGGTAGCATCTGTGGGATATTTTCATCTCAGTCAGCAAAGCATCTCACCCGCTAAGCTCCGTCTCATCTCACACTGCTGATGGCTACTCTCTGGGCCCAGCAGCAATCTCTCTACCCATCTGGTTCCCAGGGCGGGTTGTTACCACGACAGACATACACATCCCAATTCCATGGCGGGCCCAGTGCGTCCTGCCACCACACACTCTCTTGAACTCAGTCGCCACGTGAAAGAACACACCACACAATAACCTCTGATCCAACTGATAAGATATAATTTGCCCATCTAGACAACACAAAATCCAATACACAGCCATCCCTTAAAACTATTCATATCAACCTGTATCTATGCCCAGAGAAGAATCTAACATCGGCCGCCATGTTCTCCCAGATCCCCTTTCTCTCCTTCTCTTATCTCTCCTTTCTAAAACTTTTCTCCTGCCCACCCTTGCTTCTCGTCTAATACCAGGCTTCATTCTATCCTGTACCTTCCTTCCTGCAGAGTGACATCAACCTACAGAAATGCACATTGAACATTTAGTGTCCAGCTGCAGGAGAGCATTGGCGTTTCACAAAGACAGGATGGTAGACTCAGTTCATGCACATGAGCCTTCCCCAGGGCTACTCTGACACTGATGGTGACAACACACTTGTGTGCTTTCCATCCTTTCTTGATGCAATTATTTCCTCTCTCACTTCTCAAATGCCTAGGGGAAAAGAGGCGGCCGGATGGGAAGACCAGCGTCAGAGTGCCTCCTGAATGCTGAGTTTAACTGCTTAAAATAACTCTAAGTTCCTTAAAGGATAAAGAAGTGGCATACAATATTTCGATAGAACCTTATATTCCAAGAAAATTTTACTTCTTCCTTTGAACTAGAGAAAAAAAAAGAATGTTTGCTGAGAACTGACAGTTTGCCAAGACTTATTACTGTGCTGTCTTATGTTGTCCTTGGAGTTCTCATATGTAATCTTTCAGATGAGGAGGGGCAGGGCTGTCGTAGAGATACACAACTAACAGCATCGGAAAGTGGAAGCATCGTGAGTACATCGTCACCTCTAGTTTACACTTAGATCTCTATCCTACTGTGCTTCTGTTGCTAGGATAAAGTACTGCTCAAAAGCATCTTGGGAAAGAAAGAGTTTATAGTCCATTATTGAGGGAAAGCAAGGCAGGAGCTTGATGCAGAAACCACAGAGGAATGCGATTTACTGCCTTGCTTTTCATAGCTTGTTCAGTCTGCTTCCCCGAGCTGAGGACTGAATCCAGGGCCTTGCACTTGCTAGGCAAGCGCTCTACCACTGAGCTAAATCCCCAACCCCTCAGTCCGCTTTCTTATACAACTCCACACCACCGTCTCAGGGATGGCACCACAGTGGGCTAGGCACTCCTCCGTTAGTTACCAGTCAGGTAATACTCCACGGTATGCCCACAAGGCAGTCTGGTGGAGGCAGGTTTTCATTTGTGGCTCCCGCTCCACAGGTGTGTCAAGTTGACAACCAAGCATACTCACCACAACTTTCATTCAAGTTTCTATTTCCGCAATTTCCACTTGATTTATTCAGTAGGAATATAGGGGAAAGGTAAGCCAGATAAGTTTATTTTTATAGACACATTTTACAATACATCCAATTATATTAAACCAAAATTATTAATTTTGTCATAAAGATATCCCTTTAAACATAAGATATGATGAAACATAATAGCATAAAAAAAAAAACAAAAAAAACCAAACGCACTGATTTCCACACTGAAAGTACTAAAGAATATAGGATCCAGACATATAAAAGGAAGTTAAAAAGTATGTCCGTACACTGATCCACTGGACGGTTTGTTTCTTTCGGTTAATTAATTATACCTGAAGGGCTAGAGATTTAGCTCAGTGGTGGAGTGCTTCCTTAGAATATGCACAGACCTGTACTTGACACCTAGATACACACACAAACATCCAGGTACATACAGAGAGAGAGAGAAAAAGAGGGATAGAGACTTTCAATAGTTTTATATACACACATATATATGTATATATACATAAGTATGCATCTGTATATAAACATACAATATAATAAGAATGAGGTCAAACATTTTTATATAATTCTTTGGTAAAGTGGTATGTAATTTTTGTTAACATACTAAGATGTTACAAAGTAATACTTTATAACTGGGGGGGTGATTTTGTTTTGTTTTGTTTTGTTTGGGTTATGTTGGGTTGGTTTTTTTTTTTTGTTTGTTTGTTTATTGGTTGGTTTTTAGGTTTTTTGAGCTTGATCTCCCTGTAGACCAGGCTGGCCTTGAACTCACAGAGCTCTGACTGCCTCTGTCTTCTAAATGCTGGCATCAAAGGCATGTAACACCACTTCCCAAGGCTTTATAATGCTTAATGAAATAATTTTGTGCATTTGGTTAAACCTAAAATATATAAACACAAATTTACAACTCATATTTTGATATAAAATAAGTCTCCATGTTTAGTAGTACATAAACTGTGGTTGAGAAAGATGAATTGTTAGACAAAGTATACCTGACAGCAGTCAAATTAAGGTGAGATGGTAAAATTCATCGATATAAAAATGAAACTGCGAGTCTTATAATTTAATTATAACACAAAAACACTTGTGAAATTTCAGAGGCTCTATTGCATCTGTGGAGTAATTCCACGGGTATATAGAATAATAATGGTGATGTGGACTAAGATTTCCAGATCACCTTTGATGTCTGAAGATTATCAGACACTGAAGACTAGCGACAGCTTGTCAGTTTGCTATGTGGAATGTGATCTCTTACTTATCACAAACCACAACAAACTGGATCTACTCGTTTTCATCTGACCTTTTCCTCCTCCCTCACAGTAATGAAACATCTCCATCATCTCTTAGAAGATAGGACATGATGGCTTAGATTCAATTTCAAAATTTACTTATTTTTATATCATGTGTGTTGCTTTAATGCCCACATGTGTGTCTGTTTGAGAGTGTCAGATCCCCTAAATGTACAGATAGTTGTGAGATGCCATGTGGTTGCTGGGAATTGAACCCAAGCCCTCTGGAAGAGCAGCCAGTGTTCTTAAGTGCTGAGCCAACTCTCCAACACCAGTAGCTTTTTTAAATTCCTTCATGAATATTTTATTGTTTATTGTTATATAATTTTTTAATTTATTATTGGGGATAGATGAGCATATGTGGGTCAGAGAACAACTTTGGAGACTCAGCTCTTGCCTTCCACATTTTTTCCTTTTTTTTTTCTCTTTTATTGGATTTTTTAAAATTACATTTTTTGAAATTTACATTTCAAATGTTATTCCCTTTCCCAGTTTCCCCTCCAGAAAACCACTATCCCATCACCCCTCCCCCTGCTTCTATGAGAGTGCTCCCACATCCACCCACCCATTCCTGCCTTCCTGCCCTGACATTCCCCTACACTGGGACATAGAGCCTTGACAGAACCAAGGGCTTCTCCTCTCATTGATGCCCAACAAGGCCATTCTCTGCTACATATGTGGATGGAGCCATAGGTCCATCCCTGTGTTCTCTTGGGATGGTGGTTAAGTTCCTGAGAGCTCTGGGGGATCTGGTTAGTTGATATTTTTTTTTTCTTATGGGGTTGTAAACACTTCAGTCCTTTCTCTAACTCCTCCATAGGGACCCTGTTCTCAGTTCAGTGGTTGGCTGCGAGTATCCTGGGCATATACTCAAAAGATGCTCTAACATTTAACAAGGGTACATGCTCCCTTATGTTCATAGCAGCCTTATTTATAATAGCCAGAAGCTGGAAAAGACCCAGATGTCCTTCAACAGAGGAATGGATACAGATAATGTGTACGTTTGCACAATGGGGTACTACTCAGCTATCAAAAACAATGACTTCATGAAATTCTTCGGCAATTGAATGGAACTAGAAAATATCATCCTGAGTGAGGTAACCCAGTCACAGAAGAACATACATGGTGTGCACTCATTGATAAGTGGATATTAGCCCAAAAGCTTGGAATACCCAAGATATAATTCATAGACCACATGAAGTTCAAGAAAACGGAAGACCAAAGTGTGGATGCTTCAGACCTTCTTAGAAGGGGGAACAAAATACTCACAGGAGGAAATGTCGAGACAAAGTGTAGAACAGAGATTAAAGGAAAGGTCATCCAGAGACTGCCTCACCTGGGGATCCATCCTGTATACAGTCACCAAACCCAGTCACTATTGCAGATGCCAAGAAGTGCTTGCTGACAGGAGCCTGATATAGCTGTCTCCTGAAAGGCTCTGCCAGAGCCTGACAAATACATAGGTGGTGCTTGCAGCCAACCATTGAACCAGCCTCAGTATCTTAGATGCTACATGCCTTTAAAAGCATTTTGCTTAGATATAAGAATGGCAATGTTTTCTTTATATCCTTTTTATACTTTAACCAAATATGGAACATTTCCTAAGGAATATTCATAAACACAATACACTGTATGAAGAATTATGGCAAAATGAAAAAGAAAGACCTATGTAGACCAAGAGTTTTTCTCACTCTTGTGACTTCTCCCTTTTCTGAGTCCGTGTTACTCATTCCTGTTGCCTGCCTTCAGAGTTTGTTTATGTGGGTTAGTTTTGTGCACTTTAGAATGTGCACTTTGGAACTTAGTACATCAGTCACATGCATTGTACATGTAATATTTTTCTCCTATATATATCAATATAACTATATATATATCATATATATATAAGATTTTCACATGCTATTGCATGTGGCTGTGATTTATTAAACTGCCTATTTTTATGTTCTTCTGCATCATTCTGCCTTTGATGAATATTTAAGAATTCCACTACATGTGTTTGTAAGAAAGAGACTAAGAACACGCTGTATACTTGCCTTCTGGTTACAAAGCCTGTGAGAGAGCCCTCTTGGACAAATACCTAGGATTAAAATTGCTAAATTATAACTGATTTATCCAATGATGCCAATTTGTTTTCTGGGATGGTCACATAGTAAATCCTCGTGGCACATTCTTTACTGATTGGTTACATAGATATGATACGCCTACATAGACATTTATGTCTATGTGAAATAAATTTTGCATAAAAGGGTTTTTTTTCCCCCAGAAATCTAAACAATAGCACCAGAGTAGCCTTTTAAAATAAGCGAACATTGTGAAAGCTGTGGTTGATTGGGAATTTTTGTCATTTGTTGCCAGGAAACAAAACATTAACACAAAAATGGGAAGAATGTTTTCTTTGTGTCTTAACAGATGGAAAAACAAATGCATTGATCGTTCACTTGCCTTCTATCGCACAGCGATGTCTTCATTTCAGAATCTAGAGTTGACACTTGTTCCTTTTCCAATCCTTGTCCTTGGTCTTTTAAAGATTCAAAGCCTGGTTAGAGACATTCAGATCTGTGTATTAGACAAGAAACCGGTTTCAGGAATGGATTGTTCTTCTTCAGCCATTGCTCCCCCCGCCCCAAAACATCAGAGTCAGAACACTGGAAAATAGTTCAGTATGGTTTTATGCCAACCATGACTTTTTGGCAGATTTTTTTCCCTACAGTAACAATTATACACTTTAAGTTGGAGACCCACTAACTGCACTGCTGGGTTTATTTCAAATATCCTAAAGCTTTAGACCTTACTTGACTAAAATCCTCTGGGTACAGTAGCACCAAAAGTACATGATTCTCATTTATAGCTAACTAAATTTCTTTAATCAGTGCACACTTATAAGAAAAGCATTGTTCATTAAAAAAAGAACATTTGGCCAAATGCAAAATGGGGGGAGGGGCTCTTATGCTCCCTTTGAGTAAACGCACCATTTTCCAAAGCTTCTCAATGTTATGAGAACTCCAAATTATTTAATTAGAACCAAGCAAATGGTAATATCTTGAAAATTCCTTGAGCAGTTCAAAGCAGCTCTAATGCTTTTCTGATTAATGTCTGTGCCTTTTATGGTCTACTGCACTGAGAGAAGGTATTTTATCATCAGCACGGTTCAACAGGGCAGTACATTCAGTCATGTGCTTCATAAGTACCAAATAAGTAACCAGAAATACTTATGAGCAATATTCTATTAGCCTAGTGGAGTATATATTGAGTATTAAATAGTACAATTAGAATTATGTCCCAGTCCTCTATGGCTAACTAAATGGAAAAAAAATCACAGAAAAATTTCTGAGTCTTCCAAGCACAGTATATCACGTGCTAAACTAGTTGGTGGTTGTTATTAATTTGCTGTTTGAGAACTAGTCGAAACAGAGATGGATTCTGTAATCCAGTGCTGCAAAACAAGAATATCAGCTATTAAGACTTCAACATCTTAAACTCAAATCACCATGACGTTGAGTGAGCGTTAGGGATTGCTTTCCATAGGCTCTAAGCATCTTATATGTGTTACTCCGTAAGCTGCACGAAGTCTTTGAAGGGAGGTCATATTTACCAAGTTACAGAGGAAGCTTAGAAAATGATGTGACTCACCCAAAGATGCAAAGCAAAGGACCAGACTGAGTGAGGATCCATCCCACGAAGACTGCTGCAGAAGACTGCGTCCATAACTGCACCCCGAGACTTTAATAAGCTAGACCTTACATGAGTAGCCTCCTTCTCAGCAATGAACTCTCTTAAAGCAAGTGTTTACTCAGCAATTGACATACATACTCCTGAGTCACAATAAAATGCCTACTGTGTGCACTGTGCCGTTCACTATCCCTTTCCCCAAGGAGCTCACAATGCAGATTAAGAGGTACAATACATAAATGAAAATATATGTAATCAAAAACAAAATGAGGCAAGTGCCATAGAGGACATACTAAACCGGTGTACAAAAGCCAAGTCTCCCAGTCGCAGAAGGGATGAGTCTTTATAAAGACATGGATCTTTATAAAGATTTCTCTCCCTCAGGAGAGGGGAGAAATAATCAGGAATTTTTTTTTCAGTGGGCGTGCTTTTCACTAAATGTGTGGGGTAGATGTCATGGGTAAGGCACATAGAGTTCCTGTTGGGCTAGGAGGTGTTTGTATGGAGGTTATAGAGACGAACTTTGATAAATATTAGAGAGTGAGGAATTCACAGAGGTTTGAAAATGGAAATATTATTCCTTTAACAAATACTTGTGCAGTGTCTGTCACATGGTGGATATTGTGATAAATAATGGAACTGGAAGGAACAAGGCCAGCCTGCTAACATTTCCTTTTGTAGCTAGTGTAGGTTGAAGATGGATGAAGATGGATGAAGATGGGTTTTTTCTCTTACCGAGGCAGTGGTTGCTGTGTATCAACCAGGAGCGAAACCCAGATTTGAAAAACATGTCGGTGCATTGCTCAATGTTTCTTAAATAAACCTCCTTTAGAAACTAAGCATTTAAGGATGACATCCATAAACTTGCCCAAGTGGATGTGGAAAACCCATGGTGCTTCAATCCTACTCAAAAAGGCAACCAAGGAGGGGTTGGTGATTTAGCTCAGTGGTAGAGCGCTTGCCTAGCAAGCGCAAGGCCCTGGGTTCGGTCCCCAGCTCCGGGGGGGAAAAAAAAAGGCAACCAAGGGATGCTGAGAGTGGACGAAATAGTCTTTCCCAGGGCAGAGCACACTTAGACTGGTTGCCTAATATTTAATCACCAGCCCTGAAAACATGCATACAAGTAACAAAATATGGGCTGAGAGGGTATATTTAAGAATACATGTGCATATACATATGTGCATATAGCAACAATTAATGAAAAGGAAGCCATGAATTTGAAAGAGAGCAAGGAGGGGCACATGGGAGTGTTTGGATGGAGGAACGAAAAGGGGCAAATGTTATTAGAATCTCAAAAATAACCCTAAGCACTTTGTTTTAGAATAGCTTTAGACGCTCTAACTATTTTAAACTTACTTTAAAACAACGTACCATATTTTATTCCGAGGATGCTATAATGGATCTGAACTTAGTCATGTTTGCCATGTCCAAAACATTTTTAAAAGTGGTTTCTAATAACATTTATCTCAATCTCGGTTAGAATTGCTGTTGGGGACTGAAGCTTGAGGTCACTGGCAGAGTGTACGCTTGGCTTATACAAAGCTCTGGGTTCAAACCTCAGCACCACAAAAGACATTAATAACAGTATTTCTCCCCTGGAGCCCCTTCTACTCTCTGAAGCTATTTTTTGTTTTGTTTTTCTTTTTTTTTCTTCTTTTCCCACTTTCCCTTAATAATCTACATTCCTCATGATCGATAAACAATTAACAAATGGATCAATTCGACATAATTACTCTTTGATCACTAAAGCAATGAGCCTATGTCAGGATTCTTGTCAATCAAATTCTGGAAAGGCAAACACATTTACACATCTAGTTACACAATCCAAACTGCTGCCGTGACTAAACAGACACACATATTGTGAGATGGCTTTGGTACATTTGAATTTGGCTCTGATATCTACAAATATAACAGACCAAAATGTTAGCTCAACTGGAACATTTTCTAATGAGCAAATCACATGAATTAGAAATGTAGGAAGCCCAGTCTACCAGGAACCCAGAAGACAAGGGTGGAGAAGTGTCCAGCTTTATTGTATAACCCACCCACCCTGGCCCCTGACCCACCCAACCCCCGATCAAAGATGCAGACTAGCAAGATTGCTTGAAAGTTTCTCTATAGGCCTGGGAAATTAGAGCATGGGTGCTTATAAACCCAAAACTATAGCCTCCTGAATTATTATTTCTGAGAATAGTATTGTCGCAGGAGAAATTAACAGTAAGGGAAATCCTTCAAAACAGTCCAGCCAGCATGGAGACCACTTACAGGAAGGAGAGAGCCATTAGTCAGGAAGAAGAAATCAGACTGCAGCCAAATAAAAAAAGAAAAAAACAAAACAAAAAACTGGAATGTCCTCACGCTTACTTTGCATGATATTGAAAGACGTGCAGAGAGCTGATAGAATGTGTGTACTAACAGCTGATACCACAAATCCAGCATTTACTGCAGAAGTGCCCCAAGATAGCTTGATTTCATTAGACAGTCTCACAAAACTTTCACTTTACGTTTTTTGTTTCCTTAAATGTAGCTCCTTCCTAAATTAAAAGACAAGATTTGACGTTTCCTAATGTATGTCCTTTCGAGCTGGGCACAGTGGTGGGCGGCCCACACTTCACCCCAGCAGTTGGGAAGCAGAGGCAGGCAGATGTCTGTGGTCTACCTAGTAATGCCTTCTCTCAAGAAAGCACATTCTAGACGGTCAAGATTCACGCCTATATACAACTCCGAAGCTGTCTTTGTGAGGATTTTATTTTAAAACCAGGACAAAAAAAAAAAAAAAAAAAAAAAAAAGATTCCGAGAGAAACTTCCTCTTTTTTTCTCATCCCCATGTCAGTGACAGTCTATGTCCTGTGCCTTTTATCTTGAAATTTCTGCTCTGGCAATCCGCTTCCCGGGTGTTTGTTTGGAGTGCGTTTGGTTGCAAGTTGGAGAAAAGCAATGACTGAAAATCCTGACAGGAATAGAGGTTTGTTTTCTCATGGAACTAGTCTGAAATGTGTAGTTGATTCCATCAGTTCTGTGACTAGGCGGAGCCGGTATGATCTGTGACCTACTTCTTTTTCTGTATTCCCACTTCTTTGGATTAAGGGCCGTTAGCTTTCCTACCAGATGGTTGTCATACGAAAACGTCGTAGTCTTCAGTTCCCCATGCTGAGGACGGAACAGGCCTTGTACGTGTTCTGTAATGATTTACTGCTGAAGCACATCTCCAGCCCCTGGTTGTCCTAATCAGAAACACCAAATACAGGCAGCAATACTTGTCTGCCAAGCAAGGGGAAGCTGTGTAGACAGCCTGTTAGTAACATCTGCCTTTTAATTTCATAAATAAAAAACACTTCCCACCTGCTAAGGCCACCACAAACTTCAGAGGAGCTTAGGGGAAGCAAGAAACGCATTTCTCTAGCTTGCATGGCTGTCAGGCAATAGATGAACATAAAGAGACACACACACAATGAAAATGTGTTCCGTCCTAAAGAAATATCAAATCATGGCAGCATTTGCAGGAAAATGGACGCAGCAAGAAAGCATTATGTCAACATAAATGAACCAGACTCAGGAAGAGAAGGCTCATAGGTTTCGCTCATATGTGGAACCTAGATTTAAATAGATACATATATGTGTGTGACAGAACTATAAGGGGGAGGAGGCCCGAGGGAGGAGGGGGATGGGGAGAGTAGTGACAGAGTACAGCATACGACACAAGGATGATGACAGCCGCGTGATGAAACCCGGTACTTTGTGCCCCAACTTAACTTAAAAAGCAAAATTACAAAGAAAAAGGGGGGTTGTTTGTTTGTTTGTTGAGACAGGGTTTCTCTGTATAGTCCTGGCTGTCCTGGAACTCACTCTGTAAACCAGGCTGGCCTCAAACTCAGAGATCTTCCTGCTTCCTGACTGTAAAAAATTTAAAGATTAGGATTGCATTTATTATCTTCCTTATAGACAGGACTGAAGTCATACCGGGAGGAGCATTGCCAAATTTCACTACGACGGTAACTATATGGCTACAGATCTATCTATCTATCTATCTATCTATCTATCTATCTATCTATCTATCTATCTATCGATAGATGATAGATAGATGGATGGGTGGATGGATGGATGGGGGATGGATGGATAGATGGTAGATAGATAGATAGATAGATAGATAGATAGATAGATAGATAGAGATGATAGACAGACACACAAGCATACAGGCTGATAGACATATACTCTTACTCAGCTCAGCATGGAATTCTTTAAGAAAACTGCATCCTGGATAACTGGAACAGTGGAATTTATCTCCTCAGTTCCAGAGGCGGACTCCAGTTTTGATGGGTTACCTTGGTCTGGATGTGCAGCATGCTTCCTGCAGTTTTACACCAGGTCCACAATGTACTCTGATCTCTCTTCCTTATTTTATAAAGAAAACAACCCTATAATGGGACTTCTGTTCTGATTCCATAGTTTAATTCCCAGAAACCTTCACCCATCGTCCATATAATATAATATACCCCCAAATTACTAGAGAAATGCATGAGTGCATTTGGGTTCCATGCCTTATGTCCTACTGTGTGCAACAAAGCTGTATATACAGGGAAAATAACAAAATGGTTCTCATTTGGATGCAATTTTAGAAGTGATGAAGAAGCTGTAGCTATAACCCAAGATATACGGAAAACTTTTTTCTCCATTAGTTTTTATTCACGTTGCATCCTCTTCGCCTCCACCCCTTTCCTTCCAGCCCCTCCCCCATCTCTCCCTCACCCCCACCTGGGTACCACCCCACGCTGGGATGTGCTGAAATTTTATACAATCAGTATGCTGTTAATCTGTTATCTGATGACTATTGCATGCCGACAACATGGCCCACTTTATTGAATTTCCCCCACAACCTTATCATGAGCCTTATCTTAAGAATAAGAAAACAGAAAGCTGCATGGTGAGTTTCAAGCCAGCCCGAGCCGGTGTGAGGAAAAGTCCAAACCAACTGAAATGGCAATCAGGTTTGAACTAGAGCTCCTGTGTTCAGGGTGAGCCACGTTTGTGCACACAGCGTGTACTACTACAGCCTCACTGATTCAGTTCGTGGGAGTGAGAAGAAAGTTTCCCTCATTCTACACTTCTGCTTCCTTTTTGCCACTTCCCCTTCCCCAACTTACTTTATCCCTAGATTTCTCACTGGTAACTTTGTTTGGTAAATGGGTCAAAAGAAAGGAGATTGGATTCTTGAGAAATCAAATAAGCTTTGCTTTTTGTTTTGTTTTGTTTTGTTTCAGCGTGTTGGTTCTGGGGTCAAAGTGCTGCTTACATCTATATGAGGTTGTCAGGAGGGATGGATTTAAGATAAAAAGGTAGAAGAACAGGAAATCAAGAGAAGACAGTAGAGACAAGAGACAGAAAGGACAAGAAGGGAGAATCGTGAAGTGCTTCTCCAGTACCCTTAATCCTATGGCACAGTTTCACCCTATGCTGCAACCCTGTCATCTCTGGTCTCTAGCCAAGTAGGTGACTTGATAGGTCTGTCAACAATTGGCAGAGTCCTGGGGAGTCATGACAGTGACTGGATGACTTTTCTTGACTGTTCTCACATTCTAATCTTGCCCTGAAGGCCTTTGGTTCTTAATCTCAAACCATGTAAATATTTAACTCTGAGCTGTGTTCCAGAAGCCTGGTTTTAGGCAGGCATTAGGTTTATTAGGTTAATACTCTCAGTTTGAACATTAGTCTGAAGTGATTGTATCTTAATCTCCATGGCCTATTCCTCTTGCAGTGGTGTTACAGTTCAGGTGTTCAAAACTGACTTTATTTTTATAGACTTGCATGTCCTAGTAATATGGCGAAGGATATCTGGTATAGGAAAAAAAAGTTTAAGGTCCAAACATGCACCCAAGATTACCTTTATTCCACACTTAGAAGAAAGCAACACAAAGACAGTGGTGACTCAAATTGGTTTCCTAGTTCAAGTTTGGATTTTTCTCTACCTCTCCGCAATTCAGGCATTTATAGAGTCCTTTCCTAATGACCACCCTGGGTAGCTCAGGCATTCTGCAGGAACAAAAATTCTTAAAATGTCAGTGACCTAAAATGAAAGGCTCCTTTCTTGCTGTATTATGTGTAATATATTATGACAGACACACTCAACTCTGATCTAAGTTCTGACTGATTAGGACGCCCCTTTCGGTAACAGTCTCAGGTCAGGTGACCAAGAAGTCACATTCTGGCCATTTCAGTTCTATTTGTTGTCCAGCACAAGTCACATGCAATCCTCTTATAAGGCTAAGCAAGGAGGCCGGGCAACCCAGAGAAAGGCCAAGGATGTTTATAATAGCATAATCTTCAACACATTTTTTTTGGTTCTTTTTTTTTCGGAGCTGGGGACCGAACCCAGGGCCTTGCGCTTCCTAGGCAAGCACTCTACCACTGAGCTAAATTCCCAATCCTATCTTCAACACATTTATTGAATCAATTTTCTTACCCAACTATATTCAACTTGTAGCTTAGATTTCTACATCTCAATGGCCAGGCAGGAGGAGGAGAGAATCCCACTGGGGCTGTCTTGGGTTTCTGAAACCTCAATGTCCACTCCCAGTGACACACGTCTTCCAACAAGGCCACATCTATTCCAACATGGCTGCACCTCCAAATAATGCCACTTCCTATAAGCCCATGGGGCAAATTTCATTAAAGCCACCATAGCAGTCAACAGTGACTGTCTGATGCTAGAATGGCAAGAACCCTGTAGCTGATCCATCCAGAAAGTTGGAATCCTCAGCAGTAGAAATGTGACACAGAAGGCCTTGATAGTTACTAGAAAATATCGAGTCTTCAGTTCACATCGGCAGGCTGAGAAATCTCAGTTCTGATGACAAGAAAAAAAATGGCAGCAAAAACAATGGAACAGACCCATTTACCAGCAAGAAAGGAAGATTGGCCAACAACCAGCACTTCTTTCCCTGCATAGCCACTGCTTCTAAGTGCTACCCACTTAGAAAAATTGAACTCTCTCAGTTTACATTTCCTGGAAATAACCTCACAGACCAAATCAAAGGCATGTCTCTGATTTGTTTTAAGATACAGTCTATTTAAGTCAAGATGAATCATGGTACCTGTCCCAGATGACCTGGTACACACCTTTAATTTGGGACACACCTTCTACTAGAGACCTAAGGACACTGGAAGAAGGAAGATACTCTCTTCTTCACCTGCCTTCCTTGTGAAACTGAGCCTCTGTTAGATCCTTGGACGTTCTGCTGCTGACCATTGTTGGGGAGTTGGACTAAAGACTCTAAGTCATCAACAAATTCCCTTACTGTGACTCTAGAGAACCCTGACTAATACAGAAGTTGGTACCAGAAGTGGGATGATTATAGTTATTATAATGGACAGCATAGACAGAACAACGTTTATAATGATATAATTTGTGATGGTCAGCAAGGAGAGGTAAAATTTATAACAGCATGACTCATTTGGATCTTTGGTACTGGCTAATCAGTCCTGGTGTTTCCAGGCATGAAATAGATAAGAAGCCTACTGTATATCTGTTTGATCTGTATAAGCAGAAAAATTCTCAAACAACAAAATCGGCAGAATTCTCACATTGGTCTCTCCCTGACCTGTAGAGTGAGGGCTATTATGGTTGGAAAGGCTAAATGGAAGCCTTTAGAGTTGCCTTTGCCAAAGAAAATAGTGAATCAAAAACAGTATCGTATTCCTGGAGGAATTGCAGATATTACTGACACTATCAAGGACTTGAAAGATGCAGAGGTGGTGGTTCCCACCACATCTCCCTTTAACTCTCCTATCTGACCAGTGCAGAAGACAGATGGATCATGGAGAATGACGGTTGACTATCGAAAACTAAATCAGGTAGTAACTCCAATTGTAGCTGCTGTACCAGATGTAGTTTTGTTACTTGAGCAAATTAACACATCTCCTGGTACCTGGTATGCAGCTATTGATCCAACAAATGCATTCTTTTCAGTACCTGTCCATAAGGACCACCAGAAGCAATTTGCTTTCAGTTGGCAAGACCAGCAATATACATTTACAATTTTGCCTTAAGGATATATTAACTCTCCTACCCTGTGTCATAACTTAGAAGGGATGTTGATCATTTATCTCCTCCACAAAATATCACATTGGTGTACTATATTGATGACATTATGCTGATTGGACCAAGTGAGCAGGAAGTAGCAACCACTTGGGATTCATTGATGACACCTATGGGTATCAGAGGATGGGAAATAAACCCAACCAAAATTCAAGGACCATCTACCTCAGTGAAATTCTTAGTAGTCCAGTGGTGTGGGGCATGCAGCGATATTCCTTCCAAAGTCAAAGTTAAGTTATTGCACCTGGCCCCTCCCACCACCAAGAAATAAGATCAATGTTTGGTAGATCTATTTGGATTCTGGAGACAGCACATTCCTCACTTGGGTGTGTTACTCAGGCCCATTTACCAAGTGACTCAGAAAGCTGCTAGCTTTGTGTGAGGATTGGAGCAGGAGATGGCTCTTCAACAAGTCCAGGCCTCTCTGCAGGCTGCTCTACCACTTGAACCATATGATCCAGCCGACCCAATGGTACTGGAGGTGTCGGTGGCAGATAGAGCTGCTGCTTGGAGCTTCTGGCAGGCCCCTGTAGGTGAATCACAGAAGAGACCAGTGGGATTTTGGAGCAAAGCTCTACCATCGTCTGCAGACGACTATTTTTCCTTTGAAAAACAGCTCTTGGCCTGCTATTGGGCCTTAGTAGAAACTGAACGTTTGACAATAGGACACCAGGTTACCATGCGACCATGATCTGGGTGTTATTAGACCCTTCAAGTCATAAAGTAGGACGTGCACAGCAGCAGTCTATTATCAAATGGAAGTGGTATATATGTGATCAGGCCCAAGCAGGTCCTGAAGGAAGGCACAAGCCAGTTACATGAAGGAGTTGCTCAAATGCCTATGGTTTCTACTCCTGTTACAATGCCATCTGCTGCCAAACATGTGCCTCATGGGGTGTTCCCTGTGATGGGCTGACAGAAGAAGAGAAGACTAGAACCTGGTTTACTGACAGCTCTGAATGTTATACAGGAACCACCCAGAAGTGGACAGCTGCAGCATTATAACCCCTTTCTCGGACAGCCCTGAAAGATACAGGTGGAGGAAACTTTTCACAGTGGGCAGAATACATGGTATTACAGTCTGTTTGGAAGAAGAAATGGCCAGATATACGATTGTTCACTGACTCATGAGCTGTAGTCAATGGATTGGCTGGATGGTCAAGGACTTAGAAAGATCTTGATTGGAAAACTAGTGAGAGCACATCAGGGGAAGAAGTATGTGGATAGATCTCTCCAAATGGACAAAAGATGTGAAGATATTTGTGTCCCATGTACATGTTCACCAAAAGGCGACTTCAGCTGAGGAGGAGTTCAATAATCAAGTGGATAAAATGACCCATTCTGTGGACAGTTAGCCTCTTTCCCCAGCCATCCCTGCCATTGCTCAATGGGCACATGAACAAAGTGGCCATGGTGGCTGAGATGGAGATGGAGGCTATGCTTGGGCTCAACAACACAGACTTCCACTCACCAAGGCTGACCTGGCTACAGCTGCTGCTGAATGCCAGATCTGCCAAGAGCAGAGACCAACACTGAGTCCCAGATATGGCACCATTCCTCGAGGTGGCAACCTGGTGGCAGATTGACTGCGTTGGACCACTTCCTCTGTTGAAAAGACATTGTTTTGTTCTTATTGGAGTAGATATTTGTTCTGGTTATGGATTTGCCTTTCTTGCATGTAAAGCTTCTGCCAAAACCACCATCTATGGACTTACAGAATGCATTATCCATCGTCATGGTATTTCACACAATATTGCTTCAAACCAAGGAACTCATTTCACAGCCAGAGAAGTGCAACAGTGGGCCCATGATCATGGAATCCACTGGTCATACCATGTTTCCTACCATCCTGAAGCAACTGGTCTGATAGAAAGAGGGAATGGCCTTTTGAAGACACAGTTACAGTGTCAGTGGGGTGGCAGCAGCATGGAGGGCTGTGGCAGAGTTCTTCTTAAGGCAGTATATGCTTTGAATCAGCGTCTGATATATGGTACGGTTTCTCCTACAGCCAGGATCCATGGATCCAGGAATCAAGGGATAGAAAAGAGAATAGTTCCACTCACTATCACTCCTAGTGACCCTCTAGGAAAATTTTTGCTTCCTGTCCCCACAACTCTAGGTTCTGCTGGCCTAGAAGTTTCAATTCCAGAGGGGGTAGTGCTCCTACCAGGTACCACAACAAAAACATTCTATTGAACTGGAAGCTCAGACATCCCCCTGGTCATTTTGGGCTTCTAATGCCCTTAGACCAACAGGCTAAGAAAGGAATAACAGTGTTAGGAGAGGTGATAGGTCCAGATTACCCTGGGGGAATTGGATTGCCTCTCCACAATGGAGGTAAGGATAATGTCTGGAGTACAGGAGATCTCTTAGGGCGTCTCTTAGTACTACCATGTCCTGTGATTAAAGTCAATGGGAAACTACAACAGCTTAATCCAAGCAGAATGAGAAAGGACACAGAACCATCAGGAATTAAGGTATGGGTCACTCCTCCAGAAAAAGAGCCAAGACCTGCTGAGGTGCATGAAGAGGGTAGAGGAAATACAGAATGGGTAGTAGAAGAAGGTGGCTAAGGCCACGTAACCAGTTGCAAAAACGAGGATTATAAAGTAATATAAATGCTTCTGTTTTATTTCGTTAAGAACACACTTGTCTTTCTTCCAATTTCTTTAACATCAATTGGTATTTAAGTTTCCATACTAAAAGAATGTTCCCAAGGGACATTGCCCCATTCTAAATTTACAAGCACATTTGCAATTGCACAAGGAACAGTTATATCATGTTAGGCATATTCATGACCTTGTTATTGTTTCAGGTGGACATAAGATATTTGTATCAAGTTGACACGGGGTGGATTGTAGTGGCTGTTCCTGGTTGTCAACTTGACTATATCTGGAATGAACTACAGTCCAGAATTGGAAGGCTCACCTGTGATCCTGATCTTGAGGCTGTAAGATACAAGTTTCGGACCTGGATCATGGCATGGAGATCCTGTAGCATAATGGCTATAAATCCCATAAGACTAAGGCAAGGAGATCTGAGTTCAAGGTCATCTGAGACAAAGCAAGCCCCAGGTACTCACATTTAATCTGGGACACACCTTCTGATGGAGACCTACATAAGGTCATAGGAAGAAGGAAGATTCTCTCTCTCCTTTGCCCGCCTGCCTGCCTTGTGGGACTGATCAACTGCTAGATCCTTGGATGTCCATTCACAACTACTATTGGTCATTGTTGGAGAGTTGGACTACAGACTGTAAGTCAACAAACTCTCTTACTGTATAGAGACTACCCAGAAGTTCTTTGACTCTAGAGAGCCCTGATGCATACTGTTCCCTTAGTTACCCTGATGAAATTAATAAAAAAAGTTGAAATTTACATCTGGATTTTTTTGTTCCAAGACCAGTACCCTTCACTCAGAATTGCTTCTTCTCCAGTTCTTAAACTGCACTGTTTTTTTGTCAATGAGTCTAGTAACAATACCATTGCAGTGCAGCCCTGGTCAAGTGTATTTTGTTTGTTTGTTTGTTTGTCTTTAACAGTCTATGTTTCCATTTGTTCATCTGTAAGTATAGTTTAGTAATAGCATCTATAGCACATTGTACTAGATACAAAGAGATTAGCAGGCAGTACTGAGGAAACATGAGCCATTTATTAAAACTCTTATTGGACTAGTGTCCTTTAGGCTCCAGTCCTCATACAATCTTCTGGAGCAAGAGGAGGAACAGAAGATGGGAAAATTGGTGAGAAATAATAATAGGAGGAGTATTGAAGGCTGTGATGACATAATGAAAATCTATGCTAAGCCTTCCTGTACTCATCATCCCTCGTGCCTACGATTTCATGTCTGTGCCTAATAAGAAAATATAACAGTCTGGAGAGGAATTCACTGCAATCATACTGCCTTTAGTTAAACCCAAGATCAACAGTGTGGCAATAAGAGAAGCGATTCAGTCATTTGCATCTTGAACCTCCTCATTTACGCAACTCTTTTTCCCCTTTGTTCCACGTGTTCTTTTTTTCTGTTTTGACCTTTTTATAATAGGCAATGTGCTGCCATATTACCATGAGTCTGAACAGGAAATTCTATAGAAGATTTTTGCGTTGCAGTCAATTAGGATTATTTCTTTGAAAAAAAATACATAGGGTCATGCTGGGATGGGCAACAGGCATGATTGGTGGGCTGTTTTTATCATACACACAACCCATGCCCTATACCCTGTAGACACAAATGTGACAGTACATGAAAAATGGAATAAGGGAAGCTGTTAGACAAATAAGTTGAAGTCGGGGTCGTGTAGTACCGGGAGATGTAGCAAGCAGTAAGTTCCCTCTCATGCCTGCGTGGGCTCTTGCCTCCCAGTTGTCTTTCTTCTTAAGGGCAGGGCACATTATCCAAGAGAAACACTAAGTTTCTCTGGGACACCACAAAGTAAGTTCCTGCAAACATGCTTAAAGGAATTTGACATTCGATTTTTACTTTATGCTTTTGTCTTTGTTATTATTTTCTGTGTGCATGTATAAGGAAGTCAGAGGACAGCATTCAGGAGTCCATCCTCTCCTTCTACTATTGATCCCGGGGATCAAACTCAGGATGGTCGGCTTGTGCAGTGGGGCTCTGACCTGCTGGGCCATGTCATTGCCCTGGTACTAATTGTTCTTGTTATCATAAATGGAAAAGATGCAGTGTCACAGAACTTCATTGCCTTTGTGTTTTACTTAAACTTTCTTTCCTTTTGAAAGAGTATTTTTAGGGACTGTTGAGATGGCTCAGAGGTTAAGAGCACTGTTTGCTCTTGCAGAGATCTTGAGTTCAATTCCCAGCAACCACACGGTGGCTTATAACTTTCTATGATGAGATCTGGTACCCTCTTCTAGCCTGTAGGCATACAGGCAGGCAGAATGCTGTGTGTATGTATGTATGTATGTATGTATGTATGTATGTATGTATTTATGTATGTATTTACATAATTTTTAAGGAGAATATTTTAGAAGGGTAGAAGATGGGTGAATTTTGAACTTCCCTCTACTTTTAGAAACTGTACATGTCTTAATTCAAGCTAGTCTAAAAGGGCTTAGGGATAGTTTGCTGTTGTTTTGCTGCTGAAATAGGGTTTTCTTTTAAAGATTTATTTATTTTACTTATATCAGTACTCTAACTGCATATACATCTGCATGCCAGAAGAGGACATCAGATCCCATTACAGATGGTTGTGAGTCACCATGTGGTTGCCTGGAATTGAACTCAGCATCTCTGGAAGAACAGTCAGTGTTCTTAACCTCTGAGCCATCTCTCCAGCCCCCAGATAGGTATTTTAATGCCTTTTACCTCTATCTGACTTTTTTCTCCCTGACAAGAAGATGTGGAATGTGTCAGTCTCGTGACCCTGATGATTAATATATTAGTCTATGCTCAGGAAATTGGCATGGCGCTAACAGTAAAGCTAACTCAGAAACCTCAAGCGGCTCAGATCCTCTTGTCTTTTAATAGTGTGAGCAAAGTGTTGGCGGGTGGGGACACATGCTCCACCCTTCTCTATCTTCTGACATTCTAGCATATCAGTGTGGCCCACTGTGTTTGCTGTTAGTCCACAGGCCATTCATTGCATAAATATTGACTTAGCATGTGACATGCAAACAGGATCTAATATTCTCAATTCTACCATGAATCATGCATGAGGAATTCATCTGGGGATAGGAGGAAGGAAGGGTAGGAGACAGAAGTTCTTGTTTCAGGAAGTACAAATGTTAGGCTAGGGCCATAAAGGTTACAGAGAGAGAGAGAGAGAGAGAGAGAGAGAGAGAGAGAGAGAGAGAGAGAGAGAGAGAGAGAGAGATTGATTCTGTGAAGGCAGCATCAATACCAAAGATGAAATAAGGCTTGCATTCCAGTTTGGAAGCATAGGTAGTAGGAAATGTATAGATTTGGAAAGCTAAATATAGTTTTGAAGCCATTTTTTTTCCAGCAGTTTGTGTGGCCTTGGTCAAGTCATTTTTCCCTTCCAAGTGTTGTGGCTGAGGTAGGAATTGGGTACAGTGCTGATGAATGTCTGCTCAAGAGTAGGAAGGAAGCTCAGAGCCAAGCCGAGTAACTTGGGGGAATTATTGAAACTGCTCATGCCTCAGTTTCCCCATCTGAAAGTGGAAATGATAGTACAAGTTGATTTCTTATCATTGTTGGGAGAGTTATACACAGTTCATTAGATAAAATACCTAGTGGTGTCTGTGCATAGTAAATGTTTCCTATTACTTAATGATAAAATATGTAGTATTAATCTTGCTCATTGCATGAAGAATGAAAGCATAGTAGGTTTTTTACCCACCATAAAATATTGTGCTAAAATATGAGAAATATAAATTTATATTTTTTAAGAAGTATAAAGACATTTAGTCTAGTCATAAGAAATATTAACATGTAATCATGAAAGGTGAAACATAATAAAATCTGGCAGTAAGAATAGTTATTAGCCCTTTGATAGTTCAGAAAATAAGAAGTTAGGAAGAAGAATAAAAATTATAATAGACACAACCTTGGGTATGAGACCCTGGAGGAAGGAGTGGCCATCTCCTGGGCAGGATTACTAACCACCCTTGAGTCAGTGTGAGGACAAGTAGGCTAATGCTGAGTGGCCTGAGAGAAGGAAGGTGACAAAGCCAACGATGGGTCCAAGACAAGCATGAGCAGCACCCCCTTTCCCGGTGTGTCTGTCTGTCTGTCTGTATGTATGTGTCTGTCTGTGTGTGTGCCTGTGTGTATATGTGCGTCTGTGTGTGTATGTCTCTGTGTGTACCTGTGTGTGTGTCTGTGTGTGTGTGTGTCTGTGTGTGTGTGTCTGTGTTTGTATGTGCCTATGTATGTGTCTGTATGTGTGTGTCTGTCTGTGTGTGTGTATGTCTCTCTGTGTGTATATGTCTCTGTGTGGTATCTCTGTGTGTGTCTGTGTGTGTGTATGTCTCTCTGTGTGTATCTGTGTGTGTGTCTGTTTGTGTGTGCCTGTGTGTGTGTCTGTGTTTGTATGTGCCTGTGTATGTGTCTGTATGTGTGTGTCTGTGTGTGTGTGCCTGTGTATGTGTCTGTATGTGTATGTGTGAGTGTACCTGTGTGCGTGTGTGTCTCTCTGTGTGTATATGTCTCTGTGTGGTATCTGTGTGTGTGTCTGTGTTTGTGTGTGCCTGTGTATGTGTATGTCTGTGTGTATGTCTGTGTGTATGTGTCTCAGTGTGTATGCCTATGTGTGTGTATGTCTGTGTGTGTCTGTGTATATGTCTGTGTGTGTGTATGTTTGTGTGTTGTGTATGTTTGTGTGTGTGTGTCTATGTGTATGCCTGTGTATGTCTCTGTGTATATATCTATGTGTGTGTTTGTGTGTCTCTGTGTGTATGCCTGTGTGCCTGTGTGTGTGTGTGTGTTTGTGTGTGTGTGTGTGTGTGTGTGTGTGTGTGTAGGGGCAGAGTGACAAAGAAAGTGATTCATTCAAGATAACTGGTTCATAAGAAGCCTTGTGGCCATCCCATGACAGATGGAGAAACAATGATGAATAAGCATGAAAGAGATCTTGTTAGGTGATGCCTGCTGAAGACTTTGTTGTAATGTCGCTTACCCCTTGCCTTCTTTACCTTCCCTCTCTCTGTCTTCCTGGAGAGCATATTGTTGTTAGCTACAATGCACTGGAGAAATGTACCTCCGCTTACATCATCTCTGCATGACCCAGCTTTCTTGTGAGGAAAATGATGTAATAACACTTCTTTCCTTTCACATCTCATGTGACCTAACTTTGTCATGTGAGAAGATGTGGACAGTATTGCTTAAGTTGTAATTAGGTTCCTGAGTGGGATGTTTCATTACCTACAGCCTCTGTGCTACTGTCATATCTCACACACACACCCCCTCCCCCCAGCCTTTCCTGGTACAAAGTTCTGGGTTTCAAGTTATGTGAACATGGTGAAGAGTAGTCAGCAATAAATATAGACGCGAACTGAAGGGCTTGAGAACTTCAGTGGTCTAGAAACTCTCATGATGCATGCAAATTCTTCCAGATACTGTAAGTTGGACATTATTCCGAAGGACTTAAAACTTCTGAGCACCTTTTTTTATGGTGGGAAAATATCCATACACTAATTTTTAATGACTGTAAAAATGAAAAGTTCACCTTAAATCAATGCCCATCACTACTATTCTTTGACATACTCAACTTACTGACCTTTTATATCTTCATTATAAAATGATTCAAAGAACAAAGTTTTGTCAAATCTATTAACCAAGGAGAGGTTTTACTTTAGTTTCAATTGCAAAACTTTATCCTACTACACATAATCCCGCATGTGCAGACATACGTCATCATGTTGGCTGCTAATTGAAGAGTTGCTGTCGAAGCGAAGGAGTCCTAGAAATGGCCCGACCCCCTTTCAGTGCAGAACTAATATAATAAACTATGGTTTAGCTGCGCTGATAAGTACAGTGCACTTAGAGTGAATAGTTTACATTGAGTAGTTTTATTTCAAGTGATACCTTGGACAGATTTTCAAATTGTCAAAATTACAAGAAAAAAAAAGCAGAAAAGAAAAGAAAAAGTATGTGAGACACAAACATACTTATGCTTGTGTGTTTCTTAAGTCATTCATTACACTTAAACGGTGTGTTAGCCTGGGAAACTTCTGGAAAGATAAGGAGGAAGTACATGCAGTGATTATTTTGTGGGTGGGCACGCTGCTAAGGCAGCTTCACAGCGTTATAATTCAACTGTCACCATGCTAATATCCTTTTATTAAAATGTTTAATTAAAGCCAAGAACATAGCAAATGGAGAAAAGCCATTTTCAGGTCAATTCCACAATGGTCAATAAAAGACCAAATAAAGGCAACTTTGAGATGATGTTCACATTAACAAAGGCCCATTTCTCAAAACTGGTTTTATTAAAAGGTCATTTCCTAATGACTCAAAATTAATAAAACGTCTTAAATGATAACGGAGTTTTCCGAGGAAGTATGTTTCATTCATGTTGGACAGAGAGAAACTAAATAGAAACTATTTTAAAAATGGTCGTCCACAGAGCAGAATAATTGCTTTTATTTCCTTATATTCTAAGGTCCAAAGCCCAGGGGAGCCCCACGTTCTTCATTGCGGCCCCCCAGGGTAATATTTCTCTCTTTGCCCTGGAGCACAGTTTGCTTTAGGGGTAATGGGCCAAGTTTTCCAGTTTCTGCCTTTCATGGTTTCCTTCTGTCTTCCCCTCTGCTTCAGTTCAGGTCAGGCACACAGATAAGCATTATGCCTAGAATAAAACCGGCTTTGTCCATCTGGACTCCTGAATGAATGGAGCCAGTTGTTTTCCTTGGCTTACTCTGCAAGGAGACCAAACTAGTTTCCACAGAGCTTCGATTGGTCCGAAACCCAGCTACTTGTTCTTATTAATTATCAGCAAAGATTACTCCAAAGTGTTAAAAAAAAAAAAAAAAGGCGATAGTTTAGAGAGGTAGTCTTGCGAGCCGGCAGCGGGCACGTGAGCTGTGTTCAGAACGAGCCGCTAACACGGGACTCGGCGCGTCCTGAGGCCGCTCACATTCCCGTGTTGGGGGAGTTTGAGTCTCTCAGTTCAGCAGATAGTTCCTTCATGTTCTAGATTGTTTCGATCTTCCTCTGGGCAATGCTCCTTCTCAGGCGATGCTGCTGTCTGCTGATGAGCAGAGCATTTGTGGTGCAGGCACAAGGTTTTCAAAAAGCTCTGTGTGACGAAGAAAACTCAAAACTCACATCTGTGCTCCCGTCGTTCCCACAGATCTCTCACTAGCTCGCATGGAGCAGTAAGCCTTTCCCCTCCAAGGTGCACATGGAGGGCGATTCTCACCTCTGTTTATGCAGAGCAAGCACTGTCCCTTTCAAAGCGCATTCATGTTCTGGTTAAGATCCATTCCACTTCCATTGCTGTTCCTAAGTTATTTCTATAGAATGTGCACAAAAGCATTTAGCATAATTGTGGAGGGAGATGACAAAAGGGATCAATACTTACGTAATATATCCCAGGCTATCCCAGAACTCACTTGTAACGCAGGCTGTCTTGGAATTTATAGTAATCCTATTTCAGCTTCTTGTGTGGTAAGATCACCGACATGAGCCGTCATGGCTGGTTTTAACTATTAGCCTGCTTCTAAAAAGAAATGGAATTGTTTAATAATTCATATTTTGCTTAGATGTTATCTCCACTTGCTATTGCTGATAAAACGACATACTAAAGAAATTATTTTAAAAGAATAATGTACAAGGGATTTAAATATAAATTTGCCATAATATATATTTTATGTACATTTAACTGAAACAGATCCAGATCCTATCTGTAGTCCTAAGCCCCCAAAGAAAACTATGGTTAAAATGTCCCTGTGTC
Organism: Rattus rattus; assembly: GCF_011064425.1. Taxonomy (NCBI): domain Eukaryota; kingdom Metazoa; phylum Chordata; class Mammalia; order Rodentia; family Muridae; genus Rattus; species Rattus rattus. The sequence continues at coordinate 43,600,921 of NC_046158.1, forward strand.
TTCATAGAGACAGCAGTAAGGCCGACCTCAGGGAAGCCCAGATATATTTAAAGATAAACAGGATCGGGGTTGGGGATTTAGCTCAGAGATAGAGCGCTTGCCTATCGAGCGCAAGGACCTGGGTTCGGTCCCCAGCTCCGGAAAAAAAAGAAAAAAAAAAAAAAAAAGATAAACAGGATCCTCCAGAGAGAGCTCAGGACATACCATCCTTTGGTGTGTTATTTTGAGGTGCGATCACTTGAAAACCAGCACGGCGGGGGGTGGGGGGGAGAGAGGGGGTAGGTTTCTGGCTTCTCCTTTCTACCTAAAAATAGGCTTGGTCGTTTTGATGAGAAGGAGGGAAAAAAAAAGTCCTGACCATCAGAGGCCTCTATGGCTTTTGTTCAAATTCCTGCCTATAACATTGTTTCTCTCTCCTATGGACCTTTCAGCACCTTTCTATAATTTACTACTCCTGGAACCTTAGCCCACTCTGGTACCACTCTCCCCCTATTAATAATATGACAGTCAAAGAGACTGGATACTGATTTCCACCTCACCACTTTATGCTGCCCACCATAGGCAGACATTTAAATAATTCCAATTCGGTTCCTCCCTAACACTACCGCCAACACCTGAGCACGTTTTTTTCTGATCACCTTTTCAGGTTGTCTTTCCACGAGTTACTCGCTATCCATATTGAAGGCTTCTGCACTGTGTTCTCCACATGAAAAGGTTAATATCGTTAAAGATTAGTTCATATTTCACCCAGAAGTTACTTGGACAGAAATTTCAGGTGGAGGAAGTGGTGAGGGAGGAGACCAGAAAATGACGCTTGAGCTAGTTAAAGATGTGAGAAATTGGAAAACCAGGCCGAAGAGACGAAGCAGTAGGAGAATGAAAAAGGCAGGCGCCGCAGGAACACCCTGAGGTTGCTGGACTGCAGGAGAAAAAACCCTCAAGGTTTGGCTGTGAGTGAATGTAGCCGTGCAGTTATGCTCAGGAGACGAGACAAGCAAGAGAACATGCCTAAATCTACTTTCAAATACTACTAATTTCTCATTAGGCGGAAAATAAAAGTCCCGTTTTCTATGACAGTTTAAAACAATTCCTTGTCTTCTTTCCCCTCTCTCAGGGCCTGCTGGACCAGTAGCTTCTTAAAGCAAATCCACTTAGAAGAAGAAGCTTGGGAACGTTTTCAGTGTGAATTACGGTTCCCGTTTACATGTGTTTAAATCCAGGGGTGTTTGTTCAATGGCTAAAATCACAGAGGTGATTCAACCGTCTCCAAAATGAGGTGCTGGTCAGCACTTGCATACAAATGAAACCCCGTAGATATTATTTCCCTGTACTCCTTACTCCTTCTCAGGGACCCACCCTTCCCAAGGACACCCATGTGACCCTGTACGGCTTTTCCTTCAGTCTTTGTATAGGCCTCCAAGCAGACTTTCTGGGCAGGGCCCAAAGATCAGACAGAACTCAAGCGGTGATGTTCAACAAAGGAAAGCAGGGTTGGCTGCAGGGTTTCACTGAAACCCACAATTGTATGAAGTAAAGCAAGGCTTGGCTCCTACTCACGGTCATGAGGCTGGAGACAGTGATAAATACTCTTCACCAGGTTCCATATGAGTTTTGTTTTGTTTTGCCAGAGCAATGCGTATATCCTAGCTTTAAAAAACTAAACCAGTACGTGAAGACTCTTAAGAAAATCACTTCTGAGCTCCAGCATCCCAAGCCAAAAGCAAGATTTTTTTTAACCCTTGGTTTGTTTATATTCAACCCCAGATGCCTCCACTACCTACTTATTGTTAGCCTTCTGTCTAAGCTCTACCCCATAGTTACCTGGCAACAGTCAGGTCTGTTCCACCCCACAGTTACCTGGCAACAGCCAGGTATGCCTGACAGTATAAAAGGGGCTGTTTGCCCCCTCCTCAGTCTCTCACTCTTGCTTCTGCTTCGTCTTGCTCTCTCTTGTCCCTTTGTTCCCTTTTCCCCCAATTTCCCCCTTCTTTCCACGTGCCCATGGCCGGCCTCTCTTCCTCTCCTCCTTCACTCTTCTATTTTAATCTATCTATCTATCTATCTATCTATCTATCTATCTATCTATCTCTATCTATCTATCTCTATCTATCTATCTCTATCTATCTATCTATCTATCTATCTATCTATCTATCTATCTATCTATCTATCTATCTATCTTCCCTACTACCATCCTAACTCCCCCCCCCATGCCCTGAATAAACTCTGCTCTATACTATACCTTCGTGTGTCTGGTCCCTCAGGGGGAAGGGATGTCTCTGCATGGGCCCACTGAGGCACCCCTTTTCCCCAGACCTCCATAGAACATATGTCCATTCTCCTTATCCTTTTATTAACACAATGCTGGTGCCGAGACCTGGGATCGAACCAGGGACCCTGGATATATCTTCTCTTTATCTTTTTATAAACACATCACTTATTCAACTAGTTTTCCAATTTTGGGGCATCAGTATGAATGGTTGACCTTCATCTATAAGAACAACAATGTACATCCAGGACTCTGCCACACTCTTTCTGCCATGTACAAGAAAAAGATTTTCTTTTCTTTTCTTTTCTTTTTTTTTTTTTTTGACTTTCTCATTCTTTACAGCACACTTTGGGGTTAAGTCAATTTTATTTTTTACCACTGTTATGAGTATGCCTATCACATCTGAACCATACTGTCTTGTAATTGATATTCTCCTCTCTCTCTCTCTCTCTCTCTCTCTCTCTCTCTCTCTCTCTCTCTCTCTCTCTCTCTCTCTCGACCTTAAAATAGCCTTGTCTCCTTATTGTATCTATCATTCAGTCAGATAGTCTCAGATTTTCTGATGCTTCTGTTAAACAATTAGTAAAATCAGATCCAATTCAGTGAACTGTACCTGGTACCTTCTCCCAAGACCATCTTCCTGCAGCTGTCTGTAGTGCAGTTAATGGTGTTGGTGCTTATTCTGAAGATGCCATTTTCCCTCTTCTGAAATTAACCTTTTTGTGTGGTTCAAATTCCCTTTACCTCTTTTTTATTCACTTTCCCATTTTGAAGAAACAAATTGTTGAGTATCTTCTTTCTGTGAGGCCTTAAGAGGCAAGCATGTTGGAAGAATCCAAAAAAAAAAAAAAAAAAATACCTGCAGTTTCCCCCTCGAGCTTGGCTGTGGTTTGGTAGTCACAGTCCCTCAGAATCCTGAGGACAAGAATGTGATACTGATCTGGGTTGCTTCTGTAGAAGTTTAGTGAAATCTGATGCTGATTCTGAAAGATGAAGGGTTTCAGAGTTGTTCTTTTATCTCTCTAGCATTCTGATGATGACCCAATCTGAGTCTTTTCTTTATACATATCTTGACATCAGCCCTTGTAATTTGTAAATGTGTGCTTCAGTTTGACTTTACAGTTTCTCTTTTTCTTCTTTGATAGTGCTGCTGTCTCTTTATCGCTCCCTCATGGAACTATTACTGACAAGATATGATGATGTCTATTTTCTGAACAGCTAATTGGATCTTTCGAGTCACAGGTTTGGCCAATGTTAATAGCCTTCCCACCTGTCTTAGACACAAAGTCTGTTCTTTCTGTATTTTACATCACTATTTTTAATTCTATTTATCTGAAAGTTTTCTTGAATATATTTTAACTCTTCTGGTTTTCTTGGTAGTACTGTAGTTTCTTTTCTTCTCTTTTCTTTTCTTTTCCATTTTTTTTTAAACTTAAAGACCTTGGTCTTACTGGATGTTCTTTCCAGAACATGAAAAACAGGCTGTTTTTCATGGATGCATTCTCTACTTTTGCCTCTGGAATCACTGCTTCCAGGTTTTTGTCGTGTTGCTCTCTGAACGGATCCTAGATTCTGGATCAGACAGAAGACCGGGAAGCCAGCACCAGCATTGTCTTCTGCCATTAACTTTGGACAAGGGGTCTGACCTCTGTTTTTCTCAGTGAGATGAAACAGGGTATACACTATATAGGATATTGGGAGATACACAAGAAAGTTATGGACACTGAGACTACTACCAGGAGAGAGTAAGCCTTAGTGATATTTGTCACACTGTGTGTACTTCCTGTTTATTCTTTGTTAGCTTCAGGCTGTATCTTTTTAATGGTAAATACTGGTGGTCTTCAGTTCTTTGTTTTTATTTAAGAATAAGGAACTAAAAGCTGATTGGATGTTGTCAAGACATGCTGGACATCTATGTTAAAATTTCAGGAAATACACACCCTTATAAACTCAAAAGAGTATCTTAAGAGCAAAGAAATGAATGAGAGTTTCAAAGAGGTCTTCTTATAAACTAAGCAATCCTCTTGAAACAAAGATGTCTTTATTTTTAAGAATTTTATACATGTATACAATGAAGTATGAGCATATCTAAGCTGTCCACTTTCCCTCCAACGCGTGCCATATCCCTCTCAGTATGTACCCCTCCCAACTTTGTGTGTGCATGTGTGTGTGTTTTGTACTCCAAGTGTAATTAGAGCTGTATATATACTCATGGATGTGGGGTCATCCACTGGAGTGTGAGAATTCTACAAGTGACCATGTCTTCAAAAAGGAGTAATTTGTCCTGCCCCAGCAGCTTAACTACCAAAGCTCACTGATAAAGAGTAAGGTCTGGCCATCATCGACCTCATCTATGCCAGAATTAAAGCTGGCTGGACCTTCTGCAGGTAACTCCACCTGATGTGAGTCCATAAATTAAATGGGTGCATCCTGTCCACGAGACCACATTTCACAGGACTCTTTTTATCCATGAAAAGATATGACCATTCTCACTCAGGCTTGACTTTTTGAAGCAGGTAATCCAGCATTAACGACATTCACCATAATTGTCTAAAAGCCTACATGTTTAAACTATAGCATAACTCTCACACTGGGAGGGATAATTTTGGACTTTGAACATCTTGACAGAGCCTTTGTATCTAAGATATATTTACTTCAAGTCAACAGACTCTGTTTACATTTTTCTTGCTGGCTTTATTTCCATGGCTGAAAATGAAATTAGTCCTCACTTTCAGAAGTCATTGGTTTGAGGGAAAGGACGAAGCAGTGTAGTCAAGGATCTCAAACCATCATATCAGCCATTCACCATGTAACTGGCAATCTCAGCTATATTCACTGGCAATTTTACTCCACGTTTATCTGACATGTTTCAAAACTCTTAGCTTAAGATGACTATAATACTAGGCTAGCAGGAACCATTTGACCTGTTTTAATCACATAAAGTCACTGTGAATATGAAATAGTACCATGTAAGTTATGTGGGAGATAGTATTTAATATATCGGTAGTTAAGTGTTGTGTTTAAGGAAGGGAAGATGATGAGGAAAATCTAACCATTGTATACAATTTATTTGGTAAAAAAAATGATTGATGCCTTTAAGATTGTATTCTGTCTCCATACTAACATCACTGCAGTTTCACTGGATCACTTCCACATGAAGACGACCTTGGCTGTGGACTGTGGTGTAGGGAGAGTTGTGGTTCTTAGCCACACATGTCAGAATTACCCAGAGAACCAGCTCTTGACTCATTAGTCTCTCCTCTGTGTTAGAGACTAAGAATTTACACTTCAGGAAAGCTTTTGGGTATTGCTACTGCCATCAGCTCAGGGACTGCCCCTTTAAAATTACTGAAACACATCTATTCCGATTGGACCCACAAGTGCAAGGTGGTATCAAATACTATCCATTGATTAATTACTGATACAACAAAATCGGCTATTTTGAAAGGCATCCATTTCATTCTTTGAATGTGTTTCCCTAAAAAAGTAAGAGAAGCAAAAGATCAGTAAGTTTAAGTTCCCTTAGAGATACTAAAACTTACACCTGGATTGGTTGAAGCTCAACAACACTGTCTCTTACGGTCACGTCACCTTTAAGCCCTCTGTGCTCATCACGTACTTTACATCAATGAAAACATTGGACGGCTGAGTCCATATGCCCCTGCACATTAGGAACAACTGATGCCTTAAAGGGATGAGACATAGGGTGACAGCATTCTGCCTTGCACGGGTGAAGTGTTTCCCACATCAAGACATCCTGGACACACCAGCGTGATTGTTTTAAGCAGGAAAGCAACCATTCCCCAACTGATGAGCCCTGGAAGTCGGAGAGTGCTGAAAAGATTCAAGTATGTCTTTCAGAGCTATTGCGTGGGCCTCCACCCCTGTCGTTCACCCATAGACCTGAGAGCTGCTCGCTCTGTGTCCCCAGAGAGACAATCAGAACTAACACCTGTACCTGATATAATACCTTACATTTACAGTAGAGGAAGCTGGTGTCTGAGATGGACTGGTTAAGCAAGGCGACCTTTGCCGTGACTTTTGAGGATTGTCTTTGAGAATGAGGCTGATTATTTTATTCTTTAAAGTAGAAATCCCAATGTTTGAGAAAATAAGGTTTCTTTCACAAAGAGGTCATGTTTCAAATTGTTGGTAATGAATGATAAAATACGTAGACTGTAATAGTGTGTTTGTTGTATTCAAGAACAGTTGATTCCACTAGAGAAGACAGCATGGGATAAGCAAAACTCTAAAGACATTGATAAGTAAGTGAGATTTTGCGAGGCATGCCCAATATAAAAGCAGTGCATATGGGTTTGTATATGAGCAGGAAGGATGGGAGGATCACTCGCTATATGCTAAACATATATGAAGTGCTTGTGGCACGGCAGACACATTAAAGAAAGTGTGCAGTGCTGCATGGTGAGAGCTCACGAGGGGTCCTAGCCACTTGGGAAAAGGTGCGTTTCTAGATGACTCATTTCTGAAGGAAATTATGGTTGGTTAAGGAGAGACACACAGACGGGGACAACCAGTTGGAGGAAGTGTCTGTGGACTCAGAGCAAGGATTGCTGTAAGCTGACAAGGGGGAAATCAGAGATAAATGAGAGACGAAGTAAAAGCCAAGAGGTATTTGAGAAGCTCACAGACCAGAGGATAGGTGAGACAACAGGCTGCTTTTGACCCGCTTGCATTGAAAAAGACCAGAGTGCTGTGTTTCAATGCCTTTGGCCACACTGATTCTGTTACATCTGTCCTCACCACTGTGGATGTTTATTATTTAGGTAATCTACCTTGTTTTGAATAACGTTACACATTATCTTATGCTATGTGTAATATCGTAAGGCAGGTGCAATAAGATCAAGTGTGTGTGTGTGTGTGTGTGTGTGTGTGTGTGTGTGTGTGTGTGTGTGTGTGTGTGTGTGGTGGGGGAGGGGTGGGTAGACAGAGTAGGGCATGCCCTCCCATGCACGTATGTATGATCAAGCCCTAAGGGCTTTGAGATGTGTTTGGAGAAATGGTGCCATTGGAGTAACAGCCATCAGTTTCTTCCTGGGGTCATACTCCAGAGAACTCCCTTAATGTGTCTGTTGGACAGGAAGCAACACAGAATTTCAGAAGAGAATCAAAGCCTGCTTTGATAAGGACATTTGATAAGAAATATCCTGAGTCTTAATTATTCTGGGATCCAAATTACTGAGACACAGAAATGCCATCTGCACAAGGGTCTGTGTCAGGCGTGCCCAACACTGGCCAGACTTGTTTTCCCATCCACCTCTTCGCTGAATCTCAGAGATGTAAACCGTAAAGGCGTGTTTTGAGACTGGGAAAGTTAAAAGCCTAGTGAAGACAAGCTTGATGCCGTGACTACTGTACGTTTGTCAGTTTTTCTCTATGACGAGAAAACCGGTAAACCTCACTAAGAGAAAGAACTGAGGACTGTGTTGTGTCTGACATCACATTGTAGATAATAAATATCACTAAGTGACTACATAAGTGGATGCCAGCAAAAGCTTGTGGGACAATTAATTCATGTGATTATATTGGAGAAGTTTTAATGACAGGAGGGTGGCGATTAAACACAATGATAGAAAGACATGCAGCAATGGAGTCCTTTATGCATTTCAGTGCATTCTGAACTTGAAACTAAGGTGCCCCGGGAAGAAGAGCCCGACGAGCCTGCAGAGAGTCAAGCAGAAGCCTGAGTTCTTGCTGGACTTGGTGACACAGTACGTTACCTAATTGCTTAAATCTGTTCTTCCGTTATTTGCAGCTAAATGCATTATACTTGAGTCTAGATTGATGGATTTACTTCCACTGAGGCGTATTCTTTACAATAAGTACAATATGCTTTTCTATTCCCCTAGACAATACCCCACTGTACTAGAATATCTAGGAAACCCTATTTTTCTTTTATTGGATATATTTTTAACATTTCAAATGTTATCTCCTTTCCCGGTTTCCCCTCTAAAAATCCGCTATCTCATCTCCCCTACCCCTACATTGGGGCATCGAGCCCTGACAAGACCAAGGGCTTCTCCTCCCATTGATGCCTGACAAGGCAATTCTCTGCTACATATGTGGATGGAGCCATGGGCCCACCCCTGTATCTCTTAGGATGGTGGTTGAGTCCCTGGGAACTCTGGGGGTATCTGGTTGATTGATATTGTTCTTCTTATGTGGTTGCAAACCCTTTCAGCTCATTTAGTTCTTTCTAACACCTCCATTCTCAGTCCAATGGTTGGCTGCAAGAATCTGCCTCTGTGTTTGTCAGGATCTGGCAAAGCCTCACAGGAGAAAGCTATATCAAGTTCCTGTCAGCATGCACTTCTTAGCATCCACAAAAGTGTCTGGCTTTGGTGTTTGTATATGAGATGGATCCCCAGGTGGGGCAGTCTTTGGATGACCTTTCCTTCAGTTTCTGCTCCACACTTTGTCTCTATATTTCCTCCTGTATTTTTGTTCCCCCTTCTTGGTTGTCCTTCTTTTTTAACCTTCATGTGGTCTGTGAACTGTATATTAGGTATTCCAAGCTTTTGGGCTAATATTCACCTATCAGTGAATGCATACCATGTATGTTCTTTTGTGATTAGGTTACTTCACTCTGGATGATATTTTCTTCTTCTTCTTTTTTTTTTAATTCTTTTTTTCGGAGCTGGGGACCGAACCCAGGGCCTTGTGCTTGCTAGGCAAGTGCTCTACCACTGAGCTAAATCCCCAACCCCTGGATGATATTTTCAAGTTCTATCTATTTGCCTAAGAATTTCACAAAGTCATTGGTTTTAATAGCTGAGTAGTGTTCCATTGTGTAAATGTACCATATATTCTGTTTCTATCCTTCTGTTGGAGGAAATCTGGGTTCTTTTGAGCTTCTGCTATTATAAATAAGGCTGCTATGAACATAGTGGAGCATGTGCCCTTGTTATATATTGGAGCATCTTTTGGGTATATGCCCAGGAGTGGTAAGGCTGGGTCCCCAGGTAGCACCAGGACACAATGAGAAGACCAAACCTAAGGATAGTAGGTATAGAAGAGAGCAAAGATTCCCAAATTAAATGGCCAGTAAATATTTATCTTCAACAAAATTATCTTCAAGAAAACTTTCCTAACCTAAAGAAAGAGATGCCCATAAACATACAAGAAGCATACAGAACTCCAAATAGATTGGATCAGAAAAGAAATTCCTCCCATCACATAATAGTCAAAACACCAAATGCACAAAACAAAGAAAGAATATTAAAAGCAGTAAGGGATAAAGGTCAAGTAACATATAAAGGCAGACCTATCAGAATTATACTAGATTTCTTAACAGAGACTATGAAAGCTAGAAGATCCTGGGCAGATGTCATACAGACTCTAAGAGAACACTAATGCCAGCCCAGGCTACCATATCCAGCAAAACTCTCAATTACCATAGATGGAGGAACTAAGATATTCCATGGCAAAACCAAATTTACACAATATCTTTCTACAAATCCAGCGCTACAAAGGATAACAGAAGGAAAATTCCAACACAAGGAGGGAAATTATACCCTAGGAAAAGCAAGAAAGTAATCTTCTTTCAGCTAACCCAAAAGAAGATAGCCATGCAAACATAATTCCACCTCTAACAATAAAAATAATAGGAAACAACAATCATTGATCCCTAATATCTCTCAACATCAATGGATTCAATTCCCCCAATAAAAAGACATAGACTAACAGACTGGATACGTAGACAGGACCTAGATTTTTGCTGCATGCAGGAAACACACCTCAGAGACAAAGACAGACACAACCTCAGAGTAAATGGCTGGAAAATAATTTCCAAGCAAATGATCCCAAGAAACAAACTGGAGTAGCCATTCTAATATTGAATAAAATCAACTGTCAACCAAAAGTTATCAAAAATATAAGGCAGAACACTTCATACTCATCAAAAATTTATATACCAAGATGAACTCTCAATTCTGAACATCTAATCTCCAAATGCAAGGGCACCTACATTCATGAAAGAAATCTTACTAAAGCTCGAAGCACACATAGCACAACATACAATAATAGTGGGAGACTTCAACACCCCACTCCCATCAATGGACAGATCATGGAAACAGAAACTAAACAGAGACTCAGTGAAACTAACAGAAGTTATGAACCAAATGTATTTAAAGGTATCTATAGAACGTTTCATCCTAAAACAAAAGAATATACCTTCTTCTCAACACCTCATGGTACCTTCTCCAAAACTGACCATATGATCAGCCACAAAATAGACCTCAACAGATACAAGGAGATAGAAATAATCCCATGCATCCTATCAGATCACCACAGACTAAGGCTGGTCTTCAATAACAACAAAAACAACAGAAAGCCCATATATCCATGGAACCTGAACAATACTCTAGTCAATGATAATTTGGTCAAGGAAGAAATAAAGGAATTAAAGACTTTTAAGAATTTAATGAAAATAAAGGCACAACATACCCAAACTTATGGACACAAGGAAAGCAGTACTAAGAGGAAAACTCATAGTTCTGAGTGCCTCCGAATTGAAACAGGAGAGAGCATACACTAGCAGCTTAACAGCACACCTGAAAGCTCTAAAATAAAAAGAAGTAAATACACCCAAGAGAAGTAGAGGGCAGGAAACCCTATTAGTAATTAGAAATTACTTCCCTGAGCCCTGCTGGGTGTGGAGCCATTAAAAAGGCAATGGCATGAGTGTCCAGAGAGTTTTACCAACTTTTCAGAAAATATCTAGAAAGAAGCTTCCTTTCTTTAGTTACTGGAAGATACCAGAGACTAGAAATAACTTGTTTGCCTAGGGCAATGATAGAGCCCCCTCTTCCTTTGTATTTGTTCTTGTTCTTGCTTTTGCTTTGTTGTTGTTGTTGCTTGTGTGAATCATCACTCATCCTCCTACACAAATTTATACTTTTCAAATATCTACATTTTAAAAGATACAGAACTGATAACAATACAGTTAATGACATATTTTATTTAATCCAATAGATCCAAGTTATCGTTTCAAAAATCCATCGAAATTTCACAAGTTCATTTACAGTACTAATTTCATACTCTCTTTTAAATCTCACATGTATTTTATAATTCTAGCATATCTCCAGTCTTGGCTAGCTACATAGCAAGTGTTCAGTAGACAGTACACAGTTAGACATATGTGTATCTTCTGTGTTTCCATCACAGCATATAATTTTCAGCACATAATATATAGCAGCAAAGTATATTACCTTGCTCTCTGAGGCAGCATTAAACTAGTGTTATTCTGTTCCCATGTCTGATTTAACGCAATTGTATGTGTCATAGTTCATAGTACTGAGGTGAGAGCCAACCTTGGTGGGCACGGGGGATGTCATGACATCACCTGCTCTTAAGGCTGTTCTTTTTATTCTCTAGTCAATGTCACTTTATAGTTATCGGGTAGAAATATGACAATCCATCCTAGGAACTCTGATCTCTCAACTACACATTGACCAGAAACATAAATGAATTGAGTACTGGTTTTCTCTGGGTCAAGTAGAATAGTTATGCAAGAAACAAATGCTTGGACTAGAATCAAATCTTCGTTCATTGCTCAGTGTGTGGGTTAAAAGTGTTTTACGTATGGTTACTTAAGTGGCATGTATCTTAGCAAATTGACTGAGGGTCCAGACATGTATTATTGTAGAAGTCATAAATTTTTATCAAATAAACTATGTTATTTAATGGTAACATTTAGACATTTTTATTAACTTCTTACTCGTAGAACAGGAGCCATAACATTGCAAGTAGAACTATTTGTATAAAGTGAAACATATTTTTCATGTTCTTTTTCATTAAAAAAGTCTCTCAAACTAGCTACACCCAGATGCTTTCCAGAACAAAATCCCATCCCAGGACTCCCCTGTAGTTCAGGACATCACACAGTTGATTTCTGGTCAGCAAGGTACATCACAGATGTGTGTCTGCCACTTCTGACAAGTAGCCTTAGAGCAGGGAGGAGGGTGCAGTTCTGCGCTCTTCTGTGGTGGCCAGAATTCAAGCAGTAGGCAGAGCTGGAGTGGCCATCTTGAGCCACACAGTGGGAGTGGGACACCAGAGAGAGAGAAGAGGCCTGGGCTGCTCATGAATGTAGTCAGGGCAAACGTTCTAATCTACCTCCCTGGGCTTGCAGATAGAGAATCAGTCTCTGGTTTTCTCCCTTGCTTGCTGATATTTATTTCTGTAACTTGCTACTGAACCGAATGCATGTGTAATCTATAAGGCTGTTTTGAGAATTAAATAGGCCAGCCTATGCAGGGCACGTCCTGTTGTGTCTGGCACAGCAAGGCAGGTGCTTGATACAGGACTGTTGTATCGCCTTCAAAGGTTACTGTCAGAGTCGAGTGACAATTGGAAGAGAATATGCTTTCTAGTCTAGGAGTCTGAGAAATCACGGTATCACTGTTGTCATCCTCTTTAAATTAGTATAGGAGTTAGCCAACTGCTCGTGATCTACTCAATGAAAATTGGATACAGACTTCTTTGTTTCACTGGGTTTACTTAGCTTTAATCAATTATGAATGCCTGTAGCTTCATCACTGTATTTAAAGCTAAGACACTCTTTTTGAGTAGTGGGAAGAAAACCGTTAGATCCTGATGAGACTATGGCATATGTCACCCGTTTACCTTAACACATTCATTGCTCCAGGCTGGAGAGATGGCTTAGCAGGTAGCAACATTTGCTGCCAAGCCTGACAAGAGAAATTCAATCCCAGAAACCCATGGCTGGAAGGGAAGAATGTATTCCTCAAGCTGCCCTCCGACCTCCACACATGTATCATGGTTCATGCATATAGCCTCAGGAAGTAAATAAATGTATAAAGTACATCATTCTAAAAATCACCATAGTGTTTATAAACGTATGAAAATTTAAAGTAGATCATTCTAAAAATCACTGTACTGTTTATAATTTAAAGTAAGTCACCATCTTAAAGGCTTGGAAAAAAATACATGAAACTCCGCCCCAACAATTTAGTGAACAAATCATTATCTATAAAGGGTTTTTCTCTCCCATGAAAAGTAAGTTAACATTTTCTCTGCAAATAAAAAAGGGCTCGAGGAGGAGAAACCGTTCCTTGAGGAGGTCCAAAACGGAGGATTTAAACTCATAAATAGCAGCTGTTTTGTTTTGTTTTCCAAATTAAAACATCTCCCGGATATTTATCTTTGTACCTTCAAAGACGACATTTATACATTTTTACTATTTCATAACAGCTGCTAATAGATTATGTGTAAAATAAACAAGACTTCCTAAAACGAGTGTAGTTAACAGCTTAGCATCATGGGAATATCAAATTGAAAAATGTTTAGCAAAAACTCTGACACGCAGTAAGTGATTAATAAGTTAGCACATCATGGTATTACAATGATGAATAAAATTGACCGAGGCCAGTATGTTTTATTTCTAGAGAAGTGCTCTATTGTGTATTCCATATGGCTCTGTATGTAGTATTCGCCATTGTACTGTTTTGTGTATGTATATATGTTCTTCACTATATTGTATGTTTTCATGTTAAGGTCTCCCACTTGGACTGTGTGTTGTGGTGTGCGTAGGCACCATGTTCTAGCAATCGGGTTGTTAGACTCAGGTCTGCTCTTTACTAGATCTGCCCAGCCAAAATGGAACAAGTTTTTGGACTGTCCTTCTGTCAACTTGTAAAATGTAAGAGAAGGAATTTGCTGTTAGGCGTTTGAAAACTTATAGAGATTATCCAAGGAAAGACGTCTGCTAGGTAGGACTTGCAGGCAGCTAAGTGTACAGCCTTCCCTGTAGCCACAAGGTCTGGCATGACAGTAAAGCCTTTGAGTGGTTCTCATCCTGTGTGTTGCAGTCGCATTGGAGGGTTACATGACCCTTCCCCAGGGGTCGCATAACAGACACCCTGCATGTCAGATATTTACATTATGATTCATAACAGTAGTAAAATCACAGTTTTGAAGTAACAATGAAAATAACTTTTTTTTTTTTTTTTGGAGCTGAGGACTGAACCCAGGGCCTTGTGCTTGCTAGGCAAGCGCTCTACCACTGAGTTAAATTCCCAACCCTGAAAATAACTTTATGGTTGGGAGTCACCACAACATGAGGAACTGTATTAAGGGGTCACAGCATTAGGAAGGTTGAGAGTCAGTCCTAAGGCTCAGGAGGAGCTGAGGGACTATGTGGGGTCCCAGGAAAGCAAGACAATGATGGTTAAGGGCTCTGGGGCAGAGCAAACTCTGTGTGATGAGTCCTCAACCCAGCAAGGGCAAAGGGTGAGTTTCTCTTCGTTGACAGTGGCCTTCTCCTTTAAAATCTGATTGCTTTGCCATGGTCAAAACACTTTGCATATAATTATACCCAAGATGAAGCAAGACTGGGAAGAAAGAAAGACAGGGAGGGGAAGACAGGATTTTTCAAATGCAAAGAGCTCTTTGGCTTTCATTAGGAACCTAGGTATTAATGATATTAGGACAAATAAATCCAACTGTGCCCCCTTTCCCAAACTGGAATATCCAGAAACGTATATGCGTAGAATGTCAGCCACATGACAACACCACCCCTGTAGGACACCACTGCTGGAGGCAAATTATCATGACTTGGTGAGAAATATCATCGGCATCTGGAACATTTCCTAGTTTTTGCTAGTTGTGTGAGCTTGGAATCCATTCCTCATGACATCAGGAAAGTTCCGTGCATGGAAGAGGTGACACCTTTCCATCAAGCATCCTCCATGAGGTAGGCAGCATTTGGTAATTTGTACAAAGCCCTTGCTGGTGGAGTCTCACTTGAGCTGGCTGAGACACCAAGGCTGAGTGACTTCCAGTAGCACCATACCCATCAACATGTGACATTCTCAGAGCCACAGGGCTATAGAGTCAAGGAATTTTGGATAAGCTACATGCTTTGGAAATTATGATTTATTTTATAGTTTAGAGAAATGAAGTATAGGAGAGTACCTTTACCTAAGCTTAGATGGGTAATTATTTTCTAAGTAAATAATATTACAATATTAAATGAGTTTCTATGGATCTATTTACTAGTACGTTGATTTTAAAGGGAGGTTGAGGGTGAAGGAAGAGAGGAAACCCTAATAAAAGGTTTCCATCCTGGCATAGTGGCTTCCACTTATAATTCATTTACCTGGGAAGCAGAGGCACAAAGACTTCTGTAAGTTCAAGGGCAGTGTGGCCCATCACATGGACAGGGCCCAGCCAGACAAACATACATAAGAGACACTTTCTCAAGAGAAAAAAGAAAGTCTGGATGTGAGCCCTCTTTTCTTTCCCATCTTTGCCCAAGGCTGATTTTGTTGTCTTTTCAATCCACATTAAATACTCAAAGAAATTGTCCTGTAGGGTTTTAGGAATTTATCAAGTCTGAGAGACGATATAAGGTTTCTGACTAAGGATTACTACTTAAGTCCAGGCAATTTCTTATGCGTGAATCCTATGACTCCATAGGACTGGAGTAGATGTTGGGAAGACCAGTTGTCTATGTTCACATTCAAATAAAGCTTTTTCTAAATTCTTCCAAGGGATAAAGGCGAAAACAATGGCATCAGTGTTCGAATCTGAGCACCCTACAGAATTCTTCATACATGCTAGACAGCAGTGAAAGAAATAGACTTCTCCAGAGTACCTCTAAATGTCCATGTACTTCACTGAGAAGTTTACAAGTCAGTGTTATAGGAAATAACCCTTTCACAGATAAGCAACACCGATTTTTGCATACATGCACAACCAGACACAAAGAGAAAAGAGAACTTGGCCCGTGCCTCTCGCAGTATGACTCCATGCTTCCCATCTTTGCTGTATAGAATCCCCTGGAAAATCTAATTTATAAATGTATTTAATTTATTCTTAGTGTATGTGTGTGTGAATATGACTATAGGATTACAATTGCCGTGGCACCAGCATGGAGTTCAGAAAACAACTTGAAGGGATTGGTTCTCTTCTACTGTGGCATGTGATGATCAAACTTGTATGGGAATCACTTTTACCATCTCAATGAACACTAATTCTTAATCTCAGGCCGTATTATAAGCCGAAGGAATCTCGATGGGCAACTCGTCTAAGCAACCCTAATCATTCTATATTAGCAACAGCAAACCAGGGAATGTATCGTATAGTGAAACAGTATTCTGAAGAGGCCATTCGTAGAAGAGAACTCCAGATGGCTGATACAGATATGGTAACATTAAACCTTTCTGATAATCAAGAGGCACATGTTAAACTGAGATTTCCCCTATACACTGTGAATCTGTAAACAGTACAACCTCCAGAATAATAAGTACTGTCTAGACCGAGACTAAGACAAGAACCTCGTTACAAGCTGTGTGGCCCTCTAGAATGAAATCAGTTTGCAATATTTGGGAAAAATTAGTATGTATACCATAGACCTTGCAGTGGCATCTACTATCTATAGGTTACAGAAACTGGTGACAGATAAGATTCAATGTGAAAAGAATGGATAATTAAAATGTATTGGAAGCATACTATGGGATAATATGCAATGGGTAGGTGGAATGAGTTATGACGTACAACCCTATGCTAACTATAGTGTGGAGAGAATGCAAAGTACACCAGAGAACAGGATGTATTGTGAAGTGTGTAAATTAATTCCATTCACATGGTGAGTTTATTTATTTTTTCAATGACAAATACAGTTATATATTCAATGACATGCATGGAAATTTCTAGACTGTCTAAAGCAGAGGAGGGGAAATGGAACTGATTTTAGGAATGAATTAGCAAAAGAATAAAAAAGATGCAAGTGTGAAAGAATGAACATAAGGCCTTAGAAGACTGTAGGGATGAAACACCGTGTTCAAATCAAGTTGGGAAGAAAGGATTTGTTCTGCTTATACTTCCACATTGTTGTTCATCTTGAAGGAAGGCAGAACAGGAATTCAAACAAGGCAAGAACCCGGAGGCAGGAGCTGATGCAAAGGCAATAGAGGAATGCTGCTTTCTGGCTTGCTCCTCATGGCTTGCTCAACTTGCTTTTTTAATAGAACCCAAGATGGACCAGCCCAGGGATGGCACCATCCACAATGAACCAAGCTCTCCCTCATCAATCCTTAATTAAGAAAATGCCTACAAGCTTGCCTGTGGCCCTATCTTATGGAGGCATCTTCTTAATCAAGTTTCCCTCTTCTCAGATGACTTTAGCTTGTGCAAAGTTGACACGAAACTATGAAATACAGTGTGACTATGTACTGTGAGCTGTGGTGTGATGAGTCATCCCTCTGTATAGGAGACCCTCAAAGGCAACCCATGGGGCCATGGAAGGATGCTCTCTTGTTATTGGCTAAATAGCTTGTGGTGACTTCGGATGATGTAGTTTTGAACAGGTCCTCTGATTGTTCATTGGGAGAAAGAACCACACCAGGCACCTGTACACTGATATGATGAGAGGAACAAAAGGTTTTCTTTCTAAAAATTAAGAAAGGCTAATTTCTTAGATTTGACCCCAGGACCATGTAATCGCAGGTGTCTTGGCAAGGCATTGTTCTTATTTTAATGGAAGAGAGTCTGTTGGACCAAACAGGTGTCTCTGAGTAAGCAATGGGTGGTAGAGTGTTACTGTGTATGTAAGCTGCATCGTTTCTCAGGCTGGTTTCCATAAGGCATAGCCTCCTCAGCCCACTCAGGTCTACATGAGAAGAACAAGTCAGTAAAATGTGTGTATTTGTATACATATAAACATCCACATCCACATGTACATATACGTAGTATATGCAGGATATACATATACACATACACATATACATAATATACACATGATATACATACATACACATACATACAATACATATAGTATACATACAAATATACATACACTACACATACACACAATACATATAGTATACATACAAATACACATACACTACACATACACCACACATACACATAATTCTATTCAATCTTATTTAACAATTAAGAAACTGCTAAGATGGGGGTTGGGGATTTAGCTCAGTGATAGAGCGCTTGCCTAGCAAGCGCAAGGCCCTGGGTTGGGTCCCCAGCTCCGAAAAAAAGAAAAAAAAAAGAAAATGCTAAGATAACTGTTATAATTTTCCCCTTCCTCAAATCATATAACTTTGACACTTTTAGATATTGGGGCCCAGAATATAATCTCAGTGGTGAAAGAGTTTTAGAGTTCACTTATAAAGTTAGAGGTTATATGTAATCGATAAAATAAACAATAAACAGACAAATGAAAGAACAGCAGCATTTCTTACCCATCGTCATAGCTGTATCTTTCTACAGATTTCTCCTTCCTGGTGGAAAACTATAGACACATTGCTCTCCTGTTCCTTCAGAACCTCCACACTTGCTTCACAAACCCAAGGGAAACCCAAAAACTCTGCAGTACCCGGCATAGGGGAGTCTCCCCATTCACCTTAATTTTTATATCAGATTTTAAGGTTTCACTTTCCTGTCTTCTTTGTGTATCTATTTGGAGTTCTTTGCTCATTTCATTTTTTAGGATGTTCAGTCAAAGGAGTGAATAAAAGTTTACCCACCACAGGTCTGTAAAACTCACTGATAAGTGAATTTGAAATATTTTTTCTTTTCTCTCTACTGCTACCTGTAGTTTGTCAGAAGCTAAACAAAACAAAACAAAACAACCCAATCTGAATCTTATTTGTCTCTAGTTGCAGCAACAGCAACAAAATATAGCATTCGGAGGCATAAGGTATTACATAATCTGAAAAGATTTGAAGAGAATCCCAGCCTTTCTTCACATTCAAACAGCACCCTCCAGAGAGCTAGAGTAAGAAACCCCTATGCGTGTGTCTGTGTCTACACCCTCAGCCATGGGATCTGGAACCAGATCACATTTTCACCGGAAGTCCTTTGAAGCTGGACTGTTAACATGACTACAGATACCTGAAGTGTGCCCTGCAAACATCAATGCTTCAAATACAAAAGTCAGGGTTTGCCTTAGCGATGTGACATGTATTACTTTCAACTCATCTTAAAATAGCCTTCACTAGTGAATTCTGTTATTTCATTTTTAGAAATGACAATAATAATAGTCACTCGGCCCCCCTGGACACAATGACAAAAGATGTGTCTGATTCCCTGAGCCTCTGAGCTCAGAAGCAAAGGCGTTTAATAGTGTGCTCACATCAGCCTGCGTTCTTTCATCTTGCTCGCCCTTCTGCATCAGACAGCAGCTCTTTTTGCAGAAGTGTAATTGGTAAAGAAAGATTGGGTGGTCTGAGCTCTGCACTGTGTATTTGATGTGCTCCCAGTTCAATCGGATGACCATTGGCCAACAAAAAGGCAAGTAAGTTACTGCAGGAATCATTCTAAATACATGTGAATCAGCTGTTGCTACACAATGAAAACCACATGTAAAAGGCTTAAAGGGCTGGGCTTTGAATTGCAATACACAGATTCCTGCAGTCAAACACAAAGAGCTGGGCATTTTCTAATCCAATAATTTCTTAAACCAATATTAATAGAAAACAATTTTCAGAGGCTTCCCAATTGTTTCCCAGAAACAACTGATGATCCTTTAATTTTTATTTACATTTCTTTAAGATGTGCATGTATATGTATTATATGTATGTGTATATATATGTATATATAAGTTTAAATTTTATTCATTATTGTATGTGTGATTATATATATCTATGTATGTATCTTTATGTTTCATTCATTATTGTGGTGTGTGTGCTTGTGTGTGTGTGTGTGGGTGTGCATGTGCGTAAGAATACTATGGTGCATCTGGGGTCAGATGACAGTGTTATAGAGTTTGTTTTTTTATCCTTTGCTTAGCTTCAAGCGATTGAACTCAGGTCATCAGGTTGGAGCAGAGCAGCAAGAACCTTCCCACTGAGCCATCTCAATGGCTCTGTTTAGTTTGTTTAGACAGGATTTCTCACTGAACCTGGAGCTCGCTGACTTGGCCTGATAGGTGACCAACAACTGTCTCTGCCACTCCAATACTAGGGCTTGGAGGCTTAGATTTTTCAAAACTTAATTTAATAAGGGCTCTCAAAGGCTTTGGTCCCCCTTCTATCCCACCATTCAAAGGCAGGGGAAAAAGATGGTAAATAGGACAAGAGGATGCAGACCTATTGAAAAATGGTTCTTTGGGATAATTCCGATCCGTTTGTCAGAATACCCCAGTCCTGTTCAGTAGCATCAGGATACCAACAGTCCAGGTCAAAAGTTTCACCAAACACAAATCAGCGATGGCAGCATGATCAAGCAGAAACCACCAGTCATCCACAGAATCAGCACAAGTCAGCAGGAGCAACCAGGACCAGCAGGGATGCCAGGGGTTCTCTTCTGTGCCTCGCTCAATGAAGTGAAGATCAGCGAAGACCAATGAGGTGTTTCAAGGCCAGCTATGCAAGCACTGGGGACTAAAAGGGAGGACCAAGAATAGCGCTTGTTCGTGCTTTGACAGTGTAATAGAGATGCTAGATTTGGGGTTGGCTAAACATTAGGATTTTTAATTATGCTATTGTTATGTGTGTGCATGATGTCTAGATCTCTCTTGATTTCTCTCTTTCTCCCCTCCTCTTTTCCTTCTTTTCCTGTGTGTGTGTGTGTGTGTGTGTGTGTGTGTGTGTGTGTGTGTGTATGGGTTTGTGTGTGTGTGTTTTGTGTGTGTGTGTGTGGTGTGTGTGTGTGTGTGTGTGTGTGTGTGTGTGTGATGAGTCTGTCCATTGAGTCCCACTTATACTCTCTCCAAACATCATATGAAGACCAATGAGGTGTTTCAAGGCCAGCTATGCAAGCACTGGGGACTAAAAGGGAGGACCAAGAATAGCGCTTGTTCGTGCTTTGACAGTGTAATAGAGATGCTAGATTTGGGGTTGGCTAAACATTAGGATTTTTTAATTATGCTATTGTTGTGTGTGTGCATGATGTCTAGATCTCTCTTGATTTCTCTCTTTCTCCCCTCCTCTTTTCCTTCTTTTCCTGTGTGTGTGTGTGTGTGTGTGTGTGTGTGTGTGTAGGGGTTTGTGTGTGTGTGTTTGTGTGTGTGTGTGTGGTGTGTGTGTGTGTGTGTGTGTGTGTGTGTGTGTGTGATGAGTCTGTCCATTGAGTCCCACTTATACTCTCTCCAAACATCATATGTTCCCCCACAGGTCTTGACTCAGCAAAAGATCACGAGTCTGCATCACATGAAACAATCAGAAACTTTTGCTTCCTAGGCTATTGAGGGTTATCATCAGAATAGCTTTTATGTGGGTGCTAGGGATTGGATTCAATGTTTGCATGGTAAGTGCTTTACAAATTGAACCATCTCCCCAGAGCTCTCCTCGTCTCTTTAAAATTACAAACTACTGAAATACAAGGCCAGCAAGATGGTTCAGTGAGCGTGGTAAACTAAATTCAGCCTGCAGAACCCATGTACATGTGGAAGGAGAGAACTGGCTCTACATAGTTATTCTCTGTTCTTCACACACACACACACACACACACACACACACACACACACACACACACACACACACACACACACGTACACACAGAAGGAGGGGGGAGAAAGCAAGAGAGACCTAGACATCATGCACTCACATAACAATAGTATAATTAAAAATCCTGATGTTTACCTAAGCCTGATAAAATGATGCAAATCTAGTATTTCTATTACACTGACAAAGCATGAACATACATTATTCTTAGTCCTCCCTCAAGGTGGCAAAACTGACTAAAAAGTGAAAAGATTTCCTAGTAAGACCAGAGTTCAATTCCTAGAAACAGTGTGTGGTAGGTCATGCCTACAATCCTAGCACTGGGGAAGTCGAGGAAGGCAGATCGCTAGAACTCCATAGCTGTTGAGCCTATCCTCACTGGAGAGTTTCAAGCCAGGAAAGTCCCTTTCTCAGTCCCAAAAGACAGATTTCTGATGTTAAATTTTGACTCACAAATGAGTACCTTCCATTCTCATGCCCCCACCAACATGGGTATGCCCTACATGTTTAGGGCAAATTGATAAAACATCTAGGGATATTTCTTTGTGATAAAAATATTACCAAGTGATAAAAAATTTTAATAATATGTTTCTTTTATTTTTGAGATTGTAACATAAGTAAGTAATTTCTCCCCTCTCTTTCTTCCCTTCAAACTCTCCCATATATGTTTCCTTGCTATTTTTTAAGTTCATGGACTCTTTTTTGGTATTTTTTTGTAATTTTTGCTACATGAGTATATGTATATCTATATTATATGTGTGTATATGTACATATAAGCACAAAGATGTTTATGTATATGCATACTATACACACATATAGTATACGTAAACACACATATATATGTACTGAATACACACACATATATACATACATACATTTATTCATTTCTAAATAAACTTACTTGGTCTGTATAATGTTATTTGTACATAGGTTTTCAGGGCTGACCATTAGGTATTGGGTAACCAATTGTATTCTCTTCTCTGAGTAAGACTATTTTTCCTGTTCTCAGCATTCTTTAATTCTCTATAGTATTTTGTGTGTAGCTCTGTGTGTGTGTGTGTGCGTGTGTGTCCCCGTGTCTGTGTGTAGGGCTGAGGCCTAGTAGGCTTTCCCCTTCCATTTTGGCATGCTTGACTAATTCTAGCTGCAAGGCTTTTCCTTTTTCTAGTTGAGTTTTGGATTTTTCAATTCCATCTTCATTTCAGCTTGTCTTCTTTCAAGTTTCTATCTGGCTCTTGAATTTCATTCTCCAGCCTTAGATTGTGTTTATCATTTCCATTCACCTCATGTTTGTGTTTCCTTGGGTATCACTCAGGCATCTATTCTCCCTAAGTTCTTTCTCTTTCATTTCATTGAACTGTTTCTTTGTGTCTTGTTAAAACTTCTTGAATGTTCTGATGAGGGCTAGGGTTGCTCTATTTTAAATGCTGTGTCCTGTGTTCATCTACGTAATTCTTATTGGCAAACATTTCTGCAGGGCTGGTAGGTTTTGGAGAGAAGATACTGGCTTGATCTTTCATGTTGTTGGTATTTTTTTGCAATGAGATCGGGGCATGTGACTCCTTTTGTTAATGCTAAGTCTGATATAAACAGAGTAGGCTGGGACAGAAGAGACACTATATGGGTTGGTTGGACTTAGAGATCAGAAATGGCTTAGGTAGAGTGAAGTCATGTGGACAGAGGGGGCTGGGTTGGTGTACAAGTGCCTCCTGGAGGGTTAGTGTTAATGAAAATTTGTGTTGTAGCTTTTCTCTTAACTGGGCTATCTTCTAAATAATTGAGACAGGACTATTAGATTTAATGGCTTTAAGGTTAAACAACTGAGCAATATTAATCTATTTTAATCTAAGCTAATATGCCCAACTTCTAGCCAAAATCCCTGAAATACTTACATTTTAGTACTGATCTGACTTTCTCAGCTCCAGGTAGGTTTGTTTGTTTGATTTTTGTTTTTGTTTTCATGGTGTTTCCCATACCCTCTCCTTCTGGAGAATTCCTACATTCTTTCTAACCCTTCCCCTCCCCTGACTGGGAGGAAGTCCAGCTCAGTCATTGGCTAAGCAACTTTTTTATTGACCAATGAGGGAATAATTGGGGGTCCCTCATTGAGACAGGAGATTCTCAGGATAAGGATTGTAGCCAAATTGGGGCCACAGAAATCAGCATCTGAATAATCCAAGGATAATCTTTACACAGTACACAATAACATTATACTTACAGGTTAGGATAGATCTAGCTGGTTGAAAAGGTTTGATGTGGCCTGGAGACCTGTGACTTGGAAGAAAGGAAGAAAGGGTCCTGACAGAAGTTGAGAGGCTTGTTGCTTTACAAGCAAGGTGGACAGATCAGGCTGGACCACTACATATCTGCTGGTGCTTTGGAAAGTGTGCATACATGGGGAGTCTCAGGGAGAGGTGCCAGGCTAGACCCTGGAGAAACATGTAGGAGATCTGGTTGGGTGGAGAAACTGGATGTGACAACAAGTGACAAAGATTTCTGATGAGGAAAATTCAGAAAATAATTGGGAGAATTTGAAAGGTGAAAGTGATGGAACCATCTAAGCTGGATATTTCTGTAACACAAGTTTGTTTGTTTGTTTTTCTGTTCAGTGATACAAGCACTAACAGAAATATTCAACCTTCTCCTGCTAGGCATATAAACTCCAATAAGTAATTTAAATTTGATTTAAGAGTACTCATTGGAAAGGTGTTTTTGGACTTGCTATAATAACCAAAAAATGAAATTAAAAACAAATATGATCAAATTATGTTACTTGCATGGGGGAAGTTGAGAATATTATCCCGAGTGAGGTAACCCAGTCCCAGTAGACATGCACGGTATGTACGCATTTACTGGTGAATATTAGCCATAAAATACAGGTGCCATGCTACACCCCACAGACCCAACGAAGCTACACAAGAAGGAAGGCACAAGGGAGGATGGTTGAATCTCACTTAGAAGGGGGGATAAAATAGTCATAAGGGGCAGATGGAGGGAGGGCAGATGGGAGAGGGGATAGGGACGGGAATGGGAGGTTCAGGATCAAGTGTGGGCAAGGACAGAAGAGATGGCCAGATGGCCATGAAAACGAATAGAAATCTGCAATGGATTGGGGTGAGGAGGTGGGAGGCATCTCCAGAATGAGACCAAGACGTGGGATAAGGGAGGTGCCCAGGAATCAACGGAGGTGGCCTTAGCTGTGACAATTTACATTGGGAATGTGGAACCTGAAAAGGAAACCTTCAGTAGCCATGAGGGAACCCCAGTGAAGCAATAGAGACACCAACCCACCCACAAAACTTTCAACCCAAAATGTATCCTGTTTATAAGTAATGCAGACACAGGGGACTGAAGGAATGACCAACCAATAACTGTCTCAACTTGAGACCCATCCCATGGGCAAGCATCAAACTCTTACACTATTAATGATGCTCTGTTATGCTTGCAGCAGGACTGTGCTGTCCTCTGAGAGGCTCCACCCAGCAGCTGATTCAGACAGATACAGACACCCATAGCCAGAGAGGATGGAGCTTGGGGACTCTTATGAAAGAATAGGAGGAAGGATTACAGGCTCTGAAGGGGATAGGAATGCCATAAAAACACCAACAGAATCAACTAACCTGGACACTAAATGGCTCTCAGAGACTGAACCACCAACTAAAGAACATACATGGGCTGGACCCAGGCCTCCCTGCTCATATGCAGCAAATGTGCAGCTTGACCTTCATGTGGGGTTTGAACAACTAGAGCCAGGGCTATCCTAAAGGCTGTTGCCTGTACATGGGATATGTTGTAATAGCTGGGTTACCTTGTCTGTCCTCAGTGGGAGAGGAAGTGCCTATCCTTCCAAAGAGTTGTGCCAGGGTAGGGGAGACCCAGGGGCCCTCACCTGCTCAGAGGAGAAGGGGATGAGGGATGGGGAAAGAATTGTGAGAAGGGGTGCCCAGTAGGGGGGCAGTGAGTGGGGTGTAATGTGAATAAGTAAAAATAAAATAAAAATTAAAAATATCTATAGACTTATATCAGAATAAAACAAAACAATAAAGTTACAAAGAAGTCTATTTTATGTAGCTAATGTGTATTAATAAACATTTAAAATCTGTGATTGTTACACTTTCTACCTTCACGGCCTGAAGTTCCTCTGGGTTCCAGTTCCTAGGCAATCTATCACAATTTGACAGCACCCTTCCGTGCTTAACTCATCTACAACTCCCCTTCAACTCTCAAGGACAAAAGGTCCTTTCCACGCTCTTAAAAATCCTTTCTTCCTCTTGAAGTATGGGAAGAAATGTTTCCTCAAAACAGCCTATGAAACTCGAGTGGGAATCCCTTATCCTTTTTTTTTTTTTTTTTTTTTTTTTTAAAATCGGAGGCGCTGGAAGGGAGGCACGTACAAGATCACTCCGGGCATCAGGAAGTTCATCTACATTGTCTTAATGAAGGAGAAGAGAATAACTTGCTGGTATTTCCAGGGAGCGACTCTGAGCTGGAATCTCCACCTGGTCATCTAGATGCCCAACTGTGGAGCACACTATAATAAAGAGATAAGTTGGGTTCTTCAGAAGCCCAGCCAGAAAGCCTTGAGGTCCTGTCGGTGGCCTGGTTGAAGCGCATCACTGTGACGTAGCAGCCAAGACGTGGGACTCATACAGCCTGGACCCAATGGCTTATCTACACTGTGCACCGATGCAGATATTATAACATCGAGCAGCACGCAGCACAGGGGGGTGGTTTCAGACTGGGAAGACATGACTACCACAAGGAAAAAGACGTGAGTGGAGTGCTGACTTTAAGAGGCCACCAGAGGGAAATTAAATTATATGCACATATCACCACACCTACTCGCCCAAGAGAAGTTCAACCACAAAGAAAAAAATTCAGGGGAAATCAGAAAAGCAAACAAACAAACAAACACCACCATGTGGATGACTTAAGCATGTAAGTTACCACTTTGGAACAAACATTTTGCTAACGGATCTGAAAGTTAGGAAAAGAATGCTATTTCATTGTGGAAACGTGTTCTATAAACACTAACGCACCCGAAGAGCCTGTAGCTTCCCTCGTGGGAATCAGCGCGCAGTCTGCATTAGCGCGGATGGTGCAATCTACAGAAAGAAAACAGCCAGGGAACTGTCAAATGTCAAGCCGAGAAACAAACTGCTTTCAGTTCCAAGGAGGCTAGGTGAAAGATAAATCAAGCTCCTCGCCTTTCCTTCTGCTAATTTATGCTTAAAATTCAAATTGAAAACATTCCCAGTGCTCCCGAAAACAGGCTCCCCCCTCCCAACAAATTATACACTATAAATCCCATCCAATGGCTATTATCGAATGAGTCACGACAAAAGTAGAGTTGCCTGCATTTCAGTGACTGGCGTAACAGCTCGCTCTTGGGTTTCCTGTGCACTAACTGCGTCTGCTCCTGCCCATGACAGACTCCCTCCCTTTTATGTCTCTTATCTGATGCAGCCCTATCCTCACAGCAGGCACCGTGATCTGCAGCAGTAGGCAAGACACATTTCCGAGAGATGAGTGAAGTGTTCAATCCACCCCCCATTTCCCTCACGTCCCCCACCCCCGACCTTGTCTCAGGTGAACGTCTTTCTCCAGAGATTCTAATGTGTGCCCCTCTGCCCCGCATTGCAAGCCCCTCTCTCTTTTGAAAATCACCCATATTTGCAAAAATGAAAATGGACTCCTCCCTCTCACCTTTGAATGAAGGCAGAGACTTTCCAGTTTTTCTTTATGCTGATGATCTAGAACGCGTGCATGTGTGTGTGTGTGTGTTGTGTTGTTGTTGTTGTTGTTGTTGTTGTTGTTCGATGCACTGAGAAATGGACAGAGAAATGCACTAGCATGTAGGAGAGCTCATGCTTGACTGGTTTTCATTTTTACAGCAATAAAGGATTCACGTCTGCCCAGCATCTTGGTTGTGATCAGCACCATAAGATGATGGTCTGGGGATTGAAAGGCCAGGGGAAAGAACGATGCTTCTCTTTGGGTTATTTGCTTAGGAACACTACCCAAAGCCAGTGAGCCATAGATCAAAGCAGGGTTTCATCAGCAATATTAATGGTAGCTTCAGGTCTGAGTCAGTGACCATTCATTTGCTCAGGCTGTCAGGAAAAGGGAATGGAGAGGTCAGGTCCCTGCTGGGCTGAGGCTGGATCCCCAGCAGCACCTGAAACAATTAGCCTGTGTGCTGTAGGAGTCTGCAAGTGCTTCATCTTCCTCAGGAAGTAAATGGCTAGATGACATAAGCCTATCCTTCTAGGATTTCTTTTCTCTTTTTCTTTTGCCAGACTTGAATATGTCTTCACCTAACACTGATCTCATATTTATTTACACATTTTAAATAGTTTGTAAGTTGTCATTTTTCCACTCTTTTATATTTTTCACAATAATTATTGTGAATACATCAATACATTCATTATTTTGGCAACAGAATATCTGGGTGGGGCTAACGAGCCTTCAGGAGAGCACCTCACTCACTCACTTTAACCTAGCTCTACTGGGTTGGCCTCCTTAGGGACAAAGCCTCTCTCCTTTGACTTCAAAAGGCCAGCCTTGACAGGCCAGCCCCCTGGGGATCAGCAGAGACCTGATTCGTAGTCCAACTCTGCTCCTCACCAATCTTTCTCTCATTAGTCTTATTCCAAAAGTTGCACTGTCAGGTGAACATCTGCCTGTCACTACTACATGGTGCCAGGCAAGAGAAAGGAATATGGAGGCTCAGAGCTTCTGAGAAACTGTCCAAGTTTCCACAGTTCATATGTGCTGAGAACCCAAGTTTGGCTGACTTAAAGTCACCATACTATATCCTACAGCTTAGGGCCAGAAGAATGGTCATGGTCCAAGAAGTCCATGCAATCCTCACACACCACCCCGACACAGGACGTGAGGTTCTGTGATTTCTGGTTATAGGCCTGAGATGATTTCAACCATGTGAGAAGCAGAGTAACTCTCTTTCCCAGAGATGCCCACATCCTAATCTCTAAAACAGCGAGGGTGTTGACTGACAGGGCAAGAAGACTGAAGACATTAAGTAATGGGAGAGCACCTTGCTTTGTCCACAGGGAACCACTATAGCCACAGGGGTCTCCTAACTAGGGAAAGTTGGAGTGATGGGCCCATGAGCAAATCCCCCCACCCCAATGCAGGAGGATTCTGGGACCTGGGGAGTTGTTCAAAGAGCTTCCAGAGGAAGACAGCTTGACATCGCCCTGATTTCAGCCATATAAGACCCATTTCAGACTTCTGACCTGAACTAGAGGAAAATGAATTTGTGCTGTCGGGAGCCAACCGCTGTGACTGTGCAATGATGTCATCCTAACAGTAGGAAGCTGACGCAGACCCCCTAAGGGCAGCGCTTTTTATCAGGACTTCTTGCCTCCTGTCACTCTGACTTGATCCTTAATTTGAGGGGAGCCCTAATGCAAGAAGAACGAAGCCTCCTCAGTTGTACTATATTAGACATTTTACAAAAGAGCTTGGCTGTGTGGAAGGATTGATTATCAATACCGGTACAGATGGCCATGTTCTCCCGACAGATGGAAGTCTAGGCTAGGCGGGACATCTACACGGAGGCAGAAGGATGATTGACAGTGAAAGGCAAGCACCATCCAGGAACTCTTTCTACAAGGATGTTGTTTTACTTTTCTGATTTCTCAGTAATATTTTTTCTGATTCTTCAGTAATACTGTCCTGGTTTTTTTTAAATAATATTTTACAAGCATATTTTTTCTTTTACTTTTCTGGTTCTGTAATATTTTTTTCCAGTACTAAGACTACCGCTTCTCCAGAACTATTCAGTGTGAGGTAGTGAAAAACAAACATTCCTTCTATTTGCATCTGGAACCAATAGTTTTGTGTTTCTCTTGTTCCCTGTTGCACTGGGGAAAGGTCTAGCTTCAGATTCTCTTGCAGTTGGGCAATAAAAGACTGACTTTGGTTGACTACACTGTGAGACATTTGGGTCTAAAGGACAGCAAGGTCTACTATACAAAAGCTGAATCTTGGAGAATTTTTTTAATGTTAATTATTATGAAAATGATAAAATATTTTGCATAAGAGCTGCAGCAGGAAAATTTGGAGCATTGGCAAAATATTGTAACCATTAAACAGAAGAGAGTTGACTTCCCCTCGATAAAGTAAGGGGCTCTTCCAGGGAGACGGGTAAAGAGAGAGGACAGTAACTGGTGTATACGAGATGGGGGAGGAAAATCGAGGCAGTCACAGTTTTATAGTTAAATAGATAGGACCTCAAATAACGTGGAAGTAAATAGTTTTACCCTAAGCATGTGACAGCAAGGTGCAGTTCCACAGTGGAGCCATTACCAGGCAGAGCCCTAGAATCCATCCAGCGGAGTATCATCTTACACCCTAAGGGCTCAGCATCTTCACTTGCCTCCTGCCTCTCCCGCTAAGTTCACTTCACCAGATAGCATCTTGTTTGTGCTGACCTGAGGGAGCGATGCTCATCTATCTCCTTGAGTTGTGCTTCCGTGTTTGACTGATGCTAGCTCCCAACGCCCCAGGACAGACATATGAACCCAAGATGATGGAAGTGTTATCTCCTTAGGGCTCGAGGGAGCCAGCCTGGTTTGATCCTCTTCCAGCTTCTCCTCATCTTTCAAAACAGTCGGGATGGTAGTTAAGGTGCATTTTCACATGTTGATTAAACATGGCATAGATATAAAACTCTTAACACGGTAAGAGCAATATAAAGTTAAAGCACTTGGTTCTATATCAACACAGTACCAAAATGCGGGCCGTGGATCTTTATGATTGACTTGGGTTTGGAAAGTGGAAAGTGGAAAGCCTTTGTTGTAGACCTAGTAGAGAGCAGACATCTGGTAGAAAGAAAATAAATGTAAATACAATGTTAAGACAGATGTGTTGGTTTACTTGGGAGGGCTAGGACAAGAAGATCACACACTTTCGGCCATCTTGGGCTGCTTAATGGTACGTTGTCTCAGGAAGGGTCAGGGAGATAGGATAGCTCAGTAGTTAAGAAGAGTGACCGCTCTTCTAAAGTAACTAAGTTCAGTTTCCAGCGCCCACATGACAGCAGCTCACGACCATTTGTAACTTCAGATACAAGACATCTGGTGTCTTCTTCTAGCCTCTGAGGTCAATAGGCACACACGTGACACACTGACATATGTGCAGGCAAAACACCCATACACATAAAAATTAACTAATTAATGAAAAGGAAACTCACTTTAAAAACATGTATAAAATAAACAACTTACCATATTTCAAATCAGTATTTCAATGAAAGTTGAATCTTTTTTCTATTTATAATTAAAATACAGTCTTAAAACAGAGAAGATCAGCTGGTATAGTTATCAGGCTTAGTCCTAGAGAGACAGGTACTAGCAAAGCAGGCAGAAATGGTTGTAGTGCACACCTTGGGAACTAGCAACTTTCTTATCGATTATTTCTTATCAAACCTTTGCAACTTGTTTCTGTTGCCTTAGCTTTGCACCAAGGAAGCAATGCCATGACTGTGAGCCCTGGGGAGAGGGTAGCTCTGTCATGCGTGTGGGTCCTCTGCTTGGCACAGGGCTTAGCATGGAGGAGATCTTCACCTGAATTAATAAATGGTTAGATAGGTGAAAGGATACAAGTATGAAGGAACAGAAGGTAAACGCAGCCCTGTACACATCTAGTTTGGGGGAACTTTGAGCCTACATTGAGATAATAGTGAAAAAACTTTATGTATCTGTGAACCTGGCACGAATAAACAAACTTCATGGCTAATGGATGGCTAATGTATGTGTATATGCATATTTATATAGTCATGAGTCTGTTTTCTGTTGCTGGAATGAAATGCCTGAGAGTGGATAGCTTATAAACAGACAGGGCTTATTCAGCATACAAGGAATGAAGTTGGTGGTCAGTTAGAGGCTACCCCATTGATCTGACCTCCAGTGATGGGATGTATCATGGTTGCACAACTTAATATAATTGATGAGAGAATAGAGTAAAACAGGACCCCAAAGGCAGGGATGGACCCTTTTAAATAACAATTTAGCTTTGGGGGCACTGAGGGGATCCCATCTTGGGAAAAATACCCTTGGGGGGGAGTATTGAGGTGACCAAATCACTGTTCACTAGGTCTCACATCTGCAGGTTTCTAACACTAGGAGTGCCAGTACACTAGGAAACATGCTTTGAGCACATGGACTCTTGGTGTGTGTGGGGTCACACTCTATAAAATTGTTTATGTGTATATACACATGTAAATATATGCACATTTGGTGAATGGATATGCTGAATCCGTTATAATCTGAGCTCTGCCCCTCATCTCTGAACTGAAAGGACTGGGTTCAGTAGTGTGAAATGTTAAGAGGGATGGGCATTTCATAAGCTGTGTCAGTGACCTAATAATTTACCAGGAAGCACACTTTCACTGTTGCTGGAAACAACAGTGCCCTGCCTTTAATCCCAGCGCTCAGGGAGGCAGAGGCAGACCCATCTCTGTGAGTTCAGGCCACCTTAGCCTACAAGGGGAGATGGGGACAGCCTGGGCTACAGAGAAAATACCCTGTCTTGGAAAACCAAAAACTAAATAAAAAGAAAATGAGTGCCGCCGGCAAAGGCATCTGAGAGATTTATGCACGCTGCATTTTATATTACTGCCAGCAACACTGACCACTCCGTTAGTGACCTGCATTTGAATGCAGTTGCCCATTCTTCTCACTACATCTGTAAAGGCAAGTCCTTCAGTATTGCATGTTGGCAGCTGTGCTAGGAACCCAAGATTGAGCTGAAAAAATTTAAGTAAGAAGCTTTTTGTTTGAAGTGGTCCCTGAGGAGGCTGACCCTCAAGGGGTGCAGTGTCAGGATGCACAGTGACATA
This sequence comes from Rattus rattus, assembly GCF_011064425.1. Taxonomy (NCBI): domain Eukaryota; kingdom Metazoa; phylum Chordata; class Mammalia; order Rodentia; family Muridae; genus Rattus; species Rattus rattus. Next base: position 43,633,496 of record NC_046158.1, read on the forward strand.
GTGTGTGAGACTCTGCAGAGAGGCGCTTGTGTGGGCGTGTCCTTTTGGCTAGGATAGCATTCTTATTCCCATACTAAGCGCTCTGCAGAGCATTCACCGCCTGCTGTGTGAGCGCTGCCTGCTCAAGCCAGGTCGCACCGCAGGTCAGTGTTGAATCAGCTGTTTCCCACCTATCGGCTTGTTTGCATGTCAAAAGTCTACTCTCAGCTACCATTCTAAACGCCAGAAAACTGAGACTACAAAAGCCTAGAAAACCTGCTTCAAGTTGCACCGCCAAGAAGAGGCCAAGGATGAAAATCCTGGTTGTCTGGTTCCCAAGCCCAAGATGCTGTGTGGCCTCTCTGTTCTCATCCAGGACGAGAGGCAGGTCAGACTAGTACTGAGCAGTGTGCCTCACGCTGTTCTCGGTCAGAAAGACTGTCTGGTAAAACTACATTGATCCGAACCAAAATGTCCTCTTGTGCTTCCTGCTCAGAAAATAGTGGTAGAGAGTAGATTATAAATGATTTGAGAGTTGTACATATGTTTTCTTAATAATGTGAATCTCCGGCTGCCCCCTTTCATTTCGTGTTTTGATCCCTCTGCCATTGATGTGGGCTTTACTACTCTGTATCCTTCCCCGTCTCCTATATGCTTTCCGTAGGGTGTTTCTGCCACCCACTGAAGTTCAATTCTCAGTTGTGGAGGAAATAGCAGAAGGCTTCATTATTTTATTTTTTTTAGTTCGTGTGGACAAGGGGGGACAGAGCGGGTTCCTCCCAGATGCTGATTTCTAGTCAGCATGTTGCTTGGGTCCCCTGGTTGAACATATTTCAGCCATCCTGTGCCTAAGGAGAAAAACACCGCGACTGGCTCGGGTCGCTATGGTAACCGATGCTCAGCAGGCAGTTGCTGTTTCATTTAACATTACTGGCTTTAAGAACTTGAGGGGAAAGTATGCTTTCATATAGGAGAAAGGGGAAGCCGAGCAGTTTAATTAACGTATCCCAATCTAATGTAAGGAAACGGGTCACTTGCGCCGTTTGACCATGTCGTACCTAGGTCTATTTTATGTCTGTATCAGATCTCAAGCATCAAAGGACGGGGTCTTTCTCTCATCATGTGTGAAGTGCACGGAGTGGGCAGGGGAAGAGAAACAGGGGTTATGCCGGACCCTTTGCAAAGGATTTTTTACTTTATAAAGCCATCTCAGCTTGAGAGTATACAGAAGAATTGCTTTCTCTTTTCTCACCCACAAAGGAGGCCTGAGAGATGGGTTGCTAGGCAACCTCACACCGAAGTCTGGGGCACTTTGAAATTAACATAGCTGACCTCCCCATCATCTCTGCAGCTAGGCTATTCAAAACCATTTTATGAGTCTGTAGGACTCGAGAAAGTAGATATAAAATGTAAATACAGAATAAAGAGTGGGGGAAATAAATCCTTTTCAAGTCAAGACCGAGATTTACTCAATGAGCTAGGCAGCAGTCTGAAAGGAGAGGTGGAGGGGAAAGTAGTGTTGGCTGCTATGGATCAGAAATTCATAGTTTCAATAATATAGGAAGACAACATTTCCCTCCGTGTCCTTCTGTAGCTATTTTTAGCTGCCACGTAGAGCATCACAGCAGACTCTGAAAATACTTAGGGCCCGTGGAAAGATAAATCATTTCTAATAATGCCGTTTCTCTATTCATTTCTTTTTGGTTTAACAAAAATGCTCAACTCTCATTCTTCACCCCATGGTGGTTGGCGTAAGGCCCTAAAGTCTCCTATTCACCTTTCTGTCACTACATCGTTAGTCTGACACTGTTGGTGTGGGGAAAAAATGGAATCCATTTTGCAAGGAGAGAAACACAGGAAACGGCAAAGCTGCTCTGTGGAGCATAGCAAGAAATTCTTCAGTGTGACTTTTTAAATGCTTTGTGCTACTAGGATATGGTGATGGGGTCATTGAAAGATAGCTTGCCTTTACCAGTACTGAAACTAAAGTCAGTAGTGTGTGTGTGTGTGTGTGTGTGTGTGTGTGTGTGTGTGTGTGTGTGTGTGAATGTAGGTGTGAGTGTGTGTGAGTGTGTGTGAGTGTGTGTGTGTGTGAGTGTGTGTGTGTGTGTGAGTGAGTGTGTGTGGTGTGTGTGTGTGTGTGAGTGTGTGTGTGTGTGTGTGTGTGTGTGTGTGTGTGTGTGTGTGTGTGTGTGTGTGGGTGTGTGTGTGTGAGTGTGTGTGTGGGTGTGTGTGAGTGTGTGTGAGGTGTGTGTAAGTGTGTGTGTGTGTGTGTGTGTGTTAGGCAGGGAGGACTGTGACAAACAGGCTTCGGTGGGTTTGTGTTTGATATGGTTATTTGGGTGAGGCAATTCTGAAATTAAGTTGAAGTAATTGGAAATAAATGATGGGATCGAGATTTCAGTGTGAACACGTGTTTGTGTAAATAATTCTGGGGGAAAGAGCTCTGTTGAATTATTTGAGATTGATATGATTTTTGTGATTCCTAAAATATGCATGTGTACATTCAACGTACACCTGTGTGATCCGTGTATATGTGTATCATGTGTGTGCACATGTTTACTAAAAGCAGAAAGGACACAATACTACACCCTGGGATAAAAAAATAGATTTTGTATCCAAATTTCAATGCATTTGCATTTATTTACTTGGGGTGTGTGTGTGTGTGTGTGTGTGTGTGTGTGTGTGTGTGTGTGTGTGTGTGAGAAAGAGTTTTTCTGTGAGTGTGTGGGAAACAGAGGACTTGGAGCGTCAATCTCTCCTTCTGTTCTATTAAACTCGGGTCATCAGGTATGGCAGGACATGCTCTCAACTCCTGAGGTCGCTGTCTCTTCTCCTGCCTTTGATTTTTAATTTCAAATACCAACCCCCGTAACGGGAGTCATATCTTTTGGTTTTGTTTAAATGCCGCAGAATGGAAATGGTTGGATTCCAAGGATGGGGGCAGGGTAATTAGTTATTGAATCTCCTCATGCTGGAAAGAGAACATTCTCCCCTCCATCCCCCCACACACAGATGCACACACAACATAGATGCATACACAACATAGATACGCACATGAGTATGCACACACACACACACACACACACACACACACACACACACACACCCTGAATGATGCAGTGTGTCACAAGGACACAGGAATAAGCTGAAGGGTCTCCAGCTGACCAAACCTGAAAAAAATGTGCACCAGAATTATCAAGGACATTAACAAATTATGAAGGATCACGAAGTCCATGAGCCTACATGTTAAATTATAAATTTAAGTAGGAATAATATTTTTACCCATGGTATACTGCTGGTGGCTGACCGTTGTCCAGGGGAGAAAGGGCTGATGTTACGATACTGTCATCTATGATCATCATGAAGAAAACAAGACTCCCAATACAGCTAGCGAGTACTTTGGAAGAAGAGCGGGATGCCCAGGTGATCTCTAAGTGTCTGTTTATAGATGAATAATTGCAAGGAGAGATGACACTATACAGTGAGACCTTGGGATGATCAAGACTAATTCAAGGCACGTGTGTTTTCAGGTGTGATTCCCTGAGGACACATCAGTCATGTTGTGCTCTGGCCATGGATGCTTTGGATCTTGAATGGAATTATCAGACAAACCCAAAATAGGAAGTATTACCGTATAGAAGCTCAGGGTGTTGAGGACTGTAGTTTCCTACAACACGCATGACAAAAAAGACAGAGAAAGTTTGAAATTTAAACAAGGCTAAGAAGACATGAGAGGTACGTGATGTCTGGCCGGAGGGTGGATCTTGACTCTGGAAGTAGAGTTGGGGAAGGACACTATTGGATCAATCAGCAGTAAGAGGTAAAAGGATACTGTATCCATTCTAAGCTTTCTACATTCCATAGCAGCAGTTTGACTACAGAGGAGGCTATCTTTTTGGGGAAGAAATACCACTGAAGTAATTAAGGACCGACGATTGCACCTTACATGCTACTTAACCCATTCTCAGGATGCTCAGTAAAACCAAGTCACGTGTTTGGTTTTATATATGACTGTGTAAATGTACATAAAATCTGTATATGTGCAGAAAGATAAACTATTAGAGATACTTTGCTAAGTATCCAGGTAAATATTTGTTTTGGTATGTGCGTCCTCTGACGACCTCTCATCCATGTAACTCTGTTAAGCAGAATGGAAGTGTTTATTTCAAAAAACAATTTTTAAAATCCATTTGTGGAAAAACTTTCTACTGGAAGGCAAATGGATGCTTAACCTTGTAAGAAACCTATGATGGGCTGGAGTGATAGATAGCTCAGTGAGTGCTTATTTATGAAGCATGGGGACTTGAGTTTGATCTCCCAGAACCTATATAAAGAAAGCAAGGCACCATACCACCCTTGTAAGCCAGGACTGGGGAGAATGAGACAGGTGGATTCCTGAGGCTGGACAGCCAGCCTAGCCTAGCACATTAGCAAGTTCCAGTGCGTGCGCTCACACACACACACACACACACACACACACACACACACACACACACACACACACTTTTCTCCTTTCCTTTACTACTCTGAGATTCTTGGGTCAAAGTATCTTCTGTACTTTGTGATTTTTGGTCCTGGTGGGAAGCGAACAACAGAAATTTTCAATACACAGTCACCAATTTTCATACATTGAATCAACAATCTCACCTTAACACTTCTGCAGTTCAGTATTTCGGCTCGCCATTTTTCTGGAAAGCAGATAAGCCTAGTGAGTGCCTCAGTGTGCACGGAACCTGAGCGTGACACTGCCAATTACGCCATAGCACCCGCCCGTCCTGCTGCAAGAGTTTTCTCAGGCTCTTACATCACTTCCTGCATTGAAAATACAACTAGACTGCCTGGGGCAGAAATGGAAGTAGTAATTACTTTCTCAAAATATCTGTTTTCTTAAAAACAGCTTAAGATTGCCAAAAAAGAAATTGCTTGAAGGAAGATTAAAAATAACTCTATCTGAAAATGGATTGGCTTAAAGTCTGCCTTCGCTCCTGAGGTTGTCCCCTCGGAAGGAGGCGTTCAGCCATCCTCTGGTGACTCAGCCTTTCTCATTTATGGGCTCGGATTACCTTCACAGGCACTGTGCCGGAGTCACTGATGAGCAAGGACAGGAAGGCAGACTGTGAAGTGAAGCGCTGCTCTAACAAAACAAAACAAAAACAAAACAAACAAACACCAAAACAACTGGTTCTGAAGAAAAGTACTAGGAGGTAGGGGGCACATTCGTGCTCCTAAGATTTGAGCATGATTTATCATGTCACCTATTGTCACCTTGCCTCTCGCACCCTCCCTTTCTCCAGCTCAAGGCGGGCAGGCTGACTTCCAGCAACCACAACCAGGAACATGGAGATACGTGAAGAATTCCTCAAGTCCAAGCCGCTAAAGGAGGCCAAGATGCCATGTGTATGTAGGGTCAGGGGCTGCCTTTGGTCAGAGATTATTTTACACAGCTAAAGCCCATTAGCACGAGGGTTCCTCCACCCACCCTTATATGTGCAGTCAGTCTCCTTCTGTTTTGTTTCTCCATTTCCTTTACAAAAATAGTGTGCCCCTCACTCATTCTCCTAAAGTTCCAGGGCCCTGGTTTTCCTCCTCATATTTCCCCATCTTTTATATCGTGCACCTTCTCTTTTTCTGACTTTGCCCATAAATATTTCAATATACCAAATGCATCTATCTTAAAAGTAATCAGGCAAGTGAATACTACTATCCTGTCTTTCCTCTGTCCTCTTATCTAGATATATTCCCATTATGTCTCCTTACCTCCCATTCTTAGGGTGTCACTAACCTATAAGGAAGGCTCGTCCCAGGGGAAGGGGTCTCCTGCTCCTCATCGTCATCCAAGGAGCCAGTGACATGTAAGACTCTACTTGTACCAGGTGTTGTGACCTTGAATGACGTCAGTCATTTCTATCATTCCAATTCATTTAATGTGGTTAAGATTGTCATTAAAACTTCATTACTAACCATAACACCCACAGTGCGGGCAACAGGCTTGCTCACAGGTCTCTCTCTGTCTTCGTAAAGCTGTGTTCTGTGCCCCTTAGGGTGACATGTTCTTTGTGTTCTATTACTCAGTTCTTTTCACATTCACTGTCCTTTGCTGGAAGTCTTTTTTCTCTCTTCTCATTCTGGGTATCTGGCAATTAAAGGGAACTGGAGTATATTTTGTAGGAACAATTAGAAAAGTTAAAGAATCGAGGGTCAGTTTTTCCCCCTCCCACTTATTTTTACCAAGAAAAGATCTTTAAACAGTGAAAAGGAAGTTTGCAAAGGTCGCTCTCTAAAATTTTAAGTAACTTTTAAATTTAATTTTAAATGTCCTATTCTTAGTAGAAAATGTTTATAATAGTTAACGTTTATCATGACAAAGAAAAAATTATAATTCAGGTAACAGTTGGATTATATACATTCACTTTTGTGTGTATGTGGTGACTGTTACATATATGGGTCTATGTTTTTGTCAAATAAATAACCTCAATTATTATACTTTTCCAGCCTTTAAAATTTGGACAATTAAGTGTCTTTGTGAGACATTACTGAATTTGAAAATAGTTGCATAGCAATCCGTCGTTAGATAGATGTATGTTTGGCCTTTTTAATGTGGATGGTCTCAGTTCAGTGACACTAGAAGGGGGCAGGGACGAGCAATGCTATCCCCTCACCCGTCCCTGAGTATTCCCAATGGTGCTTCTCTAAACAGGACAGTTGGTCAGGGGACAGAGTCTCATTTGTCCTGCATTAGCTCTACCAGAAGTGCATGAGTGCAGCATTTTCCTTCCCATGCATCTTTTATAGAGTTCTGATAAGTTATTCTCTGCTGCTGAAATGAGTCGATTCAAGCCCGACTAGAGTATATAAAGGCAGGTTTATTGGGAGGCTGCTCTCCAGCAGGTTCACTGGTCCCAAGGAAGCCAGAGAAGTCTCCATGGGGAGGAAGACAGAGGGTGGGGGGAGAAAGAATGTGCACATGCAGCGAGAGAGAAAATACAGAGAAAGTGAGGGGAACTATAATGTCTGGATATGCCAGCCATAACAGGTAGGGATTGAGGGATGCTGGGAGATCCTGGAGGGCTAAGTCCTCTTTGGTATATTAAATATGTACCTCAGCCCCTTGGCCCATGTGTGAAACCTGGCAATCTCAATCAGCATCAAGAGCCACATGACCCTGCTTGAAAATTACTTTCTTCTCCAGTCCTAAAGTAGGATGACTCTCCTCAGGTGTTTAATCGGTCCTAGAATTCCCATCTACCAGAACCCTACTCCAAAGTTCAACCTCAATTCCTCCACCAATCCTACAGGGAGGATTTCAGACCTTCCTAGGTTTGCACTAGGTTGATGGAAGACATTTATTTTCTTCAGGACTCCCCTACTTCCCACACTAGATTTATTAAAGTCAAAGCTGATTAAACTTCCAACCACTTCCTTTTTCCTGAGGGCATGAATCCAGGCTCCATGGGAGCTTCTTTAACCAGGTTCTCTGACTCTGGTCCATCCTGAAGGCAGGCATGACTCCCCTCAGTGTACAAGGCCGTTGTTTATGCACAGTCTGGGGTTGTAACTACCTGGTGTGGGCTCCAGACTTCACATATTTCTGATTGAGGTATGTCACAAAAATCAACTCTCAGTCAAGAAGAGAATTCTGAGCAGTCAATGTTGTAGAGTTTAGATAGAGTGGTTGGAGCCAGAATGGTAGGATGGCTACATTAAACTGTGAATAGACGTGACAGTGGCTTCTCAAAACTGATAACAAAATTACTCAATAAAAGGAATAAGCCACCGAGTTCCTGTAAACCTTAAACCCCACCCTCAGTGATGTGCTCCCTCCATCGAGGCTGTACCTCCTCAAGGCTTCATAACGTTCCTAAACAGCACTACCCACTGGGGACAAAGTGGTGAAAAACTTGGCCAGTACTGAGGGTATTTCCCATTCAGATCACCACACACACGTGTTCATTCTCTGTTGTGGAAGGATTAGACAGGATTCAGAAGTTGGGGGTGGTGGAGAACAGCTAATTAGGAGTCTCACCACTGAAGGAAGAATAATTGTGTCTCTCTTAGCAGTTGTTAACAGCCAATAGCTCTTCACCTAGGGATTGGATGGTTTGGAATCTTTAGAATAGGAATAAGACATTTTCCTAGGCTTGTGATGAACAAATGCTGTAAGATATGTAAAAGTGCTTTTATTGGCCACTAAATAGTTTCTAAATGTTATTATCCGAGTTTTATGAAATGCTATAAAGGCAATTTGGGTGATGAATGATTAGAATTTTACAGCACATAATTGGAAATAAAAAGACACTAAAATCATGGAGATATGATCCCCAAAGTAATCTATTTTAAAGAAAAACAAATTATTAAAAATATTTTATTGCAAGTAAAAATAAACCTGAAGACTATTGTACTTTTAAAGAAGTTAAGAAGATGTAGATAAGACACTGAGAAGGATACTAAGGACCAAGGTTGTTAAGATTAGGGTAATTTGGTATAAAAAAGCAGAGGCCAGCTATCAAAGAGTGCTCTTTGCCAGGGCACCTGCCCTGCACCCACCGACCCCTCCCACCCCATCCTAGGCTTTGTAAGTCTCTGATGACCGAAAGCAATTTTCACCGTTCTTCCCCTGACCACTGTCTGGGACACATTAAACTCACTTTTATGGCTTCCGGTCAAATACTGCTGTAAGGGTTTACCTATTTAAACTGGTTTCAGAATATGACCATTTCTTAAGATCATACTTGCTTTGAGAGGAGGAAGCAGGAACATAACAATGAGAGGCAAACATATACTTTTATATTTTACCAGGAAAGATTTTTCTAATAAATGTCATTTCCTTTAATATTATTACATGACACTGCAGATTGCCCTGTATCTTTAGAGTTTTGAAAAATAGAAACCAGATATTCACAAAAATCTTTATTAAAATATACATTTAAAATACTTACTCTTTTTCATAAATTACATGAGATCATATCACAAACTATAATAGAAAATTAACAGATAACAGTAGACTTTAAATAAGATTGTTGGAAAATCTAATACTCTTCAGAAAAGGTATATCACCTAGACTTTAACAAAAATATCTCTGTAGAAATGAGCTAGGCTTTATCAGAGAACTACCATTTGTGCCTAATGGCAAGGAGAAAGATGAGCTTTCATCCGGCCACTCCACCAATGATGCCACAGACCAGCTCTGTCCATGGACAGCAGCAGCCTCTGCTGGAGAAGGCAGGACACACTTCGGTGACACTGTCAGCTGGAGCCTGTGTGAGCTGCAAAGGCTGCAAAAGCTGAGGGATCCCTGCCATCTGTTGCCCAACACTTCCGTAACAACAATCGCTTTCAAGGTCTTAAGGATGCACGGGCCTTGTCGAGTATATCCTTTCGGATTTTGGGGTAAGTTGGATGTGCTTCAAGAACCTGGGGAAACAAAACCAAACTAACTTGAGACAAACTGCGGAGAACAAGGGAGCTATGACTCAGACTCTAACCGGGCATTATGGCCAAGAGTCCATTGTATTTACACTGTAACTATCACACTTTTTAAAGTGATAATCATCACAATGACTGGTGACTCGTTGACATTAACAGAGAAGAGCCTCGGAATGTGGAACCACATATGGAAACATCTCATACAAGTTTCCTTAACAGATGACTTAGAGGACAAGGTATAATCCTTCTGTAACTCAGCTTCTTGTGATGTCTAATGCCCTCTGGGAGAGTGACACTAACCGAGAGCACGCATCAGATTTACCTGGACTGACTCTGGAGCATTCTCATTCCCAGCAGTACTAGTGTGAGAGTGAAGTCCACAGTGATTGGAATGCATAGCCTTGCTTTAGCGTTCATCCTTCCCTTAGTGAGGAACACTGCCTTACAGAGTGAGCGATCAACAGCAGTGCCCTAGCCAGGCATTTACCACAATAATAGTGGGACATAAGCATATGAGGTGTAAGAGCTGTGGGAAACTGTTAGGTCCTCTTTGCATGAAGTACCACTGGGATGTGGCAGACCCAAGAAGCTGTGAAAATTCTAAAGCTACAAGGATTTAAAGATATTTAATTGTATGGTTTTAGTGGGATGAAATGCAGAAATATTTTCTAAATTATGGAGTATTTTTAGCTATAATTTACAAATAAAAATTTCTTCAATAAATAGATTTAAATATAATCACAAAAAATTCTACTTAATGCAATGACCTGGGAAATCAATATTATCTTTAAATGTGTCCTTGGTGCCTGCAGAGGCCAGAGAAGGCTAGGAGAGGCCCCAAAACTGCAGTTACAGATGGTTGAGAGGTGTACATGGTGGTGGCACCTAAACCGGGGACCTCTGCAAGAGCAGCAGAGGCTCCTGCCTGTCGAGCATCTCTTCAAACACCTTCCAAACCGGGTTTTGTTTAACAAGCTTTTTCCTACTAGCCTATGTCTTTAAATTGACACAAATACTTTAATTGAGCATTGATAATTTCTCCATAATTTATTTAATACATTAGTTAGCTAAACAACCACATCTTCTATTTCTTTCCATTCAGTTGCATTTGAAAGTAAAAGGAAATTGTGCATCTGTACTTTTGGTCACGAGCCTTAGCCCGTAGAGCTGAGCCATCTTCCCAGCCTCCACCTATACTATTTTAAGAAATTGTAATTTAAACATTTACCTGGTGACATACGTCAATTGCATCCACATATCGTTTTGCTTTTAAGTAATTAAATGCCAATTTATATCCTGTTAAGACAAAAAAAGATGGACACAGTGGTTATGTGGTTTTTGTTCCTCTTTGGTTGACACATAGAGAAGTCCTAAGGAGGACTATTGGCCAAACTAATACAGAGCAAAGGGACAAGGCAAGAGGGAGCAAAGGGACAAGGCAAGAGGGAGCAAAGTGAAATCAAGACGAGCAAACAGAAAGGAGCAGAAAGGAGCAGTGAGTAGCTGCTGGGTGGGGACATTGGTTCTCCACAGGTGTGGGTTCTTTAGTTTACTAAAAAGGTCAAAGGTCTCACTGATTTCAGGGTACAGTCAAATCTCATCACCAGGCAGTGGAAGTGAATCCACGCACCTAGTGGCTGCCCTGTACCCTGAGTATAGGTCAGAGGAGTTCTCCCTTCACAGGCGCTTGTCTTGGTTCCTAGTGGTTTCTATTTTAAAATGATTTTTCATTTTAAATGTGTTCTTGTGCATATTGATACATGGAATGCATACGTGTGTGTGTGTGTGTGTGTGTGTGTGTGTGTCTATGTAAGTATGTATATATTCGGAATTCTATGGGAACAGTATGTGGAGTTTGAGGGTTTCTTGACAAGTGAAGTGTAATGTTAATCTGGCCAGCCAGACTGGAGTACTGGATATAGTGACAATTTTTAGGAGCGAACTAAATAATTGAAAATGTCAGAGGAACACCTATGAAAGGACTCTGGGAGAGCTGCCAAGATCACTTATAAACTGTAATAATAGAGGGGAAAAGCTGATGAGTTGGAATCTGTGTTTTCTGAAGCTTTCTAAGGAACAGAATATATAAATAACTTTGAAACATATTACTCAGAAGGAATAAATTATCAAAATTTATTTATATTTCATGGGTATTTAAAAAATTTCAATTTCACGAGGTGACTATCTCATGATATATAATATGAATATATAAAGGAAAACATAAATAATCATTAGTTCCTGTACTTTGTCCAATTGAGCAACTTAACAGATCCTAAAGAAGCACAAGTCAGGGGCCGGCTGGACAGATGGCATTGAGTGTGAGGACTGTCTGATTGCGGCCACACTGTGACTGTTAAAGACTGCTGCTATCTTAGGGTGATAGCGCGATTCACCTAATGTGATAAAAGCATGAATACCTTTGTACTCACAGTGAGCCAAACCACTCTTACAGACACACTGGGTGCAGTAAAACATGCAGGAAGGACAGAGCAAGCAACGTCATTTCTCATGCTTTGTGGCCACAGAAACTCTGCGTCTCTACCTCAAGTCTAAAAAGATCTCACCAATGTTTATAGGGAGAGTTGGTGAGCTGTGCTTAGTGCTGTCCAGGGACAGTGTCAAGCAGGGAAAGATGGCAGCCCTCTGAGGGGGCACAGGGCATACTGTCACCTCAGGAGGGAGCTCCCACTGAAGGCCGTCTGTCCTCTGTGAGAGGGCAGGGACATTAGACTGCTTCACAAAGCTGATCTATCAGCTCTAGTCCCCACCGGAAGGAGGCCGACGTTAGTCACTGATCCCATTCCTGACGCCGCTCAACTGCGCAGATATTGTAGACTAACATTTCCCCAACAAGAGTTTACACACACACCTCATCACATTTCTAGAGGCTCATAAGGAAGGTAGCACCCAAAACCTACTGGAATGTGAAAAGGCTTTAGAAGATTCACAGTGAAAGAACCTTAGGTGATGATGTAATGTGTCCTTTGCATAATATATTCGACAATAGGATACTTTTTGTCCACAACATTACCATTTTCCAAATAGAAGAGTGAAGGGAGAGGAAAGAAGGCAGAATGCATCTACTTATCAGGTAATAACTCACCACGAGGATAAAACATGGACAACAGAAGTTGGGTTGTAGTACGTATTGTCCTAAATGTGCATTTCAAAGAGTATTTTCAAGTGATATACCAGTTCTTGTGAAGACACTGGGCCCAGCCTGCCGAACTCACCCACAGCAGGATTTGTCTGGTTGCTATGTTTCCAGGCCATCTCATAGTTGAAGGCTGCATCTGTGTACGCTTGCTCCTTCTCCATAATGTACCCCATATATTCATAAGCTTTGCAGCAGGACTAGGGAGAAGGGAAGGCGTAAGCAGATTACTCTCCACACCAATCCCATTTTATGGGATGTGTATGTCTAACACGCAGAGCAGTCATATTAACCCATCTAAATGGTGTGAAAAGGAATGGCTTTCCAACCTGAGTGTGCAGCCGAAGCATGGAAAGGACGCAGTGAATGATTTTGACGCCAACAGCCAGCCCAAACCTTTCAGAAGCAGAATTTCTTTTATAAAACGAGGAACACATACAATGTGTATGGATATTTTATTCATGGACAGGTACCCAGTTGATTGTGACTAATTTAAACATATATTTGAACTTAAGAGTATAATAAACTCATAACTTTCCTTCAAAAATTAACTTGACTCAGCTCCTGCACCACCCTTACACTTTCATATAACTAAGAAGAATATCCCAGATACTGCTTAATCTTAACCATACATGCTAGAATGCTGTTCGAAAAGATAAAGACTTCCTTAAATATAACCCAAACTCATGCACCTAGAATACACTAATTTCCTAATCACCCACATATTCAGACACTAGTCATATTTAAAATTGATGAAATATAATTTATTTTTAAAGAATTTCTTAGACTGAGAATCCAATCCATGTCACAGATTGTGGGTTGTTTGAAATAGCTCGTTTGTTTTGATCTGGAGAATTCTCTTCTGTCTCTATTATCTTGACTAAAAAGTATAAAGAATCTTTACAACTGTATTTCCACAAGATTTACTTGGGTGCATTTTTGTGGGGATTCTATAATACAGTCCAATATCATTGATGTTTCCTGCTTTTTTCAGTGGTTCTCAATCTTCCTAATGCTGTGACCCTTTAAATACAGTTCCTCATGTTGCGATGATCCCCGACCATAAATTGTTTTTGTTATTACTTCCTGACTGTAATTTTGTTACGGCAATGAACTGTGAGGAAAATAGATGATATTCATCATGGTCTTAGATGACCTCTGTGAAAGGGTCATGACCCACAGGTTGAAATAACCACTGTTTTAGGGGCTCAGTCTGAATATTTCCCTTATACACCCACAGAATTTATTGTAACATTTTACCTTATTCTAAGAAATTTCATCAGCAAGTGCTTTCACTAAGACCACTTTCCATTAAAACACAGACAAAAACGTGACCCTGGGAAAGCCCCCATCCCAATGTTCCATAGCTCAGCACAGTAGTCTTAATGTTTTGATATTACTTTTTTAATTTCACTTGATTGAAAATATGTCCAGTGTTCTACTGACCCTGGTTATTGTGTTTTTCTGTCATCACAGCTCCATCGCTGTCACAGACATTGTGCTCTTCTGAGGCAAAGCACAGATGTTTGATTCACTCCCTTTTTGTAATATTCTGCCCATTCATAAACTCAACGTTGAAACACAGCCATACTTATCATTGGTTATTTATTATTTCAAAAAATCTCTACATGGAGATGTCTTATCAAATAATTGGCTACTTACAAGTGGAGTTTATGCAGAAAACCCAGGACAAGGGCTGAATTCTTCTCCATCGTCTGACAGAAAGTCAGCTTATTAACTGCAGTTGACTAGTTCTATTTTCTTTTCCGTATTTTATTCAGTCATGTGTGGAACATATTGGATGTGTTTTAATCTATTGCAGTTCTCATTCCTTTTGGTACGTGGTGTCCCAACCCTGACTGTTGGACTCTTCCTCGTGGCTTCTGAATGCCTGGCATGACTCTTACTGTATTTGATAGCTTTCCTGCCATCTGGTGTGGCAAGATGCTCTCGTGTCGTTTTTTGCTTTCTTGGTCCAAATATCAGTGATTTTCCCTTTAAAATTATATAATTCAAGCTTCCTAAGCTTTGATTCCTGAGCCTCATGCTTTCAAACAGACAGGCCAAAGCAAGAGGGCGAATGAAGGTTCTGAAGGAGCAATCAAGTTTAATCACACAAGTTGTTGCTATGGGGTCAGTGTTGATGAAGCTGGGATTCTGTCAAAGCTTTGATTCCTGTTCAATGTCAATATATCTCAGACCAGGGCTATAGTGTTCTGTGGATTGCTGTGTATATGAAGGTCAGGCAGGCACAAGACAGGACTAGAGCCTGTGATTGGGCAGTGGATAGAGAATGTGGGCTGGGTTTTAGAGACAGGAGAGATAGGGAGACACAAGGGAAGGAGAGAACATGGAGGAAGAGAAAGACATCCAGATTTCCTCGTGGCTTTAAATAGCCACAGTGAGCTATGAACATCTTATATGGGATGGATGATTATAGGACAACTTGTCTTTTGTAGGTGGGCAGTTTAAATTACTATCAATTGACTCTGAGTTCACAGTGTGGGCATTTTTTGCATTGAGTATTTACTGATATAAATCTGACTGATAAATTACAAGCCTCTAGAGTTTTGATTTTACTGGGTTATGGGGATTTGTGACTATAACCACAGGGGGTGGATGGCTGGGAATGTGAGCAGGTTCCACAGCAAGAGAACTGCGAGATGGGTGGTCGGTCACTGCATGGGGCTAGCCGTGGAGGTGGCCGGACCGCTGGGGCCAGAGAGTAGCCGGCGTTGGCATGGGATGGTGCCTTTTTATATTTCATGCAATTGTGTTTAACTACACAGTAGTTTAGATTTTAAAGCTTATCAATAAGTATTTTTTCTTCAAGGCCAATTTAAGTTATGATTGATGAAACCAGTCATTTAAAGCTATCAATTGATCAAGAACATACATTTTAAAATTTTAATTCCTATACAACTAGGTAATCATGATTCCTCCTTAAAAAGTAAATGATCCATGTTACAATATTATTTTCTTAAAGAGAATACAGACTTACTGTGATTAGTATCTTTAGCTAACTGGTACGAATATGTGAATACAAATTGTATTAACTTTCTAAGTCAAATGTAATTATTTCTCAGCAAACACCAATTTGCATCTAAATGAAAAAATTCATAATACAGTATCTTCTTTATGTGTCTAAACAACATAATATAAGTAAAAAAGGGTCTACACTGCACAGACTTGAAGATTTTCCATTTTATACCTAAAGCTCAGGACTTCCATTAAATTGAATCAGAAGCCCCCACATACATTAAGCGCACAGGTCTAATAATGTGGAAATGACAAGCAGCTGCAGTAGGTTCATCAAGGACACTTCCTAAAGGGAGGGACAGACGACCACAATTAATACTCTGCAATTTTCATTAGTTCCGGGATGAGCTGGGTAATCATGGCGAACGCTTGACATTCCTAAAGCACTTCCTGTAATGTAAGCGGGGCATCGCCAGCTGAAACTTGAAGCTGCATAAATCTATCTCCCGCTTCCTTCGAGGAAGCTCCTTTTCTGTAATCCTTAGTATTCACTTCCTGATTAGGATTGTAAACATTTAAAATTCAAGACGCAAGGGAGAAACATCAGAAACGGACCCATTGCTCTACTCCAGGAAGCTGACACGACGCAGTCAGCCCCGGCTTCTCAGCCACCTACCCGGTTATGGCACAGACACCGTTTCAGCAGCTCTTCCGCCATGTCGTATTTTGCTGACTGGATATAAATATCCGCAAGCAGCAGCCAGCTCTTCTCCAGCTCCTCGGCTTCAATAGGATTCCAGGTCATTTTTGCAATCCGCTTCAGCTGGTTTCTGGCTTTCGGGGTCTGTTTCAAGATCATATAAGCGGTGGCCATTCCCAGGAGAGCAGGGATATGATCCTTCTGTGAGAAAATGAAACGTTAGACCACGAGATGCATCACAGGGGAAGCAGCAAATGCTCACCTGTGCCTTTTCTCTGCCTCTGTGCTGGGTAAATGTGACAATTACTGTCGTCTTAAGTCACAACGAGGAAATCAGTAAACATGTGGCCAGACGAATTCACAAACTACTCAGACGCTAAAGCATAGGCCCAGCCATTAGTGGGACTTCATCTGTCATGGGGTGGACTGGCTGATGAGGTTTTGTACGTGACGGAAAGAATGAAATCTGACTTCACTGTAATGCTTCCTGAGCTGGTTTCTTTTAGATTTACAGTTTTGCTTCTGTGGCTCTTTTTTCTTGTTAAACATGAGTAACACATTCACTTCCTAATTCACCTCACTACTGTCTTCCCTCACTTTCATTAAAAATAAACAAGCAAACAAAAGAAACAAAACCTCTTTTCCCAGTGAAGCTTGGCCAATGAAATGACATACGTAGGGTGTGCCTTAAATAACGTACGTCGTCCATGGCATAGACGCATGGTTTGAAGACTTTTAGACGCAGTCTCCTCCAGTCTACACAGCACAATGTACCCGTAGACAGAGTAAAAGCCCCCGGAAGTCTGTCTTCTGTAAAGCTAGAGGTTAGTCAGAGCTGGCGTACAGTGGAGGCCATGAGCGCCTACAGAGAGCGGACGTAGGCACCGGTGCGCTAGCTCCTGACTAAGCCTGGCAGAGGGAACAAGATGGCTTCTGGAGGGGGGTCTCTAAGCTTAGAGTCTGGAATAGAAACGTGATGAGAAACTGCAGTGTTGGCTGTAACACTGGTTGTCTCTAAGTCTACAGATTTGAGCAACAAATGGCAAATGTCCAGAAAGGAGTAGGGAATGGTTATCTGTTTGTGCCCACGCCCAAGCCTGGCTGGAAGCTGGAAGAAGGTAAAGCACTGGGGGCTAATGGAAAGAGTACTTTCTTGTCTCTAATTTCCTTTTCTTTCTCATTCCTCTCTCTCTCTCCCCCTCCCTTTCACCCTCCCTCCCCCTCTCCCTCCCCTTCTCTCTCTTTACTTCCCTTTCTTTCTTTCTTTCTTTCTTTCTTTCTTTCTTTCTCAGGCAAGGTCTCTACATAGTCCTGGCTGTCCTAGAACCCACTCTGCAGACCATGTTGGCCTTGAGCTCAGAGATCTGTCTACCTTTGCCTCCCTAGTGCTGGGATTAGAAGTGTGTGCTAACCCAGCTTCTCATTTTATTTTCAAAATATAGTTTGTTCAGCCAAATAAGGAGGAATAGCAAGGGAGTTTGATTCCCAAATACAATCAACTTGTAGTAACTTTGAAGAGATAACTGGGCAGGGATAAATTATGAGACCACACCCTGCTCACAGGGTACCCACTGTGATGGGGATGTCAGATAGGGCGGCCCATTGTGTATCTGTCAACTGGTCCTAAAAGGATCTCAGAATAGATGAGACCTCCATATTCACATGAACAAAGACGTCCATATGGCAGAGTTAAAATAAGTTTTTGATTTTACAGCCTACAGTCTGATTAGGATGAACTATCTCTTCGAAGCTTGGATAGTGCTAAGTGAACATTTGTGTGTGTGTGTGTGTGTGTGTGTGTGTGTGTCTGTCTGTCTTTCTGTCTGTCTGTCTCCACGTAGGTGTGTCTATCTGTCTGTATGCATGAAATCCAGAGGCTGTTGCCAGGTTTCCTTCTCAGACAGTTTGTAAATCTTATTTTCTGAGTCAGGGTCACTAACTGAACACGAGTGCAATAACTTGGCTAAGGCTATCTGGTCAGTAACTCCAGGGATCTGCCTGCCTCAGCCTCCAAAGCGCATCTCTGACTCCAACTGTTTTACGAGGGTATTGGGGAATATGAGCCCATGCTTGTTTGACAAGTGCATTACCAACAGAGCCATCTCCCTAATCTCCATAAGACAGAGTTTGAGTCTCAGCACTAGACCCTCAGCCCTTTGTGAGCTTCGATGAGGACTTAGTACTTTCCTGGTACAGCCTATGAAGCACAGTTCTTTTACTCTCAGTCGCCACAGAGGACGAGTGTCAGGTGTGGCCAATAAAGGACCCTTACAATCTCTGTACATTGGTCAAGTGGTGCCAGAAGATTAAGTGGGATAGAAGCACAGGCCTAGTGCACCATGCACCGTCTCCTCCATGACCTCCTGCACCGTCCCGGGCAACACGGTAGATTGAATTAGACACGTTTCTCTGCCTTTATAAATCTGTATTTCCCCCTTTAACTCTCTGAGACACTTTGTCCACTGCTGTTTGTAAAAATGCCAATTTCCCTAGATCTTGAATCACACTTGTTTCCAGAATCCCAGCTTCCTTTCAAGAGTTTCCTAATCTCGCAGAGTCCCCCTCACTCAGGGGAATGTGACCGGAAGGCACGGAGGAAGAAGCAGTGCATGGTGGGTGTAGTAGGCCCGTACTGTGCTGCTTCAATGGCTCCACTCTCGGGTAGAGGTCATCGCGGCCCTTCATTGGCCACACAGAGTCTGAGTGTAAGGGTTAGAGCATCATCACCTGCAGTCCTTTCATTTGAAGTCCAGGGGAGAACATAAAGCATTTTCTTTTACCCAGATAACCATTATATTCAGTACACTCACCACATTTCCTTAAGACTATGAGAAATGTGAAGGGAAGAATATATTATTTACTGATTCCACTATACTGATAGATCCTGGCTGCTGCATGAATATTCATCGTATTAAATATATTCATTCTATGACTTAAGTGGGAAAAGAAACAACACAAGCACAGTGGGCCTGGATTGTAGCTCACCCATCACCATCACTAGGCTGACAGGGTCAGTAAACAGACTGAGGGTGCTGTCTGAGCAGCGTGGACTGAGGCAAGCATCTCCATGGAAGACCCTGCTTAGGCTTTCTGAGAAGGAGCTGCAGTGTTGCAACTATATCTGGCTTTTATTTATTTTACAGTAGGAATAATGGATTTTCTAGATACAAACTCCTAACTATATCATACAACACTAACTCACAGCAGTTGGTGGCTGTGACACCTAGCTGTAAACTGTATCTTTAACATTTTTGAGACTTACATGAATATTCCATTTCCCTTCTTTCAGTAGCTGACACCTATCTGTTACAGGATGCCAAATCAGGGGACTCGATTCTTATTTTTCTTTTTAAAAAACACACCATAGAAATGACATTTGAAACTCTCTCTCTCTCTCTCCTTCTTTCTTCCTTCCTTCCTTTCTTTCTTTCTAAAAAGTACAATCCTCAGATTCTAAGAGGCTAAGTAACAAGTACCCAAGGTGGGGGTCACTAGAATCTCACTGAGAAGGGAAAATAGGGATTGGTGGAGAGAGGGAGCTGGGTTGGGGAGGGGCGGGCATGAGAACAGGAGGTATCAGGTTGGGGGAGCACTGAGGGAGAGAGTATGGAGGAAAATAAAATGGAACAGGCATGGGCATCCTTGGGCTGAGCTAGATACCTAGCAGAATGCAAACTCCCAAGAATCTGTGCGTGTGATCCTAGCACTAGCTAAGACTCCTAGCAGTGGGAGAATAAAGACCCTGAAACAGCTACCTCCTGTACCCAGGCAAGACTTCCAATGGAGGGATTGGGGCACCAACCAAGCCACAAAACTTATCCTGCCTCCAAGATGTGCAGCAGTAAAGGAGGAAGCAGAGGTTGAGGGAGTATCGAGCCAATGACTGGTCCAGCTTGACACCCATGCCATGGGAGGGAGCCCATCCCTGACACTGTTAATGATATTCTGCTATACTTGCAGACAGGTGCCTAGCATAACTGTCATCAGAGAGGCTTCACCCAGCAACTGATGGAAACTGATGCAAAGACTCACAGACAATCATTCAGTAGAGCTTGGGGAACCCCAAGAACAGGAGGAAGGATTCAAAGAGCCAGAGGGGACAAGGACACCAAATGAAAACCTTCAGGATCAACTAACCTAGGTCCATAGGGGCCAACAGAGACTGAACCACCAACCAGACAGCATGTATGGGACGGACCTAGGCTGTCTCTACACGTATGCAACAGTGGTGCAGCTGGGTCTTCAGGTGGGACTCCTAACAGCGGGAGCAGGGGCTCCCTTTCATTACACTGCTTACCCTGGGACACCTTTCCCCAAAACAGGCTGCCTGGTCAAGAGAAGAACATGCTCCTGCCGGAAGGATGGCTAAGTGCCCACTCCACCTACAAGTAGAATGTGGATCTTTCCCTTCTTTTAATAAAACAGGGCTGTATTATTTTGAATATGTTTGCTTGTCTTCCTGCTACTTGATATGCCAAGGTTGATTGACAGCCATGGGAGGCCTCCCCTTTTCTGAGGAGGAAGGGAGGAGGAGTGGGTGGTAGGTGAAGGGAGGTAAGACAGAGGAGGGGAAGCTGACATCTGGATTAAAGTAAATAAATAACTTAATAAAAAGTATGACACCTTTGCTGACTTTGAATTGGCCTGCTCATCTTTAAAATAGGGACTGTAATCTTAACCTTCTCCTAAGAGTAATGTTCTGAAATTCAAGCATAAGAACATCTTATAAAATCTGTAGCAATATTTCTAAAACACTATGATCTGACCTATAATACAGAAATTTACTAAAGATCCCTGTGACTTACTTCAATGAATAATCTCTTCCTTTATTTAACATCACATTACAGGACTTCTTTAGACTACTTTAATATTTTGTAATTTATTTTTCATGAGAAAATCTATACAAACCAGCAGCTCATTTACTGAAGTTTTCATAAATGTCTTTTCCTGAGTTTTGAGCCAACTACCTGAACAATATCACATTCTTTCTCTGAGCAGGGAAATGTGGGAATCCTGCAAGGCCTATCTCCCTTTGTCCCCATCCCCTCTTCCAGGGTCTGAGGCAATCCTCTGAGAACACGCTCTTGGTGTTTGCAGAAGGGCTCTGCTTTGTCTTGAGTCTAGATTTCTGCTTTGTCCCGTAGTGGCTTACAGAGAGCTGAAGCTGCCGTCTAAGGCAGTCTACACAAATCCACGACCTCTTACTCTTCCTCAGGGTCCTGAAGTGGGAAACGGGAGCATGGTCCAAGGGTTTGGTAGCCTATTTACCACTGTTACCTCCAAGCCGAACAGAGTAGAAACGCTTTTGATATCCTTTGAGAGACACATAATTCTGAGTTCTCAGTGACCTTGAGCACTGCTCAGTAGAAGGGCAGACAGGTCAGTGACGGCAGTTAGATGTAGGCATTACTAACTGGAACTATCCATTTTTAGTAGTACTGTGTACAGGAAGGCCTAACTGTACACTCAGGGAGGGACTAGATTTAGCAAAAAGGAAAAGGAAATAACCACAATAAAGAGATTCCAGGAGGTCATTTCAATGTTGCTAAAGAGAGAGCATCATTTTCATGACTGAATCACACATTGCAGTCCTGGTCCCATTTAGTTCTTCAGCTGGAGAGACGCTGAGTACACCTGGGCGAGAGGGTGAGCCATGCAGGCGGCCAGGCCTGCATTCCCATGTAGGAAGTTAGCCTCCACCACACCTACAGCAGGAAAATCCTCCAGAACACAATGATCTCCTCCTCAGAATTATCTTGTGCTCTTCTGAAGAATTTCTTTTCTGTGGAACATTTCCATGTTCCCTCAGAGAGTAACACAGGCTAACACAGCAAATGGCTGGCCCACCATGTAAGGTTAAACGAAGTATATTTCTAGTTTGTACTAAGTGAGCTATTAGGCCATGTTTAGGAACCAGTCTGTTATCCAAAACAGTGCTTGGTCTTACCAGAATGAGACCGACAAAGCTGAAAAGGAGAACCACTGACCTCGGAGGCTGCTATTTCGGTGAAGGTGTTCAGCGCCTGCTCCACGCTGGACTTCTGCTTGGTGGCCATTAAGCAGCAGTTTTCCATGATGCGGAGTTGCAGTTGGCCCTGGACGGTCTGAGGTTTGAGTTCTTTAAGGAGCTTTTCTGCCGTCCTCACTGCTAACTGCACAGACTCCTGCTTCTCTGGGGAAGTGCTGCGGACAGGAAGGATACATCGCATGTGTCTGGAACTCAAGGCACTGGCTCCTTTTTCTCATTCATTTAAAGACTTCCCGGTGAAGAACACTGTTCTTACTCTCCCAATACCAAGGAAGTGGTATAAGTGAATTTTACCCAGGATTAGTATATCCTCAGCAAGACACCATTAAATCCCAAGTCACTTTAAAGTGACAAGTAAACAGTATCTCTACATAGTGAACATGTCAATTTTAGCTAATATTTAACCAGAATAAAAATAGACTCTTCATAGGCTAGTATTTGTCCTCAGTTCAGTCCCTAGCTCCACAAAAAGAAGAATTCTAAGGAGAATCATGATACTGCCCAATAGTGGTCTATGCTTAGAACAGACAAGAGACAAGCAAAGAGAAGAAAAGGGCCAGACACTGTATGACTTCCTTCAGTCCATGTTCCTTCTGCATATGCTGAATGTACCTTCTAATTTTGGAAGACTGAGAGTCAGAAAGTAGAATAATTTCTCAAAGATTACAAATAGAAAACTTCCATTTGAATCTAAGTTTATCAAACATACAAAGTCTTCTTCATCTTGTTACTCCGCTTAGAGAGGCAATTACATGTGATGTAAGGTAGCAGATATCAGGTATCATAACAATTCAAATATTTGATTGCAAATTCCCTACACATACACAACACACACACACACATACACACGCACACACACGCATGCTTGCATATGAATACACACACACGTTTGCGCATGTAGCGATTCATGCATCAGTAAAATCACTCACCCTTCCTTATGCTTGAAGCTTTTTCTTAAACAATGATTTCTTTTAATGTATATGTGGTGGTGGTGGTGTGTGTGTGTGTGTATCTGTGTGTGTGTGTGTGTGTGTGCGTGTTAATATAGTACAGAGGTGATAGCTGCCCTATGGATCTAGAGTTATAGACAGTTGTGAGCCAACCAACTTGGGTGCAGCCAATCTCTTAGCACCTCTGCTCTTAACCACAGGGTCATCTGGCACAGGCCCTAGTGATTTTAATCTTACTGAAAAGCCCTTTGCTCCTGCCACATTCTTTGCTGAAAGGTAGCCACTGTTTGCTCCACATCATTTCTGTGTATGATTTGGCTTCCATGATTGTACAATTTGATTTTCATGTTTGACCTTGAGACCTCTAGCCTTCGCATGCCCAAACTCTAGTCTGTTTCCCGTGGTTACATATAACATGCAAAGAGGCCCTTCGCACACACCCAACTCTTTCAGGTCTCCCAAATCTCCATGTGTACTAACTACTCCGCCTCTGAGCTCTAGTTTGCATTTTCAACTGTTTGATTGAGGGTTTTCATTTGGGTCCCACAGGTGTACAATAGCATATTTATTATCTTAACATTCCTAAAACAAACAGGTCATTTCTCTCTTAAGTTCTACTGGTCTCTCTAATCCAATCTTGACACTCTCCTTCCTTGTTCTACTGTCCCTCCACTCCATGCACCATCCGCTGACAGCTATGCACTGCATGACTCTGTGCCCTCCTGCAGCACTGAACACTGCAGCATCCTAGCAGATCACTATTTGTGGTGTGGGCAGCTGAATGGCTTTGCATTAAAAATGGATCACATGCCAATGACAGGCAGCCACTGCCTGTCACACACCCTTTGTATCTTCATCTTTTCTCACTTCTGGGAGGGGAGCAACAGGCACAGCTTGAGGGGACGCCTGCCACCATTTTCCAGCAGTAACCTCACAGTGAACACTGCGAAACTGTGGGCTCTGCTAGCATTCTGCCTGTGCTTTCTTCTTTCTCTTCCGGTCATTGTCTCAGATAAGGGGCTCTGAGCTCACTTCGCAATGCTGTTGCAGAAAATCAGTGAGAGTATATAAGGAACAGAGCGTAAGCTGGCATAAAGCTACTTTGTGTTAGGTTGGCGCTCTTATCCTTTTCTTCATTTTGGTTTTGCTATGTGTGGTTGTGTATGTGTGTTTGTGTACATTTTGCATGTGTGTGGTTGTGCATGTGTGTATGTGTACATTTTGCATGTGTGTGGTTGTGCATGTGTGTGTGTGTACATTTTGCATGTGTGTGATTATGCATATGTGTATGTGTACATTTTGCATGTGTGTGGTTGTGCATGTGTGTATGTGCACATTTTGCATGTGCTCAGGTGGAAGCCAAAGGCTGACATCAGGAATGTTCTTCCTTCCCTCTTCTATATTTATTAAGGCAGAGCCTCTCATCCCTAGAGTTTGCCTATACAGCCGTTTACCAAGACACTTTACTCTGCAGATCCTGCGTCTGGCTATTGAGTGACAGGCCAGCCACCAAGCCCACAGAACATTTATGCAGGCTCAGAGATTTGAACTGATACTCATACTTGGGGGACAAGCACTCTGTCTACTGAGGCATCTCCCAAGGGTCAGCCATTGCTACTATTATGTGGATAGTTTATATTATGATTTTCAGATTCTGTAATTTATTTTATTTGTAACAGAGGAATTAGGGGAATGCCTTTGTAATCCATTTTTTTGTTGTTTTAGAAAATGGAAAGCATCTCATGCCTAATTGTTTGTTATTTTTTTTAACTGTTGTGAGAAAATACTATGACCAGGACAACTTAAAAAATAAATTTGGCTCCTGTTTTTCAGAGTGTTAAAGGCTCTGATGACACAGCGAAGCAGAGCTGACACCTCACATCTTGTTTCAAAACCACAGGGCAGAGAGAGCTCTGGGAATCTCCCAAGCCCTTTGAAACCTCAAAGCTTACCCCGAGTGACAGTCTTCCTCTAGCAAGGCCATACCTCATAATCCTTCCCAAACAGTTCTACCAACTGGGTACCAAGTATTCAAATCTATGAGTCTGAGGAAGCTACTAGTATCCAAACAATCACACTGCTATGGAGAGAATCATTACTTTAGTCTCTCTACATGTATTAAGTATGAATGTATATCATATACATATTCAATGCACCTGTTCCTCAACATTATGCTAGAAGGTGACTTTCTTTTGCCTTCCTGATTATTTTTCCCAATGTATGTTTTAAAAATGGTAAACCACTACCGAAAGACTATACATGGACTGACCCAGGGTTCCGACTGCATATGTAACAGAGAATAGCCAGGTTGGGGCACCAGGGGAAGGGGAAGCCCTTGGTCCTGCCAAGGTTGGACCCCCAGTGCAGGGGAATATGGGGGGACAATAAGGGGGATGTATAGGGGGAATACCTATATGGGGAGGGGAAAGGGAGGGGATGGGGGCTTATGGACAGGAAACTGGGAAGGGGGATAACGTTTGAAATGTAAGTAAAGAAATTTATCTAATAAAAACAATGGTTCCAAAAGAAAAATGTAAAATGCTACTCACCCCAGGTCTCCATTCAGGTTTTCAAACACTTCACCTCCAATAGTTTCATTGTCTGGATTCAAGCAGATTTCTATCATATTATAAAGCGCATTTTGACCCCAGTCACTATCTTTCCGAGCTTTATTAAAATGTCGAAGGGCATCATTTGGTTCTCCAGTATACCTTATTGAATGAAAAAAAATTCAATTACTAATTACAAATTTTATACTAGATTATAATATGATTCATAAACAAAATAATTAAAACACTTCCAAGGGCAGGGTTTTTTTTTTTGTATGAAAAAAGCATTTTCTACTTTCTGTACAATGAGTGGAGAAAATCATTCTAATGTAGGATTTATTTGTCAATAGACTTACCAAAAATGTAACCCTTTACAGTACTGAAATCCTGGCTCCAATTTTGTTCTGGAGTTGTGTTTCTCAGCCATCAAGAAAAATCTCGGAACCTCCTCAAGTTTCCCACATCTTCTCAGGAGATCAATCAAACGAGACAAAGTCATAAAATTATCTAGAAATAAGCAACACTTGAGGTATAGATCACATGCTAAAACATTTGTTCTGATGACTATTCTTCTTTATTAATGTGCAGTAATGAAACAGATATAATCAAAGGACTATTTCATGTGCAAGTCATTCCTAATGAGGTGTACGGCCTGGACCACCTGTGAAATGAAACCTGCTTCATTGGGCCATCCACTGTGGAAGAAGACGCAGCAACAGGGGCATGTCTAGAAAGGGTCATTTCTGGTGACTTTTCAATTTCCTAAGAGTCAAAGCCGCCTAGAAGCGCCCTTCATCTAAGCCATCTAGACTCTGAAACCCAGGAATCTTGATTGACAGCTGTCCCTGAGACTCTTTTGTACTTCCTGCAGATGGAAGGATGGTAATGGCAGTGCTGGATAGTGACTGAGGGAGCGATCCCAAGTTTTATTCCAGAGTTTATTTAACGTATGCGAATGCTAAAGACTAGACTCAGCTGACCGCACTGCACCCTTACCACATTAGCCTCGGGAGCCTCATTTTTTCCTACAGATAATAATTCATTCACTTCTCTGGTTCCACTGTGACTTTCTTCTAAGTTTCTCCTTCCAGTTTTCCCTTATTAGTAATGTACTAGGATTCGAGCATGATTTTGACCATGATTCATGAACACCAGAAGAAGAAGAAAATATACAGATTCACGTGTGGAGAAGAAAAAAACGACCCATTCCCACAAAACAGAGATGAATCGAGTCACATATGCATGACTGATAGCCAACTATTTATAAGTAAAATTTGGCTGATACTTAGGATTTTCATTCAACATTAAACAAATAAATATTTAATTGTTACTAAGTGGCCTTTAATGCTTTGATTTTAATAGATGTCTAAAAGACTATCACATTAGTAGTTCATTTCTCTGGGAATTTTTTTTTAAGTCTTAAGGCTCTTGTGTTTCACTTATCATAGAACTCATAGAGAAATTTGTTAAAATCCTTACACACACTACAGTGAGAACTTTCTTAGGGTGAATTCCTAGGATTAAAGTATCTTCATGAGCAAATAAAGAAAGCCCCAACTTTAAAAGAAATCATTCCTGATTCCAATTTTTAAAAACAAAGACACTGTATTATATGAGATGTCAGTACACTTATGAGGCCATGGCTACAGCAGTGAATAAGGCCTCAACCAGATATCTGCATACATATTCACAGTCGTGTTATTCACAATAATCAGGGACGGAAACTACCCGTATGCCTATTATAGATGGCAGCTAAATGTGATATATACACATAAAAAACATTAGTGACTTTAAAATGTAAGCAAACTCTTAGCATGACAACGGGGATGAACTCTGAAGGCTGTGCTAGGCGACATAAGCCAGACACGTGGCCAAATGCTGTGGGATATCCCATCAGCCACCTGGCTGTGCTAAGAATCATAGAAGCAGTAAGCAAAATGGAAAGCAGTGGAAGGGACTGAGGTGCAGAGTTACAGCTTAGAAAGATTGCATAAGCCTGGGATGGATGGACAGCCCCGGCCTGCACAGCAATGTGAACATCTTAATGCGACTGAACTGTATGCTTAGACATGGATAATCACTGTATTTGGTAATGTTTATGTTATACATTTTATCAGAATAAAAATTAGGAAAAGAACTTTGGAAGGTTTGCCTCTATTCAGTTACATATGTGAAAACAATCAAATCCTTTGCCCTCTGTAAACCTGATTTTGAGTCTGTATATTTTGTTTATTCTGTCTTTTAGTATCACTACAAAGGACAGGAACCAGGAAAGGGAATTCAAAATTGGCCCTGTCTTTTATCACTGGAAGACAAGTACACTATCTGTACCTAAAGAATGACCCATTTTTCTTGAAATGATTGTAATATCCATCATTTCTAAGCATACATTTCAGTCGCATTAGGATGTTCACATTGCTGTGCAGGCCGGGGTTGTCCATCCATCCCAGGCTTATGCAATCTTTCTAAGCTGTAACTCTTAGCATGACCAGGTGGCTGATGGGATATCCACAGCATTTGGCCATGTGTCTGGCTTATGTCGCCTAGCACAGCCTTTAGAGTTCATCCCCGTTGTCATGCTAAGAGTTTGCTTACATTTTCAAGTCATTAATGTTTTATATGTGTATATATATCACTCTTAGCTGCCATCTGTAATAGACATACGGGTATTTCCCACCCCTTCAGTTAAATCAAAGGAAGGTATGAAAGTGATAAAGTGATTTATAAACCCCCAGTATGATTAGCTGTGTTTACACCTTTAAGTCTTTGGACAGTAGGCTGCATAATCCACCATAAAGCCAAAGAGGCTAAAAGTAGGATTGAAGTAAGCAAGGACTCAATATTAAAGTATCTGGCTAAAAGTTTTGTATGTTATTGCAAAAGCATGTGTAAGGCATATTTTGCGAATATCTATATTCAATACTACAAAGACAGTTTCTCAAAAAATTCTGTCTGGTACTGATAAAATGTATTCATTAGTTCAAGGAAATAATGATCACAGAGAGACTAGACTACGTTGTCTTTTCATTAGCCATGACATTTAGAGAACGAAGTGCTTTCATTTTTTAAAATGGCAATATATCATATGGTAAAAATAACTGGTACATTTTTATTGATAGATATCACAACACATATTTCTAATGTGAGCACATTTACCAATAAAAAGCAAAGGTCATTAGCCAGATAGGTACACGAGTGACAACAAATCCAGATGACACTTTGGGTTACGTGGAAAATGTGGAGTCCAGGAGTCCAGTGCTGTAGGAATACAAAGCACTGGAGAGTCCAGAAGTGCTTTCCTCAAAGAGCTGACCTTGGAGCAGCACCGGGGACAGGGGCCAGACACTGCCAGGCTGACAAAGGCATTCTCAATAGCTGATAGCATGAACACGAACGAGCAGGGTACAGCCCAGAGCACATGGCAACCTCGATGTTATTTAACAACAGGAAGAGGAATGAAAATAAAAACAGAAGGCTGACCCAGCCCATGACATTACTGAAATCATTCTATAATGTTAGGCTTTACTCTGAAGCATGAACCTACTTTGAGTAAAGGGATAGCTTATAGGTTTGAAACTGATTTGATGACATGACATCCAGCAACAGCGAGTGCCCAGGGCTGGAAGAACAGGTGAGGTGACAAGGGTCAGAAGAAGATGACAGACTGACTGTGCTATTTAACAACTAAGCAGACAGAACTAGGATACTTGTAATTAATTAAAACAAAAAGGAGAAAACAACATGATTGGAAAAATTTGAGACATGGTACAATATGGTGAGAGCTGATATAACTGGCACTTTCAAGTACAAATAAAATTGGACAGTACACTTCTTTTCTTAAAGATTTTTAACACACACACACACACACACACACACACACACACACACACACATGAGGCAGGTGTCTTCTAGGACAGAGGCATTAGATTTCCTGGAACTGGACTTACAGGCAGTTAGCTATGTGACATGGGTTTCTGGAAACCAAATGTCTTTAACAACTAGATCGTTGCTCCAGCTCTTAACC
This sequence comes from Rattus rattus, assembly GCF_011064425.1. Classification (NCBI taxonomy): domain Eukaryota; kingdom Metazoa; phylum Chordata; class Mammalia; order Rodentia; family Muridae; genus Rattus; species Rattus rattus. Next base: position 43,663,285 of record NC_046158.1, read on the forward strand.
AGTGTATTTTTAAAATAAGCTAAATACAGCACAATTTAAGTTATGTTACTGGTTATGATCAACAATGCACACATAAAATCACTGTGCATGGATGTGTTTTAGAAGGAACCACACAAAGTAAGTTGGTAGGTAAGTAGGTAAAGTCCTATCAAGAATGAAGCATTCACTGGGAGAACAAAGGGTCATGTGAACAAAACTTTTAACTAAACTGTAGCAATTTTAAGAACTGACAGTAATCCATTCATTGATTACTGGATGAATGATACAATCAATGTATTCTCTAGTGAATTTACTCATTCAAATTTTCTTCTCTTTTCTCAAATTTCCAATACCCTCTCAACGTTCCCTATTCTCACCTAAAAATCTCACTGCTACCTGAGTAGAAAATATGAGCAGCCAAAGAGAACTCTGTTCGCTGTCTACTTCCATCCTGTCTCTCACAGATCCATCCAATCAATACTCATTGATTCTGCACTGTGTCTAGCCTGTGTCTATCGGTAAAAGGAGCACGCTATTGCTGGCCTTGGAAAGTATAGAGTAACAGAGAAGACAAATGTAGAGATAGCATGTGTGTATTAGCAAATACACTTAAGTAAAAGAGAGCTATTTATTGACAATGTGATATATGAGTTAGGGTGATCAGGTCATCCCACTTTCACCTGGAATTTTCTTTAGCATGGAACATTCTGGATCTAGGACCCTTGTAGTCCTGGGCCAAGTGGAAAGCAAGATACTCAATGAACCCTCCAGGGTGATATATTTTAGAATACATAGTGAGAAAGAGAGAGAAAGAAGGAAGATAAAATGTGTTACAGGCAATATTGGATAAACTCTACACAAAGCCTCAGGGTGTGGTTCATGGCTTTCAGTACTGCTAAAGCACAGTGGCCTTACATTGAAATTATGAGTAGTTTTTTTTTTTAAACTAGGGTACAGGGAGCTATCTCACATCTCTAAAACCCATGTAGAAATGTAAGAAGTGATGGCATAAGCCTATATATAACCTCAGTGCTAGGAAGACAGACAGGAGTATTCCTAGGCCTAAATCATGAGTTCTAGCCCAGTGAAGCACCATGTCTCTAAAGAGATGGGCAGCGTATTGAGACTAATGCCCAAAGTTGTCCTCTGGTATCCACAACACCCCCTCCCCCACTGTTCCCCATTTTTCTGACACACACAAGCATTGATGAACAGGTTTTAAAAATCATGAAAGTAAAAATGGTGCTGTTTGAGAGAGGAAGAGCATTAGGGTAACAGAAGAGGTTACTAGAAATGAGTATGGTGAACTCACATTGCATACTTATAAAGATGTCATAATGAAACCTCTTACTCCACACAATTAATACATACTTGTAAAAAAGAAAAATAAAATAAAACCACGCTTGCTTATAAATGCTCCAAAGCAGCCAGTGAACTAACAATTAACAGTCAGCTGTTTGCAATGGAAACCTAGGTGAGAGGAAACCCACATGACACAAGGGGGCTTCCCTACTAGAAGAGATGTGTGAGGGCAATGTGGCCAAGACCAGCTTAAACCAGGGAAGAAAAGTCTGTACTTTAAAGAATACATAGGAAGATGAGATAATTCCTCCTTAAGGAACAGGAACAGTGGGACAGAATAACAACTGAAGTTGAAATGGAAAACTGAAAGAAGGGCAAACAATGATGGGGGCTTAGCAGGAAGTGAAGGGAGGTCTGGGCAAAGTGAGCAGGAGAATCTAATGTGATTAGTGTCTGAGAGTTATCACTGCAGGGCTGTGTGCTGACAGGGAAACTGACCACAGAGAGAAGAAACCAGACTCAGGCCCTTTGGTGCCCATGGGGCTCTGTGCAGTGCACACAGGGAAAAGCCAGCAGAGAGCGGAGTCAGGCGTAGGAAGGATGAGGGTTGGAGTGGGGTTGTGGGAACTCTCTCAGTTTGGGGTGTAAGGATTCGGGTGAGGGCAAGGGAGGTGGCAGCAGTGACAGAAGTCTGAGGAGACAGCTGGAGTGCGAAGTCACTGAAGTAACACAGGCGATTGCAAGGCAGCCCGTCCAGGCTGTGCTCACAGCTCACTGTGAGATCAACAGACAGCGGGGATTCCCGCAAGCCACTTGAACTACTTAGACGCAAGTGCGGGGAGAGCATAGTCCGCGTCAATCCACGAGTCCTTCCCCAACTGTTGACAGGATAAGAAAGCAAAACAAACACAACCTAAGTTGACAGGAAGAGGAACACATTAGTCAGGGTGCATTTACCTGGTTTTCGTTCTAAAAGCTGCTGCAAGTGGAACACTGCTTGTTCATAGTCCTGTTTTCTGAACATGAGGTCGGCCATCAACTGCAAAGATAAGCACCACACATTGTCACCAAGCACATTCTGTTAATGAAGATTTAGCACTATACTAATATTTATGGAAAAACAGGAGGGACAGAAATGATAAAAAATAATCAAGGATGCAAATCGATGCTCTGCTCACAGCTTTTGGCCTCCCAAAAGTTTCAAGTGGGGGCATAAAAAACAATTATGAAGGCCTGCAGCCATGGCTCAGTGTTTACAAGAGTGTACTACTCTTATAGAGGACCCAAGTTCAATTCCCAGCACCCACTAGGGACAGCTCACAACCACTTGTAACTCCAGCTCTGGGGAGCCCCCACGCCTCTGATCTCCTAGGGCCTTGCGCTGACATACACACATACAAATGACGAACACGATCTTTAGAAGCATGTGAGGGTACTTACTATTCCATCGTGCTACTGTAGCGACATGCCTCACCGTACTAGAGTGACCACGAAAGGCTTGGAAACAAGCTTAAGTCCTATGTATCTTAAATGTAAACCATGCAAGACCTGTGGAGACTTTCCATGTGTTTTAAAGCAAGACGCCTTACAGTCTACTTGGTTGTAATGGTGATCTTGAATGAGCCACGTGCAATGTCACCCATGCAAGACATTTAAAAGCTGAAAGAAGCTTCAATCCATATAGGAAAAACCCGAAACTGTGAGACAGGCCGTTGAGAGTGACACAGTGACACAATGAGGCTTTGTTGTTCCCTGTGACTCCAGAAGGTCTGCTGTGCTCACGTTAGGAATAGGCTATTCCTCCAAAAGTGCGTAAGAGCAAGACCTCATCGCCCAGTAACCGTACTACAGATAAACTGTGAACGTTCCTCACAGAGAGTAAAGCGCAACTGCCCGCGCAGCAGAGACCTCGACTGACCATGGTGGCCGGTTCGTTGTCCTGGTCCCTCTGGAGAAGCAGTGCACAGTGCCGGAGGGAGGCATCCAGGTCTTCTTGGGCCAGGTATAGCTGGGCCAGTTCCAACATTATCTAGGCAGCAAAGGCAGGACTAGTCAGAACACTGGTTTCAAAATTAAATGAGTAAATGTTTGGATGAGATTAAACTTCATTTGTCTGAAAGTTAGAGCAATAAAAATGCCACGTACAACAGACAAGATAGATGATAGGCACCTTCATCGCTACTGTCTCTTCAGGAAGACAAAGGCAGGCGATAACTCACTTGGTAAATACAGACTGCAGGTGTTCTGATTTTAAAGCAACATATGGGATTTCAGTATAAACCTCTGAGAAAGACCAGGGTAATCCACTTTAAACATGTTTTCTCATTAGTAAAATGAAAAAGGTTGCTAAGATATGCTTCTGAGCAGAACTAGTGTTTCCACTCTCTTAGCCACCACTGAAGAGGTGCCGGCTTCTGTATGCCTTTGTAAGGCTATGCCGTCAGTGACCAGAGTCACTAGCGTCCTTTCACAGTCCCAGCACCAAGGAGCCACTGACATACAGATGCTGGAGCGTATGGCACTGCTGACCTAACTGAATCCAACGACCTACGCTGAGATATCTGTGGCTGAAAAACAGCTTTGAAGTGACTATTAAGGCAACAAAATCTCAGATTTGGTTTACATTACGTAATCCACTACAAACTGTACGTTGTGAGTGCGTGTGTGTGTGTTTGGGGGCGGGTGAGAGGTCAACATCAGGTAAAGTACCCTGTCACTTTCTATCATGTTTTGAGACAAGGTCTTTGAGTAAATCCAGAGCTCAGCCACTCAGAGACTGACTGTCCCGCAACCCCAGTGACCCTCCTGTCTTTGTGACAAGCCAGTGCTGGTCGAAGTGTGTGGTACTGCACCCAGCTTTTCTTACAGCTTCTTGGTGAATGCAAGGGCTAACACTGGGTCCTTATGCTCGTGTGGCAAACACTTCACTAACTGTGTCAGCTCTGCAGTTCCCCCGACGGAAGACATCATTAGGTTTTGTTCTTTGATTTTGCATTGCTGGAGAATGAACTCAGGGTTGGGCACATGCTTAGCAAATACTACACTGTGTAGTCCACTCCTAGCTCCACATGCACTCTGAAAGTTTTCCAGAAACACGATTGCTTTTTTAAACTTATTTTTGTTGCTACATTTATTTTCAAATCTTCTTTATTAATAATCTCATAGGCTTCTACATCTGAGCAAATTATGTGGTACCTGGAATGCAGGTACCTATCCTTGTTACAACAGCACTGACCTTACTATCCATTTCACAATGAACCAGGGCCTCCCTATAAAATGTAATTGCCTTTTCATAGTCTCGCTGAGCAGCGGAGTGTTTTGCAATCTCTGCACAAATTTCAGCTGCAAAGTGTTTCTGTGAAGGAACTGCATCTGGCTGCTCCATCTGAACTCGCTTCAATATCCGAGCCTGCAGTTCTCGAGCCTACAAAAAAGCAAGCGTTAAAACGTAAGAACTGGGAAAGGGAAAGGAGCACTTTCCAACAGTCTGTCTAACAGTGTGAGTGTACCATAAGATTTATCTGAGTGTTGACGGTCGGTGATAGAACAAACTAATCCCCCTGCCCCACAAAAAGAGCCTTTTGAAGATCTCACACAAGCAGCTACTTGCAAATAAGCCAAAGAACTGTAATATCGAGTCTTCTTCTGTATAGGCACGAACACAGAAAAAAATCATAAAGGAAACACAGCGATGGAATAATTAGGAAGATCCCTAGCTATTACTGATAATTAATTATAAATGCTAAATATAATGTAATGAAAACCTAAATATTGGTAGATTTCAAGTAACACATACATCATGTGTTGATAGTTTATGAATTAATCAAATATTTTCCTAAAGCATACTAATACAAAAAACCAACTCGTCTGTTGAACTTAAGCTTTTCCAATCTTGGGAAGGTAACAATGATTCATTCAGAAGGAATGGAAACAAAGCACACAGCTACTTAGTCATTGTAAAGGAGAAATATTGGTGTTATAAGCTATAAAAATTAACAAAGAAATGACACCAACAACCCTAAGCAACCTAACGGTCTAATGATGGGTAATCTCGTGATACATAAACCCAAGATGGAGCTATCCTAATCTACATAACAATAATAAACCGACTGTTGGACTAGAAATATGCCTTTTAGTCATACTTCTTGTCTGTAGGACATTAATAAATGAGAGAGAATTCTTTCTTTAGTGCTTAACAAGTAGAATATAACCATGAGTCATCCGCAGTCATTCATGGTGACACATTTAGCAAATAGTGAATGCCAGCAAAACACCACACATTCGACTGGGCACAGGACACTGTTTCAAAGACGCCTGTCAAAATGTTGGCTGACAATTTATATTTGATGAGTATGATTTATAACATTTTAAAGTTTCATTTTTGTATCGCCAGTTTACAGGGTTATAACTATCTTTCAGAAATGAAAGGATGATAAAACAGGAATCCATATCATAGATAGCAAAGAGTAATTCTCTTTCATGAAATTTTAATATTAATTGCATTGCATATGTGTTTCCGGTTTTTGTTATATACCTAGATGTGTGTGTGTGAGTGTGTATATATATATATCCTATATATATCATCTATGAAATATGTATATGTATTTATATTTACTGCGCTGAAACATGTTTCAGGGCTTACCCTATTTTGCCCACAGTAAGAAAGAAAAACTGAAAAAGAAAGTACAAACAGTATTTGCTACAGAGGCTCACGGCAACCGCCTAAGGAAAGCTAGCTCTTTCTACAATGACTGACCCTTGGAGGTAGACTCAGTTTATAGTTGCTTCCCCATTTTATTAAAAACATTGCCCTCTTTTTTATTTTTTAAAAGTGAAATTTATCTATGTCGCGGAGGCTGGGAACTTCAATATCAAGGCACAGCATGAAGCAAGGGCCTTCTTTCTCTGTGCCACCCATGGCAGAAGGTGAGCCGATCAGGGAACAGGAGGCTGATATGAAAGTTTAAGTTTGCTCCTAGTCTAAATTAATCCACACATGATTGTTGTGGTTTGCCCTGAAGTTATCTGTATTTTGATGCTAATTCCACTGCCCCAAGGACAGCTGCCTAGACATATACTCAGGACTCAGGTGACTTCACCAGAACCTTTTCCCCATTGAATTTGGGGTACAGGTGAGGGGCAGGTACAGGATAGAAGGAGGCCTGTCATTGGAGGAGAAGGAAGGATGGGCGAAGAGAAGTTTGAAGGAGGAGGAGGAGGAGACTAGGAGAGAGAGGAAGAGACAGGAGGGGGGGGGAAGAAGGCAGGTGATGTTAAGATTCTGCTCTGTGTATTTACAGGTTGTTACCAATGTTCCTAAGGGATGGATGGTACTGGGCTTTGTATGTTTAAGTGGGCAATTATATCTTATCGATTGGGTCAAAGATTATTGTGTTGTGTGTTCTTTTATGTGAGGGTTTGAGTACAGGAAAGTGTGTGGCAGCAAGAGACACTGGGTCGCTGAGGAGTGGGGATGTGTTTCCACCAAGATATCTAGCAGATATCTTGGGCACCGCTGTGTGGACCAAGCGGGGAAATAGACAACTATTCTTTTTATTTTTATATTTTTACAACAACAGATGGCGCGGTGCGGACGTAGCGGGGTAAAAGACACCGATACTTTTATTTTTATATTTTTACAACAACACATGATGGTGAATATTTTTAACATCCTTCATAGGTAGGACTCCCTGTCTGTTGATAATTAAATTTCTAACACATACTTTCTGAGAGACACAGTTAAATCGTAGCGACTATTCCAAACCTAGATTTTAAGTCTTCGCTGGTAGGCATGATTCCCATGACTAATACCTACGGAGGCAATGTAGCTTTGTCTTATAATTTGGGTAGCATGCGATAGCCTAGAAGCTTCTATTTGTACCTGTAAAACATTTGCTCTACAGACATACTTTGAAAACTTGAGTATTGGAATCACCAGACAGGAGCTTAAAATGAGATTTTAGAGGCCATCTCTAGAGTTTCTTAGTCGATAGGCCAGCTGAGCATGAAAATGTTTCTTTGTAAATTCCCAGGCGATATTAATTATGACAGGTATTAAACCACGCCTGCAGATGGCTAGGTGGCCCTCAGGCATACCAGCTGGCAGAGCACGGGCTGCAGTTACAAAGAAGCAAGCACTCACAGGTGGGGGGCACAGCAAGTCAGCGGAATGACTGGGGGTCTGAGAGCCACTTCATAGCAAACGGTGGCCTAAATGTTACATGCGACTGTGGAGTTAAGTTTTCAGTTCAGAGCTGGGTACATGGACACTCAGTAAATATTACTATTTTAGCTCTCTCTGATTAACTGTAAAACCTACTCAGCACATGCACTAGTTACCCTTGCATCTTTACTATTGTGAAGTAACTAGGGAGTATATCTTTTATATCTATTTTAAATTGTTTTATTAAGATATTTAAAATTAAAATATGATTACATCACTTACTCTTCCTTTTCCTCCCGGGTACCTTCCAGGTACCACTTCCTTTCAAATTGGAGGCTTCTTTTTCTTTTGCTTTTACTGTTACATATATGTATAAATACACAAATATATAAACACAATCTGTTGAGTCTTTTAATGTGGCTCCCTATTTAGAAGCTTTGTGATTTGAATGATACATTTTATGGACTAAAAGATTGTAAAAGATAGGCAATTTACATAATCTGAGCTTTGTCTTTCTATCAGCTAAACTTCTAGAAAAGCAAATAGTGTATTGTTGTGTATCTCAATTGTTAAGCTCTTTGGAGAAGTTTATAAATGTGTGTGTGTGTGTGTGTGTGTGTGTGTGTGATAGAGAGGGACATACACATACACACGAGAGAGAGAGAGAGAGAGAGAGAGAGAGAGAGAGAGAGAGAGAGAGAGACCTTGTCATTTTTGTAAGGATAAATAACTAAAAGGCATTTTAATAAAAAAATAATTTTGCAAAATTTTGCATCTAAAACATTTTATGAAAAATGTTAAGTTGCTATAAGAATAAATATAACCGTTAAGAAATCTTTTTATAGAACATATATTTACACATTTCTTTCAAAGATTTATTTTTATTTATTTTAGATTATGTGTAGGCATGTGTTATCTGCATGTCAGTAAGTGCTTATGAATGTGAAGGTGCCTGAGGAAGGTAGAGGTCCCTAATCACTTCCTGGAGCTGGCGTTACAGATGGTTATAATCTGAGAACCAAACTTGGGTCCCCTTAAACATTGAGCCATCTCCACAGCTCCAAGAATACATTAAAAAATTGGTATAATATTATGTTTCTGCTTGGTTTTCAGAAGGATTAAAGCTAAATTAATTTGCTACAATAACAACATAAGCCTTGCTTGCATTGACATTTTAATCCTTTTACATTTTATAATATATAATTCTAAATTCATTCAACTTCTTAGGTAGAAAAAAAGTATAGATATAAACATTTGGTACTTATTTAAGAGTAGAAATATAATTGACTTTGTCTATAAGTTCATCCAACCAACTCCAGTTAGACAATGGTTTCCACAGGAGTAGAGACAGGATACTGATTCAGTCTTGGAGGTCAGGTGGGGCTTTAACAATAGCTTCTAATTTTTCCTTTCTATTTTTGTAGTTTTATGTTGCAAATCTTATGATTGCTTCAAGATAAAGTACACCTTTAAACTGAATTAATATTAATTTTTACAAAAACAACATGGCAAAACAGTGCACATTAGGGGAAAACAAATGTTGAATGTAAGAAATATAAACAAATACAATCTACGCATATTAAAAATCTTATCCAGAATTAAGCTGTGAGATCAACAGATACTGGATAAAGAGGGAAAAGTCAGTTAAATAAGAACCCACTGAGCCTACACTCTGTGAAAATACAGTTTAGTTAACATTTTAGGGAGAAATGATTGATTCATAAAGGAAACAGGAAGATCGGTGAAGGGCAGACAGGAACAGATAGGAACTGTTACAGTCAATCAGCCCTAAGCAAGAAGAAACAAGAACCGTATGTCCTGTGTGTTTCTCTGGGATGAGATGACTCAAGTCTTACAAATGGCTAAGTCTCAGATCTCTTGGTTTTATTAGATCTATTGCTTCGTTTTCTGGTGTGGGAAGGGTGCACACGTGGGGATTAGTTCTCTACTCCAACACGTGGCCTCTGGGGATCAAACAGATGAGGCGGCAAGTCTCACAGCCAAGTGCCTTTACTCACTTGCTAAGCCATCTTGCTGTTTTTCACCTCTACTTTTCTAGCCATTCGACTGCATGCAGTCCACTGTCAGGCGCAGGTGGTCACAGCGTGGAGGATGCCATTTGCTTAATCACTGTTAAGTCATACACTGGTATTCCAGAAGACCTTTGTCGTGATACTGCAATTATCAGTGCCAAGTAAGAGCTTAAGGTTTTGAGACTCAATGGCTGTGGATAAGTTCTGGGCAAAGGTAAGGGAGCTACAGTGGGTAACATCGTGGACCCTGGGTAAGGAGGGAGCTAGCCCTGCTGAGTCTGCTGCACTGTTCTGAGTGCTGGATTGGATCAGGCGAGACAGGCAAAGGAAATGTGATGATGGGTTTTGCAAAATTTGAACCTCTTCTTACGATAATTCTGTAATATACAGGAATGTAATCTAGATATCAAAATACTGTATATTTACTATATATTTAGATATCTAGAAATCAGGGGCTGGAGAGAAGGCTCAGTGGTTAAGAGCACTTTCTCTTTCTGCAGAATACTTGGGTTCAGTTCCTACCATACTCATCGGGCAGCTCATACTCCAATTCCAGGGGATCAAATATCTTCCTCTCATGGCGCATATATAGACAAACAGGCGCGCACACACACATACACACAAATCAAAAGATTAACTAAAAAATAACGGGTTGGGGATTTGGCTCAGTGGTAAAGCACTTGCCTAGGAAGCGCAAGGTCCTGGGTTCGGTCCCCAGCCCCGAAAAAAAAAAAAACAAAACAAAACTAGAGATTAGAGAGAGAAGTAGACAATGGGTAGAACATGAAATAAACTATAAACCACTAAATAAAAGTACAGGTGGTAGAAAACATGTATGAATAGCAATGCTTACATAACAAGCAGAGTTATTATATAATTACTTATTTGTACAAAGGGTTCTTTGTATGGCTTCAGAGGGAAATGAATTGTGTAGCGTTAACTATAAATACAATTTCAAGCAGCCAGCTTGAAAGGGAGGAACCAGGATAGGAAGGCAGAGCTGGAACCGAGGAGAAGCGAGCCTGCGCTGCAGTCCACACTGCACCCACAGAACACTGAACCGAGGCATGGATAACAGAGCACGGGGGGAAATGAACTGAAAATAAACTAAAAAAGTCAAGAAAAGAGAACACGAAGCTTTAAAACTTCAAAATGCAAACAAGTTGTAAGATGGCAGGGAGAAGCCCAAATATAGTCCATAATTACGGTGCATGCAAGCAAATGAAATATCCACTTGGTGAGAACTACATGCCCTCGGCCATCTCTTTGGTTTTCATTTTGAAAGAACATCTCGGTAGGTTCTTGGGCTGGACTTCATCTTGCTCTGCACCCCTAGCAGGCCTTGACCTTGGGGTTTCTTCCTTCCCAGTTTCACAAATAGTGGGGATTACAAACTTGTGTTACTAGGCCTGGTAATAAATTAAAGAAGCGTAAAAACAAAATTGTCAGAGCACATAAAAGTACTCATTGTTGGCCTTCAGATCCTCGGTATAAGGAAATGAACATTGACAGTAAAAACATACTCTGTGCAAACAAGAACCACAAGGAAGCAGAGTGAGACAGAGAGGCGGCGACCTGGGTAAAAGTGCTTGCCTAGCAACAGAGACACAGAAAGTAAGACAAAACAACTCACTCCACAGTTATTGTTTGACTGTCGCACGGGAGCCATGGCATGTGCCACCCCCACAAAGTCAACTGACATACCAGTGGCACTGGCATATGCTGAGCACTCCATAATGCCAGAAATCTTGTCACCAATGTCCACAGAAATTTGTTCTGAAATTCACTGTCATAGAGGACAGAGGCAAACGTCAAGGCTCAAAGGATCAGGTCAGACAAAGTATGGCGCTGGCACAGTGCAACTACAGAAGTCAGGACATGATCCCCTCACCTGCCAGTCCCAAAGGCTGGTGGTTCAGGTTTCATTTTTGAGTCTGTAACAATTTATGTTTGTAAAAAAAGTTTTTTTAAAAATTGTTCATTAAAGCCATTAAAAACATGTGTATACAATTTAAGAAGGAAACTGCTTTTTAGAAATTTTCTTATAAAGTGGCATCATGTAGTTAAAAAGCAAACAAGCATTCATGGGAGCCAGAGGGGGAAAGGTGACTGACTCATTAATAATACTAACAAGAATAAACCTTTGTGTGATTATCAAAATGGAAAGCAAATATAACTAAAAATATCGACTATGAAAGATACCTTTTTATAGGAGACACAGGAACTCAGAAGATGTTATTGTACTTGACAATGGAACACATTATTTTTTTAAAAAACACGACTACCTAAACTGACAAAGGAGGAGATTTTAAATGATCAGTGTGAAATATATTAAAGTTGTGGAATTAAAAAATAGTTTCTGTAAAGGGAGTGTTGAGGCTTCAACGCTTTCAAAATTGAAGTGTTCTCAGTATTAACCATCTTCAGGCATTGAATCATTATTTGTTTTGATAAATCTGTGGGACCGAGAAAGGCTCCCTGGTTCCTGGTTGAGGAGCTTGAGACCCTGAAAGGGATGGTAGGAGTTTTGCCTGACTCCCAGGAAACCAGGCCGGATACTAGCTGTAGCTCTCTATAGATTTGTGGCCACCAGTCAAGTAAGGACGATGCCCCAACCCCCTGAACAGCTAGAGGATGTGACCACAGGTCACATAGGCTCAAGACAGATCTCCATTATAATGAGGTACCTAAAAGCCTGGGGCTTAGCTAATAAACTTTCCTTCCCAGATACTGTTCCCCACAAAGGTATTTAATTTCAGGCCCACCCTGAGAAGTGGGGTACGGTTTTACTCATCCACTTTTCGCCATGACAATGAATGTCTTAAAACCATGGACTGCCGTTTTTCATCAGGATCCATTGTGGGGAGCCACAGAGGTCTTCGCTTACAGAGCTGCCGTCTAATCTCCCCAAGAAAGTCTGCCTGCACTGCCAACCACCTCCACCACCAAGCCTGAAGCTCACTACTGTGCAGCCAAGGACTCTTCCTGCAAGACCAGCAGGAGCTCCCCCCGCCAGGGCTAAATCCAGCCCAGTGGGCCCCCACTCCATAATCAGCTCTTCCTGGGCTTCTAGTGGCACCTGGATGCCCAAGAGCCTGAGAACACGATGGCTCCGGTCTCCTTGCAGGTCCAGGGACCCCCAGCCAGCTCCGGCTGTTTCCTGCGCTCAGCTTCCCACAGGCTGACAACCCGCAGGGTAAGCGTGGTCAACTTCCCACGTCCTGCCTCCCTGAGTGGCCCGCCTCCCTGAGTGGCCCAGCCCTGTGGTGGAGCAGATACGGGAACCCACAATAACCCTACATAGGTCGCCAGTTAAAAACCTACATAAATCTTCTGTAAGTATTGGGTTAACAGAGTATTTTCAGCCCTCTGCCCAGAGTCATACACCCTGTACCTGCTGTAATGCGGCAATCGCGTCGCCAGGTCTCTCCATTTTAGAGTAAACTTTTGCTAGAAGGACTTGGGAACGCCCATCCACCATGAGAGCCGACAATTCATTTACTGAGAATGGAATGCAAACAGGATAATGTCATCTTAAATAAATGCCTAAATATCTGTACATTAAAAACGGTCTTTACAAGATTTTGACAGTGAATATCTTAGATTTTAGACAGTTAAAGCATAGCCAACCCTTAAAAATAAAAGGATTTAGAATAGTAATTGACTTTTAAGAAAAAGAAGAGAAACTGAACTGTTACCAGCATTTGTTCTTAGACACTTAGTAGCAGGTAATCCCACCACTCACATCGAGATTGCAGAATTTAAGTGTGTAAAGATGTGTTTGTTGAAGCCATTAAAACGAAACAGTACCTTCATACAATTACAAAGAAAAGTGCTTAAATTTAATAAGTTAGCATTATTAATGTCACAAATTGTAACGGCAACAGGTCTGGTTTCTAGTCTGGCCTCATCTGGAACTATCTATGTAATCTCTCCCTCCCTCGTAGAACAATGAAGTATCTATCCAGCATGCTTAAGGGAAAACTGAATAAGCCAACTGGTGCTAAGTAATCCAATCCAAAGCCTGCAGTGATCTACGCCATGGCAGAGCCCTAAATGTGGACAGAGGAAGTTGGTCGCACCATATAAGGAGTGTGCAATCTGGGCCATGTTGCACCACAAACTCAGATGCACCTTGTACTTGTGGAGGTCAGAGCACTCCTTGTCGGAGTTGGTTCTCTCCTTTTTCATATGGGGCTTGGAGGTCAATCCCGGGCCCAGTGCATCAAGCACTTTTACCAGCTGACCCATCATCTTGCTGGCTCAATGACTGCTTAACATTGAAAAGTAGTGTTTTGTCTTATAATTAATTGAATTAACAAATCTGGGTAACAAAAACTCAGTCTAGCATGAAGTTAGATTTCCAAAGAAGGCAGTTTCGTCACAGTGACTTTAGGGGAAGAAAGGCTGTGAAGTAGGCTAACTGACAAGTATCAGCGACAGTGTGGAAACCCATGCAGCAGCTGTCTTTGCTCTGGCCCCATCAGAGGGGCAGAGTGGGCAGGGCCATAAAGCAATGTAGCTGGATTTCTTCTGGAAAGCTCCAGATCACTTCTGGATTCAGAGAGGCTGTATGTAGCTGGCCCGTGCAATGGAGGACGGAATCAGGCAGGCCAGCAAGCTTCCTTCCTAATCCAGAGGGACAGAGAGACGGAAGTAGAAACGGCGCAGTGGGAACACAGATTCAGAACTGAGCCAGCAGCTGCTTTAACATAACAACAAGGCAGAAGCCAAGATTTTGACTCTCACCAACTACAAAAGAGAGGAAAACTGTAAGGAATGAGGAGTATTCCGTGCACACCACACCGAGGAGGCGCATGAGAAACTTCGGCTTTCTCAGAGTAAGTTAAAGACCTATGTGAGAAGCCAGGTGCTAGTATTTACTAGCTGTGGAAACCTGTAGACGTGAAGGAAAGTGAGCTGTAGGTTGCTGACTTAAAAGAGGGACAGTTTAAAGCTAATTCATGTAATAACACATAAAATGTGTGTGAAGGTATGAGCATGCTGCAGGCTGTATTCAGCAAACACTGAGTAAGCATTTCCTATACAAGCCAACACAAGAAATTTATATAAATACATACCTGTATCTTCCCCTACAATCTTAGGCTTTTTTTGTGTTGATTGGCTAGATCTCACAGATCATGTGAGTTGTTTGACATGAGTAAGAAATCACACAGAAACGTATCCATAGTTGATTTATGGGTCAACTTTATCAAAGCTAAACTAAGACATTTGGGAGTACTAGAAAGATTAGGGTAGACTGCTCTTACAGACAGAAACATACATGGCGGTAGCAAAAGGAAATCAATGGAATGAAGTTAAATTTCTTATAGAGTCATATATATGGTATTTATTAAGAAATAAAGGTGGCATTTGAACAAAACAACTAAATTTAAAATGACTATCCATTTTGAAGATAATACGAAAGAACACCTATGTGGTTTAATGTTCTTAGTTAAAAAATAAAATCAAAAAGGCTAGGTAACATCTTAAAAGAGTTTAAAAACACTGATTAGAAAAGCTTTTTCAAGTAAAGTAACATAGAAATCAAAGAAGGAAGATGGTCAGATACAATATAAGGCACAATAGATAAACTTGGTAAAGAAATACCAGTTCCAGCAAGACTCTCTACCAGAAAAACAGGCAAAAGATTAAGGCAAAAGGGATATATTGAAAGCAGATTGTGGTTTCTCTCTCCTCCAGCTAAGCAAGATGCCCAAAGGAAAGAAGGCCAAGGGGAAGAAGTGGCCCTAGTGCCACCATCATCAAGACACAGGAGGCCAAAAAGGTGGTCAACCCTTTGTTTGAGAAAAGGCCCAAGAACTTTGGCATTGGGCAGGACATCCAGCCCAAAAGAGATCTAACACATTTCGTCAAATGGCCCTGCTATATCAGGCTGCAGTGGCAAAGAGCCATCCTCTATAAGTGGCTCAAAGTACCTCCTGCCATTAACCAGTTCACCCAGGCCCTGGACAAGCAAACAGCAACTCAGCTGCTTAAGCTCGCCCACAAGTACAGGCCAGAGACAAAGCAGGAGAAGCAGCAGAGGCTGCTGGCCCGAGTTGAGAAGAAAGCTGCTGGCAAAGGCGACGTCCCAACTAAGAGACTGCCTGCCACCACCTTGGTGGAGAACAAGAAGGCTCGGCTGGTGGAGATTGCCCATGATGTAGACCCCATTGAGCTGGTGGTTTTCCTGCCTGCCCTATGTCAAAAGATGGGGGTGCCCTACTGCATCAAGGGAAAGGCCAGGCTGGGGCGCCTGGTCCACAGGAAGACGTGCACCACTGTTGCCTTCACACAGGTTAACGCGGAAGACAAGGGTGCTCTGGCTAAGCTGGTGGAAGCTGTTAGGACCAATTACAATGACAGATATGACGAGATCTACTGCCACCGGAGAGGCAACATCCTAGGTTCTAAGTCTGTGGCTCCCATTGCCAAGCTGGGAAAGGCAAAGACTGAAGAACTCGCCACTGAACTGGGTTACATGTACACTAAGTTTGCTGCACATAAATATAATTACAAAATTAAAAAAGGGCAGATTGTGATCCATAAATAGTAAAACTCACCTCAGTCATCAAAGGGAGGCAGATAAAAGCAGGGGTATGTTTTATTCTCACAATGATTGCTACACAGTGCTTGGGCATTTTTGTCTTTAAGAAAGTATAAACTTTTAGGTACGGTGGCTCATGAATTTGGGCTGCTGAGAGAGGAGGATTGGCATGAAATCTAGGCCAGCCTGAGCCTAGAGTGAGATCATCCTCCCCACAAAGCAAAACAAGGCAAGAGAATGAAGCAATATTCAATTTTTGTAAGTACACAGAAGTATACAGACCAAAATCTTATCTGTTTTCTGTTATTTTTCTTCAAATTATAACCAATACTAATATTCTGTGATATTAATAAATTCTAGCATGTATATGTTTAAAATAGAGGGCTATATTTGCAAATAAGAAATTATAAGATGAAAATTCATCACTACAGAATTACACATAGACGGTAACCTACTATACATATGCCTATACATAAGCTATATACATATACATATGTATAACCTATCATAGATAATTTCCTGGGGACTGGTTTCAAGCACATCCAGCCAATACCCAATCCATAGATATGCATGGGTGATGCAGTATTTGCACATAATGTGCACATGTCCCCTGACATTAAATCATTGCTGGATGACTAATAACACCCAACACAATGTATGTTACACTAATAGCCCTTCCACTGCACTAGCTAGTGACAAGAAAAAGTCTCTACATGGCCAGAAAAGAACAGCACTTTTTTTTAACTATTTATGATCCAGAGTTGGTCGAGTGTGTGGATTCTAGCACATGACCGGTAACTGCGTGCATCAGAAGAGAGACAGGGGTAGGCTAGTGTAGGAAGTATGTAGATGTCAACTGGCTGGCGTTTTCTCTGGTGAGTGGGAGAGAGAGAAGGTTTCACTGCAGCAATCTCCAAATTCTGACACGAGTATTCTACATTTTACTAAAAATCTTAAAACATAAACCCTGGACACTTGTCAAAATACAATGTGAAAGTATTGGAAAACTATAAATGCATAAACAATTTCCCAGCACTTTATTCTTAAGAAATATAAGCAAGAATTGGGAGAGATGGCTCAGTGGGGAAGGCTGCCATGCTGCCTGCCAAGCTGAGTCCAATCCTCGGTCCTATTTCCCAAGCCGTCCTCTGACCTCAGCACCTACCCAACGGCATGCGTGCGTGCCTGCAACACACACTACAAACCCAAAAGTAGGTCAGTGTGAAAAATGTAAGAACCACGTGCACCCCAAGGATTAAGATATAAGCATATTAGCTGTCATGTGGTTTATGGTACCAATGTGGCAAAGTAGACAGGTGCTCAATAATAACAATAAAATTAAAAATATTACCAAGTTATAAAACATTAATGCTGTTTGATCAGAAAGTATTAATGTACTGGTATCAGCATATATTTCCTTACATTCTTTATGGACAAAATTGCCGAATAGGTAATACAATTTATTAAATAGGGAGATCACAATGACCACATTTTTATAAAACACAGATACATAAAGAATATATATTTAATCACAGTCTACCTCTTTGGAATGTAGTAAGAAGAGAGTAAGCAGAATTTATAGAACAATAGCTGATTTGTGCATTGTTATACATTTATAATGCCTGAGATTTTTTGCGTGTGAATGTGTGTATGATGTAGAGGACATAGTCAATGACAGGTCATCCTAACCTTTGAGATAGGGTCTCACTGACCCTGGAACTGAATAACATGGTCAGAGTATCTGGCCAGGATCAAGCAGGAATCCTGTCTCCGTTACTTTGTCTTTAAGATGACAGGTACATAGTGTGACAGACTTCTAAAAACCTATTTAGTGCCAGTTCTAGGGTTCGAAACCTAAGTCTTCAAGGAAGCCCTTTACCGTGGAGCAACCTCTGTAGCCTGTCAAGCTCCCTGAATTCTTTTTTAAAATTGTAATATTTTTAGAAGATAAAGATTATAAAAGTGTTGGTGTGCTTAAATACCAGAAATTGTGATTTACATATAACTTATGTATATTATTTTGGGAATTTTATAATTTGTTCTTTTATAACACAATGGACTATTTATTAAATCTGTTATTAGATTTAAAGCCCACCCATTTGGTAGAACTGAATTCTGAAAGAAGAAAAATTCACATGAATTCATACAGACAACCCCACGTAAAAATATTGAGAAAATCAATATACAATTATGAATTCTAAAAGTAAATAGGCCAGATTTATAAAGTAAATGTTGTTTTTTCCAAATCAGAAAGCTTGCATACCAGGATCATGAGCTAGAGAATGCTGAAGAACTTTCTCCGCTTTCTCGTACAACTTTAGTCTCAGGAGGAGCTCAGCCAGGTCATAGCACAGGCAATTCTGCTGTCCGCTTTTCAGCGCAGCCTCATAATAGGTGATTGCCTAAACAAAGTCCATGTCAATCAGGGCAGAAAAACCACAGAGACTTCACACAGCCAAGGCATGAGATATATCTATCACTAGAAACCATATATAAAGTATTTTAGGCATGTATCCTATCCCTACTGTCAGTCAAGTATGTCGCTTTTCTTAGGGAATTAGAGACCACATAGCAACTAGCATCTTTTCTTAAACAATAAAGGGATAATGAACAGGACTTGGCAAAAAATATTTCTCCAGAGATTATTCTAAGGTAAGCAAGATTTCTCAAATGTATCTGCTTTCCTAGTTGGTGCACTTAAACTTAACAATGACCACGAATGGCAAAAGAATACACAGTCAAGGAAGCTCCTTTATTTCTACTAGAAACAACAACAGAACAGCCGCCTTGATGCATATAGCTTGACCCATCTAGTACAGCAGAAAAGACAATGACTAGACTACATTATACTGTGTACTATACAATGCGATATGATTGACTTTATGGCCATTATCTGGTTGCAAAGTCTGGGATTTAAGAAACTTAAAGGAATGGTAGCATCAAAACCATCTCCATGGAGTGCAGCACTGGAGAAAGCAGGTCACTAGGAACATCTGACATGACACAAATACCAGTTTGCTCACCCAAATGTGGAGCTTAAAATCACTAAAGAAAGTGTCTGCTGAAGACTTCTCTAGAGTAGGTCTCGATCACATGACCCAATAGGTGTACCTCACACTATGAAGCACTTACCTTTGAGTAATTGTGAGTTTTGACAAGTGCTTTCCCAATTTTTCTTGCCAGTGTTCCATCTTTTGGGTTCTGATTTAATGCTTGCTCATAGGCCACTATGGCTTCCTCCGGCTAACATTGTCAAGACACAAATGACAAACTTTAACAAATGGCTTAAGGGAACCCATGAAAGAGCAACATTTTCCACAATGACGTCTCTCCCCACTTGGAATACTTTGTTTTACGAAAGTAGATATTGAGCAATATAAAAGTATACAATTCCAGATAGATGATTGAAAATTGGCCAGATATTGATCACTGTAATTTGACCCATAATGATCATTCTTGGCAATCATTACAACAGTCATTACGACAGCGATCTCTCTCCATCATTCTGTTTAGAGGAGACTCCCAACATTCTTCTAGGACCATCTCTATTGGATATAGGACAATCACTAAATTAAGTCAAGATTTGAAAAATATTATAGAAGCTAACCTCTCATTGCCACCATCAGAACTCAAATATTAAACATGATGAAAAAGCCAAACTCCTTTTAACACACGGTTACACTTATTGCAGAGTTCTATGATTTTGTTCTTTAATCTGAGTTCTGTAGAGTTAGAAATTTTACCTCTTGAATGTTCATGTATGCATCACCAAGGAGCAGGAAAGACCGGGGGCTGGGCATCCTTTCAGCAATTTCTCTGGAGTTAGACCAATACTGTTTAGTATACTGGAAATAGGCAACATTTACAAACCAGTAAGATAAGGTGTCAGCTTATTGAACTCAAGCATACACGAGCCCTCAGAATGCAGACAGCCAACGCAAC
The DNA here is from genome assembly GCF_011064425.1 of Rattus rattus. NCBI lineage: Eukaryota > Metazoa > Chordata > Mammalia > Rodentia > Muridae > Rattus > Rattus rattus. The sequence goes on from NC_046158.1 coordinate 43,683,254, forward strand.
CTTGTTAAAAGCCGCACACTGTACATGCATACATTTTATAAACTGGAATACACTTTTTATGGACTCTTTCCCTTTTGTGACATACATGGAGCCGAGTAAAGGGAGACAGCAAACATATAAACTCTCATGTTGCAGGGCCCCTTAACAGAAGGAATAGATTGTATTGTCCTTCTATATAAACAGGGCTCCTATCTTCAAGGTAAAAACTTTTTACCTTAAAAGTGCCAAGGTTTTGCTTCAGGATTTGCTCCTCTTTTATTTGCAGCAATCAGATCAATAGTCTTCCTGCTTCACTATCTCATGTGCTACAACTACAAGTTTACAGCACCTTGCTGGGCTCGTTGTACAGCATTAAATGTGTCTTATTTAACTGCTTGAACCTCTGTGATGAAGACACTCATTACTTCGAGGTCACACATGATGCCCGAATGCGTGTCTATAGCTGACGTTCCAGACTGCTTTGCAGCAAACCATGTATTCCATTATTACATCACAGCACATCCAAAAGAAACTACAGCTTTTTGGTTGGTTTGTTTTCCTGAGTTTTGGTTTGTTTGTTTTTGTTTTCTTGAGATAGGGTTTCTCTGTGTAGTCCTGGCTGTCCTGGAACTGACTCTGTAGACAAGGCTGGCCTTGAAATCAGAGATCTGCCTGCCTCTGCCTCCCAAAGTGCTGAGATCAAGGGTGTGCACCATCACAGCCTTTGTTTTGCTTTTTGGAGACAGAATCTGACTACAAAGTCTCACTGGCCTGAAACTTTTACATAAGGTAGGCTGTTCTCCAATTCATTCACAGCAACCCTCTTGCCTCAGGCTGCTTATTGCTACAAACCACCATACTGGGCTCTCCTAAAACCAGTGTAGAAACATACTTCCAGCACACCGAGTGTGTCTGTGTGATTAGCGTTTTGTCTGTGCTAAGGAATTGCAACATGGATGCATGCGTATCCCAGTAACTTTTACAGCCTCTGCTCGACAAAGCTATTGATGCTATGCTCACTCACAAAAATAAAGGTGAACCCACACCTTGGAGGTTGAAGCATAGTAGCTTATATCTTCCTTTTCTACAGCAGATATGCTACGTACCACATATGCCTGCCTATCCCCTGGATCACTGCTGTATAATGTTGCTATCAGAGTGCATCTAACTTGTTTTTCCTTTCCCCAAACAAATCTAAATGTTTGATTTAGATCACATCTAAAATGAACATTTGATGAGGAGATTTGAGAAACTACCCAGCCACACACTGAAGCAACCTTAGTTCTGTTTTAGGGGAAACTCCTTGTTGAGAGTGATCCTAGGCAGAAAGCGGATAGCCACTTCCAGACAAAAAGATCTGTAAACATACTCTGTGACATACATGACAGTATAGAAAGTACCCATGCGGGTTAGCTGCAGGAGGGAAGTGTGGGATGCAAGGAACTGCTTACCTGTAACAAGTGATGTACAACATTTTCTCTTTCCTATGCTTCAGGTAAATATCTGCCATTTTTTCTTTGGCTTCTATGAAATAAGGCTGTTCGGTCGTGACATTTCGGAGCATGCTTAATGCACGTTCTGTATCTCCTTGGGCCAGAGCCAGGTCTGCATTAGCAATAGTGACACGTAATTCCTCGCAAGTTCCAGAAAACTCATGGATGGCATCTTGTAAAACCTTTGCTGCCTCGTGCTGTAACAAAAAAAAAATTAAAGACTGTTCAAAATAGACAACGAATTACCCGGAGAGGAGACTCATCTACCAAAACACAGTGACTAATAAATAATACACGTCAGTCCATTCCCCGTATTTAAAAATAACCTGATAATTTTTTATGAAAAGCCTGCAGATTTAAAGAGACTAAAACCAGGTGAGGCTATAAATATTAATTAAAATGGCTAGAGTTTTGTTTGTTTTTTACAACCAGAATTAAAGAGTCCCATAAATTACGTGACTGCATTTCATGGTGGCCAACCTAGGCACACTGAGAAAGTCATCCGGAGCAAATAGCATTTAACATCCAGGCACTTGCAGAATACACATGTTTTAGTGAAAAGTAAGGAAAAATAAGTTGATACGTTTTGACAGTTGGTCAAGAGACCTCTCTGTAAAATATATATATATATGTAGAAAATTATTCAACTAGAAATATGTATCTATATGTTCCATGTTCCATCAAAGAGTAGGGAATTAGTACACACACACACACACACACACGTACACACACACACACACACACCCCTCTAATCTGAGTTAACTCACCTGTTCTCCATTTAAGCGGTGAACCTCCACCAACTCAAGAAAGATGGATAAGCGATGGCTCCCATCCACCTCACTTCTGTGCTTGGATTTCGAGGAAGCTCTACTTCTCCTCATTCCTGGTAGATTCATTGCCATGTGCAGAGTTTTAATTGCTTCTGCTACCTCGCCCATTTTCTTCTGTGACTGTGCTTTGATTAGATGGTACAGTGGGTAGTCTCTCACCTGACGAACAAATTAGCAGCGGTTTGGAGCGCACACAGTGGAAACCAGAATGTCTGACTAATCAAGTGGGATATGAAGTTCTGGAGTACAGCTCATGTGTGACCACATCCTCAAAGCATGTTTCTGACCTTATTTTTTTCACTGCCTAATCATAATTTCAAATTAATATTTCATTAGAAGGACTTGCAAATAATAAAACAAAACCTCGCATAGTGAAATTAAGCAGGCTCACATACTCAAATGCATCTCAATGAAGCACACAGTTGGAAGCCTGTGAACTCTGGTGTTTAGGGAAACTATGAACCCGGCCTCCTCTTTCTTCAATGTCAAATAGGTAGAATAACTTTTTTTTGTCTTACAGGCTACCAAAACATCCTAAAATTAGACTTTTCAGTAAAGGGATGTCTTTTAGACTCCTCTTCAGATTTCTAAAAATAAGTTTTCATTTTTACTGTTTTAACTTTCAATACTAAAAATTTCAAAGTGTTTTCATGGCCTTTCCTTTACATCCTACCCCAAAACACAGAATAAAGAGTCTCCCATCTGTATCTTAGCTGTAAACAGGACATAGGAGGATGGAAGAACCTAGACTGAGTAAAGAAGACAAACAAGCCAGAGGAGACGCCCTCAGTGGGGAGGTGTGGAAGCCACCCAGAACAAAGGAGCCCCAGGCCTTCGTGTGTTAGGGGCTGTGCACCTGCAGGACTAGAGAATGCTCACCCCTTTCTTCCTCCCCACAGACTGAGGCACAGGGCATGGGCAGAGAACCCAGTGTCCCTCCAATCTAGAGATCTACCTACTATTCTAAGAAAAAGCACGGATAAATGTGGACTCTTAGACCTTGGCTTCTCTAGCTCATTTGATGGTTCTCCCATGAGACCTTGGGTGAGTCACTGGCTTGAGGCTTCCTTCCGTAGCCTGCAGTAGTCCTGAAAGCACTCACAGTCACAGGAAGTACCAGAACTTTCCTGGATGCTAAGGAGTGTTTTTAAAGCTTCAAACTACATAATGTTCGTTTCCAAAATTACTGTGTATTCTTTGACAGTAAATTTAAAAAGAGACTATGGGAAAATAATTCTAGCAGGTTGTGGAGCTCGTACAGTACTCCTAATATTTGGAAGGCAGAGGCAGGCAGATTGACCTAAATTTCTTGACAGACTGGTCTACAAAATACAAAAAAGGCCCAGCCTGACCGGAAAGAAATATACTGCCTCTAAAAAAAAATAGAACAGACAGAAGGAAAGAAGGAAAGAAGGAAAAGGAAAAGAAGGTTCAACAGAAAATGAGCAATGCCATTTACTAACCTTATCCATAAAAATATTTGGTCTATTTCTCCATGGTCTAATACTATTGTATAGGTATATACAATTGCTTCATTTTTTTTTTTTTTTTTTTTTTTTATAACAGGGCCTGCTGTTCTACAAGAAAACAGGTTTAGAGATACATACAGAGTCTAGAGATTGATCCCCGAATTTTCATTATCAAGCTCATATGAATTTATTTTGTTTTGAATTGGGGTGTGTGTGGGGTGTGTGTGTGTGTGTGTGTGTGTGTGTGTGTGTGTGTGTGTTTCTGATGGGCTTTCAATACTGTCCAGGCTGGCCTGGAGTTTCCAGCATCCAGCTTCCTAAGTACTTAGGAGTACAGACACGCTCTGCTGATGGAATTTGATATTGTGGTGGTTGTGTTGGGGTGATTCACACACATTTTAACTATATCAAATACACCTGAATGTTTTCCTCCTATTTCTTGATATTTCAAAGTTCTATTAAAATATTTTCTGGCAGAGCATTCGAATTCACATGCAAAATAACTGAACATGTACATATCAATTCAAAGTTCAAGGTCGGGGTATGTCTGAATCCTCATCTGCAGTACTCACATTGAAATTGTAGCTCAGACAAAGTTCAAGCGACTGAGAACACAGCTGGACTTTGTCTTGGGATAGGTACACCTGTGCCATCAGGAGGTGAGCCTCTGCATAAGAGGGGCTGTGCTCCAGGCAGTGCTGCAGGTTGTTGTAGGCCGCCTCGGTGTCGCCTAGTAAGAGAGCAACGCCTGTGAGGCTTCAGCACTCAGAGCCGGAGCCCCAGCAGGACCCACTATGCAAGCAGTCACGGTTTGGCTGTTTAACATCTCTGTTCATGAACCTTGTCTCTGTTCCGACTTGTGCCAGCTAGCTAGCGTCCCTGTAACTACTTGAAGAACCCACCCATGCCAGTCAGGACAGCAGTTTGTCACAGCAAATCAGGGAAAATATAAAGGGTGACAGCAGCTCCCCACTATTACTGGCAGGACTCGAATCTACCTTTATTTTCCTCTTAAAAAGCTTTTGTTAAAATGGGTTTCAAGGCTATGTTTCCATGAGAATTGTCTCCCACAGGCTTGAGCATCTGAACTCTTGGTGGCTAGCTGGTGGCACTGGCTGGGGAGGTTTGGAAGTGGTGGCCTTGCTGGAGGAAGTGCATCACTGGGGGTGGGTGCTGGGAGTTTTAATGTCACTCCACTCCCAGCTCACTTTCTGTGCTTCACGTTTGTACTTGAAGATATGAGCTCTCGGCTGACTGCTCCGGCCACCGTGCCTGCCTTGGTGCCCTGTCATGAGAGAGTCTTATCCAACTGGAGAAACAGCACATGCGTCTTAGAGTTTCCACTGCTGTGAAGAGACACCGTGGCCAAGACAACTCTTAAAAGGACAACATTTAATTGGGGCTGACTTATAGGTTCAGAGGTTCAATCCATTATTATCAGGGTGGGAGCATAGGCCTTTATAAACCTAGAAGGCTGCATTGTTATTTACACTAACAAAGAGGGTACGTTCTACAACTGGGCTACATGATTTGGGTAAAATAGGAAAAAGGCCGAGGATACATCCCTGAAATTCTAAAGCATGAGATATTGATTAAAATGCAGCATCGACTGAGATACCAAATAATTCATAACACATCTGCTAAGTTTCTGAATATCTCAAAAATCTGCCTAACATTGGTGAGGACTAATGTGATAAGGATGGTGAAGTTCCAGAGGGAGAAGACTCTTGGGCCCACATATCATCTACGTGCTACAGCTTCCTTATGATTCAGTGCACATGGACTTGTATGCTGCCTTCCAAATACTGGCTTAAGTAGATATAACAAGGCCCACTTCCCACCCCACTTCTCTGGAATAGCAGAAGAAGAGGTCCTAAATTATTCCCTGTTTAAATACACTTCATCTTTACCTGTTGTCAATATTTCTATTGGTAAATAGAATACATGGTAAAATTCAGTTTCTGGGATCACAAGAGCTCAGCCTACTGACAGAAATCACACAATACATCTCCCCTCAGAGTTAGAGAATTAACGGGCAAATGACTGGCAGAGTAACTTACTGAACATATCGTTAATGTCTGGCAAACAACCATCAGCCAGACCAACAGTCGCTCTGGCATCTTTTGTTGTTGTAACGTCTAATACCTAGGACTACGAAAGCCAAGGGGGATGGAAATGGTAAGTACAATACATCTAGGCGTGTCAGTGCTGCCAGACCCAAAACCGAGTGGTGATACTAACCGTAGCCCACAACCCAGTGTATTGTGAAAAGTAAAATTTAACAAAATAAGAGTTAAGTGGTTAAGTAAGGCCTTCATGTGTAGTGGTCCAGCTGGTATTGCAAGAGATCTCGGATTACTAAGTCTGCTCAATGTCTTTACCGTATGACTTTGGCTCATCTGCAGTCTACACTAATGTTTCTGTTCACTCTCAAATACACTTCTAACGTTTGGACATATACTCTTACTTGTTATTAGGTTTTAAAGTGAAAACTGTTTAAGATGTAGAAAGATTAATAATAATTTATATTATAAATTAATAATAATTTATAATATAATTACATTGTATTAATAATAATTAATAATAATTTAATAATAATTAATAATAATTAGGGCTGCTTATATGAACATGGGGTATGAAACAAGTCTAAAATAGGTTTGAAACTTTGGTTTCAATTTTAGATTCAACATACATATTCACAGACAAAATATACATTGTATGTGACTGTTCTCCCTGGAGAGGAGTACAGAATCTATTTACACCTGTCATTCCCAACACAGCAATCAAACTCCTGCGTTACTTTATGTGCTAAGGGATATATCACCTGACAGATACTTCACTTTGGCCATTAGGAAGACAGCTTGTGGAAGACCTGGTACACTTCTTATAATCGTCTCCAGAACTGAAGAACAACGTCTGAGGACTGGGGAGAGAGGCTGCCCAGGACCTGCAGGCTAAACAAAGCAGATCAGATCACATTCTAAGTTTATGGTCATATATAGCGGACTAAACACACACTGATTTTAGTGTGACTGATAGGAGAAAAGAACCTAGTGTTTTTATTAAATTTATCTTAGGTTTTTTTCATACTAGCTTTGCTATATACTTGTCCAGATATTAAACTACTCCTTAGTTCATCTATGAATAGACTTAGAAATTATTGTTGAGTTCTGTGCAGTTAATTATGGGATTGTCATGTAATTAATATTTTGATAGCATATGAAAGTAGTTACCAGTTCAAAATTTCTCAGAGAAACCACCCGTTGAAAGAGAAGACAACTGAGAGATTGTTCTTGCTTAGCTCCCCTGCACTGCTTCACTGATGCTGTTCTTCTCACCTTCTAGGTGACCTTTCCCATCCCCATCAGCTGATGGACAGTAGCCTTCCTCCTGCAGGTCAACGACTGCTCTCTTACAGACGATCACTCTGATTGTGGGCCAGATAGCTTACAATAAAGTCGCACATCCCTTGTCCTATGCTGAACACATTCCCCTAAAGATACTCAAAATATTGACTATTGCCCAAAGCATCCTGACTTCTTCAAATCTTGACAGCACATATTCTATGCAGTTTCCCACCTGGTGATGCTCCTTTTATGGGTCTTTATGCATCTTCGAGATCAGAGTTTTACACTTGTTTGAATGGAACCAAGTAAATCCTTTAAACTGTTGTGATGGCTATATTCGCTTACCAGGATCCACAATAAACTAGGAGACAGTGCTCTGCCCTCCTGTGAGGGAGTTTCTAGACTGGGCTAGTTGAGGCGGGAAGACCCACCTTAAATGTGGGTGAGCCTATTCTTTGAACTGCAGACCTATGCTGAATACAAAGGAAAAGGAGCTGAGGGCTGCCATTCATGTTTTCTGCTTCCTAGATGGCCACCTCAGATCCCTGCTGTCCTACTCCACTCCATTGTGGTGGACTTACCCACACACTGTAGTATAAATCCTTCCTTCCTTCCTTCCTTCCTTCCTTCCTTCCTTCCTTCCTTCCTTCCCTTTTGTTGGATATTTTGTTACAGCAACATGAGTCATTCACACAAATATTTCTCACCAGAAAAATTGTTAAAATAAAAACCATGGTAAATATCTAATAGTGACATTTGTTAAGAAATACTGAGAACAATTTTCACTGTCTTCCTCTACTTTTTGTTGTTTGTTATATGTTGAGAGTAGGCCTCACTGTGCAGTCCTGCCTCAAGCTCACAATCCTCTTGCGTCTGCTACTGAAGAGCTAGGATTGAGGTGTAGGCAGCATCACCCAAATAAAGGCAGCCATCGTGTTATCAGTGTTTCCTTGTATACACAAAGATTAAAACAGAAGTCTGGAGACAATCTTTCAGACTATGCTTGTTAGATTAAAATATTAAAAAAAAAAAAAACAAACTGTATGTGAAAGGGGCCAATGAACAAGGAACAGAGCTGAGGCCAGGGCTGCCTTTCTCAAATGTCCCAATGAAAACAGAATTATAAAGCTGGCCAAGCTACAACATGAGGATAAAAACTGCATCATGGGAAAATAGGATATGTAGTCAGAGACCTAGCTACCAAGTAATGTATTGTTTTGTGAACTACCTATGGTCTGGTTCATTCTTAGCACAGTGAACAAGGAAATCCTTTGAAATACTCAAGAACCGGAGCCTTGTCTGCCCTTGCTGCCCCACTCACAGTCCAGTCTACTCATCCTCTATTCCTGTGAGCATCTGAATCAGCTATTCCTATAGCTTCCAAGCAGCTGTTTCCACAGCTCCCTTCAATTCTTTCTCTCATAGTGAGGTCCACTCTGACACTCTCACATACATCTTCACTTCCTCTTCCCTGATCTATTATTTCCTTATACCATACACCAGTATTCATTCCAGTCTTCTTATGGTGTCTGCTCGATCCTTTTAGACTATATGTCTTGGAGCAAAAGTTATAACTTGTGTTCCCAAGCATATTCTGCCCACTCCACATAGTGTGCTGGGTGTGTTATATAACATCTGCAGAAAGAAATCCAGATGCTGAGTGAATGTTGAAATTTGCATTCAAGCTACCAAGCAGCTTGCATGGACTGGGAAGACTGAGTTCGGTCAGTCTGAATTACTCACCAAGTATGATTCTGGGAGAGTATAGTTTTTAAGGGTGATAAAGGCCTGGGAAATGACATGATATTACACATTATGCAGAGCTCCCTCAGGGAAGGTCATTTTTCTTATTTTCACAGCATCTAATGCTGTAAATTGGGGGTTAATACAGCATCTATGCTGTAAACTGGGAGTGGAGGTCGCTAATAATTTTGGTCTTAGCAATGAGTATCAAACAGCTCTACATGAAAAATGTGTAGAAACATGAACCGAGTACAAGAAGTTAGGTTATGTGTGCTTATGGCCAGTCGAAGGGAAGCTGCCCACTGACTGCAGGTCACTTTGCAAAGGATTCCCAGGTAGAACCACACAGGTGTCTAGTGCTGCTACTCAAGAATGCTAATGCTTGCAAATGACCATCATTGTCTCTAAGCTGGATTAAGGTTCCACATAAAATAAATATCAAAAACTAAACAGGATATGATAATGGGAGAGTATAAGGTAAATGAGACAAGAGAGAAGAGAAAATGGCAAGAAATAAGTGTAGAAATTATTCCACAGCTATACTGAACTCAAAGGCATGAGTGGTAGATCATAGTGTTTGTGAACTCATAGCCCAGCAGGCATACACACACACACACACACACACACACACACACACACACACACACACACACACACGTTTTTAAAGGTAATGGATTTCCCATGCATGCATATAGAGAAAGCATAGGGAACTCCTCACACCAGAAGTATCTAATCAAATCTAAGCATCTCCTTTATGAAGGAGAAATGACTCTTCTTTGGACTAAGTAACTAGATACTCTCTGTGTCATTCCAAGGAGCAGGAGAAGAGTCAAGTCCACTTTTAACACAAAGAAGAGTTTGAGTTCATGCTGGAAATGGTTTCATTAGTTTTACAAAAGAGCTCTAGTTTTGAGTTTGCCCAGGGTGCAATGACAATAGATGATGTTATCAGTCAGATTCAAATTTACCACCTCGAATACTTCTCTTTTCTTTCTTTTTTCTTTTTTTTTTTTTTTTTTTTTCTCAGAGCTGAGGACCAACCCAGGCCTTGCGCTTGCTAAAGCAAGTGCTCTACCACTGAGCTAAATCCCCAACCCCTGAATATTTCTCAACTGAGAGTTCTAGGATTTAAAAATTGAAAGTAACTCTTTACTAATCAATACTATAATTTGGTAGTAATCCTTTCTCTAAAGACTGCTTTAACATGGTTTCGGTTAACAGATTATGAACGTTAATTACAGACGCCGATACACTTGCGCATGTTCAAGAGAACTTCTTAGTACCGTCTATGGGACACACGGATGCGGCTGTTGGGGTAAGAGATAGAATCCCATACCTGAATTGGACAGAGATTCAGATACTCATTAACAACTTCTAGTAAGAAGTCAGGGTTGAGCTTCTCAAAATACTGTATGCCGAGAGGGAGGTCTTCCAAGTGCGAAAAGTGAGTGTTCACAACATCATTCAACAAATTTATAACTTCCTCCTGACGATTATTTTTTTTGGTAGCAAGAACCGCATGCAAATACATTAATTCCTGAAAAGTAAGTAGAGTTCATAACTTATTCCATTTGGCTATAAAGCCCTTTATTTCTGTTTCCATTTCAAATGTATATAAAGTATTATTTATAAGAAAGTATTCAAAAGCTTGATGTAAAATCATGCAAACGTAGGCGTTAGCTGAACGGAATGTTAGGGTCATTGAGCAAAGCATTTAAAGCCAAGTTTTGTAGAGGCATGCTAATGAACTTGGACATTAAAGTCAGTGCTCATGCACCATTTCGGGCTAAGGTTGGACGGTCTGATAAAATGCCCTACCGCAGATCTTCCCATTGACTGCTGGAATTCACTGAAGAACTCCAACTGCTGGTCTGCATCTTGCAATTGTCCTTCTATTAACTGACATCGGATAAGTCCTGAAACCAAAGAGAAACAATCAGGGCCTATTCCAACCCACTAACCTAAGTTAAGGAAACATCTTTCTCCATCACAATAATATTGCTCTAGGCTGGAAAAAACTGAAAGAAAACAGCAGTGGGAGGGGTGGGGAAGAAAATCGGTAGCCAGGAACTACGTAAAATCTTTTACTGCACAATCCATAACTTGACAGAAGCAACCAGATAAAATCCAGTCTTTCAAAAGGGTATTTGAGAAGTCAACTGATCTTTTTAAAGATGCACGATTTTCCATTTTATGCATAGTAGAAAGAGTTTAATTTTTCTAAAAAATTAAGTCTATACTCTCTGTTTCCGTGGGCAGGTCCTGAAGCCAGTCCCTGTGGAGGAAGCTGTCATCTCACCGGTGACGGCAGAGATGTTGCTTTCGTTCAGTGTCATGGCGGTCCTGTACCACTTCCAGGCCTCCTTGACTTTGCCTTGGAGAATCATTTGGTAGCCAAGCTCTGTAGCAATCTCTGCTTGCTGGGGGGTTAAGCTAAATGCTTTTTCTAGGAAACTTTGAACTTTTTGAAGAATGAGTTGATTACGTCCACACTGAAAAGAAAAGAAAAACCATTTAGACAAGAAGGCCGGTCTCAGAACACCAGAGCTATTTTTCTCTACTCTTACATATACAGCTTGGAGTGCGCAGGATGGAAGAAGGGGGATAATGATTGTTTAAAAGGAAAGGCTTTCTATCATCTAGGTACGACATCCACAATGAGTGTAGGACCCACCCCACAAGCTGTATATTTCAATAAGCACTGTTTTATGACATGACCATCTAGACATATAGTTCTCTTGTACAAAAACATGGTTGTTCTTTCAAATTAGATTGAAAAATCCTTATTTTAAGGTTTCAAAATAAGTGTACATATTTAAGTAAAAATCCCTTTCCCCTTAAAGATAACCTGCACCAATCAGGAAAGAATTTTAAAAATATGTGGCTTATAATTTTTGTAAAAATTTCACCTAAAGCTTTGCTGATGCCAATGAGGTTAAATAACTATTGAACATACCAACTTTAAGAGCAACACATTCTTCTGAATATTTTGATAAACAAACAAGTCTATAATCATTCTAAAAGATGAACTTGTGTCTGGCAGTAACACAAATAAGGAAGAAATTATCTTAGTTCATACTTTTATATTTTTTCTTTCTCCTAAATGTCATAGTTTACATGTTTTAAAATAAGATAATTGTTACAGTTTAGCAATCAATATCCTGTAGTTTTCTTTCCTTATATTTACTTTCTCCTGTATATTTTGTGTTAGTGCATTTTACTGGTCAAGGCTCTAATTCCTTTTATTGGCTTTGCTATTCTGTTGTATTTTTTCTTCCATCCCTGTCATCTTGCCTTTATAGAATAGTCAATCAGAAACATGGCTTTGCAACAACAACAACAACAACAACAGCAGCAGCAGCAGCAGCAGCAACAACAAATCCAAGTCATTGGCCTTTTGCTGCACTGAAACTCTCTATTATCCATCTTAACTGATTTTCCCAAAGGTTTTATAATTGAACAGAAGAACAGAACACCCCTAACCCAAATACTGGATTCTGGCTGTCTCTGCCAGATAGGTACTCTCTTGCTCCAAGAGTCCTTCTTCATTGTCCCTGAAGGCTGGAAAGGGGCAGCTAGAATCTTCCAGTGTCCTTTTGTGGGACCAGATAAGGCACTTAGATCATATCCCTTTCACTGCAAGCCATATGTCCCTCAGCGTTCTGCCCGCTAGCTAACTGCCAATTTTTTTTAAAGATTAATTTATTTGTTTTATGTATATGAGTGTCCTATCTGCATGTACACCTGCATGCCAGAAAAGGGCATCAGATTCCATTACAGATGGTTGTGAGCCACCATGTGGTTGCTGGGAACTGAACTCAGGACCTCTGGAAGAGCAGACAGTGCTCTTAACTGCTAAGCCATCTCTCCAGCCCCAACTACTAACTCTTATTGATAGAATCTGGCTAGTAGGCAGTCTTACAGTTCTGCTGAAGGCTATTGTAATCTTATAAAAAAGTTGAGCATTCTGTGGTTCCATGACATCCAATGCATTTCCTAAATTTTCCAGCTTGGCAGCAGCCTAAAACAAGATAAACATTAAAAAAAGAATTTAACACATGAATATATACTTTAACATATTTTTAAAGATTGACTTTATTTTATGTGCATATGTGAGTGCCTGAATGTATGTATACACACCATATATGTGCTTGATGCCTGTGGAAGTAGGAAGAAGATGTTGGATTCCCCTGGAACTTGAGTTACAGATGGTTGTGAGCTGCCATGGGGATGCTGGGAAGTGTATCCAGTCTTCTTCAAGAGCAACAAGTACTCATCACCACTGAGCCATCTCTCTGCCCTCATTACTCATATTTTAAGAGATCTTTGTTTTCACAAATATCTTCCATCTAGCGTATGTGTGTGCTGTGGTGAGGTATATGCATGAGCATACGTTTGTGTGCATATGTTTTTTGTGTGTACATGTCTGTGTATAGAAGTCAGAAGTTAGGTATTTAGTGATTTCTTACTTTTGAGACAGGATCTCTCACCAAATCTGGACTTTATTAGTTCGGCAAGACTAGGCGGTAAGTGAGTCTAGGTATCTTCCTGTGTCGCCCTCCCCAGTGCTAGAAATATAAGCATGTGTCATCATGCCTAACATGTTATAGGTGCTGGAGATCCAAATTCAAATCTTCATGATTCTTCAGAATCTGCACACTGATTACTTCCCCAGATTCCCCAATGGAATCTAAAGCTGTTTTGCCTTTTTAAAAAGCTCCAGTAATTACACATAATTATTTCTTGTTAATACTCATCACTGAATAGAAGCCTCTGGATGGGTAAAGATAGTCATAGCTATTCAACAAATGAATATATTGACCTCTCAGATAATCGAGTCACCCACAGAGGCTGTTTGAATGACAATCCAATGTTATACGCTCCTTTGGACTTCATAGACAGCCTAGTTCATATTTGAAATGGTTTCTACAACAGAAAAGACTTGAAAGTCATTAGTATAAATAATTGCTGTTGTTGTTTCTGGTTTGTTTCTTTCGAGGCTGAGAATCAGCTTGCCTGGTACAAACTAGGCAAATCTCTCTCCCACTGAACTGTAGTCCCAGCTCCAATTAATAAACAAAAAGTTCATAGAAGATTTGATCCACTAAGACTCTTCTACTGTCCACTGAAGTATGTGCTAGGTACTGTTACATTAGCCAAGTTAGACATGCAGACCTCTTGTACAGCACCATTGGCTACAGATTAGAGTTTTACTCCTTTGCCAGTGTCCAGTGAGTGTGTGCAGTAACACTGAAACAGGTGTACATTATTACAAGGACTTGGTCCTAAGCTCATTTAGCTCACACAAACTCAACTGAGTGGCCAACAGACTGTGAACCTTATTTGCATATTCATATTCATATCTAGACCACAGACAGTGCTATGTGTCAGCATCCTATATAAAGATACATTTACCCTTATTAATTTAAGAGAAGTTTCCCTATATACTTTGCTTTACTAGATGATAAAGTCTTTGTAGCATATTTCTAGCAACCAATTAAAAGCTATAACAAACATTCTGAGATAGAACTTCAAGCTCCGAAAGAATATGCTCACATGCATTTATAATGGTGTGTGATGAAATCATCTTGACATAGGCGACATGTCACACAAGACAATTTACCTTCTCTATGTCCCCTTCCCTGCACAGATAATATAAAGCCAGCATTCTCAGTGCCTCCACATTGTGGCTGTCCTGAAGCAGCAACCTGCAGGAAAACAAGCCAGTTAATAACTGTTGTTGTTATTCCAGAGCTTAAAAGTTTGGTGGCTTGACTCTTATACTACTCCAATAAGTAGTTTTATCCAGAAAACCACGAGATGATTACTTTAGTTAGAAAGTTATCTGCAATGTAAGTTTTAATGTTTTAAGATAGGACTAGAGGTTGGGACTGCTTCATTTAATACTGTGGAAATGCTACTTAAAGTATCAGTTAACGATACACAGCAGTGTGTTAAACGTTGAGTTCAGGAGCTGGAGACATAGCTCAGTGGTTAAGAGCACCTGCTGCTCCTGGAGAGGACCTGGGTTCAGTTCCAAGTCCCCAGCAGTCCAGGGGAGCTGACACTTCCACCTGGTCTCTGAGGGAACCACATGCACGTGTCACAGTTACACAAGCAGGCGAAGCCTTCATATACATAAAAGAAAACAAGTAAAGAAGCGAAAATTGAAGAAGTTGAATTTACCTCAAGGTTTTCGTTAAAGAAATTCTAAGAATGCCAAAACGAGTGGAATATTTACATATGCGTTAATTTAGTCAGAAATTTAAAATAGATTCCTATGTGATAAAATACAAATTGGAAAATTTGAAATGATTTATCAATCACCAGGAGAAAAATAGGCATAAGTCTAGCAAGACACAGTCTATGCTATAAGAATTCTTTTTTTTTGAATTCTTATCAAACTTTATTAAGTGGCATAATAAAAGTAACTGTTCAAAAGGGGTCATGTACAAGGCATTCTCTCAGGCGTATATGAAACAATGAATTTCAGGTTCACTTTTTCTCCCTTCTTCTTTTGCCATGCAAATGTGCAGTTCTCTGAAGAAACTGGAGTGTGCTATACGGCACTGTGACTACAGACTGGGCTACTTTCCCTGCTTCCGCCAAAGGGATGACAGCAGTGATATTTATTTTCTCTGCCACTCACTGTTGAAATGAACCAATTCGAGTCAGATTAGAATACAGATAGGCAGGTTTATTGGGAATCTCCTCTCTGGAGGTCTCACAAGCTCCAAGGACCTAGGCTAGGGAAGTCAACATGGGAAGAGAGAAGGTGGGGAAGGGGAAGGAAGGAGAGAAAAAGCATGTGTGGAGAAAGAAGGGCAGGAAAATAAAAAGGAGAGGGAAGGGGAGGTGGAGGAGGAAGAGAAAAGTAGAGGAGCATAAACTGTCTAGGTAAATAGGGAAGAGCCTGTCAGGGAAGGGCAGTCCAGCCTCTGGGCTGGAAAGTTCAGGGTTGGGGGCAGGGACTGAGGGATGTTGAGAGAAACTGGAGGACAGGTCTGCTTTGATATGTAAAATATGCACCTTGGTCCCTGGTCCCTGAGTCCTCATCCAAACAGGCAGGACAAAGACCTCAGCCTACATGCAGAGGCAGTCTGTTTCTGTCTCAGCTCTTGTGTCTTTCCTATTCCCAGAGAAACAGTTCACCCGTGCAGTTACCGCTGGTTACTGGGGTCTAAAACTTGAAGCAGAGACCTAGCAAATCAAGTCCCACTGAGATCAGCCAGTTTAGATTACTGATGTGCACATGAGAAACCGCTGCAGAGTGTTTTACTCTGAGACGCGTAGTTGTTTGTTCCACACCAATTGCTGTCTGACAAGATAGAGCTCAGTTTGAGTTAAACAGGTTCCCCCAAATAATCTATAGGTAGTTGAATACCTATAAACGTTGGATAAAACATTTAACAGGTTTGTACCTTACGTTCGTTCATCTGCAAAGTGGGAGTACTAATGTCTACCTCTTGGGTATTAACCACCTTCCCATCAGCCAGGCCCTCTGAGCACTTTGCAACAGGCCATTCATAACTTCATTCAAGATGTTCAGACCAAGCGGCCTGGGGTCATCTTTCTGCAGTCTCTGCCTTCCTAGCTAAAACATATCGAAAGTCCAGTCATTTCTCAAAGCACCTTAAGGGTGACGGCCCTGCCCTGGCTCCCTCACCAGCATTCCTCTTTCAAATGGCTGCGGCATGCAAAATTTTACCCCCACTCCCTTCTGCACGCAGAGTTCTCAAAACAACAATGACTCTAGTAAATGTAATTCAGACCTCGATACTCCTTTATTCATAACACAACTTTGTGTCAGAAGAAATGTCAAACCCTTCCACTGGTGCACGAGGTCCTTCCTGGCTCAGCACCCCTTTCCTCCCCACTGCCTTCTCAAAGGCTCTACCCTATGACAGTTTCAATGGCCTCAGGCTCTCTGTAGGCTCCTACTTGTGTAAGACCTTCCCTTGGGTATCTGCATGGTTTGCACCCATGCTTCAAGTTTTTCCTCAAATGCCATTCTTCAGTGAGGCCTTCCATGGCCACCTTGTAACTTCCCACCCCAACATACCATACTTCACTTTTCTTCCTCCTCAGCACCTGTGTTTAATACATTGCATAAGTTAATTGTGCTGGTTAGCATACGGTTTCTCTCGTTTCAATATTAACTTCCCAATGGTGGAGAGACTTATTGTTTTACGGAGTATCTAAATAGATACTCAGATATTGATGTAAATCAACACACTCAGGGTGTTTTACATGTGTATGTTGTTGCATGTGTGTGTTGCTGTGTGTTTGTTACCCATGTACATGTGCACATTCATGTGGACGACCAAAACTGGCATCCTGTGTCTTCCCCAATCACTCTTTACCTTACACACTGAGGCAGCCAGTCAGTAGCTTTTGCTTTGGGAACTCCCTGTCTGTGCTCCCACAAAGGAGGATTATAACTGAGGCAGCTTTAATGAGGAGGTCAGAATCTTCAGGCTAGACAGCAAGCACTTTAAGCACTAAGTCACCTCTCCAGCCCAAACTCTGTTTTGAAAAGCAATCCGGTTTTAAGTACTTTTTCAATTCTCTATTGCTTGAAATAAAACCACTCTTATTACTTGAAAAAAATTAAGTTTTATGTTGTATAAATCAGGTAATGGACTGAACAAAACCTGATTTTCTTTTTCCTCATGTATAACTAGATCCAAAGAGGATGTGATATCATTTTCCACATAACCTTTGTGCCGTCTCCACTGTCTGATCCCAATCCTGCAAAGCCAGTTGTAATTTCATTTTCTTCTCAAAAGCAGGAAGGAAGCTCGGGAAGTTGACAATTATCTGGCTCACGGTCTCCAGAGCTCCAGAATAATTCTGTCGCATCTCAAGGCACAGTACCTAATGGGAGACAAAAATGATGTCAAAACCATGGCCTTGGACATCAGGCCTTCTCAGACCAGCCTAGGCTACAGCGTAAGTTCCAGATTAGCCTGGGCTACAGCAGAATACTGCTGCTTAATATTTCATGATTTTTTTTTCCACAAAGAGCACATAATTTTGTGTAGAAAAGATTTTTTTTATCAAAATCACACCTTAAAATAGCACAGAAAAATTAGCATATGTTATATCCGCAATTTTACACTGAAAGAGACTGTTAATGTATTGATTAACCTGTAAACAGGGTAAAACTTAAAATATTGTTCAGAAGTATTAGGAAGCCGAGACAGGAAGATGGCTAAAAGTTAGTTTGTCTCCTGTGTTCTACATGGCTAACCTGGGATGTTAAAGAATAAAGTCTCTCTAGGAGATTTTTAAGTAGTATATGAAATCCAAGCAGTTTTATAAATGTTACACTGTGTTTTATCAATGTTACACTGTGTTTTGTCAATGTTACACTGTGTTTTGTCAATGTTACACTGTGTTTTGTCAATGTTACACTGTGTTTTGTCAATGTTACACCATGTTTTGTCAATGTTACACCGTATTTTATCAATGTTACACTGTGTTTTATAAATGTTACACTGTGTTTTGTCAATGTTACACTGTGTTTTGTCAATGTTACACTGTGTTTTGTCAATGTTACACTGTGTTTTGTCAGTGTTTCACTGTGTTTTGTCAGTGTTACACTGTGTTTTATCAATGTTACACTGTGTTTTATCAATGTTACACCGTGTTTTATCAATGTTACACTGTGTTTTATCAATATTACACTGTGTTTTATAAATGTTACACTATGTTTGGAGTTGCTACCTTCAGGCTAAAAATAAGTTCTACCAACTGCCATGAGCTCACTTCCATTCTAGGAATTATCTTAAGGAAGTAATTCAAAGAGAGACATCACAAAGAGGCACACCCATGGTGGTTATTGGCCAGCTGTTGGAGTATAAAGGGAAATAAAAATTAACCCACAATGTCCATAAAGGAGTCATTACCTAATATTTCACTCATTTAGCCAGAGACTAGGTGGTCCTAAGAAGGATGCAGGAATTTTGCAACTTCTATGCACTGACACAAAGGATACCTGTTGCATATGACAATTAGGTAGTAATAGTTACTTTTCTTACTCAAATGTTATTATGCTTTCTGAAAATATTTTTTTACAGTGTCTGTGTATTGTATGTCTTGTTTCTTCCAGGAGAAAATAAGCTGTAAGTGTAATCAGTATATTGAAAATCCATGGGGTCTACAAGATGACTCAGTGGAGCAAGCCATCTGCCACCTTTTAATTTTTTCTTCTAGATTATCTGTTTTGCCTCAGTATATTTCAACTAACAATTAACATTTGTCTCAATATTTAATATGTATATATTTTTTTACATATAGTTATAGAAAAGTATAGTCACCAATAAATCCATTATGTCAAAATAAAATAAATTTCCAGATAGCTGACAATAATAGAAGAAAGAATAAATCTTAGTGCACATTCTCTCTCTCATCTACCTACAGAGCAGTACTGAAAATAATGAAACCCTGCCAGAGAGAGCCGATTGTCACTATCTGTACCCTGGTCCCTTAGTTCCTACCACAGGAACACAAAGCTGCATCTTAGGTCACACTAAACCAGCCTGCGCTTAATTCTGAGTAGGAATATTAATGTGGCTCTTTTACTCAATTGAAAAGTATGACATAATTATTGTCATACAAAGTAAACCATGGATATGCCAGAGCTCCAATTTTTTGTTTCTTCCAAAACTGAACTTGGAATCTAATTGCCAAACCAACAGATGCTGGGAGGTGAGGCATGGCTGGTGGCAGTCCCATCATGAAAATATAATGCCACTGTAAACGGCCAATGATGATGGTGTCCACCTTTTTGGTCTACCCTGTGGGGAACAGAACTTCTCCATTAGGAAAGACTGTTCAAGGGGCCATTTTGGAAGAGTCAGGGCCCTGACCAGATATCACACTTGCTAGTGCCTTGTTTTGCATGTCCCGGCCATTAGAATTGAGAATATATGTCTGTCCCTTATAAACCATCAAGTCTCAGACTTCTTTGTTTTAGTTGTCTTTCATGGGGTTGGGGTTAAGGTGTGGCTTCTAAAACAGCTTTCTATGTAGCCTAGACCTCCTGACAGTCCTCTGACCTTCAAAGTACTGGGATTATAGGTGTGAGTCACTATGTCTATAATGTCTCCAGTGTCTTTGTCACAGCAACGTAAAATAGATAATACCATAGTAACTTAGATAAATCATTTAAACCAATAATTAGCATCATGGTAAAAGTGTGAAGTCCTTCATATTAACACCTAATACTGCCTAACCCTGGAAGGTTACAAATTCGCTTTCCTTTAAAGAACAGTGCAGGAAGAAATTAAGAAGACTTGACAGTGCCCGACTCCTGTAGCATGGCAATGAGGAAGGCCTGGAATCCAGTCACCCTGAATACTAGTGTGCAGGCTGACTGATGTCTGAACCAACTCATCACCCTTCGAAACTGAAACACATGGCGATGCTAACAAGAAACAGAAGGTAGTCATTGCCTCTTTTTCCTCTTTATCATAAATAAGCCTTTTAATTAATTATTTAGATAGTCTCATGACATACCTCTATACTGGCCTTGATCTGCCCATTTCTGCCTTCCACTTGCTCAGATTACAAGTGTCAACCACCATGCCTGGATTAATTAATTTTCAAATTTTAAGAAAATTGAAAAGTGCTAGGAATATAACTCAGTTGTAAATCACTTGCTTAGTCCACAGCACTGCATGCATATATAACAAAAAAGCATTTTGAAGATTTTTTTTTATAACTATGTGTATGTGTGTGTCTTTGTAGGAGTATATCACATGAGCAGTGTTGCCCATGGAAGCTAGAAAAGGGCACTGGATGCCTTGGAGTTGAAGTCTCAGGCAGTGGGGAACGGCGAGGTACATGGTCCTGGGAATAGAACCAAGAGGTCTTAAATGCTGAGTCATCTTTCCAGCTCTCAGAATGGCAATGACACACTTTTTCTTTAAGTTTGACTTATGGTGGTGTTTGAGTGCAGGTATGCAGAGGCCACAGCACATGTGTGGAGTTCAGAGACAAATTAGAAGAGTCAATTCTGTCTGATTGAGGCACAGTCTTTCTTATTGTCTCTCCCCACTGTGCACACCAGGGTAGGTTGCCTATAAGCTTCTTGGTAATTCTCCTGTCCCCACCCTCATCTTACCAAGAGAGTAAGATGGAATCATAGTTTTCGGCCACTGCATCCAAACTGTGGTGTGTGTGTGTGTGTGTGTGTGTGTGTGTGTGTGTGTGTGGTATGTATGTGTATGTGTGTGTGTGTGTGTGGTGTGGTGGTGTGTGTGTGTGTGTGTGTCTCTGTGTGTGTGTGTGTGTGTGTGTGTGTGTCTGTGTGTGTGTGTGTGTGTGTGTGTGTGTGTGTGTGTGTGTGTGTGTGTGTGTGTGTGTGTGTGTGTGTGTGTGTGTGTGTGTGTGTGTGTGTGTGTGTGTGTGTGGTGGTGTGTGTGTGTGTGTGTGTTGTGTGGTGTGTGTGTGTGTGGTGGTGTGTGTGTGTGTGTGTGTGTGTGTGGGGTGGGGGGGTGTGTGTTTGGGGGGGGGGGGTTGTGTGTGTGTGTGTTGTGTGTGTGTGTGTGTGTGTGTGTGTTGTGTGGTGTGTGGTGTGTGTGTGTGTGTGTGTGTGTGTGTGTGTGTGTGTGTGTAAGGCACAGACGTTGCATCCTTATGTTTCAGAGAGCGTCTTTTACACACTAACCCATCTCACCAGTCCCAATCCTTTATTGCACCTTCATTCATTCATCATGCGTGTGTGCCTGCTGGTGAGTCTGCAGGTGTCTGTGGCACACAGAGGTGAGAGGACAGCTCCCAGGAGTTTTCTGGGTTCTCTCTTGCCACCGTGTACATTGTGGAGATTAACTCTGGTTGCTGGGCTCTGTGGCAGGCTCTGAGCTACCTCACTGTAGCCCGCTGATTAAGTTTGAAACGTGTTCAGATATTAGTGGAGACAGATGCAAGGGTGTAACTTAAATAATACAACTCAACAGAAAGTTTTTAAGATTGTCAATTGTTTATTCTCAATGCAATCCGAAAATACAACTTACCCATTCAAGCTTTGCACCAGCTACCTCTTAGGTCCACCTCTCCTTGTCACCTCTGACCATGGCTCCACACCCCCCTTTCCTCTGACCTTTAGCTTCCCACACTCATCCTCCTGACATGGATTGCTGGCTATGCCCTTAACGTGCCTTGAGGTATCTGAATCTGTCACCCCTCACTGTTAATGTTTCCCCACCATGCTATCAAGGCTGTACCCTCTTCATCCATAAGTCTATGTTCAGAAGTCAAATGTACTGACTACGTCATCTCCAACTGCAAATTCATGCCCCTCCTCCTGTCTCCCATCCCAGTTTCACTTTTTACTGGGCTTATGACCTGGTCCAGTTATACACTAGGTAATTAACTGACCGACTTCCTCACTGCTCATCTCTCTAACAAAGAGAAGCTCCAGGACATGAAGTGTTCACCTTTTCCACATCCTGCTTCTTCTCCAGTGATCCCTCACACACAACAGATGCAGGGACAACACTGCAGCAACGAACTCAAGGACCAATTGCCTCAGACATAACATCATTCCGGAAATCAGGCCCTTTGGTAGAGAAGTCACTTCTCTAGCTGTGTCCTACACAGACGCAAGTCCCTCTGTCAGCTGACAACAGGATCGCAAATACAGTCTTTTGTGATCTACTAAGTTTTATTACATTTCAGGTGTTCTTTAAGTTTTAAGACATAATTTCTTCACTTGGACTCAACTCACCTTACCCAGCAGAGCAAAAATATCATTTCCATCTTGTAATCCCTCCTCAAAATACCGTAGGGCTTTTTTAGCATAAGGTTCCTTCCCTCTTGTAATATCAAGCCATGCTTTCAAAATCGGTCCCTGGTAAAGAAAGATCGTACTGGAGTCAACATGAATAGCAAGAAGTCTGTCAGTGATTATACTATTGCTCTCCTTCCCTAAGCCTTTGAGAGGAGGTGATCATTATCATAATAGCAGCATTACCATAGCTACCACGAGGCTCACTCTGATCATGTGTGGCCTCTCTTTGAGTAGAGCCCAGTGAGTTAGGGCAGGAACCGAGATGACACCTTACTTCACCCAGAATAAAGACCAAGGTAAGGCACAATGATCTTCACAAGTTATCTAGTGAATTAGATAAATTCCTGGGAAATTAGAAACTGAAATCATGGATGCTTCCAATGGATTGGAAGGTTTGTAGGATTTCAAAGAAGATAATTTGTTCTTAATGTCATATAAGAAATGGAATATGGTCTGAGAGATGAGTAATCAAAAAGAAAAAAAGAAAAGAAATGGGATATGTTCTAGCAATAATTTTTAATAACTTACAGGCATTTAAAGAGGTTATTCTTGCCTCCCTGAATAGTCACCTGAAAATATGGGCCAGATTCTCAACCAGCTTCCCATCAACTAAGGAGACCACTTTACCATTTGAATGGGTTCCAAAGATATTTCTGTGGAGTAATTGACAATATATAGTTCCAGCCCTGGAACCTTCTAAACCTTAGAATATTAAGCTTCCTTCCTTTTCCTCACATTTACAAGCTATTCTGTTTTGCCAACACTTGAACCACAGCAAAGACAAACATGACATCTCTCTCCATGTGGATCAGCTGGCAAATCCTGATGGGCTGTTAACAGTTTTGATTTGTAGTCCTCTAGTCTCAATTTCTTCTGCCAGAATATATCATTTTCTCCAAATTTTAGTTTCTGTCGGAATCAATTCAGACTATAAACTATTAAAATAATCTTCTTGATCTGTGCTGTAATAAAGTACCTTTCACTATTTAAAGCCTTCAAAGATTTCTCAATGTCTATCCAATCATCTACAGATATTCTTACCTGGCAATCATATCCTTCTATCTCTCCACAGTTTCTGTTTACCATTTTCACTTACAGTTTATGATCGTTTACCTCATGTTTCATCAAAGGTAGGCTCTCAAGGTGGCAGAAAGCAGGAGGTAAAAAGCCTCCTTCCATGTTTGCTGGTGAAAATGAATGCCTTGTGGGGGCAGGAATTGGAGGGTTTGCTGTTGGTTTTAGATGGAACGCTTTCTAAACATTTTCTCTCAATCACCCACTTAACCTTGCAGATAGAGCCTTTCTCGGAGGAATGGTTCAAACAGAATAAGCAAGTAACGAATGTCTCCCTGAGCACTTTAATCACATCTCCTCACAGCCCTTCAAGTTCTTCTCAGAATGTAAGTCATGTGCTCCAAGATGATTCACCAAGAAAATAAGGCCTGCACTGTCTTTATGCTTCAAGTATGGATGGTACAGATGTGGGGGCAATGAGAGGGGAGGGAGTGAGGAGGAAGGAGAGAACAGAAAGGAAAGAAGAATACAGGACACAGTATCTCATCCACAGCTATTAGAGCAGCAACTCAAAGCCTTAGCCTGGCCACATTACTGATATTTCAAAATTAGTGAAGATATTTGCAAGTTAAACAAAGGATGCTATTACATACAGCACAGGATTCCTTCAACATTCGTATTAAATAAGAAAACTGGTCACCTCATTGCTATCATGTGGCATTTTTGACATTCTGTCAATATATTCTCTCGCCTTATCATGGCGACCGATGTGCCACAGAAACAGGCCTGCATGGTATAAGGCTTTGCGTCCGGCTTCCTTACGTTGCTCCTTCATTTTGGTATCTAATTCCAGGATAGCTTCTCTATCTGAGGAAGGAAAATAATATTAAACCTAAAATAAAATTAAATCCTAGATGGTGTGCATGGTAGGTCAGATGCCTAACCCCGTGTGGAGGTCATTTATTCTTTCAAGGACAGCATTATTACAAACAGAACACGCTGTGCATGCCATCTAGATACTGACAGTATTGCTGTTCATTTAAAAATGAATTAAAAAAGGAACCTTACTAATGTCTTATTTAACCAAGTGAGTCCAATAGAAATACAAAATTAATGAGTTTGTTGGTTTTAAAAACTAACCCTTTTAAATCTGCTTATTAAGTTTCCTTCAGAAAAAAACATGTACATGTCATTAAGTAGAGTTGAAAAGCAGATCTATACACTCAACTTGTCCCTTATACAAATCGTTTAATAGCTGGATCGAGTAGCATATTAGAATTTAAAGAGTACATGAAAAATTGGGCTGGCTAAGGTGGCTCGGTGTGTAAAAGGATTTCCAGCATAAGCTTGGTATCAGGGATTTGATCTGCAAACCCATGTCAAAGGGGTGATGTGGTGCCCTGCATGCCTAACCTTACCAGACCCGTGGAAGGCTAGACTTGGTGGCGTGCATATGTAACCTCAGCTCTCCTGCAGCAAGATAGGAGACCGACTTTGCTGCTGTGTTCTATGTCAACTTAACATTAAACTACCGTCATTTGGGAAACTCAATTGACAAAATGACCCTACAAGATGAGCCTGGGTCATTGTCTTCATTAATCATTGATACAGGAGGGCCAAGCTAACTGTCTGATGCCAGCTCTGGGGTGGTGGTCCTATATACTCTTAATAAAACAGGCTGAGCAAGCCACGAGGAGCAATCGCCCTCTCCACCCTTCTGCCCTAATACCATGGTCTCTGCATCTGTTCCTGTCTCTAGGTTCCTGCCCTGATTTTCCTGGATAATGGACTACAAAGTATAAGGTGCAATAAACCCTTTTTCTCCCAAAGTGCTTTGCAAAATAGTGTTTTGTCACAGCCATGAAAACCCTACCTATAGCAGAAATTGACACCAGGTCATGAGGTATTGCAGTGACAGACCTGATCATGGTGTTTTGGCGAGTACTGTGCAAAGCCTTTCGAACTTTGGAAAAGCCATTGAGTGCTCAGAGCTCGGTGGGCTGTTCTATGGAAATGTTAGACGTTGTCTAAGGAGAGAAACTGCACATTGCTACACATTTGCACAGTCTGTGTGTGTCACTCTTCTTTAGTTGTCCTTTCATTGCTTTGTGAAGCAGTTGCTAACATATACACAGTCAACTCTGTTAACTCAGACCATTGCTATGCACCATTGAAATAACTGTCATAGGATGCATAAAAGCAGCATGAAACAGATGAATTTAACTTCTGGCCAGGAAGATAAACATTACATATATAGCAAATTGATGACCTAAACATAGTAAAAGCCATATACAGCAAAACCAGTGGCTAACATTAAACTAAATGGAGAGAAACTTGAGCAGCAATCCCAAAAAATCCAGGGACTAGACAAGGCTGCCCAGTCTCCTACTTATTCAATATAGTTCATTGAGGTTCTAGCCAGAGCCAATCAGACAACAAAAAGGAGGTGAAGGATACAGAGAAGGAAAAGAAGTTTTCAAAATATCACTATTTGCAGATGATATGATAGTATATTTAATGATCCCAAGGGTTGGATCAGAGAACTACTAAAGCTGATAAACAACTTCAGCAAAGTGGTTGGGTATAAAAATTAACTCAAATAAATCAGTAGCCTGGGCTCTACACCAAAGAGAAACAAGCCGAGAAAGAAATTAGGGAAATGACACCTTCATAATAGACCCAAATAATATAAAGTGTTTTGACTTTAACCAAGCAAGTAAAAGATTTGTACAACAAGAACTTCAAGACTCTGAAGAAAGAAATTGAAGAAGACCTCAGAAGATGGAAAGATCTCCCATGCTCATGGATTGGCAGGATTAATATAGTAAAAACATTTTACCAAAAGCGTTTACAGATTCAATGAATCCCCATCAAAATACTAACCAATTCTTCAAAGAGTTAGACAGAACTGAATTTGTAAATTCATCTGAAAAAAAAACCCAGGATAGCTAAAACTAAACAATAAAAGGACTTTTAAAAGGGGAATGTTCCCTGAACTCAAGCAGTATTACAGAGCAATAGTGATAAAACTGCATGGTATTGGTACAGAGACAAGAAAGATAGACCAATGGAATAGAATTTAAGACCCAGAAATGAACCCACACACCTATAGTCACTTGATTTTTGACAAAGGAGCCAAAACCATCCAATGGAAAAAAGATAGCATTTTCAGCAAATGGTGCTGGTTCAACTGGAGGTCAACATGTAGAAGAATGCAGATAGATCCATGCTTATCACCCTGTACAAAGCTTAGATCCAAGTGGATCAAGGACCTCCACATCAAACCAGATACACTCAAACTAATAGAAGAAAAGGAGGGGAAGCATCTGGAACACATGGGCACTGGAAAAAATTTCCTGAACAAAACACCAATGGCTTATGATAAGATCAAGAATCTGTAAAATGGGATCTCATTAAAACTACAAAAGGTTCTGTAAGGCAAAGGACACTGTGGTCAGAGTAACAGAAAACCAACAGATTGGGAAAAATCTTTAAACCACGGGAAACAGATAGAGGCCTTATATCCAAAATATACAAAAGAACTCAAAAAGTTAGATCGCAGGGAGACAAATAATCCAATTAAAAAATGGGGTTCAGAGCTAAACAAAGAATTCACAGCTGAGGAATGCCGAATGGCTGAGAAACACCTAAAGAAATGTTCAACGTCTTTAGTCATAAGGGAAATGCAAATCAAAACAACCCTGAGATTTCACCTCACACCAGTGAAAATGGCTAAGATCAAAGCTCAGGTGACAGCAAATGTCAGGATGGAGAAAGGAACACCTCCATTGTTGGTGGGGTTCAAAATGGTACAATATTTGGAAATCAGTCTGGAGGTATCTTCAGAAATGATGACATTGAACTGCCTGAGGATCCAGCTATACCACTCTCGGGCATATACCCAAAAGATGCCCCAACATATAAAAAGACACGTGGATCCACCATGTTCAACGTAGCCTTATTTGTATAGCCCTGAAAGAATTTCAGATGCCCTTCAACAGAGGAATGGATACAGAAAGGTTACATCTACACAATGGAATATTTTTTTTTATCAAAAAACAACGACTTTACATGAAAGAGGCAAATGGTTGAACTGAAAATATCATCCTGAGGAGCTAACCAATCACAGAAAGACATACATTGTATGTACTCATTGATAAGTGGCTATTAGCCCAAATGCTTGAATTACCCTAGATGCCTAGAACAAATGAAACTCAAGACGGATGATCAAAATGTGAAGGCTTCATATTCTTTAAAAGGGGAATGAATCACCTTTGGCAGGGAAAGAGAGATTCCTTCCAAATATATCCACAGAGACTGAAGGGACACCCATTCAGAGCCATGCCCCACATGATGGCCATGAACATACAGCCACCCAATTAGACAAGATGGATCCTTCCAAAGAAGTGCAGACCCAAAGGACTACCAAGAATAATGATCGATCCTGAGAGACACAGCCAGAAACTAGCAAATACAGAGGAAAAATGCCAGCAGCAAACCACTGAATGAGAACGGGTCCCCTGCTGAAGGAATCAGAGAATGAACTGAAGAGCTTGAAGGGCTTGAGGACCCCATATGTACAGGAACAATCAAAGCAAACTAGAAGCTTCCAGGACTACGCACTACCTAAAGACTATACATGGACTGACCCATTTGGACTCTGACCTCATAGGTAGTCATGAATATCCTAGTAAGAGCTTTCATTGAAGGGGAAGCTGGGTCCTGTTACACAGTGAACCCCAGTGAACTAGACTGTCGGGGGAGGGCACAATGGGGAAGGGGTGGGAGGGGACCCATAAGGAAGGGGGGAGGGAGGGGATGTTTGCCTGGAAACCGGAAAGGGAATAAAAAATGTACATAAGAAATAGCAATAAAAAAAAAAAAAAGAAGAAGAAAACTAAAAATCATTAAGTCAAAGGAGCAGAACATGGAATCTATCTCAATGCTATACTTAAATGCTGTACCTGGATTGGGGCTCATTTTATGGACATACATCAGTGCCATCAGGGAACACAGTGACACGTCTTGTTTATTTTTAATGGCCTCAAACTCCCGAAGGGCTTCTTGAGCTTTACCTGGAAATCAAGATTGGGGTTTGAAAAGAAAAAAAGTATACTTAGTTCAAGCTAGGATTCAGAGCATAGGGAAGACATCTGATGATCAGCACGTACCCTCCATTAGTGTGCCGTAGGCATGGTAAAATCGGAAGACTGGGTCACTGCTATACTTCTTCATTCCTTCACTGGCCACAAGGAGCACATGGTGATAGTATCTCTCTTGACAATAGTAATTAATCAGTGTCTACAAGGAAATAATGACTAATGGTTAACAGACAGGCTAATATTCAGAAGAAGACATCAATCTTGGATAATCCAGAACTTAATATAGTTTCTTCTCTGCTCTTTAAAATGTCTTTAACCCTGGGCACTCAATAGTAAGGATGAGGCTGCGTGACCATGGAATTATTCAAAAGTCAGTGTTTCTCTTTTTCGGTGAATTTTCTTTTTTCCCCTATAATTAGTTTTTTTCAACAATATTGGAGTCAGACTACGTTTACATTTTACCTTCTTTGGCTTTATCTTCTTTGAAGATTTTAGAAAAAAAGAAAAAGAAAACAAAAAACAAAACAACAACAACAACAAAACTGTGGACCAATAAAATGAAGAGGCTAGAGCTAGTTAGTTTGCTGCTTTTTAAAATTTGGTTTGGCTCTGTCAACTTGACGCAGACGAGAGTCATCTGGGAAGAAGGAAACTCAATTGATGAAATCCTTAGATTAGCCTAAAGGCAAGCCTCTGAGGCATTTTCTTGACTAATGATTGATGTGGGAGGCTCCACCCCACTCTGGGCACCACTGAGCAGCAGGTAGTCATGAAAAATATTCACATATATGAATACATACATACATACATACATACATACATACATACATACATACACACATACATACAATCTGAGTTAGCCATGAAAAGCAAATCAGTAAGCAATAAGCAGTATTCCTCCACTGTAGTAGGTGGAATGAGAAAATCCTTAGGCTCGTATATTTGAATGCTTGATCTCTAGTCACTGAAACTGTTTTGGAAGGATTGGAAGGTTTGGTCTTGTTAGAGGAGATGTGTCTGGAGGTTTCGATGGTTCAAACATCCAAAGTAGGCCTTGTCTCTGTCTCTCTGCCTGTCTCTATCTTTCTCTTTCTCACTATCTCTGTCTCTCTGTCCCTCCCTTCTTCCCTACTGCTTGCGGCTTAGGATGTAACCTCTCAGCTACTGTCATACCCATGGCCATGATGGTCTTGAACTCTAACCCTTGGACACTGTAAGCAAGTCTCCAATAAACACTTCTTTATGTTGCTTTGGTCATGGTGTCTCTTCCCAGAATACATAAGTAACTAAGACTGCTTCGGTTCCTATCTCCAGAATGAGTCCTTGATGTCTTGCCCTAATAAAACACAATGATCAAAAGCAACGTAGGAAGGATAGGGTTCACTTCATCTTAGTTTGTGGTGTAGAGAAGTCAGAGGGACATGTGGTTTACTGGCTTGCTCAGACTGCTTTCTTATATCACAGAGAACCACCACCACCTACAGTGAGAAGGGCCCTCCAATATCAACCAAGAACGTTCCTTGGATACTTGACTACAGGCAATCTAATGGTGGCATGTTTCCAACTGAAGTATCTTATTCTCAAATGGCCCTGGGTGTGTCAAGTTGTCATAGCCAGGACACAAGCTGTGACAAATTGGGTCTACTTTTCTTGAAAATGCATCTAAGATTTAGCTGCTGACCTACTCAAAGACGGAAGCCACACTCTCACCGTCACTGTAACTACGGGGCTTCCTTACTTCACAAACAAAGGTGAGGAATCCTGTGACACTGTCCGCCTGCATTAGGACCACATGAGTGAGAGACAGAAAGAACATAGGTGCACACAGACAGCTCTTTTACTGTCTGGATTCTGCAGGGCTACACCTTGCCTTTCCTAGATCTCAGTCATGCAATATTCTCTAGAACCTCTGCTCTGCTCCCCTCTTGTGGGTTCTGCTTCACACTTGTTCTCCACCTCATTTCTGGAGACAGTGACCCATATTCCAAATGGCAGGCAACTGCAACATAGCTCAGCAAAGTGCAGTTTGATTTTTTTCCCAACTTCCTCATGCTCCAGGATCAAAACGAACTTACTTACTTATTTATGCCACAATGCTATCCTCCTTGACTTCTGTGCTGCATGAAAAATGATTCACAGACCACAGCTCTGAAAGGCAGTAGTGGGTGTCACAGAGAGGACATGGATTTAAAGGTACAAAGACATGACCTCAAGTCTTCATCTATGTGACACCTTTGCCATGTAGAGGCTACAGTTAGGAGAGCAAACGTAGAGGTGGTTGTGAGATTCTTGATAAGGCTGTGAATGTTCTAGTCTGAAAACCTAGGAGTAAGTTATGCCTGCATCTCTCCTCAGCTCCGTGTTCCTACTTTGCCATTTCCTGCCTAAACCATCAAACCAACCATGACCCTCCCTTCTCATATACCCAGCCCTGCCAATCAACCATGACCCTACCTTCTCATATACCCAGCCCTGCCAATCAAGGAAGTCTTTAAGTGCATCCATTTGTCTGGATTTCATAATACTCTCCATACCCACTGGTACTCTTGTGGTTCAAGTCAGATCATTTAGTCTAACAACCAACCTTCCTTCGATTTCTGAGGTAGGATCTCATAATATAGCTCAGGCTGGCTCAAACTTGCTCTCCTCCTGCCCGTTTTTCCAGCATGCTGGGGGTAGTCTTGTATTCCCATGCTCAGCCATCTAGCAAACATTTTGGGACTTTCTGCTTTCTAGTACTAGGTACTGGGTAAGATACTGAGAGTCTCTATACTGTACTGTACTATAATATGAATCTATAAATAAGGTGCTTGGAAATGTTAGTAAGAGTGGTTACTGCCATGGGAAATTCTTGAACTTTCAGGTGAATTGTAATCTGAACACCAGCTGGGACACAATGCTGTAATGAATGTGGGGTGGGGGTAATATTTTGTTTTGGGGACTACAGAATACTATACACAGCTTGGTAATGGTGGGTGACCAGGGAATCCACTCCTGTAGAGGATGTTAGAGCTGATTCTTCCATTATAAACTCATTACTCTGTGTCCTCCACATAGAACACTGTATTTCTCTTAGATTACTTTTGAGAAAGGCCTAGGAGTGTATAAGGCAAAATAAGAGCAACATGGAGATAAGAGTGTGGTACCACATATATACAGCCACCAAAACTAGATAAGACTGTGAAACTAAGAAGCACATGCTGACAGGAGCCAGATATAGCTGTCTCCTGAGAGGCACAGCCAGAGCATGTCAAATACAGAGGTGAATGTTAGCAGCAAACCATTGAACTGAGAACAGGATCCCCATTGGAGGAATTAGAGAAAGGATTGAAAGAGCTGAAGGGGCTTGCAACCGCATAATAACAATAATACCAACCAGAGCTCCCAGGGACTAAACCACTACCCAAAGACTAAACATGGACAGATCCATGGCTCCAGCTGCATATGTAGCAGAGTATGGCCTTGTTGGACACCAATGGAAGGAGAAACCCTTGGTCCTGTCAAGGCTGGACTCCCCAGTGTAGGGGAATGTCAGGGGTGAGAAGGGGGGTGGTTGGGGAGGGGAGCACCCTTATAGAAGAAGGGGAGGGGGATGGGATGGGGGCTTATGTCTGGGAAGCCAGGAAAGGGAATAACATTTGAAATGTAAATTTAAAAAATCCAAAAAAAAAAGAAAAACATTTAAAAAAAAAAGTGTGGTACCTGGGATGGGTGGGGCTAAAGCCCCACCCTTATTCTACAATAGGGTAGGAAACCAGAGTGATAGGTCCAATGGTAGGGTAGGTCCAAAATATGTCGAGTTTCCTTCCCACTTGGTTTTGTATGGGCAGTGAGTTAAAAATAGTTGGAGAAGAGGGGCCAGGGAAAAGCTTTCCCAGACCAATCTTAGAGCTCATGAAGATTTATCGGCGTAAGAGGATGCGCTCTCATTTAAGTGCAGCCAGAGCTGCTTCCCAACTACACGGCTGATGGACAGAGATACTAAAATAGGCTCCATCCGGGACTTTGTAGAGGGCGTTTGCCACTCCTCGTTTGAGAACCTTGCTCTAGGTAGAATATTAGACCTTCAATCCAGAAAGGGAAGAAGGCAGGGTCAACAGTCTCTCTTTAAGGATGTGACTTGCTCCTGGGCTAAGGGATGAGAAGTTTAATAATAGTTTTGTCACTAAAGTGGTTTTATTGCAGAACCATTTGGATAACCTGGGAATTAAAAAAACAATGTAAAAGAGTTGGAGGGAGAACTTGAAAAGGTAATGTAGAAATTCATTATGAAAAGGGGGCGGGGGGGACCTTTCAGGCTTCCCTAACTGTCAGTGCCCATTTTCCTCTGTCTACAAGGAGCAGTTCATATGACATTCATGTATTTAAAAGTTGTCGGTTCAGCCCTCATAAGTCAAGTGAAAGTTGCAAGACCAGGCACCTTTATTGCTGTATCATAAGTACTTAGAAAACGGGGCAAAACACACAGAAGGCAGTCAACCAATGGTTGTCAAATGCACTAAGGGTTTTTCCAGTATTGGAATTTGAGTGAGGAAATCTCATGTTCAGGAGTCTGTTCAGCTAGCTCAAACTTCCGGGAGTCAGCCAGGAAAAAGCGCTCCATAAGCCCCAGAGTGGATGGGGGTATGGGATGGGGTGGGGGCGATCATCTGAAAAGGAAAGTTCTTGTACTTTCAAACCATGTCCTTGTTTTTCACAATTTTTGAAATATTTGCTGAGTGCATCAATCATAAGACTATTTTCATAAACTAAATCCTCCTCTTTTTAAAAGGCTTTTGTTAACCGCTTGCCTGTCTTTTCCTGCTCCTTTACAGGTGAGTGCAGGGTAGAGGACATTAGATGGCTAAGTCCTTAAAAACCACACCTGGAGACTAAGCAGGCTTCCCGGGGAGAAGTCCTAAGCTAACACAAGCTGAGGCTGGGGGCTGGCCGTTAACGGCAAGGAAGTAGTTGAGCCCCGGGCCTCGGGATCATCCTGGGGGTCGCGGCATCTTGGCCAAGGCCGCAGGCCCTCACCGTAAGCTGCCCGTGCCACCCGATACCTTGCAGTGTCCCCTCGCCCTGCCCGCGCCCTGCGCCGCCCGCTCACCTTCAGCCCCTGGGAGTCCATGACCGCCGGCTGCCCGGAGAGTCCCCACCACTGCCCACCGTAGGGTTAGGGGTTCAGACCCACTTCCCGGGCCCTAAAACACTGGGGACAAGGCGGGCGGTGCGAGGGGCGCGTCCCGATCTCCATTGGCTGCCAGCGTGAGGGGCGGAGCCTAATTGTAGGACTGTGAAGGAGGGGGGCCCCCCCGAAGCAGGCAAGCAGGGAACCCCGAGGGAGGACCGCGAGGGCGACCGAGGCTGGAATCTGCTGGGCACTGAGTGCTGCTGAGTCGTGAGGCCACAAGGAGGGAGGGGTCAGCCTGGAAACGGCGCGAGGAGAAGGGGGTGGGTGGAGCAAGAGATGTGAGATTAAAGAATAAAGATGATGAAGCAGGGAACTGGAGGAAGAGCAATGCCGCTTTTCATCCCTGCAAACAAAGACAGACTCCATTTTCTCAGCATTTTTTTGTGGAAGCCGATTTGCGCAATGCGGCTTAGTGGCATGCTTGACCGGGGAAATGATTTACCTGACACACATAGCAATCGAGTCGAGGCCACAAGGTGGCGCAGAAAAATCACAGTTTGGCAGAAACATGAAGCCTGGGGTTGGGCTTGTTTTAAATCTTTTCAGGCGCTACTGTAGTTTTGCTATTGAGTGTTTATAAAACGGGTCTGCCAGTTTCCAACCCAAAGTCTTATTTAAAATATGTGGTCAGTTCTTTTTATTTTCATTTAACTGCTATAGTTTGGATTTAAACTGACCCTCAAAGACACATGTGCTGAATGCTTAATTCCCCAGCCTGTGGTGCTGTTGAAGTGGTAAATGAGGCCTAATGAAAGAAGTTTAGAAGATCCTCACGTGCCCTTGAAGAGGATATTGGGACCCTGGACTTCCTCCTCCCCTTTCTGTTTGCTTCCTGGCAACCTTCTCCAGAAGATGTTCACCATTGTATGTGAGATTCAGCAAACTGACTGACCCCAGTCTAGACGACTTGTTTCTGCTTGCAATCTTTTAAAGGACTGCAGCCTCTAAAATGAAACAAGGTTTTTCTTTGGTTTTCCTTTAAGGTACATTACATCCAGTGGGGCACATATTGTCATTCTGGAGATTGTTTCAGTAATCTAAATTCATAGTCCAGTTCATTACTCTGGTGATGGGCAGTTGGGAAAAGTGCTCAATAAAGCGTGTTATCTTGAGACCGGAAACTTGAATCCAAGGGGGAGAATCCAGCTGAGGATCACAAGTTTCAAGGACAGATGATCAGCCTGAAACCTTGAAACCCCACATGAGCCAAGCCCGGTAGAACTCTACACACTGGAATATACTAATTTAGCTCTTTGTCCAGTTTCTATTGGTAAATCATTTAATACTAAACATTAGTTTCTTATGGTGACTTGACATTCCTGATGAGACCCTGTGCAGGGAGTTCCTTAAAATTCTATCTGACACAAATCTTTCTTTTCTCTTTTCTTTTCTTTTCTTTTCTTTTCTTTTCTTTTCTTTTCTCTTTCCTTTTCTTTCTTTCTTTCTCTTTCTTTCTTTCTTCCTTTCTTCCTTCCTTCCTTCTTCTTTCCTTCTTTCTTTCTTTCTTTCTTTCTTTCTTTTTTTCTTTCTTTCTTTCTTTTTCTTTTCCTTTTTTCCTTCCTTCCTTCCTTCCTTAAGATTGCTTTTTTCTCCTATGCTCCAAGCTATTTTTACCTCTTATCAAAAGCTACTCCCTCTCTCTTTAGAGAGAGCTTTGATCCAGTCTCAGTGAAACCTGTAAAGATCACCATAATTACATGGGTCTGAGAAAAAACATGGGAGAAAAATTTCTGGTCTCCAGACCTGAGGTGGCGCTGATCTATGCTGCTTAACTTCTGTGACTTGCAAAAACCTTTGGGAAGTTGTGAGCCTATAGATCCCATAAGCATTTAGTACATGGGATGGCATCAATGTGCCCAGTCCATCATGTCTGTTTGGCTTTCTGTGCTGCAGTTCTTATACTGTCCTATCTGTATCTGAACCATGTCATCAAGTATTAGATTTTAAAAAAAATGGAGGAAGCATAAATTTTTCTCCTGAAGACAGAAGTAAAATAATTGCAAAAGATAAATTAAACTATGCAAAGAATATAAGCAAAAATTATACACACACACACACACACACACATACATATATATTTGGCTTCACTCTTTTGGCTATTGCTTCTGTTGAGAAAGTAAGCATTTTCTGCCTCTACAAGGAGGACATCTTCCTGTTTTTCTGGAAGAAGTTCCAATGCCCAGTCATCAGCTGTCCTGATATCTTTACTTCAAGATTATGCTTGTGCCCAAGTAGCATGCTGCGGAATAGCTCTCTCTACTGCCATCCATGTCTCTTTGTTACCTTATTGTTACAACTTACTGGCCCGACACCTATTATTTTGAAAGGCTGAATGCTCTACTTAGTAACAGTTGGGCCAGGTGCCCATCAAAGTATCCCTGTATCCCCAGGTGTGCATTGTTCTCTACTGTGTCCCTCAGACTCCCTCAGGACAAGAACATTTCCATCCACCTACAGCAGATACATTTCATTAACAGCTAGTACTCTTTCCCCACCCTTAAATGTGCACTTTTTACCTCCAAATTGAACTCCTAGTTCCTCAGTGCAAGGACCCCTTTAGCAGCCTTCTAACTGTCTAGGTGACTGAGTGAACACAGCTAAACATCCTTGTTCATGAGTCTATTTGCAACTGAGGTTATTTTTCGCAATTAATTTTTTCAGATTTATTTATTTTATATATATGAGAATACCTTTGCTGTCCTCAGACACACCAGAAGAGGGTATCAGATCCCAATACAGACCACCAGGTGATTGCTGGGAAGTGAACTCAAAACCTCTGGGATAGCAGTCGGTGCTCTTAACTGCTGAGTCATCTCTCCAGCCTGCACGGCTTTAATGTGCTGACAGTGAGGGTCTCTCCCTGTCGCCTTGAATGTTAGTCTCCAGAGCTTCTAATCACATTGAACATGAATATTTCTCTGCTATCTTGTATTCTTCCTCATCTTCATTGTTGCAAGTGTCCAAGTAGGCGATTTGCATGTTTCCCCTTCTTGCTTTGCTTTATTTTCACAGACTTAAGCTATAGACCAGACTGGCACGGAACTTGCTATGTGGTCCTGACTGACTTTGAACTCTGAAGCCTCTTTGCTCTGTCTCCCAAGTGTTCAGCTTAGACCATTAATATTAATTTTAGAATGCTGTTGCATAATGATGAAGTCACAGGCAGCTTGGGACTATTTAATTTGTTTGAGTTTACATTCAACTTTTAAACAGTAACCAATTGCATTAATAGTCTTTCTGTCATCTACCCGAGATTGGTAATATGTAAAGAAAAGAGATGTGTAGAGCTCACAGTTTGGGGACTAACAGTCCGAGACTGAGAACCCAAAGATGAACAGTGTTAAGGTTGTTTGATGAGGTCTGACTGAAGACAACATGAAAGTAACTTGACTAGAGAATGCCTACTACCGGAGGCTAGGGAGGGGGAGTAGGTGTATCTCAGACTCTTGCCTGCTCTTAGGATTCTTCCTTCTATTGGGTTGCTTTCTCTATCCTCCATTTGAGATCTTTTACCTTCTCCTGCTGTATTTTGATTTGTCCTCTTTGGCTGTCATCTCTTGGAAACCTGCTCGTTTCTGAAGAAGAGAAGGAGGCAGAATGGGTCGAGGGGAGAAGAGGGTGTGGTGAAAACTAGAAGAGCAGAGGGAGGAGAAACTGTGCTTGAGAAGAGAGAAGAATCCATTTCAGCTAAACAAAATAATTAAGGCAGAAAGGTATAAACAGTTCTAGAGTTCTATCTTATCAAGAAGAGAGGAACGGAAGGTCATAATAAAGCAGGGGGAACAACGCTAATTACCCCAATATGACCACTGCACTTTGGATGTATGCACGGAAATATCGCACTGTATCTCAATGATGGTTATCATATTCCACATTTTTGAGTATCATATAAACCTTTTGAGTTTTAGTGGAGTCTTGGGACAGGAAGGATCTTATGATACTGAGAATTAGTATCCTGAGTCAGGAGTTATGGTACATATCTGTAGTTCCAATTACAGGGGAGACTGGAGTAGAACGCCTACTCGAACCCATGAGTTCAAGATACACAACTAGAAAGGCACGCCATCTTTAAAAGAAGAAAATATTCTTGTCGGATAAGTGGGACTGGTGATTGTTCATGAATTTAATTAAATTAAGAAGAAAAAGAAAATTTCTTCATATATACATTTCTTGTATATACATTTAAGACAGAAATTCATGCTCATTTACAAACATAATGATTATTGTCTATTGATTTGTCATTTAAATACAACATACAAATATATTTAGTTAAAATAGTGTACATGTTTTTGGCCCCAGGAGGACATTGTTGTCCCATGGGAAAAACCAAGAAGGCTTTATTCACAATGACAGTCAAGCTCGGGCTCATGTAACAATCATTTAGGGTGCAGTGTGGGGAGGGGCTTGGTGAGCTAGCTACTGATGGGAGTCTGAGTTAGTGGGCATAACCAGGTAGGCAAAGCATGCGTTTATAAGACATTTCCAGGTACTACTGATGCTTCCTGTCTG
The DNA here is from genome assembly GCF_011064425.1 of Rattus rattus. NCBI lineage: Eukaryota > Metazoa > Chordata > Mammalia > Rodentia > Muridae > Rattus > Rattus rattus. Next base: position 43,721,711 of record NC_046158.1, read on the forward strand.
AGGATCACATCCTGAGATCCTCAAGCATTTTTGTTTAAGTATAATATTAGTTCCGTATACTGACTAACATTTCTCCATCTTAAGACTATTTTGCTGGGAACACCCATTAGTATGGTTGTCCTTTGTCTTGCCTGAGGTGGTGTGTTTGTGTCAAAGTTTTTGTATGTCAATAGCAAGGGAATGCATAAAGTGACAATTTCTATACAGTGGAAGAGAATGCATACATATGGATGGGGAACAGCAATAGTCTATTATTGTGTCTGTGTGCATTTGCCTTGAAGCACATGAAGAGATCAGAGGACAACTATGCAGAGTACTCCAACCTTCTATCTTTATTCAAGTGACAGGAATCACAGGCAGGCCACCATTTGCATGGGAAGCTTCTTATATACAGAATGGTTTTATGGGCTCTCAGAACCTTTAATGACTTCTAAAACTAAATTAGCTTAATTTCACAGCCAGGTCCCCAGACTATACGTACAGAAAAAATTTAAAGACTTGTCCCTGAATATGGAAGATGCTAGAGAAGAAATCATTCATTCGCAAATAAAAGTCTAGAAAACTGTGCTGGTCCGGGGAATCCAGAGTTTGGTGAATTTGAGGAATGGATTGAACATGGAGACATGAATGTTCTGGTAATGCACAGCCTCTCAGATAAGTGTCCAAAAATGCCACGCTATCTTTTATTGGTTTCTAAAACCTAGAAGACAGTTTAAAATTTTGGTACTTCTCTCTGTCTCTCTGTCTCTGTCTCTGTCTCCTTCTCCATCTCCCTCTCCCTCTTCCTCTTCCTCTCTCTCTCCCTCTCTCCCTCTCCCCTCTCCCTCCCTCTCTGTCTTCCTCTTTTCTGTGTGTTTGCATGTGTTTGTACTATGTGTATGATTGTGATTGAGTGTGGATGACTGTAATTGTAGCATCAAGACATCAACATTCGGTGTCTTCCTCAGTCAACTTCCGGAGATATTATTCTTTGAGACAGAGTCTCTTACTGAACTTGGAGATGTTACTGATTTGCTACCAAGCTCCAGGGATATCCACATCATCTTAACACTGGAGTTTCAGATGTATGCCACTGCACCTGGCATTGTACTGTCCTCATACAGGACAGAAAACACTTTACGAACTGAGATGTTGCCTGAACCTGTGTGTATTTTCTTAAAAGCATTACTGATACAGATTAAGGTTCTTACAGCTAACCATCAGACTCAGCACAGGGACCCCAATGGAGGAGTTAGAGAAAGGAACTGAAGGGGGTTTGCAATCCCATAGGAAGAACAACAATATCAACCAACTAGACACCCCAGAGCTCCCAGGGACTAAACCACTAACCGAAGAGTACACACGGGGGGACCCATGGCTCCAGCCGCATATGTAGCAGAGGATGGCCTTGTCGGGCATCAATAGGAGGAGAAGCCCTTGATCCTGTGAAGGCCCATTTCCCCAGTGTAGGGGAATGCCAGGGTGGTGAGGTGGGAATGGGTGGGTGAGAGGGGGAGCATCCTCATAGAAGAAGGGGGAGGGGATGGGAGAGGAACTGGGAAAGGGAATAAAATTTGAAATGTAAATACATAAACTATCCAAAAATGGGAAAAAGGGCTTTTTAAAATAAAAAAAAATGTGTGTGTGTGTGTGTGTAGGTCAGAGGACAATAATGGTGTTCCACTCTGTCACCCTCCACCTTATTCAGTTGTTTAGAGAGTGTGATGCAGGGTACATTCTGTACTATGCCAAAGATCTACTTTCATAGATGTTGTACTTGCAGAACTCTTTGTCCTAAAAGAATTATTTGGCAGCAAAAAAATTGTGATGTCTTTGCTTCCAGGAGACCTACCCACACCTAAAATAAGAAGACAAATATGAATGCTCTTCAACTAGTAAATCCAATTTTGTGAGTTTATTCAATAGAAAGTCTTATGGATCTCTAAAAAAAAATGGAATAAAAGTATTTATTGCACTCTTTTTTTGTTTTTTTACATCAATTTTTATTAGATATATTTCTTTATTTACATTTCAAATGTTATTCCCTTTCCTGGTTTCCTGCCCACAAGCCCACTATCCCCTCCCCTCCCCCATACAGATGTTTCCAACCATCCAACCCCCATATTGCCCCCCCCATTCCCCTGCACTGGGGGTCCAACCTTGGCAGGACCAAGGGCTTCCCCTTCCACTGGTGCCCCAACAAGGCTATTCTCTGCTACATATGCATTTGGAGCCCTGGGTCAGTCCATGTATAGTCTTTCGGTAGTGGTTTAGTCACTGGAAGCTCTGGTTGGTCAGCATTGTTGTTCTTATGGGGTTGAAAGCCCCTTCAACTCTTTCAGTCCTTCCTCTAATTCCCCCCAACGGGGTCCTGTTCTCAGTTCAGTGGTTTGCAGCTAGCATTCGCTTCTGTATTTGACATGCTCTGGCTGTGTCTCTCAGGTTGTTGCACTCTTACTAGCTATAAAGAAAAAACTGAAAAAACCCACCTTCAATGTGCATCGAGAAGGGATTGCTAAATTATGTAATGCAGTGTTTTTCACCACTTAAGAAGAACGAACCTGATGTATGTGTCACGTGAAAAACCACCCAAGATATTCTCAGTGAGATGCTAATGCAGCAAAGCATAAAATGTTTATTATAACAGACTTTCATATGTGTGCACATGCGGTGTCTTGTTTTCATAATCATGCAAGAATAGGATAGCAAAACTTTGTGTTTGTCTGCACTGTTTGTGGGTGAGATGGGCATTATTTTTTGCAATCAGGAAGCAGTTTACAGAAAATGCTGGCCCCATTTCCAACTGGCGTTTAGTTTTATCATAAAATGTTTATTATAACAGACTTTGGTACTGCAATTTTTTCAGTTTTTATCATGTTCACAGGTTCTGGGACAACAGATGTCCTGCTTCTGCTCCTAGTGTGTCTTCTTTCAGGGGAAAAGAGCTCCCCCTCCAGGTTTCCCAAAGCCCCGTAACAGTTCATCATGTTTTCCTGGTGTTATAGCATGCTTGGTGGTAAATTCAGGTTGTACTTTAAAAGAAAGCAAAGGCAGTATTTACTCTGATCATGCTAAGAATAGGATAGCAAAACTTTTGTGTTTGTCTGCTTGTTATAATGTTAGCAATGCTCAGTGGTGCAATTTAACCTCCCCTTTGAGCAAATTAATTTATGGGCATTATTTTTGCAGCAGATATCAATCTGATAGGAAGATAATGTAAAATTTTAATAAAGTTTACACCTGGCAGCAATGGCCTGAAATGAATGTCTTGGCCCCATTTTCCAAAGCCCTGTCATCCATCCCTTGTATATTGTTTAGTTTTTGTTTATCATAGAATTTATTTCGTTTATATTTTTTACTTTCTGAGAGAGGAATACTGATGAACAAAAGGTATTGCTTTGCCATCTGATGAAAAGAACATTAATAATGAAGATTAGAATGAAGCCAAGCAGTGCTGAAGCAAAGACAACTCAAATAATTTTCTGTTTTTCTTTAACTTATTCTTTAATCCTTTTTACAGTCCAGACTTAGGTCCACTGTTACCCCCCCCTTGGTTCTCCAAAAGGGCCCCCCACCAGACTTCCCCCATTCCCTGGGGACTATCAGCTGTATTCTGCTTGGGGCCTCATATTGGGCCTCTCAGAGGACAGTCATGATAGGCTCCTGTCTGTAAGCACACCATAGTATCAGTAATGGTGTCAGGCTTTGGCCTCTCCACTTGAGCTGGGTTCTACTTTGGGCTGTCACTGGACCTCCTTTCCCTCAGTGTCTTCTCCGTTTTTGTCCCTGCAGTTCTTTCAGACAGGAACAATTCTGGGTCAGAGTTTTCTGACGGGAGGATTCCAGCCCATCCGTCTACTTGATACCCTGTCTCTCTACTGGAGGTGGACTCTACAAGTTCCATCCCTCCACTGTAGGGCAATTCATCTAAGAGTGTTTTTCATAAGAATAAGTTTAATGTGGCAAACTTAATAGTTCCAAAGTAACAAAGAACAAGGTATTATATAATTGTTATGTCCTAAAGAATTAAAAATAATTTACAGACTAATATCCTAAAAGAAACATATACATGTATATATGCATTTATTTTTATCTGTATTTGTTTCTTTATAAGTAATAGTAATATATGTTCTATTAAACATGTGTGCAACTTTCATATATATATATTTCCATTTGAAAAATTTTAATGTGTTGTTATCTCATATAATTGTTGCATACAATTATAGACTGCAGATACAGATTATAAATAAAGGAAAAGGTACCTTAGATGGATAGTGTGATGGTCTGTATATGCTTGGCCTAGGGAGTGGCACTATTAGGAGGTACAGCCTTGTTGGTGTAGCCAACAAGGTGTGGCCTTGTTGGAGGAAGTGTGTGACTATGAGGGTGGTCTTTGAGATCCTCATCCTGGCCACATGGGAACCAGTTTTCTTCAGTTTGCCTTTGGAACAAGATGTAAGAACTCTCAGTTCCTCCAGCACCATGCCTGCCTGGATGCTACCCTGCTCCCACCTTGATGATAATGGACTGAACATCTGAACCTGTAAGCCAGCCCCAATTAAATATCCTGTATAAGAGTTGCCTTGGTGATGGTGTCTCTTCATAGCGATGGAAACCCTAAGGCAGATAAGTTTTCAATTGATCGTTTAAAATATATTTATTTACATGATATGTATATGTGAGAGCCTGCATATCTTTATGTACACTGCTTATATGCCAGGTGCCCATGGAAGCAAGAGGAATTTGTCAAATTCTCCTGGCTGTTCCCACTGTTTTGAGGAAAGTCTTACTCTATAGCGGAGGTTATAACTAACTATGTAGCCCAGGCTTTCCTTAGATTCTTCTCAACTTTCCTGCTACTGCCTCCTGGGTGCTGGATATTCCAAGATAAATACTTTTAAAAAAAACCTATTTATAGCAATGCTAAAATAAATGTCTTTTTGCTCATTCACTAAATAGCAGGTGATTATTAGGCAACAGGTGTGTGTTTTCCTGTGTCAGAGTAGGAGGTGGGGTTAGTGGAAGGACAGCTAAATTCCAAATCACACTCCCCGAAGCCTACCAAGAGCCGCAGTGTGGAGAAGATGAAGAAAACTGCTCTGTCCAGGCTAGCCTCATCGGATCCCATGTTGGCACAGTCGTTAGCACTGTCTGCTTTCTCACAGGTGGTGGGGTTGACATGTTCATGAACTCCCACAGAAATCCACTGAGTGCATCACTTCTTTTCCAATTTTAAGTAATGTCACTTGTTCTTGACAAATAGACTCGGCTTCCTTTGTCACAAAGAGTGCTGAAGGTGGTATTTGAAAAAGAAGAACCTCCATTTGTTTGAATAAACGACTCTGCCAACGTTTTTCTGTGTTATACATTGTATCTCTATAATATTTATTAAAACTTTAAAAATGGGTAAGTGCTGGTGAAATATATTTATCTAGTTTTTGCTAATTTTTATAAGGTTCCTCACAACTCTTATTTGCCCTCCTGCATTGTTTTGCTTAGAAACAGCAACACTTAATGTCACTTATTTTGAAATAATTGGTCCCACGAACTTGGCTTCTTTTGTTATAGTAGATGACTATGACAACTTAGAAACCACTTATCATTAAATCCGAGTGCCCATTTCTTAGTTAAAACCCAAACTTCTGCCACACAGACAAACAAACCACAGAATCCTAAAAGAGAAGGTTCTCAAACTTATGCCTTAGTACTCCCTGACTGTATTTATTCTTCAAGAAGCTTCTTAAGTATGTTTCTGTTTCTCTCTCTCTTTATCTTAAAGTTAAAAACTGCTTGCTCCTGACCTGCCATTACATTCACAGATCTTATCACAAGTCTTTATTACTAGCACTTCTACATGCAGTTAAATTCTTTTATCGTGTGTCTCAGTCACTGACAGTATTTGTTTTTTACAGAGGGAATGTTGACATGTAGCAAATACTACCACTGGACCTGCCTGCTTCTCACTTTGTGACTGATTGAATCTGCCTATAGTAATGACTGTATGTGTGGGGCTATTGGCCTGTAAAGATACTTGCAGTAAGTCTATATCTTCACAAGAATAATTATTAATGTTGTGCTGGTGATAAAATTGAGTCAAAGAGACATTAAAAGATCTTCAGAAGTCATGCAGTGTGGAGGCATAGAGATGCAGCTCCCAGGCAGGGTCAAGTAAGGACTGGTGACGGGTACAAGTAGGGGCTGGAATGCCGCCCTTGAGAAGAAAATGTTTTTCTCACTTGGCCTTAACCTATGTTCTGCTGTCTCCTGTTTCTGTGGAAGTGGTTCTCACGCTTTCTTGGAAATGGCGAGTATATTTTGATAATAAGAAGAGGGGTGATTTGTTGTGTGAATATTTTCAGAAGAAACCTTTGTTTTGTCGTGTTTCTTTGTTTAGTCTTGCCTCAGTTGTTCCTGGTATCGTGGGAATAATGATCTTATGGTATCTTGCCAAAATGGAAATTGAGGTAATGCATATTCGTATCTATAAAAGGATTAATAAAGCTTGCAACTGTGTGCAGTTGCTTCTGCCTCTGCTCTGCACCCCCTGGGTCCTGGTGGTTTGTGACCATAACCAGGGCCCCCAACGCACTAGACAGCAAGCAGTTTGGTACAACTGAACTGAATTCAGATGGTCTGACCCTAGACAGTATGATTTTGATCATGGTTTCATATGTTTTTCTGTTAAGTATATCCTACCTCTTTTATTCAGTAGAAGCACACAGCCTCACTTTGAGTTTTCATCTATCCCTTAGATACTATAATTTTAACTTTTTATTCTCATTTTTGGAACTAGAACAGTAACTCAGTAACAGATATTAGGAAAGCAGGTTTACTTTTGGCTGATCGATCTATCTATCTATCTATCTATCTATCTATCTATCTATCTATCTATCTATCTATCATCTATCTGTTGTTGTTGTTGCTGGTGGTGGTGGTGGTGGTGGCGGCGGCGGGGGGTGGGGGTGGTGGTGGTGGGGGTGGTGTGTGTGTGTGTGTGTGTGTGTGTGTGTGTGTGTGTGTGTGTGTGTGTGTGAACTATGGCAATCATATGGAGAGTCAACCACATTCAGGTGTTGATTCTCTCCTCTGACTTTGTGGAACCTGGGGATTGAACTCAGATTATTATTTCTGGCAACAAACGTCTTTACCTGCTAAGCCATCACTTCTGGATATCTCATTAGTGGCTGAGAGGGATAGGATGTGAGGACACTGGTGCTGGACATGCTAAATTTAACATGACAACTGAGTGTATTAGCCCAAAACACCAATAGACAGTTGAAAGTGCTGCACCGGTTCACCCAGACTGCCAGTACTGACTGCTGTACAAGTCTACAGGGAAAAAGCCGAAGGCAAAGATAAGCAAGAAGAGATGTGGGAAGAAGGTTAGGGTGCTCGGGTTTCCTAAAAGATAACGAAAGACACAATTTAAAGAAAGATGCGAATGATCGTGACCATCAAATTCTCAAAAACATCTTTCATTCAATCAAGATTAAGTAAAGAGCATTGAGCCCACCTCATTATAAACAGAAGCCAAGCACTGGAGCATTAAAAAGAGAAAAGGGGCTGGAGAGGTGGCTCAGCAGTTAAGAGCACTGACTGTTCTTCCAGAGGTCCTGAGTTCAAATCCCAGCAACCACATCACCATGGTTCACAACCGTCTGTAATGGGATCTGATGCCCTCTTCTGGTGTGTCTGAAGATAGTGACAGTGTACTTATATACATAAAATAAATAATCTTTAAAAAAATTTATAAAAAAAAAGAGAAAAGGTTGCTTCTGAAGAACAAAGTCTAGCATTGTGTTTGCATTATGGTTTCCATTATGTGTGATTTCCAATGCAGAGCTCATACCATGCAGGTGAGACCTTCTGTCATAGGGCCTACCTGTCTTTCGGCTACTTACATGTTGAACTGTCTGCTACCCGAGTTGGACTGCCTGATTTCAAATTTATTCCCAATAACTCAAAGGAGGAAGATAGCACTTGTGTCTTAATGTTTTCCAATAAAATACACATGCAGATGCAATGGCAGTTGTAATGTGAGAGAAACAAGCTCATTAGCATGCTGGTAGGAAAATCAATTTTCTGTAACTACATTTGCATGAGGTATTTACCGTTAAGGTTACAGTTTCCTACATTTTATTTAGAAGTTTCAGGTCTTCGCTTCATGCTGTCAAAATAAAGGTTAAAGACCTGTTTTTGTTGTTGTTGTTGTTGTTGTTGTTTGTTTGTTTTTTAAATAAACCACCTCCTTTTCAGTCCACAGTTGGATAAACCTGGGAATACTGTGTCTTTCTAAGCACATGCTTCTCCAATGAGCTATTTCTCCAGTCTGACATTCTGCATTTCTAAGTCAACATTGCATAGATGGGATGTTGTTTACAATTAGAAGCTAGAACACTACAGCCTTCTGTCATATGTCTATCACTCTTAGAGCATAAAGAGACGGCTTAGTGGTTAAGAGCACTCATTGCTCTTGCAGAGGTCCTGAATTCAACTCACAGCAACTCATGTGGCTCGCAACCATCTATAGTGGGATCTGCTGTCCTCTTCTGGTGTGTCTGAAGACAGCTACAGTGCCAAGCAACAGTGTACTCACATAAAATAAATAAATAATTCTTTTTTTTTAAATGTACCTATAGCTAATTAGTGGTTTATACTGAGATTTAGCCAGCATTCCTAACAATAAATTTGTCTCTATTTCTTAGTATATTATTGTATGCTTTATCCTCCAACATTTTCTTGGGATTATTTTTTCCTGTGACATTGATGTTTTAAGAGTAAACCCACCCCTTTAGTAAATGTCTTTGATTAAATTTTGCAGCTACGTAGACTATGGTTATGAAATCCCAATGGTGACTTACAAATGATGTGGCTTTCTTGGTTTAACTTAACAAGAGATATGTAGTCTCATTTGGTCTCAAAGCTGGTAATTCTTTTGGGGATTGTATCTGCTCAGTTTATCCATTGCTGATTTCATTCTTTAAAAGATTTTCATTAATATAGAAAAGATGGTCTGAAGCAATGTAAGATCCCTGCTCATCTCCAAACTTTAATGCATGAGTTCTAGAATTCTTTCATGATTTTTTTTGTGGAAATTAATTGTAATGGTTGTCCAACACCAGTTTTCTAACTCTATTTCCTTTACATTTGCTCATTAATTTCCTACTATAAGAAAAATAATTTTTCCTTTTTTATACTAACTTATATAAGTAAACCCACTACATGCATTGCTATTCTTTATTTGTTTCATGTATTGTGTTCTATTTGGGTGTTCAGCTTGTCCCAGATTCAGCCTATGACATGGATATTCTAGGTACTTCTTCTATCCTAGTTACAAGGCCCCATAATTCTCTGTATATAAATTACTTTTTGGCATAGAATATATTACAAAAACGAGGGAGATTTGTAGGCTTATTTTTCACTATTCCTTCTTTTTGTATGAAGAAAAGTACTGATCAGACCTGGTGTAAGCTCATTGTCCTGACTGTCTTTCTTTGAAAGTGAAACTTTATTTCAGTCACTTCTAAATTGGAATTGCCTGTTTAAGTTGGATGTTTATTGTAAGCAAATGTGGTCAGAAAGATGTAGAACAATGGAAAAAGCCTTGGCCTACTCTTTTCTGGTCAAACCTATTGTTGCCCTTTCTGGTTTCATGACTGAGATGATGCAGTCCTGAAGTTAAATGAAAGTTTCTCTTTTCTCAGAGATGCAGATAATTTGATGGTCAGATAATTTTGGCTACCTGGTCCAATAAGCTCTCCACGTCTGTGGTTTCTAAGCTTGACCATGTTGTATTTCTCTCAGCAACACGTTCTGTGTCTGTGAAAGTCAGTTGGATAAAGTCTCCAAGTCAACCTAAGGTAAATCATTGCTTCTTGCTGACTTTGAGGAGCTATTTCATCATTTGGTATCAGCCTGGCCAGGGACACATGGCATGTTAAAATGAGGCACGGAGAGCTTTTCATAAAGAAATCATTTTCAAGGATGCCAGCAACTTTAGGGAAAAGTCATAAGGAGTAAGGAAGCACCCTCAGATCTGACAAAGGAAGGGGAGGAGAAGGAGGATTATTCTGCTTCACAGAAAGTTGCTCTAGTTGTAAGAGGGGGCACTGAGTTTCAGTGAGTAAGGTGACCTGCAAGGAAGGAACAGGTGAATAAATACTCCTATCTCACATTTTTTGTACTGATGTCCTCCACAGGCTTTCTATTGACTAAGCAAACTGGAGACTAAAGGACAGAGAAGCATATGCATATCTACAGGGGTCGTCTTTCTCAGAAGAAACAGTGAGAGGGTGATGGGGGGGTGCTTCCGGAGAAGCACAGTAGCCTACTCTTAGCAACTATGAATTCATCAATGATGCTTTAAAGGCTTCTTGTTTGTATCTCAAGTGGCCATCCCCACTGTGTTGACTTGTGCATAACTCCCCTACCTCCCATGGATACTAGCTTATGTGTTAGCAGGGTCTCCTTGTTCTCTCAGAGATCACATCCTGCTGCTAGCTACTGAGGGGCCATTCTAGGAAGTCCAATTTTTACTTCAAGTTTTCTATTCTATACAGTGTGTGTGTGTGTGTGTGTGTGTGTGTGTGAGAGAGAGAGAGAGAGAGAGAGAGAGAGAGAGAGAGAGAGAGAGAGAGAGAGTTGTATTGGGGCTTGGGCTTGTGTGCTATATATTCACATGCTGATTTTTATGTCCAGACATCTGTCTACAGTCCAGAAGATGGCATGGTCAAGCAACTCTGATCTCAATGTTGTATAAAATTTGTTTTCTATCATCTTTGACTTCTCAATAAAGAGATGATTCAGCCTATGGCTGGGCAGAGGAGATAGAAGGCTGGAGTAATGATCCCAGCCAAGGGAACATAGATAGATATAAGTAAAAGAAGGACCATGAGGAAAAGAAGAGGGAGGTGGCCATGAGGCAGAGGGTCCAGGAGGAGTCATAATGAACAGGTTGCCCAGGGATTCTCCACGAGGACACACGCGGAACAGAGCAAGCTAGTGAGGGATTCAAACTGCAAGGAACACAGGGCCTTTGGCTGGGAAGTACATAGTTTAGAGGGTTAGAATAGATGAATATCTATCCAGTGACAGTGCTTAAAGATTGTTAATAAATTTAATAGGTCCTGTGTCAATTATTTAGGGCCTAGCAGGGGAACAGGTAAAACTACTATCCTTAAATGAATGCCTACTTGTGTGTGCTTGGATGGGCGAGCACTATGTGTGTTCCTGAACATTCACAATGTGTGTGTGCAGATCTTCCTACCATAAGTAGATAAAAGCACTTCTATGTTGTCATAAAATCCAGTCAACAAAAAGTAACCAGGCAAACAATAAAATAAAAAATTAATTTTTATTAGATTTGCACATTTTTAATTGTGATTAGCATCATTTTGGGCAATAGTAGCATTTTCCAACATGCAGTTCATGAATACGGTTTGTCTAAATATTTTTTTCTTAAGAAAAAGAGGTGCCTATGGTCTGCTTCTGTAAGAAACACAAATATGTTGATATAATTGACTATGTAAGTGTCATCCTCTCTGTTTTTGAGGAAAAGAAATTCCGAAGCTCACGTTTATATTTAGAACAATCTAGAGATGCGTGATTCCAAAGCAAAGAAAAATAAACAGAAATTAGGGAATAAAGAAAAAATGAGAAAAAAAGCATTCTGGTCATCTGTTCGCACAGACACTATAATAAACATAAATCAAATGTTATACCCTTTCCCAATTGCAAATCATAATTTGGATGTGAGGTTGTGAGTGTACTTTGCCCCTTAAAATTATGAAATAATCCAAACTTAAAGCCTGTGATTAAAAAAGCAGAGATCTACCACTACCCCGTCATGGTTTCATTTCTTAGTTAGCAAATATCTTCCATGAAAAACTGCTGTGGACAGAAAGTAAGAAAAGTGATCGTGATATCAACCTGAAGATAATTTCCTCTTCATATGTACATGATGCTGAAAAACAAAAGAAAGTGACTTTGTACAGTATTTATACTTGCTTATAAAACTCTAAACATGTTTTAACAGGTTAAGCAGTAGTGTTGTCTTCTGAACATGTATGTACAGTCTGCCTATACATTGAACGTCATCCACTTAGAATTGAAAAACAACCCAGACATTGTTAAAATGCTGCAAACTATTGCTTAATGACTTAAAGAAATGAAATCTGCTGAACGGTTTCCTTGACTTAGCCACTGCCCTATGGTGTCTCATGAGTATGAGATTCTGAGTGGTAGGAGAAACTAGATACCGCAGCATGGTAATATCGACATGCACTGACAGCATCCACACTATCTATAATGGTACAGAATACAGTATATTACCGGCGGACAGCTTGCACTCTACGTTTCTCGTGGTACGTATTTGATGCAATAAATACTGTGCTTAGGTCATTATTTGTTTGCTCAAACGTGCACCACAGAGTAAAATGACTATTTACACAATAAATAGCATTTCATTAACACATTACAGTGTCAACCTCGCTGAGAGCTGAAGATGGCTAAACAAAGTGCAGGGTTAAGCGGGAATTTATAAAGGGTTCTTTTGGTCAATTCGCTCTGCTAGGGCTGGGGGTAGGGAGTCAGAGTCATAATTTAGAGACTTTGAAGAGACAGTGAACAGAAACGTAACAGGACCCCAGACATTTGGATGAAGTTTGCACCTACTAAGACTCAATGACCTGTCTGATCGATCAATCTCCTTGGACTAAGGGCTAGAGTTGACAAAGCCAGCTCGGCAAAGCCCATGGTCTCACGATCACCTCAGTACCTCCCCCCCCGTCCCCCCCGCAGAAACACAGATGACGTAGAACTGTTGAAGAACCGACTTTGCTTTCCTTGTGACTTTTTTCTCATGCATGATCGTAAGGTACAGCATGCCCTCACATGCCAAACCACATCGCTGTGCAGATGGGAGGGCCGTATGGATGTCAATACCCCCAGGTGACACACCGGGAAAAGAGTTCCTTTAGTCTGTTTCCCAACAGAAACCCCGTTTACAAAAATAGTCACATGTAACAAACAACATATGGATTTAAAAAAAAGATGAATCCACTAACAGAGTTTGTACAAAACCTGACAAATGTGGCAGTTGAAATGCAAACGGTGAATACAGTTACTACACTAAAGTGTTTCACGTTAAACCCCCAAATTATAGCTCTGCACCCCTTTACGCTGGTCCCTACAGTCTGCATAGCCATTTGTCTCTTGTCTTCAGCAGTGTCAGCTGGTAGTGAGAACAGTAACCTCCTGTCAAGTCATCTCCCCTTTACCTAAGAGTCACAGAGTCTGCCGACAAGGGGGTCACTGTCTTATTGAGGCACTGACCTTAAAGTGAATTTGTGTAAAAACAGTCAGTTTGGCATTGACTTCCTAAAGGAGTCCTTTGACTTCACAGGCTGTAAACAATTTGTCACCCAATTTATTATTTTTTTGTTTGTTTGTGTTCATTTCCCTTTGGCTTTTTCATCTTTTCCTTCCTGCTCGTGTTTCTCCACGATTGGCTTTGTCACCCGGTCGTAGGAGGGCGGACAAGCTGCAGTGGACATCGTCAGGTCAGTTTTCTCTGTAATAGAGTTTTCATTTATCCTGTCAATGATCATGTCTTCTTTTACAAGAAGATTAGCCCCGCCCTTGAGTTTGTTCTTATTGTATGTGAATGAAGCTTGTTTTACTGTTCGCTTCAAAAGGTGGCGCCTGTAGGCGCGCTGAATGATAACGGCTGACACCTCCTCTTGCTTTCGTTTTAACGTAGTAGTGATTGGCTGATAGGAGACCTTGGAGGGGTTGGAAGCCATGAACCTCTCTTCCATCTGGATTCGAAGAGCGTCCATCTCTCCACTCTCGCCCAAGACCCGCTTTGTAAAAGCAAACAAGATGTCCAGGCAGTGGATGCGGTCTCCACTCACCATGGGCAGGTCCATGGCAATGAGCTGAAGTTTGTTCGGTTGTGGTAAATTGAGAGGGGGTTCGAGAGCAGCTGCAAACTGAGATAATTTTTCAAATTCCATGAACTGAGTGGCGTCAGGGTCGAACTTCTCCCAGACCTCGTAGAACATCTCAAAGTCGTCCTCACTCAGGGGCTCTGCACTTTCTTCAGTGGCAACGCTGAAGTTCTCCAGGATGACAGCGATGTACATGTTCACCACCACCAGGAATGATATGATGATGTAGCTGACAAAAAAGAAAATCCCCACGGATGGGTTCCCACAGTCCCCCTTCACCGAGCTTCCAGGGTTAACTTTATTAGGGTCACAGTCAGGGGGTTTGCTGTTGAGGATGGGGGCCAGCAATCCATCCCAGCCCGCAGAGGTGGTGATTTGGAACAAGCAGATCATGCTGTTGCCAAAGGTCTCAAAGTTGAACATGTCATCAATCCCAACTTCCCTCTTAACGTAGGCAAAGTTGGACATCCCAAAGATGGCGTAGATGAACATGACCAGGAAAAGTAGGAGGCCGATGTTGAACAGCGCAGGAAGGGACATCATCAGAGCAAAGAGCAGAGTGCGGATCCCCTTGGCACCTTTAATCAGGCGTAGGATTCGTCCAATCCTGGCCAGGCGGATGACTCGGAACAGGGTAGGGGACACGAAATACTTCTCTATCAGCTCCGCGAGAAACATTCCTGTGGGGGAAATAATTAGACTCTCAATCACTGAAGACGTTATCTTTTAATCATTCATTAAAATATTTGAGTTATGGAAGTCCAAGGTCAATTATAGAGTATTGAGATTTATGGTAGGCATATATTACAATCGTCTTCCAGTATCAGCAGTTGATTTGTCCCAGGACGCACTTCTCCACCCTAGAACATCAAAATGCAAGGACCTAAAGCCCTGTATACCATATGGCAGCACAGCATGCAACTTATTTACACCCTTCTGAAAGTTTTAAATTAATTTAAAATGTTTATCACATTTAACAATGTAAACACCACGTGAAGAGTTGCTACAATAAACCAAAAATCCAATCCAAACCAAACCAAACAACAACACAAAAACCAACCAAGGCTGGGTAGTGGTGGCCCATACTTTTAATCCCAGTACTTAGAAGGCAGATGGAGGGGATCTCTGTTGGTGGGAGGCCAGCCTGGTCTACAGAGAGTTCCTGGACAGCCAAGGCTACACAGAGGAACCCTGTCTTGAAAAACCAAACCAGACCAAAACAAAACACAAACTAGTTACTGCAGTTTATTAAGTAGAAAATAACAGGAAAAAATGGTCAATGGAGGAACAGGGTTCTTAAAAATACCTTTGATCTGTGTTTGAATTTGTGGATATTTAATTCATACATATGGAAAACTGAATGTATATAGAATTGTACTTTGTATACTATTAGTCAACCTTAGCTTTTACTCAGCACTAAATTAAAATATAAGAATCACAGTACCATTTTTTCCAGGAGTATTGATATGCTATGGCGATCTTAAAGTCTCATCAGAAATAAATACTAAAGTTTGCTTCAATGTCAACAGTCAACGATGAAAGTGCTAATATGTATGTGAATATGATAGCTGAACCAAACCTTTCTTTTCACACTTCGTGAATCTGAAGTCTTGGAGTGTTTAATGCTGTTTTCATCTTCCTGTAGACTTGAGTTTCTAATCTAACGATATTACAGAATTGTCCATGCATGTGCTCATATGTTTATCAAATATTCCAAGGTTGATGCTCTTTTCCTCTCCTGAAACATCTCAATTTTTAAATTTTTCCAGCTTTTTTTCCCTGTGATTTTGTTTCTTTGGCATATGGTTGTTCATTTGGCATGAGTGTTCTCTCTCTCTCTCTCTCTCGCTCTCTCTCTCTCTCTCTCTCTCTGTCTGTCTGTCTGTCTGTCTGTCTGTCTGTCTGTGTTACCTGAGGCTGGCATTGGCAGTCTCCTTGATTGCTTTCTACATTATTTATTGAGGCGAGGTTTCTCAACTGAACACAGAGCTCTCTGCTAGCTAGCTAGGTAGTTTGAGGAGGACCCAAGAGCCTTCTTAGTAAAAAGTGCCGTGCTTGACCATAATTTATATGGGTGCTGGGCATCTGTTCTCTAGTTCTCAAGCTTGCACCAGAAGTTCTTTAGATGCTAGGGTGTTTCTCAACTCCTCACACACCCATATTCCACCACCACCACAACCACCAGCAAAATCCAACCAAATAAACAAACAAAAACCCAAATGCCTTTAAGCACAAAGGCATCATTCTCTTTAGTCAGCCCTCTCTGTCTCAGTCTCTTTCTGTCTTTCTTTATGTGCTATTCACATGATTATTGTTGGAATTAAAAATTACATATAACACATGAGTTGAATTTTAGATGTAAGGCCTATTTATTCAGAGGGTTCAATAACACAAAGATCCTTCCAACCGAGTCCTATGCTTGAAAATTTGCAATGACCTCATCTTCATTAGGAATGAAGTCCTCATACAGGGACTTCTTCACTTCTCTGAAGCATTATTTCTATCTGCAGTGACACGAGCTACCTTCATGAGGCCATTTTGCATTACACAATTTGTAGGATAGGACTAAGGAAGAGATGCTCTGTGCTACAGTTTCCTTCTAGAAATATTGAACATTTTTGTGTGATAGCCACTAGAAAATACTGTTAGTCTTTGTTAACGCCTGGTCCTTATCCCTTGTTTGCTTTTCCCATTATCTTATATCCATGTTCTACTCTGCATGCTGGTGACCCTACATCTACATCTGTAATGCAATGTCTTCCTTGACCATCAGTCCTGATTTCTAGTACCTCTCTTAGCAGAGTAATCTAGATCAATGGATCTAAACCTTCCCAATGCTGCAGCTGTTCAATGCAGTTTCTCATATTCAGGTGGCCACCAACCATAAAATTATTTTTGTTGTTTCTTCGCAACTGGAACTTTGCTACTGTTATGACTCTTTTTTTTTTTCTTTTTTTTTTTTTGGAGCTGGGGACCGAACCCAGGGCCTTGTGCTTGGTAGGCAAGTGCTCTACCACTGAGCTAAATCCCCAACCCCTATTATTATGACTCTTAATGTAAATAGTTGGGATTTCTAATGGTCTTGGGTGACCCTTATGAAAGGGCCATTCAGCCCTCCAAAGTTTTGTGACTTACAGACTGAGAACCATTGTTCTGGATAGTGTATAGAGCACTCAATCTCAACCACCTAAAAGTGCTTTTTATTTCCGTTCACATCACAGATCTATTTTATTTTAATAGATCTCAATAAAGGCGATTTTACTAATTGGCAAGTAAATATTTGATGAAGTGGGACACAATATTTGCATGAATTGGAAGCTTCATTCTGTAAGAAAAACAAATACAACTCAAAAACACATACCAACACACTCACACCAACACACACCAACACACTCACACCAACACACTCATACCAACACACTCACACCAACACACACCAACACACTCACTTTGAATAGTGAGGTGACCTCCACTCTAAATTCCTGTTTCCGGCTCTCACATTTATAAGGAGGAATTTGGCAGACCTTGCATAGATCTTACCTACAATGGAGAGGATGACCACCACAAAATCGAAAATATTCCAGCCAATGGTGAAATAATAATGGCGGAGGGAGATGAGCTTCAGCACGCACTCGCCAGTGAATAGCACAATGAACACCAGGTTGATACGTGACAAAATGCTTGTCACATAATCGCTCTGGTCATCCGTTTCCACCATCATGGTCACCATGTTCAGACAGATGAGGATCATGATGCTGATGTCAAACACTTGTCTGGTTACAAAGTCAAAGACCATTCCTTGAAATTTGTTCTGCAGAGAAACAAAGACACGTTCAGCAATGGGGGAGTTTTCTGGTAGACATAGCACGCACCTTATGTATTTCCCATACTACCTACTTTCTAGTATTGTTCATAGTACCTACCTACTGAGACAAATGTTTCTAATAGGTATCTTTTTTACACCTAGTTATTTAAATTTTTTTTAAGCTTGTGTCTTCCCGAGCACATCAATCCCTGTTTGAATTGGTGTTGCCAAACTTTAGCTCACTGGCTGAAGTATTTTCCCAATGATCAGTTAGAGAGTGTGGCCATTTATACATGTAGTAAATATTAGGCTCACATGTGCTTTATTCCTAGGGAATTATCAAAGGAACATTGTGACTTCAAGGATGCATCTGAACTATTTGCATCTACCTTGGCGACATTAATTTGTTCCCAGCAAGAGGTCTTTGCTGATATTATCAGACACAGTGATGAGTCTTCACAGGGGTAATCAGACTGAAAAGACATTCTCTGCTATTAGAATAAAGGGAGCACATGCCCTTTGCTACCCATTTGTGGTTCTAATCCCCAGTCAGCTGATGTTAGACCCAGCAAGCCATTATCTGGTTATTTCTTTGGGCCACTCAAGAATCCTAAGCATATCCCAGTACCATAAAATATGCTTGATGTGATAGTACTTGACTTGGGTAGTAGTAAGTTTCAATGGGGAAAATGTTCTCATTAAGAAAGTAAGGCTTGAATGGGCAGTTATGCAGCATGCCTTTAATCCCAGCACTTCTGAGGCAGAGGCAGGTGAATCTATGAGTTCAAGACCAGCCTGGTCTGCAATGTGAGTTCCAGAATAGCCAAGACTCCGCAGAGAAAGCTTGTCTCAAAACAAACAAACAAGCTAACAAACAAACAAACAAATTTGGCTTCCACAATAGAAACATTCACTATGATTCTGTTCTGTGATTTATCCTTGGAAATATTTTAAGCTTAGAGATCACTGTCATAGTCAAGGACACCACAAGAAGACCACACGAGTCAACTAACCTAGGTGCACAGAGCCCGGGCCACCACCTGGGGAGATCCTGGAGCTGGACCTAGGTCCCCTACACATTTGTAGTAAATATGCAGCTTGTTCTTCTTGTGGGTCCCCCAGTAAGCTGTCTCAGTCTCTGCTTCCTGTCATTGAACCCTCTTTCTCCTACCTGGACTGTCTGGTTAGTCCTCAGTGGGAGAGGATGTGCTTAGTCCTGTTGGGACTAGATGTCCCAGGGTGGGGTGGTACCCAATGGTGGGGGGACTCCTATGAGGAGAAGGGGAAGGAGCAATAGAGGGAGGGATTTGTAGTGAGTGTGGGATTAGGAAGAGAGAAGGGAGGGAGGTTATGATTGGGATATAATGTGAATAAAAATAATAACTTATCAAAAAATCACTGCCATAAAAATAGCCATAATAAGGGCTCTTTCTCCTTTGTAGATATATCCTGGAAATATGAGAATTATTATTTGTTCTCATAAATTGTAACTGACATAAGTAATTGCTGACTTTAGAGCCATACAGAAATATATTACTGGAATCCTCACCTCCTCTAAAATGGTCCATATTTCTACTTATTAAACAACAACTGCAAATGGAGATGGTATGCCACTGAGCATCTTTGTCTGCATGTTAATCTCAGAAACTGAATGGATACTAGCCCTGCCCAATGCTTCTGCATTTCCTGACAATGCACAGCAGCTACTGTAAAGACACAGCTATTGTGAGGACCACACTTATCTATGTAGTTTGGATTCTAGGTCTATAGTTTTAAGTCATTTGAAGACAAATGTGCATTTCCTGTATATTCTTATTCTTTTTGGTGTTTAAAAATATCAGAAACATGGATTAAAGATACTCAAAAAGGATAAGGTTTGTTTTTGTTTTGTTTTTGTTGTGCTGGAAATGATAATTGATTTCCGCTGTGTGACAAAACGTATTTCAGGTTGTTGCTTTATATAATTTTCATTTCATATTTCTTACTCCAGGTCGAGGGATAGGCTTTTGTGGCTTTTTTGATCCTAATTTCTTCATTGCATTATAGTATTTCTTCTGTTCTTCTGTCATAAAGATGTCTTGACCTCCAAAGTATAGAAAAAAAAAATCAAAGCTGGTTAAAATTGTGTCCATTCCTATATAACTTTTCAATATTATAAAAAAAAGATTTCAAGAAATTAACATGACTATTCCTGTCATTTTTTTTGAATTTAAAAAATTAAAAGTACACTGTTGTGACTATAATATTTAAATTTTAAGATAACTAAAATTGGCATTATTATTATATTGAGGGAGAAACCCCAGAAATGGCATGACCAAAGCTCCATCTTCCTCTGGCCCATGCCTCCACATGCAATCACAGACAGCACCTTGTTCTCTATCCTACAGTTCCTCCTGCCACATAGTAGACCTTCTACCACTCAGCACGCCCAGGACAATCACCTCAGATCCATGTTCCGGTCCACACCTCCACCTGCAATTGACGATCTACACCCTTCACCTCCGACCACAGCTTTGTCTGCCTCTGGGGAGGCTTTTAGCTATCTGGGACAACCAGTCGCTGAGGGTTACTACTCCCAGGGACTAACGGGCCAGCCAACACCAGAGAAAAGCATATGGCTAAAGGCAAGGTCAAGAACCAAACTAACAGAAGCCAGTGCAACATGGCCTTCAGAACTGAGCTCTCTTACCACAGCAAGCCCTGTAGATCCTAACACACATGAAGAGCAAGACCCTGACCTTAAATCTCATCTTATGAAGACAATAGATGCTTTATAAAGAAACCTTGTGCAGAATACAGGAAAATATGACCAAAGAGGTAGAAGCCCTAAATGAGGAGACAAATCCCTTAAAGAAATATGAAAAAGTACAATCAAAAGGGTGAAGGAAATGAATAAAATAGCCCAAGACCTAAAGATGGAAATAGAAGCAATAAAGAAAGCACAAATGGAGGCAACCCTGGATATATAAAACTTAAGAAAGAGAATAGGAACTACACACACAAGAATCCCCAACAAAATACAAGGGATGGAAGAAAGAATCTCATAAATAGAAGATACAATAGAAGAAATTGATATATCGACCGAAGAAAATGCCAAAGGTAAAACATTTCTAACTAAAAACATCCAGGAAACTTGGGACACTATAAAAAGACCAAACCTAAGAATAATAGGGATAGAAGAAGGTAAAGATTCCCAGTTCAAAGAGCTAGAAAATATCTTCAGCAAAACCATAGAAGAAAACTTCCCTAACCTAAAGAAAGGGATGCCTGTAGAAGCTTACAAAACATCAAATAGGTTAAACCAGAAAATTCTCCTACCACATAATAAAACACTAAATATACTGAAAAAATTAAAAGATGCAAGGGAAAAAGGCTAAGTAACATACAAAGGCAGACCTACCAGAATTATACCCGACTTCTCAATAAAGACTCTAAAAGCCAGAAGATCCTGGACAGATGTCTTGCAGACCCTAAGAGACTTTAGATAACAGCCCAGGCTACTATACCCAGCAAAACTTTGATTGAACATAGATGGGAAAACGAAGATATTCCATGACAAAGCCAAATTTAAAATCTTTCTACAAACCCAGCCCTATAAAGGATAGTAGAAGGAAATCTCCAACACAAGAATAACTACACACATGAGAATCCAAGAAATTAATTATCTCCCAGTAAAACCTTAAGAAGAGAAATGAACACACACACACACACACACACACACACACACACACACACACACACACACAGTATTTGAAAGGAAAATAAATACACTGGAGTTGGTTACACAGCATCTTCCTAACTTGGTCGGAATTTCTGGGGAAGGTACTGAAAGAAACCTGGAAGAACCAGGAGGAGCCAACCTCAGAAGACTGAGAGGGGTGGGATGGGGCAGAGGGCACCGAGGATTGAACAGCGGCTGATCAGTGCACAGGGAGCAGAGGATACTGTTAGTAAGAGGAGCCTGTCAATATGAAGGACCTTGCTTTGTAGTATAAAAATCCTCAGTATGAGTAATAATATAGTAAATCAAGCATAATAAAGAAACAATAAATACAAACACTATGAAATCATGGGACATAAAGAAACATAATTGGGTGTGAAGCACTTGGACACATTCAAATCTATTTGCCACAAAAATGCACAAAAATTAAAGTTAAAATTGCTTCCCTTTGAGAGATGTCAAATATTAACAACTAAAGAGACTGTCTGACGTCAGTGAGAGAGCTGGAACCAGGTCATGCTTACAACGAGGTTTATTCAGTTGACTGGTTCTATTACTCCAAGGAGGCAAAATACTTCAGTCTGAAATTTATTGTAAGAAAAGATTTAAACACTCAAATGTTTTGCAGGGAAAAAAATACTTAAGTCACTAAAAATTAGATAGAATGAAATTAGCCAAGTTTTGATAAATGAATGTGAACACTTTTAACAAACTAAGAAATCTCTGTGATAGAAGTATTTAAAACTGTACATTGGAAAGCATTTCAGGGCTGGGGCCATGGCTTAGTGCATATAGACATTTGCTCGCAGGACAAATCACCTGGATTCAATCTCTGGGACCCATATGATGGAAGGAGGGAGTCCAGCCCCCGTAAGTTGTCCACTGACTACCGCACACTCAGTGTGGCATGTGTACCCCACTCTCATGAATAAGTAACTAATTTTAAGATGTATTTCAGAGATGGCTCAAGTGAGAAATGCTTTACACATTGACAGGAGATTCCAACCCCCATGTTAAAGTGGGCATGGCAATGTGTGTTGATAACCGTGGTACTGGGGACGCAGAGATAGATGAATCCATTAATCTCACTGGCCAGCCACCTACCTGAATGGAAGAGCTGAAATTCAATGAGAAAACCTGTGGGTAGTGATGGAGGAAGATAACTATGTCTACCACGGGATTTTACATGACTGTGCACATTTATCCTCACAGATGCTCGTACACACCTCCATGAATACATATACAGTACAATATACACACACACACACACAGAGAGAGAGAGAGAGAGAGAGAGAGAGATGCTTATATATAGAATATGAATATTTCAGGCTCAGAAAATGTGATATGTGCCTATAGTCCCAACATTTCTAAGATAGATGCAGGCTACTGGTTTTAGGCCCCTTAGGGCTATATAGTGAGATCAGGCCAGCCTGGATTGAAAAGTGAGACCATCTCAGAAGAAAAAAAAAACAACAACAACAACAAAAAAAAACAAATGAGAAGTAGCTCAAAAAGGAGAATGTTCACGGAAAGAGTTTGAGCAGACAAAGGTGAGGTGTGGACCATGGTTACTATTGAGTGATAATATTTGCTTACATGCTTCCTTTAGTGTACATATGTAATTGAAATAATCAAACATGCCATATAAATGATAATAGATAAAACAAAACTTCCTCAAATTGGAACTGGAAATAGTTGCTATTAGTTAAATAAACAGAAGAAAGAAATACAAATGGAAAAGAGTACAAAAGAAGTATATACCCTGAACCTTATTTTAAATGATGGATATTTAGTGACTGTGTATAGTCATGGGAGTTCGTGTGATATTTTAGTGCAGACATATGTCAGTGTTCTCTGATCAAACCTGACCTCTTTCTCTTCACCTTTCTTTGCTTTTCCAGCCTCTAGTGATCTTCTAGCTGCAAATACCTTATAAGGTCGAGTGAGGAGTTATCAAGGACAAAACATAGGGAAAGGTCATATTTGGTTTCTAAATTCGAGACCTCACCTTGAAATCCAATTCAAACTGAATGTTAATTATTCTGTTTCCTTGTGTTAGGAAAAATTAAAAAAAAATACTCATCTTCTTCTTCTGCTGGTTGAAGTTGTCTATGATGACACCGATGAACAGGTTCAGGGTGAAGAATGAGCCGAAGATGATGAAGATGACAAAGTACAGGTACATGTACAGGCTTTCCTCATACTTAGGCTGCAGTTCCACCTGCCAACAGAGAGCTCGGTCAACTGGCGAAGCACGATTAAATGCTGGGCACACGTCAGCGCTTTCTCACAAGAGTAGAATACTATATTCTTAGAAATAATTCAGTGTAATTTATTCCCATAGCAACAGCCAAATAAACCCAAAAACATAAACAACAACAACAACAACAAAACCCAAAAAACCAAAAACCAACCCTGAAATTAGGCACTAACAAGTTTTTTGAATAAAAAGTAATTCAATTTGGCCTTCTAAAACTAATTGCCTAATTTTAAGTAGTATTACTGATATTTTGTTATCTGGATAATAGGTTTTAAATTTGGTAACTTTTAAGTTAATTGGTTTTCAGTAATTTGAAAACACTCGTGTGATGTCTTCTGTCGGTGCAATCCCAGAATTTATAAGCTGAGGCTGGAGACTTGTTGAGTACTGGGTTAGCCTAAGATACAGTGTAACATCCTGTCTTCAAAACAACCAAAGAAAATGTTGGTTAAAAAACATTCCTGTATGAACCCAGATAGCAAAAAAAGAACTGAATTATTTATTTGCATGCTGGCACCATGTCCTACCATTAATGTAGTGATTAGAAATTTTAGATTGAATAGACACACTCAACGATCCATTTTATAAAATCCTCCATTGATAACTGACTCTCAAACTTGTGCTTATAAAAATAGACACGGGGCTATCGCTTACTGTTCAACAAACAACAAAGGAGTCAAGATTTACTCTACATTGGTTCCTAATGCTGTCTTCTCTTTTCAAAGACAACAGAATTGAAGTTAACTGAACATGTAGGGCAAACTCTGTGCAACAAGGTTTATGACGCAATTTCAGAAGTGATCAAGAAATTTGCAGGGGAATAGAAGAATCTCAAGTTTATCACTGTCTATACAGTGAGCTAGAGTTCTGGGTTGCCGAAGAAAACCGAAACAAGAACAAGAAAAATAACTGCAGGAAAGAAGAAAAGGCACATTTTACAGTTTTGAAGATCAACCTGAGAGGAAGCCCGAAACTTTAGAGTACATCTGAAGGCTAGAAACAGTATGGAATCAAGTGAAGTACAAGTGATAACAGCATTGGTACAGGGTCCTGTGAGTACATGGATGCTGTTCATGTGAAGTATGGACTTGGACAAGATTGTGACGTATGTCTACGATTTCTAGCCCAGCATCTTTGGCCTTTCAGGCTTCAAAGCATGGAGCCTGCCTATACATATCAGCTATGGATCGTAGTCATATACTGTTCTATCTGCTCTTGTACAAACAGAAACACTTAGGAGAACATCTGTTGCTTATTAAATGAATGGGTTGAGTTCTTTTCTTCTTTTCTTTCACTTCCATTTTTGGTTGAACTCAATACAATGTCTCTGATCAACACTGCTGTCCTTAAACTCAACAAACTTTCTTCCTATTTATTTTTATTAGCCAAAATGGAGTTGGTTTGCTTGGCTAATTCATAGGCTACTTTAAGTACCAAATCAACACTTCCAGAAGGCACTGGATATAAAGAATACTTACATTTCTGGAATCAACTGCTGCATACATGATATCCATCCAACCCTTAAACGTCGCCTGTTGGAAAGGACATGCATATCTTACTTTGGGTTAAGTTTCAAAATGGATACTTACTAAGTATTCTGACTGTGCATGCTTAAAGAATTATTTTAAGGTCATTTCAAACCAAACTTCCTTGGATTTTGAAACGAAATAGAAAGTCAACAAATGGCGATGCAATATATCTTCCTATTTTATAACTACCCCTAAAGTAATTCTCAAGCTTAACATGCTACTATAATTTGGAAGAAAGTCCTAGAAATATATGTATACTTGGCAATAGCTACAGCAATATCAAATTAGATCTGGGGTATTCTGCAGAAATCTTGTCTTCTGGGTGATCAAATTGATAGTATTTAAGGTTTTTCTTTACTCTTACACACTATGACTCATATGGGCATAAATAAAAAAATGAAGCTATCCTTTCAAGAAATTTCAGAAATATTCACTTTCTATGAGGTAAACCCTGAAGATATTGCATTAATGTAAATAATAAAATAAAAAAGTGTGACAAAATAAGACTGACACCTGTCGTCTGCACATTGAAGAGGGATTCCTCCTCTAATCTCTTGCAGTCATTTGCCTTGTGTCTTAGAATACAAGTTTGAGGCTACCAGACCTGAAATGCATATTCCTCAGTTAATGAGGAAGCCTCATATGATTTTTGTGATGTATCTTGTTTTTTAAATCATTGACTCTTGAGTGACAGAGTGTGACCAGAGACTAATTCATCTTAGTCAGAAAACAGAAATTCTTTTCATATCAAGGAGAGAGATGGGTGTTGTGTCAGTGGCTTAGGTCAATTATAGAGCCCATCTATCACACATTTCCTACAGGAACAAAAAAAAAGTGATTTGAGCTATTTCTTTGAAATCACTAATCACTAGAGAGGAGGGCAGTATAGTCAAGTGTGAAATGGCACATTGGCAATTTTATTTAGTAGCGGAACATGTTTAAGAGCTCTGTGAAGAAGGTGCCTTCTTCATTTTCTGAATCCCTTAGCGTTTCAAAGGATCATTGAAAGGATCTGATTTTTCTCTCCTTGGTTTTATGAACAGAGTGATGTGTTTTAGAAACGCTATACTGCAATAATCAGTACAGGTCAGGGTGAATATGCAAGAGAAAGGTGGTGACTCAAGTGTAATATTTAAGAAATCATTCTTGATACATTAAAAAAGTCATGTTAAGTTATAAACACTCAGAGTCAGCTGCAGGGTCAGAAAGACAATGATTCCAAGAAAAAAAATGAGAGGGCATTATAAAATAATCCTAATAAGAGTGTGTGCCACTCCTTGCTAATAGCATCTATATGTGTGTGTGTGTGTGTGTGTGTGTGTGTGTGTGTGTGTGTGAGAACTGCAGGCATGAGAGGAACAGCCTAAGCATATTTGTTGCATCTGGTTGAGTAACTGAAACCTATTTCTTTTTAAAATAACCTGACCTTTGTTTACACTCACTGCTTTGTTGCAGCTGGAAGTGTCATTGGATAAATATGTTTAAGGGATCACCATCTTTTGTGGTTTTTTAATAAGCTATAAACAGTTCTCTGGGAACTGAGGGTGTTTAGGGTAAAACAGAACTCAATCGTGGTAACGAGAGCTCCGGGTTTGAGACTGGAGTTGCCTGCGCTTGACTCCTGTGTGCTGATGCTCTGTGGTTTCCATTACACTCTGAGAATAAAATCTTCACACCCAGCCATCTTTCCCAAGTTTGCAATCCAGACTGAGGTAACTAAGCATCAGTGAACTCCTATACATCAAGTGTGTGTGTGTGTGTGTGTGTGTGTGTGTGTACGCATGTGCACACGTGTACCAAAGAAGGACACTCTACAAATATCAAGCTTTACAATTGCAATAGAAAAAAATAACAGTTCTTCATAAGTGATAGGAATGTAAGAGAGAGAGAGAGAGAGAGAGAGAGAGAGAGAGAGAGAGAGAGAGAGAGAGAGAGAGAGGAAAGAAGGAAATAAGACCTTTGGAAAAAGATGGAAATACCTGACCACTCTTGACTATGTCTGTAAATGATTCTACTCATCTGGATTCACAAATTTGTATTAACAGATAATGCAGAAAAATATTATAAAGTTTCTTTTTAACTAAACAACAGCTGCAATAATCACTTTGTTATTATTCCGAGCAATAAAATTTCAGAGATAATAGTGTTCACTTACAACTTGAAGCAAAGAAAGATACCCAAATCCTACATTATCAAAGTTTACTTTCACATTTTTCCACCGGGCAGTCTCATTTCTTTCTATTAGTTTTAGGCAATCAGAATGATTATTGACTTCGGTGATCTCAAATGTGTCACCAGTTGTGGTGTTAACACAGTGGTAGAATTTGCCAGCAAACAAATTTACGCCCATGATGCTGAAAATTAGCCAGAATATAAGGCAAACCAGAAGCACATTCATGATGGATGGAATTGCTCCTAACAGGGCATTCACAACCACCTAATACACAAACGGAGAGAAAGAAAAGTCAGAATCCTTATTGATTAAAAGTGAAAAGACAATCCCCTAGGAATCTTTGATTTATTTTCTATCAAGACTACTTATCCTATCTGTGTAAGAGCAAAGCAAAAATAATCTTAAAATAAAACTCATTCCTTCTTAAACATTATGCTTAGGAAAAGAAATATAGGCAGTATGCAAAGAAATGAAGAAAGGAAAGAAATTTAATATAAAAAAAGGCTAAAGAAAAAGCAAAATGGGAGAAGCTAGCTACTGGATGAAGACATATGTGTAGTTTGTTAGAATAAAAAGAGAGAGAGAGAGAGAGAGAGAGAGAGAGAGAGAGAAGTAAGAACTCCTAGGCAGGAGACTAGCTCATTAAAAAAAAAAACAACACACAAAGCAATATATCAAAGAACTGAACTAAAACATTTGGGCATGAATTGATTGGACCAATATACTTTAAATATAAGTTCAAATTCAGAGGTACAAATATAAAACTATTTTAAATACCTAATATATTTTTGGCCTTAATTCTCCATGCATTGCTATAACTAATAAGAATTTTTGCGTAAGAAGCAAGACGATTTAGCATCATGTATTTCAGTAGATCATCACATCGTTTATTTCAAGCTCCAGTCATGTCAGTTGCTTCATTTACTGAGTTTAATCCAATAAACTTATCTTAAATGAAACACTAGAGAGATTTTCTCAGGAAAACAAAAAGAGGAGGGATGTCATACGTCCTTATCAACTCTGCTGTGGTTGTGTAAAGTCCCGTGCTAGATTTTCTTAATTATTCTTATGAAAAGGGTATTTACCTCCCTCCTATCCTTAATCCAGGACTACAGATTAAAACATGGGGATCTTTTAGAGCTGACACACTAGAGTGCTGGCGTCTTTCTCTACAGCTCTCTATTGAGCTACACTTCAGTGGGTAAGAGGGAGCTAACGGCTTGGCCCTCACATGCTCTTAAGTGGCGGAGGTGTCTCAGACAAACACGGACGACCGAGATTAATTCCACTCAAGAGGGAAAACCTGCTGCTGCTTTCGTCAGTTTGAGTCAGAATCGCATCT
The DNA here is from genome assembly GCF_011064425.1 of Rattus rattus. Lineage (NCBI taxonomy): Eukaryota > Metazoa > Chordata > Mammalia > Rodentia > Muridae > Rattus > Rattus rattus. Next base: position 43,750,469 of record NC_046158.1, read on the forward strand.
ATTGGATTTTGATTATAGTATAATTTTAGAATAAAGCTTTTGCCTGTCTGACAGAAGTAGCAGAGCCAATTCCTTGTACTTCTGAGCCCTGACTGAACTCTGTGAGAAACAGTATTCGTTGGGAGATGCAAAATAGAGGGTGACGTGGCCAAGGGAAATGAAATCAGTAATAATAAAGATGAGGAATGGACATGGAAAAGATAATTTAGATTGCCCTAGCGAGGCAGAAGCAGAAGATAGGCTTATGTGGAGAAACGAATGAGCGACTATCTCCCTTTACGGCCTCCCTACAGAATATGTATCAACTTTCCTGTACATATTACTTTTTAAAGTTATCTTCAATTTAATTTTAAATTATTTATTATGAAGGGATTTAAAAAACACTTATATATATATTTTAAAATGGTACCCTTAAAGTTATAATTTAGTGGATTTGAGATATGAACAATGAAATTGAGTAGTTGTTTCTCCTTTCTGAATACTTCGTCTCCCACCCACCTGAAGTGCTGTGTCTGCCAAGGATATGAAGTCCGTACTAAAGTGTGAGCTTTTGCCTTTAACACCCATGCCACTGAATATTTTGAAACCAGTCTGTAGGTCTATGACTGCTTTCTTCAAGTCTTTCCACCCTGGCCATTTGCCCACCCTCCTAATCTGAGCTCTGTCCTCAGTTACTAAAGAACTACATTATTGTCAGATTTTTTTTCTTGCCTTCTTTCAGTATAAAGTTATCTACACCAAGTCCCGTTTTTAAAGTTTTCTTAATGATTCTCTGGCCCTTAGAAAAGCATTTCTCTTTCTTTGGCATTTACGTCACTCGACAGTTTGTGAGTTTACTTTCCTTGGATCATTTTTACAATTACATTTATGTGTGTGTACATTTGCTGTAGCACTTGGGTGGAGGTCAGAGGGCAGACTGAAGGGATTGGTCCTCTCCTCTCTACCCTGTGGGGTCAGTTCTGGGAACTGTACTCTGGTGCTAGACTTGGCTGCTGAAGGATTCTCACTGGTTGATCCATTTCCCCATTCAGCTTCCCTAACTGGTTACATACACGTCATAATCCTCTATGACAGTCACTCCATGATAATGTGTTAGCCTGAGAATTGAGACTCTTCTTTCTTTGAAACTCCTTGCCAAGGATTTGCCCTTGAAATAACCTCCCTTCTGAGGCTTTAGTTCAAAGAAACACATCTCTCATTGAGTCTATCCCTACCTACCAGTTCAGCCTCCTCAAGAAAGATGAGAGTTTTCACCCCTGAATTCAGGAATTATAACTTAGTACTGGAAAGAACAATAAAGAAACTTTGGTGATGGGGCTTCACTGGGAAAATTAGACTAGTGAAGTTACAAGAAGTTAGGTTCAGAAAGTAGACCAGAATTGGCATCTCACCCTCTTTTCTGCTTACCCTGAAAGTTTTTTCATGAGTTTCAATCTCTTAAAGTTTTCCCTGACTTACTGTGTGTGAACGTTAATTATTTTTCCATACCATTGGTAGATTATGATGTTTTAATGTGTATATGTTGAGTACACATATGTGTGCAGGTGCGCATGCACATGTGTGATCATATATGTGGCGGCATAGAGAGGTATGGGAAATACATGTGTAGATGTAGAGGGAATAGATGTAGGAGATGGGGGTGGGGTCCCATCTTCGTCACTGCATCAGTTGAATTCAGAGCTTGGCGGCAGGGTTAGTCTGGCCAGCCAGCTTGGTCTGGAGATTACGTTCATCTTCCTAGCTCTGAATCAACTACTATGTGAGCTACTATGCCCATCTGAACATTTATGAGGGTTCTGGAGATCCAAATTTCAGTCCTCATGCTTGCTTGGCTAAGGATTTAACCACTGAATACGAAAACAATTTGCATAATGTAATACATGTGAAAGATTTCCTTTGAAACAGGGACTGATTTTGAATTAAAATTAATAATGCTCATTAGTGAATTTGCAATGTCAAATAGTGTATAGGAATGCGGTTCAGGGAAACTAGCAAATTTGCCATGGATTTGCCTCAGTGAGGAAATTTATTTTACAGGGAGGGAACTTTGTCTTGAAAAACAGTTGGCATAGGATCAGAGGATTTGCCACTGAAAATCCATTTAAAATTGTGATTTCATTAACGTGCAGAGCAAAAGATCACAAAAGGACTACCTCTCCCAAGAGCCCAACCATCCCTTGGTTCTGCAGAGAGGGACATTGTGTATTAATTCTTTGCAGTCTCTCAGGAGAGTTAGTAATTAGCTCCCATGTGGGATGCACCAGGAAAAGCTGGTCTAAATAAATTGGAAATAACACATTGAGGTTATAAGGTACTTAAAAGGAGATGTCTAAGAAAGAAGTACGCTTAATGGGTGGATTGTAGAACCTTTAAAAAGACATCTCCGAGCAGAATTCCTGTATTGTAACATAACCAGTTCGTTCAGTCTATCTCTTCTCTAGGGTTCACACTTCTGATTAAAGCAATGAAAAATTAGAAACAGGCAAATATTCTAGTTGACTTTAGAAATTTCAGTGCATTTGAAAGTATCATCTAAGTGGAGATGTTTAGATGTTTTTCAAGTCACTGGTAACCATGGGTTCTACAGCTTTTCTAAGAAAAACAGGAAAATCATGTGAATAAGAACTCAAAAAATGGAAGGTAGAAATCACGAGTTCTTAATATGAAAAGTAAAACATTTTTAAAAAAGCCAACATCTAAACTCAGTGTTGTGAAATTTTATTAATATGAATATTTTTGATAGATGTCCCGATTATCCAAACAAAAATTTTCTTCTTCAAAATAACAAAAGTTATCTTTCTTACACAAGACTCCAGCACTAAGAGGAAGTAAAGGTGTAGGTTTGTTTTTATTTGGGGGTTCACTGCGATGTTCTCTAAGATTCTGGGAGGTTTTATTGGGGTGGCTTACATGGAGTTAGCTTATACACTAATTTCTCACCGCTCATGATCTTTTGTTTGTCACAACTATGCTAGTCTATATGTTTCAATGAAGTTGATTTTTGGCACATTTTGGTTTTATAACTTAAAACACATCTTTTTCGTGTTCCCTTGTTTCACAGGTATCTACCTTTTGCAAGTAACACATTTTTATGCAATAAAGATGAGAATGATCACAACCAATGACAACCCTAAGATACCTGGTCTGCTACACCTTAGCCTCCGCCCGTACACATCCACAACCAACGGATGGAATGTGGCTGACCCGCTGAGGGACCAGAGCAGTGTACCTAAAAACAAGGGCTATAGGCTTCCCTATCACGAGCTTGACAAGTTAAAATGTTTCCATCTCCATTCTACACCAGGGTCCCCCACCCTCACCAATGAAGTCATTTCCCCCATAAATGGATAATGAAATATGCAATAGCTAAGTCACATTCAGTGGAACTTAATAAAGATACGTACTACTGGGGTTATAATCCACAGATGTTAAGTCAGAGATATTTTTTATTTTCCCCCAAAGAAATTTAAACTCATTGATTTGGAAGTAGATGCTATATTGCCCCTACTGTGGTGCGATCGTCCCCTTCCCGTTCCCTCCCTCAATCCCACTACACATACGTCACAGTGCAAGGATTAAAGGTAGGAAAAGGGGTAATACAGTACCCATAATAAGGGGCTGAGGGGAGGAACCACCGCTCCACCCCATCCAAGTTGGAGCAAGATTATCCTATATAAAATAGAAATATATAGTTTATTATTAGTTAGAAAGCTGATATGACAGAACATTTGGTGTTACTTTTTGTATATGATGCTCGCTATCTGTTTCCCTAGCAACTGAGACTTGAGTTCTTTGGAAAAGGTTTTTACATTATTTTTTTTTTTCTCTCTCTCCCAGCTTAGGAAATTAAAAGAACTAATTTAAGTACCAGGTTTATTTGACCCTAGGTCTTCACGACATCAGTTCATTCCGTTCAATTTCACGAGTTGAAAAAAAAAAATTCGGACTGGAAATTTGAAATACAATAAATGTTCAAAAGCTGTCAGCCAAAAGTGTGCGTAAGACATGCGAGAACACAAAGGGCAACGTGATGATACCTCATTCATTACTTTCTAACTCCTTCTCAAGCACTATGCAGCATGCGTTACTCAGTCGCGTGGCGTAGAAGCACATGCTTTGAAAGAGAGACGGAAAACCCAAAACAAAATGACTGCCTGGTTGACGCTTGGACACAGCGATTGCGGCTCTATGCTGCCAAGGAGGATAAAAATGAGAGTTTCTGAAGATATTCTATCTCACTTCCCGGTTACAATCATCATCGTGTCCAACCTCAGCGCCATCCACAATGATACTTTTACAAAGTAGAAGGATTCCCCTACTAGAAATACAAAAACAGAATCAACGAAAGGTTATTTTTGACTTTACAATGCCAAAGTGGTGGTGAGGAATTGCGGTGACCTTCAGGTATTTGTGGCCTCGCTCACTGTGAGCCAAGGAACCGTCACCAGGAGCCAGCTTCTTAGCAGCTGCCCTGAAGGTTTGTTTCGATGACTCCCGGGTTTTTTTTTAAAAAGAAAAGCATTGTTTACAATAATTGATTAAAAGCATTATTAACAAACATGGATAAAGTTATTTCTATGAAAAGGAAAGTAGACCCATTTGTTATGGAAAGTAGATACTACATATAAAAATAAGTGACTATGGATTTAATAATCTTCTAAAAGGTCAAAGTTGAAGTGTTGTTTTTTTCTAACAACCTTATGTACTTAACATTATTCATTATTTTAGAATGTAGATTTGAGGGGCCGCCAAGGCCTGACACTATTACTGATGTTTGTTATGCTTGCAGGTCCAAGGCCCCGGCACATATGTAGCAGAGGTCGGCCAGGTCAAACCTCAGTGGGAGAAGATGCAGTCAATCCTTGAGAGACTTGAGGCCCCAGGAAAAGGGGAGGTCTGGTGATGGGGTAGGGGTGGGGGAAGACATCCTCTCGGAGGCAAGATGCAGGAGGAATGGCATGGGGAACTGTAGGAGGGAGGGGGGACCTGGAGGGGAGGACATGGCTGGATGTAAAAAAAGGGAAACATTCAAAAAAATTTTAAAAAGTTTTTAAAAATGTGGATTTTAATTTGGATCACATAGGTTTATATAAAATGTCTGAAAACGATGTTTTCCTTGACAACTGAAATTGCTATTCTGAAATAAAAGTGCTCTTTTAATTGGAAAAACATGGAAGCTTTGCATAATTGGGAGAAAGTCCATGATGCATTTTAAATACAAATGTATTCCTGTGTGAGACTCAAAGCTTCTCTGAGCTTACTTGTACCTACTGAAGAGAAGCTTTCATATGTGTTAGAGAAATTAAAATTGGCTTACGTTTCTTTTAGTATAGTATGATAAAATTCATAATGTTTTTTTTATTTATGACAAAACACAGGCTCTATGCCATCTATAGGTTGGAGAGAGCCTGCAGGGCCCCCTGGTTTATAAGTGTAAATGTCAGGGCAATGTGTTCCCTTTGGTTTATACATTTCTTCTGCTTGGTTTAGAGAACATAAATTGTGGATCTTACAATTAAAAAAATAACTTTCACACTGCACATCTCCTATAAATGATTACAGTACGCTTTGCAATGATCAGAATAACAATAAGCCAATAAAGGTGAAATTCTAACGTGTGATGGAGTTTGGAGACGGGAGGAATGCTTTGCTCAAAAGAGCAATATAAGACTTGGTGTAACTGAGAAAAGAGGGTTAGGCTAAGGCTAATGAGCCATGTATGGTAATGAATAAAAATGCACATTCTGTTTCTTTTTCCTTAACAGTTTTATCATCATCAGATGCCTGGGTGTTTATAGTATTTAAATTAGCATCTTACTTATTCACTGTGATTAACTCATTTACACTTGAGGCAGGATTATACTCCAGTCAATGGTTAATATCTGCCCTTGAATGTATTCAAATAATGAGAATTTTGGCATTGTAAAGGCAAAACACTCGACAACTCTTCATTTTTTTCTTTTGTACTCATACACACTTGTGATTCACATTATTTTCCAGAATATTCCTTAAGTACAGATAGGTCATCATAGAGAACGACATGACACAAAGTTATCTCTAGGTGATTATTACATTACTCCACTTAGTTCTTTAAGAGAGTATCTGCCCCCTTTGTATTAGGAATTACAAGGAAACTCCCAAGATCAATTATGAAATAAGGTCATTTTAATTAGCAAAGCAGATAAATGATATTAAATCATTTTCAAAGAGGCCTATTTTCTCTTGCATATTACCAAGAAGTAAATATGCAGCAGAGAAAAGGGTAAAGTAGCAATTTTGCAAAGGGTTGCCATTCTTTTTGCATGCATGTGTCGTTGGTTAGTTGAGTAAGAATCAGTCTAGCTTTGACAATAGAGAACGCTGCAAAGTTTTCACTTCTCTTACCCTCATCCCTTCAAATCGTGATAAGGCTCTTAGGGGCCTCAGAGCTCTTAGTGTCCTTAGGGACTTGATGGCCCCAAGTTCAGAGTAACCCAAGGCATTTGCTGTTAAACTGACCAATGAAACCTGTAAAATACGAATAACAATGGATAAGTCATAGATAAACTGAACTTCTGTTCAATTTGTAGTTATCAACTAATGTAACGGATACAGGTTTTTTTCATAGCTGTTCTGTTATTCTATTGAATAAACACAGCAGAAATGACTCCTAATGATGTCCTAACGAAGAACTAGAGGCGGGGAATGACCCCAAGGAAATTACTGTCTTCCAGACACAATGGGGTGAGGGACATATGAGCTCATAGAGATAGTGACAGCATGCACAGGACCAATGGAAAATTTAAACTGGACTAAATCTAAGCATGGGGGAGGGGACATGACCAGGAAGTTCTAGCCCTAACCAAGAAGCTATCTATCTGCAACCGATACCACTGGGAGAGAGGGAAAAATCAGTTTTTCTCAATGGAGTGACACTGGGTATATGAATCACACTGGAGGGCAGTCTGTATGATCAGAAGTAGCTGACCAACCCAAAATGGACTCAGATTTGTTGTTTGTGTGCATTTTTTTTGTTACGTTTGGTGGTTGTTTTGGTTTTCTGCTTATTTTTTTTTTTATTCTCTCTCTCTCTCTCTCTCTCTCTCTCTCTCTCTCTCTCTCTTTCTCTCTCTCCTTTTTTCCTTTTTTGTTTTCTCAAGAGAATGAAGTTGTCCGGGTAGTAGGGCAGGAGGATCTGGAAGGACTTGAGAAAACGGAAGTATATAAGCAAAATCCACTGTATGCAAAGTTACACTGCATGAAACGTTTAAAAGTAGTAAAAGTCCTAACCGCACTATGAGTTGTGAAAGCGTGAGCTGATGTCTGTTGATCCACGTCCCCTCTCTATTCTGTAAAACTGATGATTCCTTTGAGGTTTCCATCAATTCACCCACTTGGTTTTGACCTCAGCAAGAGGCCTTGTTACTCGTTTTAAGTAAATGAAATGTTCACTATTAATGACTAAATTTCTCCATAAGCATATCTGGTATATCAAGGATTTTCTGTAAATATTATTTACATCAAAGAATATCTCTTCCCAGTCATGAAGTAGACTTGTTTTCCCCTACCCTTCAAAATCTCTCCATAAAATCTTCCAGCCGATAAGAAAGATTTATAAAATTACAGTTAGTACTCACTATCCCTTTTGTTTCTTGACATTCTTTACTATTGGGGAAGAAAATCAGTGAATAAATGAGGGAAGATCTGGAGTTTGTCTGCTTTACAACATGGAATTATAAACACCATACCCTTTAAATGTCTTTTTCCATCATTCATGTTATATATTACCGGTATGACTTTTTAAATTTGTTTTTCCCACTAGATCTTATCTCCCCTTTTAAAATTAGTTAGTAAGTTAGTCCAGAACTTCTAAATTCTATGCTATTATTTGCTTAGAGAGTTTAGGACTCAGCAGATCATCTGGTCATCATAACACAATGGTCAAGGATTCATTCACTGATTTAAAATTAGGAGACAAACAAGACAAACTACCTCAAACAAAAGGCATGGTATGGAAGATACCTACATCAACAATTAAGAAGTCCAGCCAACACCAGGCATTGGTGAAATACGTTTGATAGCCATAGGCTACCCATTTGAGGAGCATCTCCAGGATAAAAATGTAAGTGAAAACCTTGTCTGCATACTCCAGCATGGTCTTGATCGTCTTTCGCTGATCAATGTATATATCCTCAAAGGCCTAGAAAGGAAACACTGTACATTTTAGCTTTCAAACAGTACTAGAATCTTGAATCTAGATTTTTCAGATTATACATGTGCACATGGTATTTCCTCGGGACAGAAGAACAGGGACGCAGTGTTACTATTGTTTTGTTACTCTCTGGGTCTTTTCTCTATAAATGGGAGGGAAAGATGTACTTCAGATAGCTACTGAAACCAGAGAGGGGTCTTCACAACTCCATTCTTCCTGAAATCAAATTGCAACTTCAGAAGTCAATTGGCAAAGCAAGGAATTATTTCTTAATGCCACACCCCATGGCAGCCATTTTGTTTCTTTGTTTTCATGCTGTGGGTGTGACTCAGTGGCTAGAACATTTGTGGAAGATATGTGAGACCAGGAGCCTGGTCTTCAGCACCATAAGAGGAAAAATCAAACCCATCTCTTTATTACGCTTTTTTCCTATAGGAGGGAGATTAAATAAATAAATAATGATTGTTTTTAGAAAGCATAAATTATGGTTTATCAACATACTGTCCACTTTTATTTTACTAAGTAGTTAATTGCTCTTTTGTTTTTTGTTGTTAATTTTATTTCTTTTATTTCTTTCTTTTGTTTTGTTTTTGTTTGGTTTGTTTGTTTGTTTGTTGTTCAAGACAGGATTACGCTGTCCTCAGTTTGTACACTAGGGGGCTTGAACTCACAAAAACCTCTTCCTGCTGAGTGCTGAAATTAAAAGTGTGCACCACCATGCCTGACTGATAATTTTACTTTTTAGTAGATAGAGTATGACATTACTTAATAGGAACATATTAGTTTTCAATTAGATCCATGTGTTGTTCTAATAAAAACCTCAGCTTGTATTTTATTCTAATATATATAAATTTCAATGATGAAAAGATATTTTTGCCTATGATATGCAGATATGTAGAAAGTGATATATAGAAGACATTTACTACATCAAGAATTTTACAGGAAAATATATACTTGATTTTAAAACTTGTGTGTTTCAATCAGGCAAACACTTTGTGTTTATTTGTGTATTCTATCATCTATCTGAATCTATATATCTATCACTTATGTATGTATCTATGTATCTGTCTACCTATATCTATCTATCTATCTATCTATCTATCTATCTATCTATCTATCTATCTATCTGCCTATGTGTCTGTCTATCTATCCAAACATTTTATGGCTTAAATATTTCTGTATATATGAAATGTTATCAATATAGTTGGACATGTGTAAATAATTTTCATCTAAATTTACATAGATTCTGATGAGTTGAACCTCTTCCTGTAAGCATTATCCAATCTTTAAATAACCACTCAGGCATGATACCAACTGTTTAGTATTACCCATACCCATCATTTCCTTGAGTTGCCCAAGAAGAGTGAACGCACATGAACAGAGGCAGAGAAGAGGTCCCCAAGGACCTACCAAGTGCACAGAGAGTTCATCAGAACTCAGAGAATACACAATCACCGTGATAGCACTAACATGAACTCTGCTCTACTCCTCGTTGCCATGTTTACTTAAGCAAAGAGGAATTTAATATTCATTTACTTTGTTTATAATGACTAAACAAAAGGGGCCGTTTTTGATCCGTTTCATAATAAGCACACATTGATGAAAGATTAGACATGTGTGTGTGTGCACATAAATGCAAACCCAGAAATGAAGTCATTCATTAAATTTCTGGCTGGAAGATAAAAAGGTGGAATATTGAAGACTGGTTGGCAACTAAGGCAATGGGATACGAAGGCTTAAAGAGTCACGGGCGTGAGATTTTCCCAGTTGCTACTGAAGCACTTTGGGTTAAGGTTCGCTCACCAGGGCACCACTACTGAGGAGAATCATGAACACAATGAAGGTCTCAAACCAGTTGTGCTCAACTATTCGGAAGCACGTTCTCCGAAGGTTCCACCACTGTTTTCCTCTTCCTTCTTCCACACTGATTTGACAGCACTTGAATCTCTGCACACAGCCTGCAAGTATGAGGTTCCAATAGGAGAAAGGAAGATAGCCTCCATTACAGATCACACGAGCCCAGCTTTACCCCTCTACCACCAGTGCTATTGCTTCAATGGCGCTTTAACCTTAAAGTAACGAGTGGATAAGCAGTGGGAAATCAACGAAAACATACAGCATCTTCATATTATTCCTCTTCTATGAAACAAATAGAGACAAGTAGTTTGCCTTCATTGTCTGAAATTAATGGATTTGGTTGGACTCCAGAAAAGGACTTCCAAATGAAACTAACAACTTGACAGAGACCTTCCCTCTTAAGTGTGGAGAGTAGCAATATGCATTTCATCCACACATGGGCATTCTTGGGGGTGTTCCTGAAAAAGGTGTACTTGGCTTTCTAAGTTGTCTGAGATTGCTAACAAGTGAATTGCCTGGACCTGCTTTGATGTGTCTTTTTTTAAAACATAACTAAACTTATTTATTAGATATTTTATGTATTTCAAACATTATCCCCTTTCCCCCTTTCCCATCCTCCCTTCCAGCCTCCCCTGCTTCTATGAAGATGTTCCCACTCCCACCCACCCACTCCCATCTCAATACCCTAGCATTCCTCCACACGGGGGAAACGAAGTTCAGAATACCCAAGAAACAACTCCCAGACCATATGAAGCTCAAGACTAAGGAAGACTAAAGTGTGAATTCTTCAGTCTTCCTTAGAAAGGGGGACAAAATACTCATGGGAGGAAATACAGGGACTAAGAGTGGAGCAGGTACTGAAAGAAAGGTCATCCAGAAACTGCCCCACCTGGGGATCCATCCATATGCAGCCACCAAACCCAATCACTACTGCTGATGCCAAGAAGCGCTTGCTGACAGGAGCATGATATGGAAGTCTCCTGAGAGGCTCTGCCAGAGCCTTACTGATACAGATTAAGATGCTGGCGACCAATCATCGGACTGAGCACGGGGACCTCAATGGAGAAGTTAGGGGAAGGACTGAAGGAGCTGAATGGGTTTGCAACCCCATAGGAAGAACAACAATCTTAACCAACCAGACCCTCCAGAGCTTCCAGGGACTAAACCACCAAAGAAAGAATACAATACACATGGAGGAACCCATGGCTCCGGCCGTGTATGTAGCAGAGGCATCAATAGGAGGAGAGGTCCTTAGTCCAGTGAAGGTTCATTTCCCCAATGACTTTGACTTTCTCACATTGCTTTTATTTATTGAGTCAAGCCTATGGTATCACTAACCACAAGATTTATTACATTTAAGCAACCACTTTGGATGACCAACACCTGAAAAAGGCTGCGCTGTGGAGGCGAAGTGCCAGCAAGGACACCGGCATCTTTACCTTCAGTGAAGCAAGCTTCAGGCTCAAGGGTTTCTTCTGGTTCCATGACAGGCTGTTCCTCCGCAGGCGCCCCGATGTCTACCGTGCTTCCCTCTGAGGAACTACTGCTTTCGTTGAGTTTCTGGGCATAAAACGGTCATAAAAAGCACATTCTTTTCAGTTAATTCCCCAGTGAGTGAAATACCAAGAAGAGATTATGACTATGAATGTATTTTTGTTTTTCCTCAAGGTAAGGTGCTATGTAAATTTAGAGTAAAAAGAACATTCAGAAGAGGGAGTGGGAAAACCACGCTGTTGATTCCTTTCCCAGGAATTTCTGGGTGCAGATTGTTGAGTTGTGCTGGGATGTTACAAATGACCATCAGCAGCATGTAGTGAGGAAACGTCTATCCCGTGGATTTGGAGATGGGGAAGGTGTCATGACTTGTAGGAGTTGGGTGAGAGAGAAGGGAAATGGAATTCAGAGAATCCCTACCTCAGAAGAAAATAAAATCATGAAGCTATTCCGTGTTTAAACATTTACACATGCTTCTTTAATAGTGTCTCAATTCTGAGCAACTATAGCCCAATGCTTTAACTTATACTTACTAACAGGTAGATCAGAGGACCAGATTTATTTATTTAGTATCAAAGTATTCACATATGAAATATAAATTTCATATGTCCTATGGAGAAAAGATGTCTTAAAATAAGTTAAAAAAATACGTCAATGAACAAATAACCTTAGACTCCTAATTTAATGGGTTCATTATTAGAAAAATATCTTAGAATCAAAAGTGTTGCAGGAACAGACCAATAGATGCATGGAAACGTGAGTTTTCCCCTCAATGAGTAATGTTTATACTAATATCCCATGCAAAGCTAGTTAAGTAGAAGCAGCATTTCTCAGAGTTTGGCAGTAATAACACATGGTTCTCGTTTTGGCCTCTCAGGAGTCAAGGATGGCAAAATGGCAGAAAACATCAACTTATCCAGTGACCTTCATCTGGGTAAAAGTAATTAGTACATTTGGTAATTTAGTCAAGGAAGATACATTGAGTGCCATCAATGTGTTAGAAACTTAGTGTTTATTGGCAACTATAATGTCCATAGCCCTATTGGATACTTGAAATAGAATATGATGTCTTCTAAACTATGGATTTATGTTTAACCTAAAAGAGATCACACCAAGTACCCAATCAACACATATTTTAAATAATAAACTTTAAGCACCATGCTAAAACTATTAATAATAATTTCATATATATGAAACAGAATTCTCTTTGTTCCATCAAAGGAAGATGGCTTCTACACCTGCGTCCCTATCCAGCTGACTGCCACCCTTCCTTTTAGGTTTCTTGTGAAATAGAAAGCTAGAAGTCATGGAGATCTGCATTGACATGAAAGACTAATCACAGTTCTGGGTGTCCATTTTAAAGATTAGCCCTGTCGTTATGCATAGATTCTTCACTGCAAACTAATTGTAACTTTTCAACATGTATGGTGGTAGCCTGTTTACACATTCAGCATTTGCTCTTCGACACAGGATACAACAGGTAGATTTTAAATCTGCATTTAAAGCTGCATTTGCTTTGAATGACCTTATCCATGACTTGACCATTTCTCCTGACTTAAAAACATATCCATGGACAAGACATGCACTTGCTCATATAATAAATGAAGAGATTCATTAGACCGTGGGCTAATTCCCATTCTGAGGATTCCTACGTCTTATCCTCAACATAACTGGAATTTATACTTGGCTATAACAGGGCAGTTCTATGCTGAGATTTGCCACTGCAGTAGTCATATTCAATAGCTTTAGTTGGCGTTATCATTGTTGCAAGAATTATTCCTTATTTTATAAAAATACTTGTGAGCAGCATTTTATTATTATCCAACATTCTTCAGTATAAAAGAAAACATTCTGTGTAAGATGCCTTCTCTTCATGTAATAAGTGAATTGACTTGAGAAGTTGAGAGTCTTCACCAACATTCACTAATTACTAGAAATTCTATGTCCTCTTTCCCTCTGAATAAACTTATGTGTGGGCAGGGATTCAGATAAAATTTATTTTAAATAGAAATTTTAACTTGCTGAGCATCTAACAGTGATCTGTTGGACCTCTAAAGATATTTTAGCCTTTATCAAAAATCACAATATCAGGTATCATTTAAATAAAACCTCATCACCGCCAGTGGTATCATTTTTCAATGTCAAGTAAAACAAAAAGCTGTTAAGCAGCCAGGCTATAGCAATGGCATTCACTAGTAAGACACTGCCTAGAGCTGGTTCCACATCTTGCCAACTATAGCATCTTTTTCACAATGACCACTGCTTTCATTGATGCACATAAAGTAATGTCTTCTTATTCTGCCTTTAAAAGATTCCTTGTTTGATGAAACTAAGTACTATTTATTTTTGGCCTAAGAAAAAGGCTTGTCTGAGAAATGCTTGGAATGAAAATCGCAAGAACCCAAAAGGCACTATGTTATTTTTTTTGACACATCTTCAAAACAGTACTTTATGTAGAAGGAAAACAGATACAAACCAGACCAGTAAAATTCATTTTTAGACTATATTTATTATTCATATTTCACATTTTGACTTTTTAGGCTACTTATATAAGTGTTCCACTCTTCCAAAGTCTTTTAAAAGAATATATGCAGACTGACAGTTTTTTTTGTTATTTTTATATTGGCATCCTAATTCATAAAGATAGTCTGAGGATTACATTATTTCTATTTGTACTTGATTCTCTTGGGTTATTGAAACAATTCTTTCCAATGAGGATATAACAGGACAGTAAGACAAAAATGAAAACAAGATAAACATTGGTGTGTAAAAACTCAACCATGTTTACCAAAATTTTGGCTACATAAAGTCCTATTTTCCTTTAGTTTTTAGATGGAATTCTGTCTTCTGATTTATATTTTAACTTTGCTTGAACTGACCTGAGGTCAGATAATCCTCTACAGTATCTGCTATCTTAATTTACTAAGCGTTACTTTGAGTTCCAGTATAAAGTTCATTTTCATAAACACCTTATGGATACTTGAGAATATACTAACAATAAAAATACTAGTGCTGGGCTAGAGAGATGGCTCAGTGGTTTAGGTCACTGACCTCTCTTCCAGATTTTCTGAGCTCAATTTCTAACAACCACATGGTTCCTCACAACCATTTGTAATGGGATCTGATGTCCTCTTCTGGTGTGTCTGAAGACAGCAACAGTGTACTCACATGTATAACATAAATAAATCTTTAAAAGAACTACTCATACTTATAATGGATATATATATGTATATATTTCAAATATATATATATATATATATTTGAAAAAGCATCTTGTACTTCCACTCTCATCATTGTGTCATTAAGAGTCTTAATATTGGGTCTGGAGAGATGGCTCAACACCTAAGAGCACTGTCTGTTTTTGAGAGGGCCCTGGTTCAATTCCCAGTGTCCACATGGCAGCTGTTAACCTATAACTCCAGATCCAGAGGTTCTGACACCCTCATCTGATCTCGTAGGCAGCAGGTGTCTAAGCAGTGCACAGATAGACACAAAAGCAAATGCTCGTGTGTGTGTGTGTGTGTGTGTGTGTGTGTGTGTGTGTGTGTGTGGTGTGTATTTGTAAATCTTAGTATATGAAATAAAAAAAAGAGTCTCAATGTCATCATTTAAGTTGTTACTCACATTTTAATCACAGGATAAAACACTGTTTCAGAACTCTAAAAGGAAATGCATGTTTATTATTTTTCTCATTGTTAAAACAAGACAAAAAGTAAGTGCAGTTCTTTTGTTGAGCTAGCACTGCTGCTCAAGTTGGAGGGAGCTGTAGAGCCGTGAGGGAGGGGTTCTCCTCAGCTTTGCACACAGACACGTTTCATACAACATTCTAAAGATCCTAGGTGACAACGAAGCCCAGTGTTGTCAAACAAGTATTTTATTAATTTAAAACTTAATGAAATATATTACTTCTTTTATATTCTTAAACTGCCATTAACTTTTGTTTTTAAAGTATGTTTCTCCCTGTTTTGAAATTAATAAAATATGTCAAATACATTTTAGCATTTATTGTTCTATTAATCAATCTCAATTGGCTAGTTAATTAGAAGCTGGGTATTTCTTACATATGAACCCTCTGATCCGTGCAATCTATAGGTACTTGACAGGGTTATTTAGTAGGTGAGAAGAAGAGAAGCAGAAACCGCACTGCATTTCAAATACCCATTTTGCCTTGCCCACTAGGGCATTCCAAAATCACTTAGGAACAGCGACCCTGACGGTAAGAGCACTTTCCCTTCTCGGTGGATTTATGCCTCTTTTCTTGCTTTTAAAATTGTTCTCTGGTAGAAGAAATAATTTTGACCTTGAGGGTGAAACAACGCATAACAGAGCAAAAGAGCAAGCAACAGCTTGGTGTTTCTTGGAAGGAACCAAATGGGTGGTTCATTCTGTTTAGCTTTAACTTTAAAAGGGAAATGTCTTTATTTTGTGACCTGGTTTATTACAGGGATATTATTAATGGATATTAATGAATGTTTAATTTTAACAAGTCATAAAATAAATGGAAAGAGAATATAGTTCGGTGAAGTATGCACATAGAGATGCAATATAGATTAGCATGGAAAGAACTTATCTATAAAAGGAGTCCGTAGTTATCTACGAACAAAGCATGACTTGTTTTCAATCTTAGCCTTTTACTGAGTTGATACATGTATGCAAACACATGTAAATGGGATCCCTCATGCTCTGTTGATCAGTCATTATTGTCTTGGAGGACTAAAATACTTGGCAAAACAGTTTAAATGGAGGAATGTTTTCTTTTGTCTCATAGTTTCTGAGCAGGCAGTGCATGATGCGGGGCGGGGCATGCTGGTTGAGAGCAGTGCATTTCACGGTGAGCAAGGAAACAGAGGTAACCTGGCCTCTACTGGTCTTCATCGTCATCATAGTCGTAGTTGTGGTCATGGTGGTAGTTGTTGTCATTGTAGTTGTCTTCTCCTTCTTGTTCTTCTTCTTCTTGTTGTTCTTCGTCTTGTTGTTGTTCTTGTTCTTCTTGTTGTTCTTCTTCTTGTTGTTCTTGTATTTGTTCTTCTTGTTCTTGTTTTTCTTGTTCTTGTTCTTCTTCTCCTTCTCCTTCTTCTTCTTGTTCTTCCTTTTCTTCTTCTTGTTCTTCCTTTTCTTGTTGTTGTTGTTGTTGTTGTTGTTGTTGTTGTTCTTCTTCTTCTTCTTCTTCTTCTTCTTCTTCTTCTTCTTCTTCTTCTTCCTCTTCTCCTCCTCCCCTCCTTCTTTCCCTCCTGCTTCTTGTCATCTTCTTCTCCTCCCCCTCCTCCTTTCCTTCTTTTTTTTTGAGATTCTCATTTTATTAATTTTCTTTAAAAATGAATTCAGTCTGCAGCCACATTGGAAATCATTTCATCTTCAAATAGAGGATGACAAGAAGGCTAAATAGATGCACCATTTTGGGATAGTCTGCGAATCAGAGTCTAAATCATTATGAAATATGGCTATGTATTTTTCTTTAACAACCTAAAGAGGAAATTCTCAGTCAGCATTAGTCATCAGGAGGAAGTCTAGAAATTTTGCCACAGAGGGTCATGTGTAATCTGTGGGACAGAGTGGAGCCTCAGAAACAAATTCATGAATGGATGAATAGACTCAGAGTTTAAACATGGCTTGGAGACTTTTTACAGAGCATAGGAATAGGTGGTTATCACATTCGTTTCTTAATGTATTTCAACTCTCCCTTTTTCATCATTAAGTGGAAAGTATGTTTTTCAGCTACAGAATTTAAAGGAAATGATATAGTTTTGGCAAAGCCCCTTTCCTTAAGACTTCAGTTACTGGTGAGTAATAATTCTGGTTTTAAGTTAAAATCAAACAGTGACCTACCACTTCATTAAGATTCACTATAGTCTAAGAAAATTATTTTTTTTGATAAAAATTTTTACTGTGGCAAGCTCAAATACAACAAAAGTTGCCACCTTTAAGATTTCCAATGCAGGAATTGAGACATCATCCGATCCATAAAATCTTCAACCTACACTTTGCCCTGCCTTGAAGATATGCTAGAGTAAAAGAGGCACAGAACTTGTGATTGTAGCCAACCAATGACTGGTCCAGCTCAAGACCCATGACACTGCCTGGAGGAACAGGAACTGGAAGTTAGGTAGCTCGGAGACATAGGATAGTACCAAACACAACTGGCAAGAAGAAAAAAAAGCCAATGAAATGATTCGTAATGGTAGATTTTTGGCTTTACTTGTAGACAGGAGCTTAGTGTAATACCCGTCAGAAAGCATTCATCTGTAACTGATGGAAACATGCAGATACCCTGAGTCAAACAGATAGAGCTCTGGGAATCCTGAAGATGATGAAGGGTCAAAGACAATACACATGCACCACACACACAGACACACACACACACACACACACACACACACACACACACACACACACACACACACAAACAGAAAAATAACACATGCAAAATCAATGCCCCTTTTCTTCTAGGGGCTCACAGAGACTGAACCAACAATCAGGCAGCCTGCATGGGGACTTAGGCCCTTTGCATATATATTATGGTTATATAGTTTAGTTTCTTGTGGGACTCAATTGAGAAATTGGGATTGGGGGATGTCTCTTACTCTTTTGCCTACTCTTTGGACCCTTTTCCTCCTACTGGGTTTCTTCACCCAGCCCTAATAAGAGGGGAGGTGCCTAGTCTTATTGCAAAATTGATATATTTGGTTGATAACCCTAGAAGTGAATGAACATTGTAATGATTACCATAACAAAAAAGTGGTTATGATGGCAATTTATGTAATTTCTTTTGTTTTTATTCTTCTCTTATATATTACATCCAAATGGCAGCTTCCCTTTCCTTCTCTCCTCCTAGTGTCTTCCCCAAAAACCAATACCCATCCATTCCTCCTCTTTTCCCCTCCAGAAAAGGATAGGCATCCCAAGGTTATCAACCTCCTTTCCTTCTTTAATTCAGTCTGCGCCCCTAGCTCCTGAGAGGGTGTTACTTCCATTCAAAGATAGTCTTCTCCTTAGTCAATCCTTTATATAAACTCCCTAATAGAAATACCTTGTGGTGTGCCTCACAGTTTATAGCTGATTCTTCCCTTAGCCAAGTAGACAATGCAGACTAGCCAGCATTAAATAGCAGCCCTTAATGCCCCATCCTGTCTGTTTCCCTAATGTCACTCTTCACTACCCTAACTTCCTGACATAAAACCAAGTGGTATTCTCAGTATACCCTGTTTGGGTACTACCACAATAGACAAAGGGCATTGACATAATATAATCTACTATACTAAAATAAAAAAAAATGATGTGACAAATTGCCTTTTAAACTCTAACTGAGTAATGGCTTGTAATTTAGAAACATTACATCTTTAATGTTTTATACTATTCTAATATCTACAATTTTTAACTCAGCATTTTTCTAAGCTACAAGAGCACAGAGAAAGGGAGTTGCCTCTAGGGATTCTGTAGACAATCATTGATGAAGATGTCAGTGTTCTTTCTATTTCTGATGACTACAAACATAAGATGTACAAATATGAGTCATGTGAATTTTCAGTGGAAAATACTTTTTATGGATGGTTTTAGAGTAAAATAGTTTATCAGTAATATTCATTCAGTACATAATAAGTAGTCATTGTTATATTCATCAGATATTAAATGTATACCTATAGATTCAAGACATAAGATGAGGAGGTTAGAGTTTTGTTAATTTATTTTTATTAGAAATTTAGAATGAAGTGTTTAAACAAGATATTTTGTTGCTATTTTTACTTTTAGGTATGGTGTTACATGTTCCAAGCTTCCCTAGAGCTTACTATACAGCTGAGATGTTGAATTCTTGGCCTTTCTGACTTTACCTACCTAATGATGCGCTTTTATGCCCAGCAAACATTTCTTTCTCAGTCAACATCTACCATTTATGCTTAGGAAACACAGGCTAACAAATAAACAATTTAAATAAGATAATGTTCACATAGTAGACCTCATGAGTAAGAAACTCATCAAGTTTAAAAAAAAACCCCACATCTTCATTCCCATACAAAATCCATCTCTAAGGGCATTGCAGTTAGTATTTTCCCACTGTGGTGCCTCTGTGCTATTCCTCTTTCTGTTCTTTCATGACAAATCCCCAAAATATCCTGATACAACCATTGCAAGCTTTAATATCAGCTCCTACTTCTAAAAGTGGGAATTACCCATATGACACAAAAGTTGTTATAAAAGCTTGAATCATCATTAAATAGACATACTCAATAATCTAAAATTATATCATATGTCTATGTATGTGTTCTAGGCAACTACTAACCAAAACACACCAATGTTTCCCACAGATATACCAGTCAATTTTTATTAGGAATAGAGTATCTTTAACTTACTGATATCTTTATTTAGATTATGTAAGCTCTAAATATGCTTTGTTATCTTTAAGACTTGCAAGAAAGCATTGATCACATATTCTTAGTTTTTGACTTCTTCAGAATTGTCTTACAAAACTGCTCCTTTCCTCTATGCGTTACAGCGTTATATCTCAGAAAGCCCACCACATGATGAAAATGTAGTTCGATAAAAAACATTTGGGACGCACAGACTATTGAGCACCACAGCGAGCAATACACTCACAGGAATGTATTGGTTGTTGAGAAATAGTAATGGTAAGTTAGCCCAGGTTAGCCGAAGTTAGAGACATCCTAATATCCATGAATGTTTTAGCTTAGAATTTTCAAGTAGGGTCTCAGGGGCTGAATTGCACTCTCCCACCCACTCTTCTTCTAAATTCAAATGCTGAAGCTGAGAGTCTCTATGTATCTGAAGGTGGAGTTTGATCATGAACCCTACATATCAAATAAATCATTACGCCAAGGGTCTAATCCAATAGAGTGATGCCCTTACAAGTTGAGGAAGAGATAACAGATCTATTTCTGTTCTGTGCACATATCACAGTCAGGTCTTGTAAAGACACAATGAGAAGGCAGCCATCTACAACCTTAGCAGATGGTTCTCACCAGACACTGACCATGCAGTACCATCGTCTGGAATTGCCTGCTTTCCAGAATAGTGAATAAATAAATTTTGTTTGTATAATCCATCCAGTTCCTAGAATAGTGTGATTTTAGCTCACATAGAACTATAACATTATGTAATTTTAATGTTAGGATTGGTGTGGAACACTTCTTTCTGAAGTTTACCTCAAAGTATTTGAGCTGAGGTGACACACACAAAAATATAAAAACCTTGTAGACAAAGACTCCAGGTTCAAGGTAAGGTTCCATACCTCACAGCTTACATGCTCTTGGGCAGCTGAAACTGTTTTAATTGTTTTAGTGGAAGTGTTACAATAATCTGGTTCTTCTCTGTTCATTACAGAGGTTAAGTAACTAATTGTGCTAGTTTTTCATTCACCATTTGTTATCAATATAACTGATAGTCTTTAAGAAGAAAGAGAAAACTCACACAACAGTATATTACACTTTGCTTTGGCATTCATCTCCCTGAGATCAGATCTTTGGTATCTGAATAAAATAGTATTTGAGGTCATATCAAAAAGATTCTGCAAATCATTAATATAGACACTATAATCCACACATATATTTATACATCCACACACACACACACACACACACAGACACACACCTCCCCAATTTATAGCATCTTACCTCTTTGCTTTCTTCTAGATCTGATTCACTGCTAAAGTCCTCTGTGTTTAAGTTTTCAAAGTCAGACTCTCCCACAGCAATGGGCACAGTCACGGTGAGGCTGGGGTTGTTTATGAATGACATGTAATCACTCTCATCAATGATGTACTTTTCCACGCTGCTGCCGGTCCCTATGCCACTCGTGGTTCCATTCACATCTTTCAGACAGTCCAGATCTTTCCCAATCTCTGTCGTGTGGTTAGATGTACAATTGTCTTTTCTGTTGTTTAGATCATCAAGTGGCTTAATTTCATCTAGGATCTTCTGTTTCCTAACAAAGGACTGTTGAATAAACTCATATATTTTTCTTTTTACATAAGCTACTCCTTTGTGCATCCTGTCCACAGCAATTTGAAGGTTGTTCATTTCGTTGTCATCATCAGTGGCTGCAAGATTGTCTGCACTAAATGAGCTCAGAAGCAAGGCCAGAAAGAGGTTCAGGACCTTGAAAACAGACATAGGTATGTGTTTACCACAGCACAGAGAACATATGGTATCTTATTCCCTTAGGTATAGAATAAATAATCTAATGCTCTATGAAGAAGACACAGCACAGGAGTCATTAGGAGTTAGGTGTGCCATAGTCATGACACAGAGGGCCCTGTGTTCAATAACCAGCCCCAGAAAAGTTTTGGGTACTTTGAATTTGTGATATGGCTCCATCTCGATATAAACGAAAGATTCTTTCTAGTAGTCTCAAGTACTCTCACACGGGAAATGAAGAATTTGAATGAATTAGTTTATCATTATACTTAAAAATTATATGAGTAAAAGAAAACATATTAACAGGTATACTGCAACAATTCTAAATTTTAAATGATTATGTACAATTATGCATTTAAATGTATTTGAGGGTTTCTCTCTTGATGGTTTTATGTTGTTGGTTGACAAATGAAAAAAAAATCATGATCATAACCAAATTTAGGATGAGAGTCTTCAACATATGCATGGATCATTGTGCTGACACAATTCTATAGCAAAATCTCTCTCTCTCTCTCTCTCTCTCTCTCTCTCTCTCTCTCTCTCTCTCCAACACACACACACACACACACACACACACACACACATCATACATCACACACATACACATATATATCATGGCAGATTTGTGTAAATTTTTAACAATCCTATGCAATTCAATAAGTAAATGTGATAAAATGATGACCTAATATGGAGGTGAGAAGTCAAGTAGTGGTGGCACATGCCTTTAATTCCAGTACTTGGGTATGAAAGGCAGGTGGATCTCTAAGTTCAAGGCCAGCTTGATCTACAGAACAAGTTCCAGGACAGCCAGAGATACATAAAGAAACCCTGTCTTAAAAAAACAATAGAGCTGCAAAATATGGGTTTGAAAATAAAAATTTATAGGTACTAGTATGCATACATTTATTTTAAAATATATTTCTATATTATCATAGTATATTGTGACACTATACTTTGCCATATTACAATATATTTTCTAGAGTAAGAACATAAACATATCATAAGATCAGACGCATTTGAAATTAATGATCATTAGAGGTTATTTTTTAATAAAATGGGCACAAATTTGTTAAGCTATTAATGTATTTCTGAAATGCATTTGTAACTTGGGTACATACCACAAGGTTCCCAATCACCATGACCATCATGAAGACAGTAAGGCACATGGCTTGACCCGCGACCTCCATGCAGTCCCACATGGTCTCTATCCACTCCCCACACAGCACACGGAACACGATCAGGAAGGAGTGGAAGAAGTCATTCATGTGCCAGCGTGGGAGTTTGCAGTCAGTGGCAATTTTGCAGACACAATCTTTGTAACTTTTGCCAAACAGCTGCATGCCGACCACGGCAAAAATGAAGACGATGATGGCCAGCACCAGGGTCAGGTTGCCCAGTGCGCCCACCGAGTTGCCGATGATCTTAATGAGCATGTTCAGTGTGGGCCAGGACTTTGCCAACTTGAAGACTCGGAGCTAGAGCAGGAGAACAAATTAATATACGTTATTATGATCTTCACAAGCATTAATTATCTTAAGGCTTACTAAGGTTAAAGAACACCTCCCTGGCAGGCATGCAGCCATGAAATGCTTTGATAGCATGACACACCCCTAAAAAATCTGCTTACCTGATCTGGCTCTAACATTCGCAGATTCATACTTAATATTTGGATCCTCGTAGGAAGAATCTAGCTTTTCCAGATTCTAATAATGTGGTTCATCTTCTCTGAAAGTGAATTCTTAGTTGTATATTGAAAATTATATTCTTTAATTTGCTTCTCTGAGACCACCTACCAAATTTTATAGTGTTATATTGACATCTGAATGTGAATAATTTCTGCCAAAGGATTCATTTATTAAAAAGGTTCTAAGTGACATTGCTTTGAGCTTTGGTGTAAATAAAATGAAAAATATTTATTATCTATTGCTCTTATGCTGGAGTAAAGATATAAATAAATGTAATATATTGTTAAACCTGGAATATTTACTATGATTCTTCTTCACTCTTCAAGGACATTTATATGAATCTATTATTTATCTATCTTTAATAGTCCTATAAACTTGGAATATATTTTTTAGAATTGGAATTATACACATATCTTTTATGTGAATATTAAAGGGCTATTTACATTTTCAATTTTTATTAAGCTATTAATCATTTCTATTAAACCTGCTTCTTTAGTTTGAAGGTATTAATTGTTCAAGTCATTAGAAACAGCACTTTGTCAACATGGCAACAGAAAAACATGTTAGCATTCACGGGACAGGGCTAGTGTCAGCTCAGTGGCAGAGCAGAGCATGATCAAGGCTCTGGGTTATGTAACCCAGCACTGCAAACTTATTAATGATAATATTAGAAAGCTTACATGAATATACTTTTTTAGAAGAAAATTGCCTTTTAAGGAATAGAAATATTACCTGAGGGATATCATACCCCATTTAGGGGTATCAACTGACACAGAAACTTAAAATGACAATGGTTGTGTGGAAAAGTGTATGGAAACACTATAAAAGAACACCACTGGGCAAAACAATTATTATTGCTGTTGTCTTGTTTACCAGTCGGAATGAACGGAGAACTGATAACCCTTCCACATTGGCAAGGCCAAGTTCTACCAGGCTGAGTGTCACAATGAAACCATCAAAGATATTCCAGCCCTCTTGGAAATAATAGTAAGGGTCCATGGCAATGATTTTCAGGAACATTTCTGCTGTGAAGATCCCAGTGAAAACCTAAGATCAGAACAAAATTATTCAATTATATCAGATAATGATAATTTCAAGGATAACGCATTTTTTAAATAGAAGGCTAATGCTGCTTTTTCCACTACTGATCCTAGGACTATCCTACAAGCTTTTTTGACAAGGCTGGTTTACATATTATGTATTACTGTATTATGTTCATAGAAGCTCCAATAACCAGGTAGTGTAAATACTGGAATTATTCTATTTACAGATGAAGAGAACAACATTTCAAGGTATGTAAAATGTCCAATTATTATTAACCAACTAGGAAATAGCTAAATTAGAATTTGAACAGCAATGTACAATTTTGACAATGTTCATTCCATTCTTCTTCTTTTCAGACCTCATGTAACCTCAACAAGATTTTGCCTATAAATATTTTCTTTGTAAGTTTATCTTTATTTCCTTCAAATCAGAGAGCTATTTTTCATGTGTATCTTGTCTTACAGTTTTCTGATTACTATCATTAATTAGTGTTAGTCACATGCACTAAAAGTGTGTTTACAGAATAGAAATAGTAGAGATTTTAAAATATAAATGCAATATAGCATATGTATATTTATAACACCCATATCAGCAAAATCCTAAACATTCTCTAAAATATTATATAGAGTGTATGTTATACTTTAGATAGTTCTTTCTTCAAATAAGAACTGAGACTTCTAAGTTGAGTCCAATGGAAAACATTTTAATAATTTATGCTTTAAAGTAAAAAAGGAGAGTATTAAGTGGAAATGTCCACTAAAAATGGGCTTACTAATCATATTATGTACAAAATGCAGTAGGCACTGTCAATAGTTCATGATCTGTATCTAGAACAGATCTTTAAAACAGAAAGTAGACTCCCTAGACCCTGAAAGGAGAAAAGATGGAGATGCTTTTGTGTTGTTGATCATTCTTTGAAAGAACACATAAGAAAGAGAACTCATGACCTTATTTGAATCATCTAGAACTAGGATATAATGATGCTATCATTTAAAGAACAATGTGGCCTTAGATTCTGAAATAACACCACTATTGGCTTTTTAATTATTATCACAGGTCTATGTTCTATTTCTCAGTTTTTGCACAGATATTAAAGGCCATTATTTTGAAAAAGGCAGTATGTAGCCAGCTGGATATAATTGCCTTAGGGATGCAGGAATTGTGGTTGAAAGAGTGCTATTAAATATAATAAACAGTTTCTTAAGCAGAAAAGTTGAAGACCAGACACATTACCTTTTTGCACACTTACCAAGTTTCCTACTGTAAGTACATGATTGAAATGTTCAGTCATGGGGTAGTGCTCCATGGCCATGAAAAGGGTATTTAACACAATACAGATAGTAATGGCCAGGTCAACAAATGGGTCCATCACAACCAGGTTGACAATATGTTTAACTTTTAGCCAATATGGAGAACAGTCCCAAATTAAAAATATGTTGGAAAATTTATACCAACAGGGTGGACATTTCTGTCTGGATTCTTCTAGTTCTAGATTTTAAAAAAATAGAAGGAACAATAGTCGATTATTTTTTGAGTACAAATTTATTTTAGGTACACTAACAATGCTTTCAGTAGCAAACATATTTCTCTTTGCTGCAAAGATAATTACTTGATAAAATGATATAGATATCATCAGATATGTACATAAAGTAGAGATAGGAAAGAAATCTTTTTGTCTTGTTTTGTTTCAGCCTAGGCACTGTTGCTTAATACTTGGCCTCTAAGAGTGGTTGGAGTTATAGACAAAGGTTCCACAGGAATGTTGCTTGGAACTACTCACTCTGTGTAAAATTCTGTGTTACCGATAGGCTACACAATTTTAAGATTTAGGGCAAGGATTAATGTGATATACATTCTTTATGCTTTGATTTTGTAAAAGTGACTTATTCTTTTCCCCAATCTTAAAATTATTTCAGATCATAAAGGAAGGAACTGTGCTGCTGAAGTTTGAAGCAAATTACAATAAAGTATTTGCAACTAATGGATTAGGAATATCTGACATTTCCCACATATTATTAAGACATTAAAAGTTCAGAAATTTAGAACATTGAATTTAGTATTCAATACTTTTGGAATATATGACCATCCATTTGATAGTAGGACTGTTTTATTTTCTTTTGTTCTTAGAATGTACTTGCCAACACATAAGCAGCGATATTTGACTCCAGTAAGATATTGCAAGATTGTTGAATTACAAACCTTCTACTGTATTTGTTAAGATGCTGGCAATGCTCATTGCCCTTTGCCTCTGGGAAGGATCCTCTAGAAAGTCCATGGAAACATGGAAAGAACTTGACCTCCTCTTTCTCATCTCAGTTTCAGTGGTTGTTCCCTGTAAAGCAAATGCCAAGGCGTTAAAGGATTAGCTTGAGCATCATAGCACAGAGATAAATGGAGACAGTGATTTTCATGAAACGCATGCGTCATGCATCTTCATCTTTAATGGCCAATGGCAGATATTGGTGACTTATTGAATCATTAGCCTGGAATATTCAAACTGTTAACCATGTAATTGTAAAGGAAAATTTAAAATTTTGACCCCTTGATTTTCTTGATTTTATAATCTTATGAAATATGAAGAGATCATAATATAATTAATAAAGCTTTGCATATCTATAACTATCTATCTATATCTATCTCTCTGTGTGTCTATCTGTCTGTCTGTCTATCTATCTATCTATCTATCTATATCTCGCTTTCAATTAATGAACACATTGTCAAATCCTAATGCCTTAAAATCCGACATATGGTCAAGCCATTTTTCACTTTTGAGAAAGCAGCCATTTCATTTTAAGAATATACCAAAGACTACAGCATACTTAGCTGTCATCTCATTTTCTAGGTATAAGACATGTAGTCATTTATTTCAATGTATATGCTAATCCATACACATGCTGCAGGGGCAACAGTTTCATCCAGGGTCCCAAAGCAATAAGTCACCTAATTTATACCGAGTCATGCCTCATCATGCTGATATATTTCCAAGTGAGTGAACAGTTAGGAGGAAGCAGCCTTTGTTTAGAAAGTTATTGTCTGAATGTACATCAACAAACACACAATATTCCTTCATTACACCATCAATTATTTTATCTGGATTAATAATTTATTGGTGTCTCTGAGTAGACTGGTTTTGTGAATACCTATATCAGCATTTTTTTTAGTGAGATATAAATATGAACCTTAGAAATTTAGGTAATGATGAAGCTATCTATGCACAGTGTTTTTGAAAATCTGAACTAAAGCCCTGATAAACTGAAGAGTTTGATGGGGAAGATTTACTATACACCCTTTACACTCAACGTCATCCATTTACTCGTATAAGAGGGCATTAGGGGTGTTGTCTCCATATGTAAATTCAGTATGGGTACATAGCAAATCATCCAAGGCAGTAATTATTGTTTAATTAATCCTTAGCATATACGGTAGGTAATGCATTCAGGTTTGTGCAAGGAGTGCCGAGGCTCTACCATTATTTGGTTAGTCTAGTAAAGGTGCTACAAGATGCAGATGCATTCTCAGCTCGACCAACCAGGAATCATTCTCAAGAGCTCCATTCTGTAGAAACACTGGCTGGTGCAGCAGTCAAAGGCCAGCCATGCCTGAACTATGTAAAACTTTCTTACATTGTCATCAGTAGCTGGCTTATCTATTATCACCTCTGGCAGAAGCTGTCCAACTGGCGATGTAGGAACCGAGGGTCCGCCCACCAAGGAAACCACACCATTGCAGTCCACTGTGCTGTGCATCTTCCCGTTTGCTGGAAGCACCGCCAGCATTCGGGAGGATCTGCTGGTTTGGCTGAGGTTACTGTTGCGTCGCTCTCCATGTCTTCGGGAACAAACAGGGAGTCTCTCCTGCTCTCATTGTCCTCAAAGGTGCTGTGCTCATCGTCCGCAAAATCATTCTCAGACCCCACGTCCTTCGCTCGCCCTCTGAAGCTGAAAAGACTTGTTCTGCTATTGCGTCTCGGGGAAAACAGTGAGCCGCGAATGCTCAACAGAGACTGAAAGTTTGAAACGCATGACAAAAAGTAAAATCATATTAGGATAGCCTGTTTAAAGTTTTGCAAGTTTAAGCTGAAAAATATTTCATTGTTTGTTAGAGAGGGTAGCACATTCCTTCTGATTAATAAAATTTATTGACATTCAGATGAGATTAAATTAGTTCTGTACACTATGGCCTCCAGCCATTGATATTAAGTAACAGATAGCTGGAATGCAGCCTAAAAGTAATGGGAGAAAAATAGCAGCCACCGTGTCTCATGTTTAAACAGAAACATCCTTAAGAATCTCTCTATGGATGTATCTGAGTGCAATGAACAACTGTTTTAATTTTCTTTCCTTTTGGATAATTCAACAACAGTTTTCACAGACTATTTTAGTTCAATTCCCTAAAATCACGTTATTTTTTTTCAATTGATCTATTAAAGGGATAATCTGTAAAAGCAGAAGTTAAAAATTCTGAAATCCTGAATGGTGCACTTTTCTGTAAATTTTATCGTGACTAATATTTTTGAAGTTCATGGGATGAAAAGTTATGGGAAGAGAACGAACATAGTGTATTAGATTAAACCAAAGGAACATTTCTGAGTAGCTAAGCCCTAGTCTATACTGTGTTGATGTTGTTAGAAGAGCTTCAAGATTAAATGTCATTAATTACAATTACTAGAAAGCACACAACATGAAAACCCAGTTCTCCTGACTTCCAACCTAGTGTTCTTTCAAAAGCACCTAGGAGCAGATTTGCACGTGTGTGGATGGGAAACAAAGCTTTCACATAACTATATGGAGAGGGAAACGTTTTAGGCGTAATGCAATTTGGTTGATGAAAACCCCACCCATCTACTTTAATCCTTCCTCAGCTGCCTTACTTTCATCCATGCATCTGAGACCTCCGCAGTGCGTACCTGATGTGGGGAAGAGTACCTCTTCTCATAGGTCAGTCTGTTCCCTTCTATGGAGAAGCGGAAGCCCTTCCTCCTGATACTATCTTCGGACTCGGATTTGTGGAATTCATCATCATCTTTCTCTTCCCCTCCAGACTGCTCTTTCTGTTTCCTTTTTTTCCTCCGATTCCGCCTTTCTTTAGCGCTCTTTGAACTCAACTTGGAGGCTTCTGAAGAGCTATCTGAGAGCCTGCCTGCTGCACTGGGCTCCCTGGAATGTTCTGATGCTGTTGCCGCCGCCGCCTGCTATACAGAGGAGAAACCATTTCAATGAGGTGCAAGAGACGACTTTAAGATGCTCAACGTTGGCATACCGTGTGCAAAATACAAGCCGACTGAAGCAAGTATCATCTAGAAGATGTTTCCAGGTATGAAGGGAATTTTTTTTCTTTTTAACTAATAATGAATTTTATAAAATAATCTACCCTTCTCCATGATAACATTTGTTAACTCTGCCTGATGCCACAAAGATTTATAAGATTCATTGGCAATGAGAATATAAAAAGAATTGTGGGCTTCAACCTATTCTAAAAGTTAGCGCAGAAGGGGCATTATCTTCATTTCCCTGAAAAACAAGCTGGAACATGGAAAAAACAGGAATTACTCAAGATCCTACTTAAAGCTGAAAATGAAGTAGTGCGCTGGGGTCCTCTCGGGTTTCCATGTTTATCAAAGTGTTCAATGCCTTCCACATATTATCAACATAGGTTGATATGTTCCTCATAATCAATGTTGGGAAAGGTATCACAGTCTCCTCCTCACTCCCCCATGATATATTATCATCCAGAAGAAGAAAAGAGGGAGTTGAGAGCTTTCTGCAAGTTAATTTGTCCAGTTCTTCAAAAGCCATCCCAACAATCTTCATTTCAACATTGGCTCCTACTAGCTATGGCGTTAACTGCGTCATCTCAGCTTGTGCTGTTATGAAGCTAGCAGCTCTTAGTCAACATTCTTCCCACAATACCACAACTAATATAGAAGTGTAGCAAATAAATTAGCATGCCTAAAGTAACTCTTTTTTTATGGTCAAGATGGTTCCAAATAAAATTTGATTTAAATAAGATTTTATTAGTCTTTTTGAAAATACACACAATAAATTTGTACGTCTCATTTAGAAATCACAAGGAAACATGGGAGTGGGATTTATTTTTTCATGCAGTGGACCAGGTATGGATCATGCATGGAAAGATCAGGTAAGGCCTCTTTTATTACCCAATTTTGCTAATGATGCTTCTTTGCCTAGTGGATGGTTTTGCAGCAGAGAACATTTTATTACAAAGAATATTAAACAACCCCACCTAAAGACATCGTATTTTTGAATAAGGAAAATAAGAAATTACTTTAATAAAATGGGCAAATGGGCTTTATATGATAACTAATGATTTTGCTTGTTAGAAAAATTGTTCAGGCTGGAGAGATGGCTCAGTGGTCTAGAGCACTGACTGCTCTTCCAGAGGTCCTGAGTTCAATTCCCAGAAACCACATGGTGGCTCAGAATCATTTGTAATGGGATCCGATGCCCTCTTTTGGTGTGACTGAAGGCAGCGACAGTGTACTCATATAAATAAATTAATCTTTAAAAAAAAGAAAATATTGTTCCCTTATGATAATTTTCTCGTGCCAGTATATTCAAGTAAAAGATTTTTCCCCCTTGGGATAAAACACCAAAGTTACTATATTCCTTTTATTTTTGATTCTACTTAAATTAAAAATAACATAAGAAAGGTCTTCTGTGGCTAGTGTAAAAACAGCTTTGTACAACTTATTGATGTTACTGGGCTAACTCAAACTAAAGAGACGATCCACACGCAGAAGTCCTTGGAGCTTGCTGTTTTTGCTTCCTCACATCCTGTCGGATGACTTTGCCCGTTTGGCTCTTTGGCAGTAAAAGAGGTGATACCAGAAGACTAGAGAGGCAAAGGTCTGAGATAAGACTGGAACTGCTGAGTACCTGCGCGGCCTCCTGCTGCTTCTTCAGTTGCTCCAGCATCTGCTGAAACTCTGCCTCCTTCTGTTCAGCCTCCTCCAGTGTGGCCTGGTTCTGCTCCTCATAGGCCATGGCCACCACAGCCAGGATCAAGTTTATCAGGTAGAATGAGCCCAAGAAAATGACCAGCACAAAAAATATCATGTATGTTTTCCCGGCAGCACGCAAGGTCTAGAAACAAGAAGATCAGAATTATTTTCACAATTACATCAGTAACAGGTGACTTCACACTTTAACTTACTTGTGTGTGTGTGTGTGTGGCAGAACTCTGACAAGATTAACATTTGTGTCCCTTCAGTATTTTTTTTTTTTTTTTGGTTCTTTTTTTCGGAGCTGGGGACCGAACCCAGGGCCTTGCGCTTCCTAGGCAAGCGCTCTACCACTGAGCTAAATCCCCAACCTTTCAGTATTTCTTTAACCTCTATCTCTTCTTTCTTCTTTGAGGTATGCATTCATAGTCACAGTAAGGGATTCTTGGATTCTCCCGGAGTAACAGTTGATGGAAAGCAATGGGGACCACCATGAAAAAGCTGAGCCTTTCATGGAAATGAAGAGACCAATGGAAAAGGTAATACTTGAGTGGGAGACAGGGCAGAGGGAAGACTTGGCTTTTTTTAGAAGGAACTGTGCCTAAGGAGAATGAGACATGGAATTCAAGTCACGGAGAAAGAGAACAGGACTAGTCTCCGTGGTTTTACTCCATTTAACGTGTATTGCCATCAACGGGATAGAGGCACATCTCTGATCGCAAGTCGTTTTCTCTCTGCCGTATCATGCTGTGGGTTGCATTTTATGACTCAGTTTGTGTTCTTATATGCTTTTACTTAAATGCAGTATTTATCTCGTCAGATTCTCACCAGTTGGTAAAGATTTTCCCAGAAGTCCTGAGTCATCAGTCGAAACAGGGACAGAAATGCCCAGCTGAAGGTGTCAAAGCTTGTGTAACCATAGTTAGGGTTTCTGCCAGCTTTTACACACATGTACCCTTCTGGACATTGGCTACAAATGGGGAAAAAGAAAGTATGACAAGGCATTCTGCTGTCTTATTCTGGTAGAAGCCTACATTTACAAAATAATCTGGTCACTCTTAAAGGACACTAGAGCGTGTAGTCCAAATTTCTGATACATTTCCCACCTTTGACTCCATAGTACCTTATTACCTGCAAGGTGTTGATGTTGCTAAGTAACCCTTTTCCCTTATCATGCAGTCTCCAAAGGTGATTCATAGCTTGATACGTACATCAAGAAAATAGCATACAGATCAAAGTGTTGCATCTTGCTTTACAGAAGAAACTTTAGTATTTAGATAAATATTCATTTTTATTAATGTCATCATTACTGACAATTAGTATGCGTAAGTTAGTTGCTGTTATCGGAGTTTCTAGAGAAAGATACATGTAGACATGCGCACACGCATAAACACACACACATACACACATATATATGTATGGGAACATGCTACACATACTTATATCTTATACAAATGATCTGCTTACCCTGCATCAGAGCTATTTCCACACAGTAGTGCATCTAAAACACCCTCCAGGAAATAATGATATCCTGTTTGAAAAAAAAGATAGCCAGGTGATACACACTTGCATTGTGAAACACATCAAGTGAGTTTACAAATGCTGTATCATCCACTTAAATATATGAGCCTTTCCTTTTCACCCTTCAAATCTTGTTATTATATCGAGGATATTGATTCTCAATGGTACAAGGTTTTCTTCATTATTAACGTAAAGTCAGTGACAACCATGGATACTTATGGAACCTTTGTGAAAAGGTATCAGTATTTTCTACCACTTTTGTGAAGTAAAAAAAAAAGTTCACCATCTGAAGGACAGATATCTCAAAATAACTACATATTTCAATAGAAAAATATGATGTATTTTCCTGTTCTACTTTCATATTTTTAAATCCTTGGTAAACTTTCCAAATTGATTATAATTTACATTTTTCAGTTTCTAGAATATGTATGTCAATTGATTCATAAATTGTATCAACCGTATGAATATTTTAATGAAATATTTCAGGATTGAATAAAACAATATTTTTTTACAAATAAATGAAAAGTGTAGAAAATCTTAAATATTAAACTAAAACGATTAGAGTAGGTGAGCATCACTTCTTATCAGTGCTCCCTAGTTCTCATGAGTCTGTCCCTCCTTTCACTAGCTACAAGAGGGACCATGTCTGCAAGGCTTTCTTGAACCATCCATTTCCCTTCCTTCAAAGATTGACAAGGGAGAAACAACCTCAGTTTGTGTCTGGTAGATTGTACACACACAGTATCCTCAGCACACTCATTAGCCCCCTGTAACTACTCATTCAGAAAGTATTAGCAGTATTAGAAATAAAGCCACATACAGTATTCCCTATTACTCATATCGCGATTTTGTAGCCTTTCAAGAAAGTTTACTGAGTGAGTATATAGGAATGACAGAAAGAGAGCATGGAAGCAGGCAACCTCAGGAGGTAGGAGGTGGGGTGACCCTCTAGACTATACCAGAGACGAGGGAGGTGAGAGATTTTCAGAGGGAGGGACCTTAGATGAAATGCCCAACAGTGGGGAGAGGGAACTTGTAGAGCCCACCTCCAGTAGTGAGACAGGACATCAGGTGGAGGAATGGGGTTGCTATCTCACAGTCAAAAACTCTGACCAAGAATTGTCCCTGTCTAAAAGAACTGAAGCGACAAAAATTGGAGAAGAGACTGAGGGAAAGGAGGTCCAGTGACCCGCCCAAATTAGGATCCAGCTCAAGGGGAGTCTCGAAGGCCTGACACTATTACTGATGGTACCTAGCGTGGCTATCCAATAAGCAGCTGAAAGAGCCAGATGCGGATACTTACGGCCAACCAATGGACAGAAGCCAGGGACCCCTGTGCTTGAATTAGGGAAAAGCTGGAAGAAGCTGAGGAGGAGGAGGAGGAGGGGGGAGGAGGAGGGTAAGAGGAGGAGGAGAAGGAGGGGAGGGGAAGGGGGAGGAGGAGGAGAAGGAGGAGGGGAAGGAGGAGGGGGAGGGGGAAGAGGAGGAAGAAGAGGAGGAGGAGGGCAACCCCATAGGAAGACCAGCAGTCTCAACTAACCTGAACCGGGCAGATCTCTCAGACACCGAGCCACCAGCCAGGCAGCATACACCGGCTTATATGAGAACCCCAGCACATATACAGCAGAGGATTGCCGGGTTTGGTGTCGGTGAGAGAAGATGCACCTGATCCTCAAGAGACTTGAGGTCCTAGGGAGTGGGGAGGTTTGGTGAGTTGGAAGTGGGGGTGGGGACATTCTCTGGGATGAGGAACAGTCAGAGGGCAGACTGGGACTGGACTGTGAAGAAAGAATGCTAAAGGAAAGTCAAATAACGTAAGTTTAAATATTTTCGAAAGTTTCATCAGATAATTCTCTAAGCGATCACAACGTCCTTGTGATCATCTTTAGTTTGTAAATAGATGGGAAGCAGGCAACGTGTGAGAGGATAAGGACACATCATGATTCTTACTTGAGTCTTGAATGTATGATTTCCAGTCAAATTCAAACACGGTTTCATTTACAAGTGTGCCGTTGTAATCCGTAGTTACATTCTTCTCTATGCTATGTTCCTCAAGGGAAGCGTTGGTGGGGGGCCACTGTACACACTTATTCCTCAGGTTGCCCATGAAGAGCTGCAACCCGATCAGAGCAAAGACACTGAGACAGAACACGGTGAGAATCATGACGTCAGACAGCTTCTTCACAGACTGGATCAGGGCCCCCACAATGGTCTTCAGGCCTGAAAGAAAGACCGATATTAAGCACCTAAAATATTAAATAAATCCCTCCTACAATTCTCTTGGAAACCCTTAATGGATAAATCCAGAAACGCTGCCCACGGCAGGGACATTTTTGCTATAAAAAGTTACAGAGTATAGCTTCATTTAAAAACGTATCTTCCATGCTCTTGTAGGTTATTCCTTACGTCTTACAACTTTTTTTGTTGTTGTTATCAAAGAATGAGATTGTTTTGCATAGGCATCAATGGGTATAATGAATAAAAATTAAAATGTATATATATAATAGGGAATAAATTCTTAATAACATTGACATTACAAAAATGCGTTTATAGTAGAAGTTGGTTGGATCGTATATCAGAGTGTCTGCTGTCTATAGTGATGAGCGGCAAACAAGTTGAAAAAGTCTCTGAGTTAACTCTCTGATTAGCCTATATGCTTGCACATAGCTCTCACCTGGAATGACTGATATTGTTTTCAATGCTCGAAGAACTCTGAACGTTCTCAGTGCTGAGACATTGCCCAGGTCCACAAACTCCGTCACATATCTGTAAGGAGGAGTTCACACACAAATACAATAACAGGACGCAAAGAATGATTCGTTAGTACACTCTATACTAATTATTTATACCTAGAATTGTGGAAACCTTCTTTAGACTCAATGCTCTAAATATGTGAAGAACTAAAAATTACCAAGGTTTACAAATTCTGGTACTTACCAATAAATTATTTAAGATTTACAAGACTCCAGTTTTTTAACTGATACTTTATGAAGATCTTCTGCTGCTTTTAAATGGTAGTAGTGTAAGTTGCAAATTAAAATTTAGACTTCATCAATGTAGCCTTATTTTCATGATAAGTACCATAACTAAACGTAAATTTCATAAAAATAGGCATTTCTGATGCCATTTGGAAAGCAAGGTAGAAACACTCTATGTGAATTGGAAAAATTAATTAAATTAATTAATTAATTGGAACCAAAGCCACAGGCTATGGTTTTGGCTAAAAAAATTAAAAAAAAAAAAGAAAGAATACAAGAAATCACCCAACAGAAATTATCTACTGTAATAGATTGCCTATTGTTCCACCATTCAAGATTAGCATTTCCTAATGTAACTTTTAAACGGAAGTTGGACAAATTAACAAAAGCATCTTATGTGGCCCAAAACTGCTCTGCCACTGTTATTTCTATATTATTCTCAAGAATGAGAAGTCCCAAACACTGCCCTGAAAGTTGTGGCTAAAGAGCATGGAAACAGATTTCATATTCCAATCCGATATGAAGTTATATAATTAGAACCGGACATCCTGCATTTGCACTTCCGAGCTTATTCCGAGCTTATCTCCTCTCCTGTCTATCTCTTCACAACTGCTGATGCCCAGAAGGTCAGCTACCCAGATGGGGAGAGTGGTGTTAATCCACTGTCCTCCATACCTACTTTTGGCTATTCTTGAACAGCTACCCCTCATTTTCAACTTCTCTTCCTGGCATGGAAGGGCGTGATTTATGACTAGCAAAAGGGAGAAGACAGGAAAGTGGGGACTGAACGTACAACTCGGTGTACATCGAAAAGGTTTGTGTTGAGTAAAATAAAAAAGATCCCAAAAAGGAGATCAAGAGTGAGTGCAAGAGAGCGAGAGAGGAAGAGAGAGTACAAGAGCGGAAGAGGGTGAGAGAGAGCGAGAGCGAGAGAAAGAGACAGACAGACAGAGACAGAGAGACAGACAGAGACAGAGAATAAAACTTGAGTCAGAAAGGAAATAGAAGCAGGGTGTGTCTGCTCAAGAAATAACAATTTATTTAATTCACAATGTATCAAATGCCTTTTACATCTTATGATCTTTCTTCCAGTGTGACTACTTGCTTTCTACTATTCTACAAAGGTAACAAAAGAAACCATGGAGGTGGGGAACAACAGGAGTTTGAAAGGCCAGTGCATATTTGCTGGACCAGTACAAATTTTACTGTGTGAACTTTTAAAACCATCCTCCAGCTCAAGGGATAAATAATTTATGCTTCGGTGTTATCAGTGTTTGTATGAGAAGACCAGCACATATGACATTTTGATAGATTTTAATTGATATTGCAATTGACGCTACTTCTCATGGAGCGGTGGAATGGGCTTACCCTTTTGAGGTAATCGTTAAGACCTGGAGTTCTCAAAAGTCGTGCTTAAATCATACCAGCATGTTTTACCGTCGAAGCAGGTTGTTTAAAACCTGAGCATGGACAGCAAACCCAACTATATTCTTTCCTGTCAAGTTTCCAAAACAGAAGGCACTTACGCAAATGTAATGACAGTGAAGTCCAGCCAGTTCCATGGGTCACGAAGGAAAGTAAAATCTTCTAAACAGAAGCCCCTTGCAATAATTTTTATTAGTGATTCAAAAGTATATATTCCTGTGAAGGTGTACCTAGAAACAAGTGGCCAAATAAATTAGGGACTTTGTAATTTTCATTCAGAGTACATCAGCTTCTTAGCTTTCTCTCCTCGAAAAGCACGGATAGCAACAGAGAAAACGAAGCCAATTGATTTTAGTTCCATTGAAATGAAACACAATGTTAATTTAAACTTGACTTCTGTGATGGGTAGTTTGTAAAGTCAACTTGACCCAACCTGGAATCACTGGAGAGGAGCATTTTTTTTTTTTTATTAACTTGAGTATTTCTTATATACATTTCGAGTGTTATTCCCTTTCCCGGTTTCCGGGCAAACATCCCCCTAATCCCCCCCCTCCCCTTCTCTATGGGTGTTCCCCTCCCCATCCTCCCCCCATTACCGCCCTCCCCCCAACAATCACGTTCACTGGGGGTTCAGTCTTGGCAGGACCCAGGGCTTCCCCTTCCACTGGTGCTCTTACTAGGATATTCATTGCTACCTATGAGGTCAGAGTCCAGGGTCAGTCCATGTATAGTCTTTAGGTAGTGGCTTAGTCCCTGGAAGCTCTGGTTGCTTGGCATTGTTGTTCATAAGGGGTCTCGAGCCCCTTCAAGCTCTTCCAGTTCTTTCTGGAGAGGAGCATCTTATTGTGTACTTGGCTAGCTGTGGCTGGCTGGTGGGTGTGTCTGTAGGGGACTGTCTTGACTCCCTTAGTAAAATCTGGGAAGCACCTTCCTTGATTTAGCGCCGTGGGCTGCTGCGTAAAATTAGAAAATGCTAGATGGGTACTAAACGCGCACCATTGCATCTGTTTCTGTTTTGTCTGTGAATGTGATGTGACCAGCTGCCTCGACTTTCTTGAAATAACAGGGTGAAACCTAGAATCGTGGATGAAAATAAACTTCCTCCCTTCAGTTGCTCAGTCTGGTAATTGTATCAGAGCAAAAGAAATAAAACTAGAATGAAGTTTTACTACACGGAGGGTCCTTTTTGAAGGGACTGTCAGATCAGTGTGAGAAGTGCATGCCACATACTGTCAGTCTAGCTACTGTCTGAAATGGCCTGGCGACAGAAGCAGAGCCTTCTGGGAGTTAGCTAGTGAGCTCTAATGTTGGAACAGACAATAACACAAAGGAGCCCTTTAAAAGGGAAAAAAACTCAACCTCAATACGTTTGACAGTATTTATGTAATTGTGTGTGTGTGTGTTACATGTTATTTTGAACAGTTTCAGAATCCATCATGTACACAGTTTCTTATGGTTTTTTTTTTCATAATTTGTACATTTTCTCACTGGCTTCCATTTAAAGCATTAGAAGAGGCTTTGGAAACCGTGGGGTAATAGGTCAGCAACCTGACAGAGTCATAGGTGTCAGAACTTGGGCAGGTACAAAGGCTGGGACTGTGTTACAAGACCGTGCCTCTCCTTCCACTGGGGCATCAAGAGATGATGGATGTCCTGAGTAATGCTTCCGGCCTTTGAAAATGCTACCTGAACCTCCACTGTAGTCTGTTTATCTATCTTTCCACCAACTGGATTTCCAAGTTTTATAATCCTGAAATTTTAGTCAAGTCCTTGGTGATCACACTTAAAATAGATAAAAACCTGGATGAAGTATGAATGCCCAGTGAGAAAGAAACTCAAGGTGGTTCTTAATGTAGCATTTACAGCTTAACCTTTTTGATGCTAAATGGGCCAAATTAGTGTGGAGGTTCTCTGGAACAAAAACCCAGCATTTATTATCT
This sequence comes from Rattus rattus, assembly GCF_011064425.1. Lineage (NCBI taxonomy): Eukaryota > Metazoa > Chordata > Mammalia > Rodentia > Muridae > Rattus > Rattus rattus. Next base: position 43,789,710 of record NC_046158.1, read on the forward strand.
ATCTTTCTGCAATTACTTCCATAGAATTTACTTCCAAATATTGGATCCTAAAAGAACACCTATCAGTTTTCTAGTAGACTTCCTATCAATTATAAGAGGAAAGAGAAATCCTAGCTCTGACCCCAACAAGACTGGGACCCAATGACTGCGGTCCTATTTTACAATTCTGTCTATAACATGTTCTCCAGTTCTGTTGAAAGCCCACATCGAGACATAGTTTCAAATCTCAAATATATATACAGGAACATTTAAAAATATATAATTGAACTTACTCTACATTCTTTGTCCAGTCAGGAGGGTTACTCATTGTCATAAATACACAGTTCGTCAAAATAGTGCACATAATTAACATGCTGAATAATGTAGGTTAGTGTTAAGGAACATACGAAAGAAAGCTCATGTATTATATTAAAAAAAATTAAGTAACACTGAAAAATCCAAATCTCCATTCAACAGGACCCATAGACAAGTGTGTGCATGCGTATTATCTTCAATCTCCTTATATTTCTCTGTCTTCTGTTAAATATGCATCCTAGTGTGACCTCCACAATTTCAGATTAAACGAGAACGTGGCAGGAAGTAAGACTACAAGTTGCTGTTGCTGTTGCTGTTGTTTTGAAACTAGCACGGTTACCTCCCAAGGAGCTTTTGGAGGGGGTGTGGTGTGGGTGTGGGTGGTGTGTGTGTCCTTTTTTTTCTCTTTCAGTATGGATTTGCGACCTCTTTGAGCAGAAAGCATGGGCTTGAATTAATTCTCACAATTAGAATAATAGATTGTTGAGGATCTATTCATTAACGGATATGAACACATGCACTTCACGGTCAAAGCAGAGTGTGGTGCTGGGTGCTGGGTAGCTGTGTTTTGAGTGAGTTTATGTAAGTCCAACAGCCCAAGAAGATGAAATGGGTTGATGTATAAAGGTCAAGGCTCATCGCCCCTGGGATGTAATTGGAATTCCAGAGATACCTGTTCTTGGGTCAGTCAGTCACTTATCCTTTCTGTGCATTCACTGCCCTCTGGCCCCACATACATTCAACACCCGGATGTTAAGCGTGGGCAGACTTTGTTGTTTGGTCGAGTCAATTAAAGTAGTCAATGCATGTGAAGTGTTTAGAGACAATGCTGTTAGACAAATGTGTACCCATTAAGTGGTAGGTCAGAGGAGAAAAGGTAATGAGGCCGTTGAACGTGGCCACAGAAAGTATTTTAGAAATCCGAGAGATAACCTCCAAGCTGTGGAGAAAACAGAAGGTTGGCAGGATCTTAAAAGACATGTTTTCTGACTTAGGATCAGGAACGCTTTCTACTACACTTAATTGACCCTACAAAACACTGCCTTTAGTTGTGTAAAGAAAGTTTTCATCAAGTGACCACATGATGGCACTAGAAATACAAACGAAGACGGAAAAGCCTTTGGGTGAACACAGGGACTTTTTAATATGTTAAATCTTTTGTTTTCAATGATATTAACAGGATTAAGTATTTACTTGAGGTCAACTGGACTCAAAAAGAAGGACTTAGATTTACTTTTGGTTTTTTTTTTATTGGTTTTGTCAGTTATTTTACTTTCTTGTTTTGTTTTTATCTCCTTTTGTTGGTGTAGTGCTGGCTTTTTTTTTTTTAATGAAAATTTCTTATTTAGTTATTATTTTTGTGGTGCCAGGGAATAAATCAAACCCAGGGCCTTGTGCTTACTCAACATTTTAGATTTTAGAATTTAAGATTTTTTTTTTTAAAAAAAACTTTGCTAGAATGACCTTATGGTACTTACAATACTATTTTTATATTAATTATGACCAAGGTCACCAAAAGAGACTCAGTCATAAATGAAGTTATTCACTGATCAATATCCTCAGCGGATATGAAACCTTTAAACCTAGAAGCAACCACAGAGGCAAACTCCCTTCAACCTTTTAGAAGAATTTTAGCTTCTATCCTGAATCTGTACTAAACAGACAGTTAAACAGCAGTCATATTCAGTGGCTTAAATCTGATATTGAGCCAGTATTACTGAACTTCATAAAGTTGATCAATTAAAAGAATTGAATAATTACCTAAGCCTGAAGTCTCTTGAGATTTTTATATGCTCACAAGATCATCCCCACGTCCTTTAAAATGGCATATATCATATCTGTGTCTAACCTGTATTTTACTTTGAAAGTAGTTTTTTGTGTGTGATTAATTGACTGAAAATTCTATGCAAAGATGGTGACAAGAAATATGATTATCTTGTGCAAAACTTAGGAGATTCAATACATATATGATAGGTAGGATCAGTTGTCAATCTGACAGATTCTAGAATCTTCTAGGAGACAGGCCTCATTACATGTCTGTGGGGAAAATTGCTGTGACTGCCTTGTTAATTCAGATGGGAAGACTCATCTACCGTGGCTGGCACGGTTCCCTGGCTGGGATCCTGGAGTGTAGACTAGGGTTCAGAGTTGGAGGGATGCCTTAATGGTAAAGTGTTTCCCTAGCATATCTAAGGCCCTGGGTTCAATTCTCAGCACCACAAATACAAAAAGAGATTTGTATGACTAACAAAAGACGCTAGATGAAAGCTATAGGGTGTATGTTCATTTTTTTTTTACTTAATAACCCATATAACTATAAAACACAATTTATACAAACAGTTAATACCAACCACTTGCAAAAGGATATGAGTGTACCAAAATCTTAATAGCTATTTTCCTAAGAGGATTGAAGGGAGTTAAAATGTACAGGGCAGAAGTGGCACTGAACCGGAAGATGGCCTTCCCTTTATTCAATACTATAAAAGTCTGTAAGATAGGAATAGACACGTAAGTATAAACTCGATTTTCTATTTTCCAATTAGGGTTACAGCGAATAATTCCAATTTGGACAACCAGGAAAATCAGCTTTGATGTGTACGTGAACATCAGCTCTGTCTGGATCATTTTTGTCCTAGAGATGACACCTACGACGGCTCTTACCTTCCGCCAACCACTTACCTGAGTTTTTTGTATATCAGCCAGGAGAGTGTTCTTATTTCCTTAATATTTTAAGTGTCTTACTTAAGCCAAAGTTTGAAATGAGGACACATTTCATTTTCATTCTAAAATTCACAAGAATTCCTCTTTTTATTTTTTTTCATAATGATTTGTTTGCCTAGATGAAGTATCTGGAAAATTAATCCTGTAGAATGCAAAATCATTCAACAGAACTGAATGTTTTAAAAATAAATATTCCTTCACTATCTGTACTTATAAAATAAACATTATCACTTCGCTGGTAATAGAAAACCAAGGCAGCTGCCACCGAGTCCACTTGGATTGGATGGATATCATCCAGGCATTGATTTCGGGAGGCCAGGCTCCCTGGAGGGTATCTTGTTGACCAGGAGTGCTAAATTCTGTACTGGGATTTCTGAGTTAGCTGACACTTGAATTCGAATCCCACCTGACTCCCAACTGCATGGAGAAAAAGCTCAAAGTCTCTGGAGAACACAGGACCCATAAATTCGAAAAAATTCTATCACCAAAGTTAGACTTACTACACAGCAAAGACCATCGTGCGGAGGGAGAAGACTTACCATGCAATGGCGCAATATGACTTAGTCTGACCCAGTCCTTCTAAGGCGTTTACTGATATTCAGATTATACCTAGGTGGAAGAAGCTGGCACCTCTGTGAATAGCACACTATCAGAAAGAATGCTAAGATTTGAATTTATTTTTTTATTAATCTATTTTAATTTCTAAGTACGAAGGTTGCAATTAAGGCCTCCTGTATGCTAAGCAGGTTCTTTACCACAGGGTCATGTTCCCAGCTCAGGGTGTGTGTGCATGCGTGTATGCATGCATGTGTACGTGTGTGTGTGTGTGTGTGTGTGTGTTTGTGTGTGTGTGTGTGTGTTGTATGTCTGTGTTTTGAATCTATAACCCAGAGTGCTATACAAGTGATCCACCACTAAATGATGTCCCCAGCACAGCTTTTAAAATGTTTATGAATCTATTCCTTAAAATTTCCATGTGACATATATCTCCATGGACACCACTATGGTCAGCACACCATACAATGTGTTTGTTTTTTACTAAGCATTTGTGCTAGCATTTCTTTCCCACATTTAAACTTCAGGTCACTAACAGATTTTCATTTTATTTTTCAGTTTGACTTTGAGATTTTCAAATGGGGCAATCCTTGAAACACAGTGCTGCTGTTTGAAAATAGCCCTTTCTTAGCTGGGATTCGGGCAGAAATGCCCTACATGCTATGAGAATATCCCTGAAGCAGTGCAGATCTCTTAGTGTCTTCTAGGCTGTGAAACAAAAACATCCAACTATGGAGAGTAAAACCTGTGTTTAGAGAGTTGTAATACAATTGGACAGGTAATTTTGTGTCTGTTGAAAATAATGATAAAATAAAACATGGGACTGTAGGATGGGCTGTCCCACTTCATTTCAATTCTTTGGCAATTTACCTCATTGGGTCATAGATAAACAGGGACCCCATCAACAGGATGAGAAAAGTCCTGCTGCTCTAAGCCTGACCTTTGACCTCATGTCTCAATAAGTCTGTGTTGGAGGAATGCACTTATTCCAGGGGCAATCAGTTGTGGACAGTATGTAGTCCCTGTTACTCTCTCTGATTCATTCAGTATTTTTGTCCCTAAACGACCTTGTGAAAGCATCATAAAACATGAATGGACTTGGGTAAGGGAAATGCCCTTGCCTTAAGGAATATGAGCCTTCCAAGGACACAGAAAGAGCAACGCTTGGGACCAGTTATCTTTCTTTCTTTCTTTTTTTTTTTTTTTTTGGTTCTTTTTTTTTTTTTTGGAGCTGGGGACCGAACAGGGCCTTGCACTTCCTAGGCAAGCGCTCTACCACTGAGCTAAATCCCCAACCCCACCAGTTATCTTTCAAAGCTTCTGCCTGTACCTCCTTATCCAGCCACACAGCGAGTACAATGTGATAGACATATTGGGGAGTAGAGTAGGAGCAATAGTAAAAATGTATCTAGAAAGAGTATATACTCTTCAACTAAGAATCTTTCTTATTATCATGCTATAGACCGGTTTTGAAATGAATGTGGTGATAGAGATGACAAAGGAGTCTCAGGTCTACTGTGACCTCTTTCACAGTCTGGACGATGAGAAGTCTTGGGAGGGTCAGCGGTAGTTCAGCAGGCAGGGAAAATCCCAGGCTCATCCCAAGGAGACTGCTATACTCAGAATTGCCATGACGTGGGTTCCTCGGCCACCTTCTGTTTAAATGGTGAGCAAAGAAAAGTGCGATGGTTTGAATGAGACCAGCTCCACTAGGTCTATACAGTCCAATATTTGGGTCTCAGATATCAAAACTGTTTGGGAAGGACCTGGTTGGAGGTTTTGAGGTTCCAAAAGTCTGAACCATTCCCAATTTGCATTCTCTTTGTCTCTGACTCTCTGTATCTGTCTCTCTGGGTCTCTCTCTCTCTCTCTCTCTCTCTCTCTCTCTCTCCCTCGTTTGTGTGTGTTTGTGTGTGTGTGTGTGTGTGTGTGTGTGTCTCCATGGATCTAGTGCGAGCTCTCAGTTACTCCTGCAGCACCACGCCTGCCTGCCTGCCTTCTGCCACGCTTTCCCCTATGATGGTCACAGACTCATAGGAATCCTCCTACATTAAATGCTTTCCTTTGCAATTTGCCTTAGTCATGGAGTTTTGTCATGGCAGTAGAAAAGTAAGTGACCACTATAGAAACACTTGACAGAAAATGGAAAAGAGGGAAGAGGCAGCAAGGACAAAACAGGGAATGTTAGAGAGTCCAACAGACGAGCAAGGAAACACAGAAACTCTGCCCTTTCAAAAGAAACTCAAAGGTGAGACTCAGAAACTTAGCAAGAGAACCAGGAGGGGGCTCTAGGCACTGGAACTCAGCCTAGTGGCTTTGGTAAAAGCTTGGCCACCCTAGTCCTGATGAGTAATTGAAAATTTGGAAGTCCACTGGATGAATTAACATCTTGAAGTAATTCTTAATTTTTCAAAGATTTGCAGCCTTTACGATATATTTGATATGTTTATTTATTTAATGCAAATGATTTGTAACGTGTATTTGATATGTTTATTTATTTAATGCAAATGATTTGTAACGTGTATCCTAAAGAATTTCATGTGCAATGTGTGGCTCTATGTAGGTGGCTTGCAACAGGAGACTGGTGAGGTTTGTCTGCGACAACATGCTTTTGGTGCTTTAATTTTTCATAAGACTTCTTCCCACCACTGCCAAGGACTGTAACAATAATGACAGCATTGCAGAACCATTTTCATTGTTTTTTTTACCCTATTATGGATGCATTCCTTTTAGGTTGAAACATGTGCAATTGCAAGCTTCGCATACATCACTCTGAAGTGTTTATGGGTTTAGTTTCCATAGCTTGGCAGTAGAGACAGCATTCAGACTTGGATAGCACCCCATTACGTGTAGGAGTGTAATCATTATGAAGTCATTAAATTTGTGGTAGAAGTTAAGTTTTACTTTTTACAGCTAGTCTGCTATTTCTTTCTTCACATGATGGGTATCTGTATTCCTTCTAATTTCCCCATAGTTGAGACGTCAGTCAGTTTGCAACTGCAATGACACTCAGAGTCATTGTATTGAAGGAACTGCATGAAGGAAAGAACTCAAAGGGATCAATGTTCACTTAAAACAAAGGATTAATTCCAAAACTACCAACCAGCGGGACATTGGCCTTCTCTATTTACATATTCAAATGGCCCCAGTGGCAAGTACCAAGAGTGTGCCTTTTAATAGGAGCTAGGCACACCTGCGTCTATTCCTTAAACCCATCCCTTGATTCATTTACTATGGGTACGAAAGACAAATGCTTTAATCTCATTGCTGCAATGGAGTAAAATTATAAGCATTAGGTGAGAACATTTTATTACCAGAATAATTTTCTTCCTGGGAACAAGTTTTTAGACAAGGCATGATGGGTAAATTCAGATGTAACCTCTATGCATAAAAACTGATTTATAGATGTATTTATGGGAATGAGGTATTCCTACCTGCCTTAGGACTTTTCTGTACACACACACACACACACACACACACACACACACACACACACACACACACACACACACAGACTCACTAAAGTTAAATAATGTCTTTGCGATACTTAAATGACAGAAAGTTAAGTCGTGTGCATGTGAGTGTAGCAGACTCTTGAAAATCAGCATGGATTTAATTTAGGTGCAAAAGGTGACTGGCCTTTTGCACAGCTTGGTGCTGCATTCTGGAAAGAAAACACACATACTCATCTAAATCCGGGCCCTTGAAAAGGAATGCTCAGCTACCAACAGTAGCACACAGGAATCTAGAAGATGACGGTTGGAGGTGCAGGTCGCCTAGCACCAACCAATACAATCATAATGTAAAACACAAACCTGAACTTTAACCAAGGATTTCAGAGTATCTAAGTACTGCATGAGAAACCAGAGAAGAGGTGAAGTGCACCTTAGTGGTGTTCCCTGTAACCCAACGAAACAGAAATCTGGACATTTGGGGATAAAATGATAAAAGTCACTGAGGTATGAAGTCACACTATTCAGCAACCCTTGCTGGACAAATACCATTCGGGTGTTAAAGAAAACACAAAGGTGGTTTGATCAAGGACTGGTAAGCACCCCTGGTAATCAACAGTTTAATGACCCCCCCCCAAAAAAAACCCAACTTGGGGAATGATACAGTGCATTTGTCTCAAGTTAAAAGGTCAAACTCCGGAATTGGGTACATTATTTAAAAGCTGACTCTGTCCTTTCTACCCCTGAGTTTCTGAACTCCTCTTTTCTATGACTAAGCCACTTCACTTGAGAAATGGAAATGCGTGTGCTTGTTAAATCATAAGCTGTGATTTCAATTCACGGCACCACAGTTGTGTATGTAGTATTCCATATCAAAAAAAAATCACCAAGATGACTTTATGACGGTGGGTGAAGCAACTGTTTTGCTAGTTAATGATTAATCAGTAGTAACTACCCAGTTCTCAATGATTGCACAGGATATGTGGACTGAGCCCTTTTCCCTGGCGTAATCTGGTAATTTCTCCCATATCTGCGATTATAGAAAGTGACTTGCTGCTCTGATTACTGTCAAGGATGAAACTTGAATTCGATGAGTGGTGTATTTACACTTTTGTTTTCTGAATATATAGCCAATGGTGGAACCTTTATTTCAATCAAGAGTTCATATATTTTTTTAAAGCATACGGTTAAAACTTAGGTTCTAATTTTGCATTTCATCTAGACATTACCAGAAAGCTGTGACATAGCAGACATTATTCTAAATGTTCTCCACTTATCTTCTCTAAAATGTAAGCTGCAGGCAAAAGTAAGAGATAGCATATGAAGGTGAGCTGGATGACAGGAAATATTTTAAAAGTAGTACATCTAGGTGTGGAACCTCATTCCTGTAAAGATAGCAGCCCACAGCTGAGGCAGGAGGATTGTTTGGATTTGAGGCAAGACTGAGTGCTGGAATAAGAACCTTTCTCAAAAGGCAAATAAGTAGCACCTGTTATAAACTTACTAAATATATTCTTTGCCTGGGAGTTTAAATCATAGGCAATTTTTAATTTACATATCATCTGTCTTCTAAAAGTGTACCTGGTAGTCAATTCTTTTGAAATTTGGATGCATTTTTACATAAGAGAGTAAATAAATATATATTTTCAAGTCTCGAACTCAGTGTAACTTTCTTCCCCAGGTGCTGGGATCCAAGCCAGGCCTAACAAGTGCTAAGTAAGCACTCTTCCAGTGAACTATTCCCAGGCCTTGTGTAATTCCTAATGAAATGTAATTATGAATTAATGGTAGTTGGAACTGTATCACTCTGTAGAAGAAAGTGCCAGTCTGGAAATAGTAACATGGTGCTAAGTTGGGCTTGGGTTTATATCTCTACTCCATACCACTCTGGGAAACTGGGAAACTGCCCTGACCCTATCAGGGAGCAGGCACATTCCTGGAGGTTTTGCAGTGAGGGGCAGGGGCCAGAATGAGAGTCATGTACCAATAAGAGGGATGCTTCAAAGTTTGATGTTGTTTCAGGTGGAAAGAGATTCCTATCAGTCTCCATTTCCGCAAGCATTTCTCATTCTGGTCCAATCCACATAAGTCTTTTCTCCTCTCTGAGAATTTTTACATGGTCTCCCTCCCTCCTCCTCTCCCCTTTTATATCCCTTGGCTTCAAGCAAAGATTTTCCTCCTTGTTTGGCTCATAGGGGAGTCGGGGGAATCTTCTCACAGCTTCTCTCATAGCATTTGTTTATCTGCAGCAGACTAACCTCAATTCATCTAACACAGCCTCCACCTAGTTATGGATAAGGTCTTTAGGCCATGGATTGCAAGCTGAAATTACATGGACCAGAGACTGGAAAGGGGGAATGGGTACCTGAGAGCCATCCATGCCACATTTATAAACCTTGAAAAATAATTCAAAAGTTAAACAATATTGTGCACACATAGCAAAAATTATAGATATCAATGCTTTACAATTATTTTTGTTTTAATTTTGGCTCTACTCTCATATAAAAGAGAGGGCTGTATACTGAGGGAAGATTCTGTCATGTTACTTTTGTGTTTCCTCAGGCTGGAAGAGAAAGCAGGGCATATGGAAAGAACCCTGCGGGGTTATTTGCCTTGAAAGTAAAGAATATATTCGTTAAGATCTCCTAAATGATGCCCTTAGTTAACTTCAAGGCCATCACATGATAGCAGATCTGTTGACCCTGCCCCTAGGGTAGCTAAGCTCCTCCTCATGTGATAGCCCAGATGCTCTGTTAGCATCTTCTGTTTTCTTTTTCATAGAAACTTGTCTTCACATCTAAATTCAGATGCAATTTCCTTAAAGATCCTCACAATTTAAGTTTTAAGTTGAATTTCCACACAAAAGTATACATTACCCACCTAGGATCCGGTGGGAAGCGTAGTTGAATTATATTAGACGCTGATACTGAGTATGAAAGATTTGTTTTTAAAAAGCAGGGGTTTGGGAACATGCCACCAACTTACTTATTAATTTTGCAATCTTGGACAAAGTAGTTCGTCTCAGTTTTATTATTCTTCAATTGAGACCACAGCTATCTTGAAAGGACCCATAAGGTACCAACATGAATTTGAAACGCAAGAGCATAATATACAAGGGAGGTAGCAGATGCTCGTTTTTACCTATCTAGAATAACTTGTCTAGGAATTTCTGTCTCTTCACTGTGGAGAAAATCTCTGCTCTGCTGTCTGTCCATGTGGCCCGAATACATGTCTCACCCTTTAGGACGTGATTCTGCGTGCGATGCTTACCTGATTCAGAAACCTTGCTCGCCACAATAGGCCATGCAAGCTGATTAGAAGGAACTCTACAGCTTTTGTCAGAGTTTGGGAAACACATGCACCTTTTCTCAAGGCTACTATGCTGTAGATGTTAACTTACTGTGATCGAGGGTTATTTTTGCCATGTGTGGGTAAGCCCACCTACACAGGAAGCCAGCATAAGGCAAAGCAGTGTCCACATTGTCCATGGACTGTCCTGATGGTGTCATTTTAGAGTCTGTGTCTTTTGTTATTCAAACTAGATTTGGCCCAAAACTTTGCTTTTTTTTCTTCTTTTTGTCTCTCCTTCAAAGTAGTTTTTACTGAGTTTTCGTTACTTTTATTCAAAGGGTCTCTTAACTAATAAAACTGGAATCAACTAAATATTAAAGGTTTATTTGTTCTGGGACATTTTCTGAGGCAGAGGTTAAGAGCTGGTTTTTCTAGAAAAAGAAAACCTTCCTCATCTTAACAGAAAACAAAATACGAACTTGGTACCTCAATCCTAGACACTCTTGTGATAACTGCTCAGATATAAATCAGAACCCTCTTATGTGAATCCCAGTAGAGAGATGGTATCCATCATTTTAGGACTGTTTGGTGGAGACAATGGGTTTTTTTAATGTTAGGAGACATTCAAGGACACAGCACAGTTTTTAAATGAATACATTTCTATATTCCAAAATATAACAAGCTTCTATTTTCAAAGCAGATCTAGAATATCTTTCTATTTCTAGTCAAATGCCATGCTGTCAAAAGGATACTTCTTCCCATGGCACTAATGAGTCATCTGTAATTTTAAGAACATAAGAGGCGAGACGTTTTCTGAACAAAGAGTGGGTGAAGTGGAATGTATAGGCAAACGGTACAGTAGTAACTCAAGTTATGAAACAGAAAAAAAAATCCCAGAAGAAAAACTGTACTCACAAACTGAAATGTCCTTGTTTCACAAAGTGAAGGGACAATAGAAAGCACTCAGTGTGGAATCACATTTTAAAGGTCCCCTGAGGACAATAACCATGAGATGGAAACTCTGTGCATTCCAAGAGCATTGCCATCTCCTTCCCACTTCATGGTTGTTACTAGTTCTTCAATTGCTAACATAGTGTCTCCGATCACAGTTTAAATGACTTTAGTAATTTTTGTAGAACATTTGATGGTTATATAATTTGCAGATCAGAAACTGGGGCAAAGAGGATAAAAATATGTGGGCATATGTCACGATAAACATACACCATTGTCAGTGACATTTCCATTAGCCCAATGACATTGGTTGTCTTTATAAAAAGACCACAGAGAGCCTTGGCGTGCTGCAGTGACTTTGCACAACTTTCTACACATATGGTGCAATTCCACCTGAGGTATACATTATACCATATAGATACATTCTGGGGGTGCTCAGTGGTAGAGCGCTTGCCCAAGGCCCTGGGTTTGGTCCCCATCAAAAAAGAACCAAAAAAAAAAAAAAAAGATACATTCTGTAACCATTTTCATGGGCAGTGTCATTGTTCAAGGCTTGCCCTCCCCAAAACTCATAAATTTAATCATGCAGTATTATAAACTGGTATATTTAACAGGTTGTTGGTCAATGAAGGCTTTGCTTTCAAGAATGAATTGGTGTCTTTCCAGTGTAAGATCAGACTTCTCTTGCTCTCCCTTGCCTTACAGCCTTCCACCATGTGATAGATTAGGTCCTCAATCTTGGACTCTCTGGTATCCATAAGTTTAAGCCAATACATTTCTCTTCATTGTAATTCCAAATGTTGGGTGTAATGTCACAGCAGGCTAAAGGGTCTTAGAGAGTTGGCTTTTCAAAATCATTCTACATTTTATTAAGAAAGGAACATGATGATTTATAGATAAAAACTTATTAACTATATCAAGTTCAATCTGGGAGCCATTGATGTTTGTATATTCTAACTCACTTTTCAAAACAAATTCATATTCACAGTTTCTTCAGTCATGGAGAATTTCACTCTTAGTGATTTTTGACCAGTAGACCCCTTGGCTGTTCCAAATCATTCATTCTTCCCTTCCCTTCTACTGTCCTTCCCTCCCTGTCTCCCATTCTCGAGTGTGTGTGTGTGTGTGTGTGTGTGTGTGTGTGTGTGTGTGTGTGTGTGTGTATGAGGGCTACTCTAATGTTGACAGAGAGTAGCCATTAAAACAAAAGGAGTGATCAAATTCTAGAAAAATGTTTTTAAAAGACTGAGATTTTACTAAGCAACCTCAATGTAAATCAGAGAAAACTTCTGTTTATGCACATTATATCATAATGAAACAATCTATTTATGAGAGAAAATTTAAGACCGGTAATGCACAGACAACTTAAAGGAAGTTTTAAAACACAGGACCGTGAAGCAAGGCAATGTTCTGAATGTGACTTGGTCAGCTGTTCTAACGAACTCTATGCTGGACATACTGACGCATTCCTATAATCCCAGCATCTGTAGGAAGGAGGAGGGTGAGCTCAAGGTCAGACTGGGGAAACACAGGGAACTGCTGTCCCAAACACTGAACAGTGGAGCACATAGCATGTCTGTCTTAAGGAACTTAGCTTTGCAAATGGTTCTACCTGCGCTGCTGTCCAGTGGCTCACATCTGGAGATCCGCTTGGTAGGAGAATAATGTGGAAGTGAAGGACATTGGAAACAGTCCTTCCTGATAACAATATTTCCCTTATCAGGTTGTTCTGCTTGTACAATGTGATTTGTTCCAAAATGTCAGAATGTTTTTCTGTCTTCACACAATGTGCATTTGAAGATAAGGACAGCTGATGTCAAAGGCAGGTTTAGAGGTGGGGACCAGGAGAGTTGCTCTGGATGCCAAATTTTTCCTTCAGAACTGGGCCTGCACCCGGAGATTTTTTTTTTAAACTTTAAGTATTTGTCACTGGATTGTGGATTTTGTTTTCCATTTCCCTTTATGCCATTTTTAAAAAAAATTAAAATTTAACATATCCCAGTCAGGGATGATTTGGGTCAGAACCTACCCTTAAAATAGTATCTTTCATTTATCTGAAAGCTCTTTGTTTTTGAAAACATATTATTTTTATTTTTATTTTATTGATTTGTTGATTGGTTTATTGATTTTATTTATTTAATTTTTTTTTAAGACAGAGTCTCACTATGTAGCTTTGGATGGCGTGGAACTGCTTTGTAAACCAGGTTGGCCTTAAACTCACAGTGATTTTCCTTCCTCTGCCTCCCAATTGCTGGGATTGAAGGTGTGTCCAACCAGGCCCTGTAATCTAAAAAGCTCTTTAACTTAAAAGAAAAAAAAAAGGATTTGATAGTTTGTGCGTTTGTTTCAATAAGAATGGCCCTCGTAGACTGAAATAACTGAATGCTTAGTCATCAGGGGACTGGCACTACTTGAGAAGGATTAGAAGGTGTGGCTTGCAGTAGGTATGACTTTGTTGGAGGAAGTGTGCCATGGGAGAGAGCTTTGAGGTTTCCAAGGCTCAGGCTAGGCCAGGCCCAGCGATTCTTCCTGCTGTCTGGGGATCCAGATATAGAACTCTCTGCTCCTTCTTCAGCACCATGTTTGCTTGTATGCTGCCATGCTCCCTGCCCTAATGACAATGGACTAAACCTTTGAATGTAAGCAAGCCCTGAATAAATGCTTTCTTTCTATAAGAATTTCTGTGGTCATGGTGACTTTTCATAGCAATATAACACTAGGACAGTCTGGTTACCACATAGTGAATTACTGTGCTTTCTAATGTGCTATCATTTGGCCTTTCTGAAACCATTCCTTTATAAATTTATAAATAAGGACACAGTAAAGGGGCTGGGATGCTGGATTTCAACCTTTATTTTGATAGGGCCTCCTCTTAGTAATTTTTATCATTAATAAATAATTTTTCTTTATTTGTGTTCTTATGTCAATAAATAGTAACTATCAGATAGTAGATTTTGGCTGTGAATCAGATGCTCCATGTTTTGGGGCACAAACACTTGATGAGGAAAAGGCCTTTTAATCTTTATCACAGAAGCCTCTCAAACACTGCATTTCCCCAAGAATTATAAATAAATGAACTCAATCTATGGGATGAACCAATTTTTACATAGAACACATCTGGATCTTTATTTCATAATTTCCTCATATTCACTTCTGACAAAAAGCTATTATGAGACGAACAATCTCTTAAACTGAACTACTTTTATGTCACTTTGACATAAGCTATAATCATTTTAGAAAAAAAAAATGCCCTTTTTAGGTTGGCCTGGAGGCAAGCCTGAGGCACATTTTCTTGACTGATGATTGGTGTGGGATGGCCTAGCCTGTTGTGGTAGTGCCACCCTATGAACGGTGGTCCTAGGTGCTATTAAAAAGAAAGAAACTGAGCAAGCCAGTGATAATGTTTTTCTATGACTTCTGCTTCAGTTCCCGATTCCAGATTCCTACCTTGATTTTTCTGCCCCAGCTTTCTTCATAATGGACTTTGATGTCGAACTGTAAGCTGAAATAAATCCTCCCTACCCTCAAGTTGTCTTGGGTGTTGATGTTTTATCGCAGTAATAGAAACTCTAAATAAGACATCTTTCACACCCCAAACTACCACAGATGGCAGTTCTTGTTCTGACAAGAACTGGGCCAACAGTAAAGTGCCCCTAAAAGTTTGGCGTATTTTAGGATTCATGGTCAATGAAAAACTTTACTTGCTTGGTTATATATTTCCTCGGTTTTAAGAGCAAGCAAGTGTAACTGACTGGATAGTGTCTTCTAAAAGTTCAAGCCAGTATGAAACTGTATCTTTTCTGGAAACAGAGTCTTTGTAGACATAATGCTGTTAAGATAAAACCCATATAGATTAGAATGGGCACTGATATGGTTTGATGGCAATATGTCCCCCAATAAACTTATCTGTATGAACTATGAGCTGAAAGAAATCATTTCCACCTAAAAACAAGCAACAAAACAACAACAACAACAACAACAACAACAACAACACAAAATACCCTTGTATATTGCATAGCTGTATTCCATGTGGAAACAATTTCTTCAGGAAGTTATTTATCATTTATAATATGGCAACAAAATAAAAAAACTCTTGTGCTGTAAAAATTTCTTCCATAAGAATATATTTTGAGGTCTTTTGTAACTCAGGGTGACTTCAACATTTCAAGGTACAAAAAAAGCACTTAAAATTGCTTAGTACTTGTAATCTTCAGTGAGAATTTTTTAATTTGTTAAATTAGCCACCTACAACAACTTATACTTATATTTAGGTTTCTGTTATGGGGCATTTGGGGCAGCTCCATATGGTATAATTTAATTTATTTACCTCTCATGAATATTCAAAACCACCCACAAATCTGGTTAACACTGTGCTAATTTAGTATGTGAGGCTCCTGTAACAGTCCAATGTATATAGTTAGTGGCAAAATATACCTGATAAAATCACTTACTTTCTTATTGATATAGTAGGGGTCCAGGTCCTCCAGGGGCTCCGACACCATCTCTGGAGGAATGTCTCCATAGATAAATGGAAGGTTCTTCCCAGCTTCCAAGTCACTGTTTGGCTTTGGGCCATTTTCATCATCATCTTTTTTGTCTGGCTTGGGATTCTTAGCTTTTTCTTCTGCAATGCGCCTTTCAATAGCTGCAAGAGATTCTCTGGTGAAGAAGTTGAAGCTGTCAGGTCCTGGTGGTACAAGCACTGTTTGCTCCATCTTGTCATCCTGCACATTTTAATTACTCTTTACTCTTCATGTGAGATTCCTAAGGATAGAAGAACCAAAAGCATGGATAGCATTAAAAGTCATTAGTATCAATAAATGCTCATCTAGAAATGTGGGCCAGAGGACTCAAATTTTTGTCCCCTCCAAAACTGACATAGAAAAAATATAAAGTGTTTAAACAAATTTACTCTCCATGTTGAGCTTTAGCTGACCATTCTTGTATATTTAGTCTTGTGCTTTACTAATAGAGGAACTAGTCTATGAGTTCAAACATTGGTTCCATATTGCTCTAAGTACATGATGATAATTGTCACCACATCACTGATAAACTATTCACCCTGAGCTGTACCTGTATGATGAAGAGTATGCCCACAGAGACACAGGATGATAGATCAGTCAATTCAAAGGTATCACGTAAACAACAACAACAACAACAAAAAAAATTTGTCTCTGAGAAGATCTAAAATGTAGCCATTGAGACCCAACAAGTGAGGACAAAGCAGTTAGACTTTGCTGCAGTCAGTCAGGGACACATAATCAGATGTTCATTGCTACCTTACTTATGCCTCTGTAAACCCTGAGGTGTAAGTGAATGGACCTGTGACCTGAGAACTACATTAGCCCTAGTAGAGTCTCTTAGATGATGTCAATCCAAGGTGGGACAAGTGCCATTGATATGGCTGAGATGTAGATAAAGTAAAGAAAGCATGTGCACTGGAGATCGTGGGTGTTCTTAACTCAAATAACAACATGCTTTTCCGTCACTGAAGCAATTCTAATACATCGCAGAGTATACAGAACTGCAGTGCTACCTGTGTTATGAGGACCTGGGCACAATTCAACTCTGTATCATAGAGTCAGACCTCAAAGGCAAATCCAAGATGTGTCTTTTCAAAGGTATATTTAATAAGGCTCAAATTTCAAACATAGAGCTGTGCCAAAACATCCCAGAGTCCAAGGTCTGCCTGGTCCAGATTTTATTTGGATAGTCTGTTAGCTCATGAATGTCAGCAAGACCTGATACAACCAGTTGCAGCTTTGATGTCTATGTCTCTAATAGAAAATTAAGCTTCTTCTCTTTCCTCCTGGTCCTCTCCCTTCCCCTTATCCCCTTTTCCCTTCCTTGACTTTCCATGAATATTAACCCCCTCCCCTAACCTTGCTATATCAAATTTTATAGGACTGGCTTTGGTACAGGTTCTTGCTACCATGCCTGATGGTCTTGAGCTTGATGTCTGCCCAACGTGGTGGAAGCAAATGGCTGATTCCCTAAGTTGTCTGCTAAGCTCCACCATGCCACCATGCCGCCTCTTCCTCTCCCTCTCCCTCTCTCTGGACACACACACACACACACACACACACCAGCTAAGTAAACAAATAACTAACTAACTTTAAACATGATGACCTGTTCCTGTTCTATAAGGTTGCTTATTAAATAAAAATCTATAAATTTTCACTTGAACCTTTACTTTCTCCATCCAGAAATAATTACTAGATTAGATAGAAAACTTTGATTTTTAACTTAAAATCTTTAAAAACCTTTAAACTGAAAACTGAAAAATGGTCTTCATTTTTGGAAATACATGCCACATTTGAAATGCCTCATTTGAGGAACGCGTGACTTGAGGTCTACAGCGCTCCTTTTACATTAAGAGTATAACTGTTTGGATGAGTTGGTTAGATAGAGGGGTCTGTGTACCTTTCAGAAGAGATAGCCAACAAATGGTGAGAAAAGCTTCAAAGAGAGAATCATATTTTAAAGACTAATATAAGATAAAAATTTATTCAAAACACAACTCCCATAGTTTCGAAGAAAGAAAAATGATGCATTATATTAACAGACATACCTACAAATAATAAAAAGAAATAAGTCAGCAAAAAAGGATGAAAGAATTATTCTCTTGGAAAATACTGTTAAAAATTAAAAGTAGACGAGACATTCTAAAGAAGGTAATAACAAACAAACAAACAAAAAATCTCCAAAAGAAGCTGAAATAGAAGCGAGGACCTGGGGCCTGGAGTGATGGATCAGAGGTTCCATCTGGCTGTTCTTCCACAGGACCCGAGTTCAGTTCCCAGTAACCACATTTTTGGCAGTAAAATAAGTAAATCTTTAAAAAGAATCTTTTCAAAAAGAAGTGAGGAATTTTTTAAAATCTGCAATAAAAATATAATCCACATGTGGAAAGAAACAGGGATGAAAGAAAAATAAGAAAGAATCATCTTATGTAAATAAGAACCTTCTGGTTTTATCTTCACCAACAATTCATACTTCATTTCTATCACTTTTAAATATTTTCCCAAACCTGGTAATCCCAGTTATCAGCTAATATAGTTATTCCATATCAGTATACCTTAGCTGTATTATGCTGCCTAATATTATGTGTGAAGCAACCATATATCTGTAATGTCTTCTAAAAATGGCATGATGCTTATAGTGAAAATTAGCTGGACTCTTGCTAACATGGTGGTCAGCTCCTGCAAGCCCTACCCACTATTCTGAGGACATCAGTCATCTGAATAACACCCGTCTTGAAGAAATGTTTTGGTCTACTCCGAAAAATATTCTCCTGCAAAAATGAAAGCCAAGTGAAATATTATTCTTATTGTTCTGATCTCACAAAAGTCACTAAAAATTTATTATTGTTGTTTCTGTGTGTGTGCATGAAGTGTGTGTATGGGGACTTGTGCCTGACATGCAACTAGAAGTCAGAGAACAACTTTGAAGAGTTTCTTTGTAATTCCTGGGATTAAACTCTAATCAGCAACTGTCTTTACCCATTGAAACATCTCCCTGCTCATTCAACAACTGACTAATTCTGTAAGGCTTGTCATGTACTTAATGCATTCTTGCATTCTTGAATAAAAAACCAAAACACTTACACAGAAAAATGAAACAGAAAAAAAACTTGCTTTGTTTTTTTGTTTTCTGTTTTTGTTTTGTTTTGTTTTTTGAGTCATGATCTCTCTACCCAGCTCTGACTGTCCTGGAATTCCTAGTTCAGATTAGGCTGACCTTGAACTCACAGAGGCTTTTCTCTGCCTCCTGAGTGCTGGGATTAAAGGTGTGTGCCACTATACCCATCCTCAAAAGATGTTTGACAGAATAAAGTACTGATATGTTCTTGGATCAAGAACCTAAAAATCATTAGAAAATTCTTTGTATACTATCATTTTTGAGAAATATACATTTGTATAAGCTCTTTTTTATATGTGGATGTATATATGTAATTTTCTCTATTATTTCTATCATGCAGTCTTTATTTTCTTGAGGTTTCAGTTTAATATCATATTCCCTCTTCTCTCTTGAAAGAGTCTTAAGTGTATCATTGTCATATGTGATGTCAGATATTCTGGTATAGGAGAAAGAATCGTATGGATGAACAGTGAGAGTAGTCAGGCTGGGAAGGAGATTGCAGGGTCATAAACAGGATTACACAGGGCATACCTAGACTAGTTCCTAGACAGAGAAGACTCTAGATTTTCAATCTTGACTACACTCTAAAAGACAGAGAGGCCAAGATGGATTTAATGAGGTGAGGTGTCACTTCTTGGTATTCAGTTGGGGTTGATGTCAAAATATCCACTTGGTTGGAGGAGAATTATTCACCTGAGTGCATAACCTGCAGGCCTTCCCAACCGGTGGGAACCCTGCAGTGGTCTTCTTGCCCTTGTATAGTGTTGACTACAGACTTCCTTTGGCTGAGGCAATGAGACTCATAGACTCCAGTCAAGCTTTCACTGAAGCACTGTGCATCCGTACAGCCTCATGCTCTAGCTCATTTGCTCTGAGAATGGTATGTCTCAAATGAGTGCTTCTTCCTCAGCCTGGGTCTTGGAATAAGAAGACACATTCACTGGGGGTCAAGAGGCAGTTAAGAGGCTCCAACGGGTCTAAAAGTAATGATTTAGCAGTGGCATTTGACAGTGTTCTTACTAATGTGAAAGTGTATGCCACCAACCACAGACTAGACTGCTAAATGGATTGAATTAATTAGGAATATTTGTCTCTCAGACACAAAGGCTGCCTGAGATTAGATCTTCCACACCTTATGAGGCTCCACCTCTAGTTCTAGATGTGGAACACATCATTATCAGGCAATCAGGGAAGTCTGGGTCTTCTGACAGTCATACAGCAACTCGGGAAAATTCTTGCAAAGAATGCTAATTAGCCTATATCAGGAATACAAAGAGTGGGCTGGGGAGATAAGATAGATCCTTAGTAAAGTAGTTTCCTTGTAACCATGAAGATCTATGTTCAGATCTTCAGTACCCATAAAAAAAAATCTGCTGCAGTGCTGGAGAGGCAGAGACAGGGGCATCATGGGGCTCACTGTCCAGTCAGTCCAGCTGAATCAAGAATTTCAGGTTTAGTGAGAGATCTTGTCATAAAAACTAAGGTGGAGAACAACAAGAGAAAGAAATGTGTTATTTATCTTTGGTCTGCCTATGCACAAGAACACACACACACACACACACACACACACACACACACACACTGCAGACACACCTCAAAACACACACACACACACACACACACACTACAGACATACACTGCAGACATACACAAGTATACACACACACACTGCAGACATACACAAGTACACACACACACCACACACACTGTATACACACATACCATTCATGTGCACATACATGTCCACATTAATGAGTACACATATGCATGAGCACATGCACACACTCCCGCACAGGGATACATACATAAGCATACATCAAAGAATGTGTATTATCAGTCATAAGCCAATTCTTAGTTATAATGTCTCAGTAAAAAGTTCTTCTACTAAAAAGGACAAAGAAACCATACTGTGGTGAGTGAATGGTCCAGCCTTGAACATTTGCTAGAACTGTCATTGTCCATCAGTGTGTCTATGCTGAAGAATTTAAGCATAATTTATCAAGAAGGAGCTAGCCTGGTAAGAACAGAAAATCTAACATGGCTGCCCTAGTTCACTGAGTAGAAGTTAAGTGCACACTTCCCTAAAAGAAGGCTTTCACACAAGCCAGCTCAGTTGAATCCTCATTGTTCTTGTCCCCATTCCTCTCTCTGTAGAAATGTGAGGTTTGAATTCAGTTTATTTGAAAACCACATTACTGTAAACCCTACAAAGTTATAGAGAAGATAAATGTCACACACTTTCTGCTCTCTCAAGCAATGTAGGTCATTTTCTTTTCCAGTGGTGCTGGTGAAGGTGGCAATTACGTAGCTGTACTTAGCAGACTAAGGAAATTCTGCTGGAAATTCTGAAAGAGCTTTTGTCTCTTCATTGCTATGAAACAATAATGGAAAAATAAAAACAAAACGAAAAGGCAAACACTATGCATAATTCCTTTGGGTGGAAAAAGAGACCGACACGTTAACATGTGGTGTTGAGAATAAATTGTTATAACTCCACTTTGCAAATGCCAGCCTACCTGAACCATGATTTCCTTAAATAATGCAGTATTTACGATCTATATAAAAATACATCTGTAACACATGGTACATTAAGACTGTGTACTTAAGGGACACCAAGCACACTCCTGTCTGTGGCAGTCTTTTCTCTATACAGAGGCATTAATGGTCTTAATTAAGCTCTGAGTTATTTTAAGTTTCTTTGACTTTCACCATTCATTCTTTTGCATACTTCCTGGACAACACAGGATATAAAGTAGTCCAAGAGAAGTCTTTGAGTTGCCAAAGCAAGAAAGATGTTTAAAATATGGGACACACGAAATGTCCCAAAGTGTAGAATTGTTTGTAGGGGTATGGATGTATCTTTAGCATAAAGCTAATTTGAAGATGCCCTTCTTGTCCTAATATTTTCTTACAAAACCAGCTCATCTCAAAACAAAAGTGTCCAAGGTATAGTTGATGCAATAAGGAGTTTAGCACACAGAACACAGGGACAGCTACAGAGAAACAGCAAAAAGCCACGGCAGATATAAAGAGGTTGAAGAGATGAGAGAGAAGAGTATTAAACCCAGATCAGCTACCTGGAAAATGGCTCTCTGGTGTTCCACACTTTCTTTCCTCCCAGTGATCTAGAAACACAGTAACTGCTCTGAGTTAAGAGAGCCTGAGACCAGCGGTGTGTGGTCTATTTCAAGTTGATTGCTAAACACTCTATTTATAAAATCTGAGCCCTTCACAAGGTTAGTCAATGACACAATGAATGTAATACCATAGACTCATGTTCAAAGAAAAATCATATAAGCACCGAGCGTGCTAAAAGGATTTATAGAAAATAAGTCATGAAAGAAGAAATGATTTCTTCATTTAAAAACTCACTATATTAATTTCCTCTAAATAGCATTTGTCATGTATGATATAAAATTTATTATTTAAAACTATACTCGATAGCTTTCAATCTTAAAGTCAGTCACCTGGTCTTTCTCTTGTGATATACTGGTCTGATTTATCGAGACCCTTCTGGGATTCTCAGCTTTCTGTGTGCCCACCAGCGGGTGACTCTCAGCTTTGTACAGAGGACACACCACCAGATGCCAGGACATCTGTCACAGCATCTGGGACACTGAGCCAAATCTATTCTTGTCTTGATGTATGACACACAATGTGCACAATCAGTTTTGTTCATTCTGAAAGTATTCATTTAATTAATGCCACAGACAAGACACTGCAGGATAGTGAAGACCACCGGGTGGTGGGGGGCTGGGAAATAATCATAATACAGGGATCTTGAGACTAAAGCAATTTTCTTCACAAGCTTCTCTATGACACTGACTCTAAGATTTTGATTTATTTGGGGATTTTGGTGTTTCTGACTTTAATGGAGTCATGTATTTAGTACCAGAATGGGTGAAAATGAAGGTTATGCATTTTGGCATTAACTCAAAATATGGAAAACCTCTTTTGACTTCATAAGCATATGTGTTTGTGTGTGTGTGTGTGTGTGTGTGTGTGTGTGTGTGTGTGTGTGAGCGTGCGTGCCTGTCTGTCTTCTGTCTGTGCATCCGTGAAAGGGCAAGGAGCAGTAACACTATCCTGAATTATTACAAATTCATTTAAAATTAAAAAAAAATAAGCAGCATGTAACCTCTATTCATAATTCTTAGGTAAAGTGTTTTTTTCTAAAAATAGATGGGCATTTTAATTCCTATTTCAGTAGAACAGCTTTTGACACCTTAAGCTTAAAACCACAAACATGTCAGATAACAAAATAAAGTTTAATGTATACCTTATGTTCTTTAGTTCTAGCTAGTTTTGAAGTTCTGGTCCTTCTTCTCAAAGATCAAATGGTGAAGAACTGTAAAATACTATTGTTAAAATAAAAAAAAAATACAGGAAATTTGTTTTTTCAATCAATGCCTTTTCTCCTACACAACATGTCTTCTAACATTTCTTAACTATGGAAAAATCATTTTTGCTATGCTCAGCAGGAGGTGGCAGCTGACAAAGTATAATTGTATGTTATCTTGAAACTTTGTAAATGATTTAAATATCATTGTAACGTTCAACAAAAACTTACACCCAAATTATTTTTCCTTCTACCTAAGTCTTAAAAGTATGCCCCCAGTTACTCTAATTTCAAGACAGTAAGTCACTGAAGCAACTAAGCTAGGTGAGGTGTTATTTTTGGTTTTGAAAGATTACAGACTCAGTTTACCATAGAAGAGCCCATTGTGTTAACTGCTGCGCCTTTCTTCATAGATTTCTGCGTGGAAGAAATACCCAGGGATGAGAAGGAAGGGAGAAATTACGCAAATGTACTATTCTTCTATATCATTTTCAATAAATAAAATATTATTTGTTTATTTATTTATTTATTTATTTATTTATTTATTTGAAGTGATGAAAACGACAACAGAATCCTGAGATAAACTGGGAATGAGAGAGTAGGGAAAAACCATAATCCAGAGAGTCTGCATTTGGCTTGCCACAGCCCTAGAGTAAAAGAAGGCCCAGAAAAGACAGGATGTCCCATATATAGAGAGTAGGATGCCCGATGATGACAAACTAAAGGTGCAGTTGGTAGGAAGCTCAGTTTGGGCAGGAAGAAGTGCCTATAGAAAGGGAGCCTACCATTAGTATCTGGGAACAGATCTCATCAACTGAGAGCAAACCTGGTATATGGGAACTGAGTCTGAGGTCAGTGGGTAGGTCAACAGCTTGAGCCATTTCTTTGCCTGATAGCTGCAGAGCCTGAGAACTCAGGTTCCAACAATGAAGTACTGAGCTAGTAGGCTTACTGAAAGACTTGGAAGTTCTTGAGTGCACGAAGACAGGCTCTCCACCTATCTAGTGCTTTCTTCTATGGTCACTTAGCACATGCCCAGTGCACTTGGGAGACGCCTCACAGCTAGGACATTGGCTACCTCAGGGAACGCAATCTGGATTGTCTCAGTGGGGCGACAGCATCTTCCCAGCATACAGACTAAAAACCTATGGACTCTGGTACACCAATGTGAAAAAAGCTCTGGCAAACAGCAGATAGTGTCCAACAGAGCGTCGGGAAACTTAGCTACAGGCAAGACATCAGTCCACAGTTAAAGACTACAATTCCCACCATAGTCATGTACCTGGTACTCTCCAATTTTCTAGGACCTAGAAGGAATCCATTGCAGCACTTCACCACCACCACCGCCCTCCGCTTTTTTCTTTTTAACTCTTGGGATTCTCCACATTCTCTGATGTCATCATTAAGCTGTTAGGAGCAATTTTACTGCATTCTTAAAATAAGCCTTTTATTCCCATCACATATTTATCTCAGTTTGTTTGTACATAGTTTTCATTATTGGATAATCTTGATCTTTTTTCTTTTTTTCACCTGAGCATTTCCTTTTGTCATCTCCTGTACTTTTGGCAGTATTCTGCATTTACCTTGTATTATTTTAACTGGAATTTTTAAGTTACTTTTTCTAACTTCTTACTTTTCCCTGTTCTCCATAATATTATCCCCACTCACATAGTTTTTCTTCTTCAGGTTGTCTTCACATTTCTACTCCTTTTTCTGTGTCTCCTTCATTATCTCTTTTGCTTACCGCATCCACATTTACCCCAGCTAAAGAGTGTGACTGTGTCTTGAATGGTTTGATGTTGGTGCTGTTACAGCAGTGTGCTCTCTCCCCTCTAACTGGAACTGGTGACCAAAATCTCCAGAGTAAGTGGCTCAGCCCTGTCTGGTGGAACACAGCTATAACTGTAGAACTGAGAAGGCCGAGGCAGGAGGATCCAATGTTTACATTTTGCTATATAGTAAGTTTGTAGCCATTCTTGGCCTCCTCGTGAGATATCTCCAAGCAACACAGAACAAAACAGGAAAAGGAGAAGAAAAATGACTGAGATGTTCAACATGAGATCCTCAAGACGTGTCAAAACCCAAAGGTATAAAAAGTGCAGCATAGAAAACAGCAGTGTGACAAAAGAAATAATATGACCCCTGCAAAAGATCATAATTCCTCAGGAAATTCACAAACACCGTGATGAAGATTTCACGGGTTTATTTGATCAATGAATTCCAAAAAGATCAAACAAGCAGATGAATTCACGCTAGTATTTGCAGAGGAAAGTCAACAACACAGAAGAAAATGTCAGCGGGACTGATGAGCAAAACAGCAAGGTACATAAAAAATGTCGGTAGCATGAAAGAAAGATTTGGCAGGAAAATTGAGATTTTTGAAAAAAAATTAAAAAATAGTAGAAATGAAGAAACCAAAAACAAGCCATTGGAGAACAGCATGACAAATGGTTTAATGAAGAAGATGAAAGATATTATTGAGCAAACAAAGCCCTACTAAGAGGACAGAAAATAACAAAATAATTTTACACCAACTGAAAAACCAACAAGTTACAAAATTACAGGAATTAGCAAACATCTCTCAAAAAGAATAACATTATATGTATATAACCAGAACTTGCCAATAAACACAGATTAGCCACCTAGATGCCTAGATAAAAACAAACAAGCAAACAAACAACAACAAAAATCATTGACCCTATTACTATCTCCAGAAAACACACCCTATGGGTAAAGTCAGACACTGTTGGAGAGTGAGACAATCTAGCAAGTGAGTGAAACCCAAAAAGATTTTGGAATAGCTATCCTATATGTGATGAAGTAGACTTTAAAACAAATTACCCAAGTGAGCAATAAATGGGACAATTAATTATGAAGATATAGTAACTGAGGTAGGCATGGTGGCACACAACTTTAATCCCAGCACAAGGTAGACAGAAGTGGCCAATCTCTGTGATGTTGAAGCCTGCCTGATTAACAGTTCCAAATCAGAGCTACATGGAAAGACTGTCTTAAAAAAGAAAAGAGCATGAGATGTATGAGGAGGAAGAAAAGGAGGAGGAAAAGGAGAAGGAGGAGGAAGAAGAAGAAGGTAAAACAACTGTAGATACACATCAAATTTTGGAGTTCTTATCTTCATAAAACATAATGGAGGCAAAACTTCAGATAAACTTTTAAATAATAATAGTTGATAATAAAAATATCCCACAGTCATCTTTAGATATTTCATCCAAGCTGAAGATCAATAAAGAAATTACACAAGGCAAATGTACTTAAAAGAGATATATAGACTGTTCTATGCAGCATATGTACATAAAGGATACATATTGTTCTCAGCAGCCTATGGAAATTTCTTTAAATGATACTTAGCAAAGCAGTTTTCACCAACATAAAAGAATCAAAATATTTTCTTATTGCAGGTCAGATCACAAGGGAGAAAAACTAGAAATCAATAGCATGAGAAACTACAGAAAATACAAAAACACATGAAGACTGAACATTATAATCTTTTGTATGTATGTGGTACATATGTGTGTGTGCATGTTCATGTGTATGTATGTGTACACTTGCATATGGATGTGTAAGTCTGTTCATTCAGAGGTTAGAGGTCAATGTATATGTGTGAGGACTCTTTCTTAGTCAATCTCTATCTCAGTTTTTAAGATAAATCTCTCACTAAACCTATGGCATGTTGATTTGACCTGATTGGACTGGCCAGCACGTTCCCAGCATTCCCCTGCTTCTGCCTCTGCAAAACTTCAATTACTATATTATTTAGGTGCTACAGAACTCATATTGACAGCCTCTGAAAAGGATACTTTTGAATGACAAGTCAGACAGTGAAGGAGTCAGAGAGGAAATTTAAAAATTCCTAGAATCACAAGTAAACACACAAGCTAAGAGAATCTTTGGAATAGAAAAGGTTGTTCTAGAAGGAAAGTTTGTAGCTGTGAGTGATTAGATTAAAAATTAGAGAGATCTCTCCACAGTGAGTCACAACTGGGTAAGGTATGGAGATAAAGAAACTGCAGAATGTTCAGCCTGAAATGGAGCATAATTATTGTAATTCCCACCCCTCAAAACTCGGGGATCAACATGGAAAAACCTGAGGTGGTGAATATGACAACGGAACATTATCATCTGAACACAGCAGAGTAGCTGCACATATGAATCCATAGTTGTTTCTACAGTGTACAATACCTGTGTATAGCCAGACTAAATCCCAGCAGGGAGAAGGGAGACTGGCACAATCCCAGCCAAGCTGTGAAGTTACTGACAATTGTTAGTTGCTTGGAGAGGGAGAGACAACTTTTTCCTAAGAGTATAGTGTAACCCCTGGTTACTTGACTACTCTCCTGTAGTAGACCAGACATTCAACAGGCTTTGCAAGAAAGACAATGGGTACAAAGATAGGTGAGTAGAGAAGTGGTTTTGAATTGCAAAGATCTGAGAGGGGAGTCAAACACGATTAAACCATTGTTTTGCAGTACTCAAAGAGGTAATAAAAAAATCAAAGAGATATTGGACAAACGTCCTTGTAAATCAAGCACTTACAAAAGCAAGAAAAAATTGTATGTCCCAACAAGAAAGAATAAAAGTTAGGGTGGAAGTTAAAGAGAAGCTGAAAAGCAATACATAGAATTAATAAACCACTATGATTATTCTTTGTAAAAAAAATAAAATTGACAAAGATGAAGGAAGAGAAGATTCAGATTAGCAAAATTAAAAATGAAAAAGGAAGGTCATTTCAGTTTCTAATGCTACTTAAGAATCATTAGAGAATATTTTCAAAAGCTGTACTCTGAAACCTGGCTTCTAATTTTAGCAGAAACCTCACGTAGGGTCTCCAAACCCAACTCTGAGCCTGGTTGGTAAAGCCTTCTGTCCTTGCTAATCAGTTTCTTATCATTAAGCCATCTGGGATTGAAAGACTTTAGCAGTGCATATTTCCACTTCAATGGTTGTCTTAGTCACTGCTCTATTGCTATGAAGAGGCACCATGACCAAGGCAACTCTTACAAAAGGAAGCATTTAATTGGGGGCCTGCTTACAGTTTCAGAGTCCATTATCATCATGGCAGGGAGCCTAGCAGCAGGCAGAGAGGCAAGGCACTGAAGAGGTAGCTGAGATCTACAGCCTGATTTACAAGCTGGAGGCAGCTGGAGGCAGCTGGAGGCTAGGGAGAAAATGAAGAGGGGAAGGGAATAAGGCAGAGAGGCAGAGGTGTGTGTGTGTGTGTGTGTGTGTGTGTGTGTGTGTGTGTGTGTGTGTGTGTGTGTGTGTGAGAGAGAGAGAGAGAGAGAGAGAGAGAGAGAGAGAGAGAGAGAGAGAGAGAGAAGAGAGAGAAGAGAGAGAAGAGAGAAGAGAGATTGAGGGTTTTGAAACCTCAAATTTCAGCCCAAGATCACAAATCCTAAAACAAGGCCACACCTCCTAATCCTTCCCAAGAGTCCATCAACTGGAAAACCAAGCATATGGCCCTATGGGGTCATTCTCATTCCAACCACCACAACGGACTTCAACTTTGTTAATCTCATTATCATTGACTTTTGACTTTGACAACTGAAACTCTAGGGAAGGAAGGAGTCAGACCACCAAGGATCAGGAGGCAGCCCTGGACAGTCATCATAGCAGAGAGGCTGGTCCTCCTAGTGAGTCATAACATGTGGGCTCATAAGAAGTAAAGGACTATTTTTCCTTTCAGTTTTCTAAGTGATGTAAAATATACCCATCAAATGTAAAGTGGTAAGTATGAATTTAGTGTTTACTTCTCCTTAAACAGTCACCAGACCTTGAGGTCTTCCTCAGTTTATCACAGTTTGTAGCATTCACTAAGCATAAGGGAGGTATTTTATTATAAAATGTAACTAATGTATTACATGTTATCATCATTGCAAACCCTTGTACGTAACCCAGAGGATGATATACACTTAGTATCTGCCCCAACTTTTTAATGAGTAATTTTTAGTTAAAGCCTATTTAAAGCAAACGTCTAAGACATTAACCAACTCCCAATAACTGACTCTTATACATTATGGTGTCTTGTCCATGTTGTTATTTGTTATTCCTAAATAACTAACCAAAGCATACAATTTCATTTTCCTAAAACTTATATTTAAAAGCCATACAACTTACCAAAATGATTTTAAACCACAATTGCATTTTATTTCAAATACCAGCATTTTATTTAGCTATGATCCTCATGAGACAGACATCATGACATCCTATGTATATCACGCTATACAGTATTATATTGATGACAGATATCATCAATATAATATTGAATTAATCTTCAATATTTTATGAGAAAAAAGGAGCAATGTTGGCTGCCTTATTGAAGGGCAAAGTTATAAAACACACAGCTTTACAGAAGTAGCATATCAGTGCAGTACAGGGACACGGGGATGGTGGCACTAAAACCATTTCATCCCATGGTGGTAATCTTACTTTTATTTGACACAGAAAAGATACTGCCTTTTTGAAGACTCACAAAACTAGCCTCGCAGAAAGCCCATTGAGTGCTGGATGTGAAGAAAGGTATGTAACTCGAGAAATCATTGAACACATTTTAGAAAATAGAGATGCTTTGGACAATTTCAAACTCTAAGATCTCCAAAGAAGGACTTAGATATCGTTGAGATGAGTAAAGGGGATCCTGATGCATTTATTTTATGCTTCCTTCAGTTTGAAGTTCATTTTGAGGTTTATAAAAGGTGGAGTGATCCACAAAACATCGGGGCTGAAAGAGTCCTGGCTGAGGCTATGGATTGGGCTGCAGAGAGAGGACACACCTCTCTCCTCTGCAAACATTACTCAGCGTTTTTTCAGAATCCCGTGGATGTGGCTGGCAGCAGACAAGCTAGCCCTTTCAGCTGTTATACTATTCTGCCAAAAGGAAGACAGAGAAGAAATCAGCACGGGGCAAAGACCGACGATGAAAACCTACGATGTCCACTGGAGTTCCTCCTGTGTCCTGTGTTTTATTTTTTTTTTCCTTCCAGCTCCCTAAAATCATAAATAGAGTCCTTCTCTGTCTGACATCTTGGACCAAAATGCTTTCCATACTGTGCTCGATAATTTTTCAATTGAATATTAATAACTAAATGGATTCATAATCCATTTATTTCCCCTTGGTCACCTACTCATCACAGACTAAAGAAAAGGACAATGCCATTATCTTCCTGGCCCAACTCTAACATATGTGTCATTGCCAAATCAAAGGAAATGTGATCCTCAAACAATTCACAGAGCTTCCTTTAGCTAACACACTCCACTACTTGAGGAACCTGAGAATGTCCCACTAAATTTTGATCGAATGAAGACTTTTTAAAAGAATCTGTTCGGTAGATTAAATCTAGAACTAAGAAAGGAAAGTTACATCTACAGGCTCCTTCTCAAAGCTAACCATATTGGTAGTCAGAATTCAGGTCTCCTACATAGTGACTAAGTCTGTGTTGAAAAATAATAAACTAATAAACATTCTTTACCCATTCTGAAACTCATTTGGGGGTAAAAAACAGTTTTAGAGAGGTCACCTAGGACTATGGGAAACACAGATATTTACCCTATGATTCATAACAGTAGCAAGACTACAGTTATGAAGTAGCATTAAAAAGAATTTTATAGTTGGGAGTCACCAACATGAGGAACTATCGTAAAGGGCAGTAGCATTAGGAAGATTGAGAGCCACTGCTCTATACTACCAAAACCAAACTTTGGGTCGTAGGGAAGGAATTAGCTAGATTGAGTTGTGTAGCCATAATCTCATTTGGTAACTAAGTTAAAATCATATCTTTGCTCTGGTATAGAATTTATTTGTTAAAAAAGTTTAAAAGTACAAGGTTTAGAGCCAGTCCTTCTATTGATGTCATTACAAATTTCTGAGTTGATTACACGTGTGAGTAAAGGGCCCAATAGCAAATTCATGGCTCTGACTTTGTGAGAGAACTTTCAAGATAATATTAAGATATAAAGACAACGGTCCAGATTGTTTTATATAGATGGTTTTCAAAAACATCAGAAATCCACAAAATTTGAGATTTAAAGTTATTTATCTTTTCTTGAGACATATCTGCTCCTAACAGTTCCCCTTTGGCAGATATAACGAAGAATTTCAACATCTCTACCTCCAAATGAGGCAATACTTTGTGGCTATGCAGCCACTAGACAAAACTGCCTGTTTCATCTGCAGACTAATACTGTCCAGAAAAGGACAAATTATGCAGAATAGTTGACTGATAAACTCCGCCAAGACAGGGTTATCAGCTCTTCAAAATCTGCATTTCAACAGTCTGTCAGTTGATTTTGGGCCAGAAGGCTGAAGACTTGCACTCATATGTTGCTAACAGGGAACTGTGCTAGTGGAGATTTGTCTCTATAACCTCTCAGTTCTGGAAGCCCTGTTAGACTTCCTATGTGTATAGATATTTGGTCACTCAAAAATTTCTGACGTGGTTGAAGACTGGTAGTCTTGTAAACAACCCAAGCTGTTTAGCATTGAGAAGGATAATAAATTTGAAAGGGTGGTTTTTCAGATGACGTATGATCTCAAACCAGGATATAAGTCAGATATAGAATTATAGTCTTTTAGGATAGGTGACAAGGTGCTTTAGGTAATGGACAAAATTAATGGACTGGGTGTTGAGTGTATTGTATGTTTTATACAATGTAGAATGGTAATAATTGTACTCAATTTATATATAAGTGAAAAGGCCTTTTAACTGGACAAAAAGGGGGAAATGTTTGGTTTGCCCTGGAGTTATCTGTATTTTGATGCTAATTCCACTGCCCCAAGGACAGCTGCCTAGTCAGTACTCAGGACTCAGGTGACTTCACCAGAACCTTCTCCCCATTGAATCTGTAAAGTACAGGTGAGGGGCAGGTACAGGATAGAAGGAGATCTGTCATTGGAGGAGAAGGAAGGATGGGCGGGAGAGAAGTTTGAAGGAAGAGGAGGAGACAAGAAGAGACAGGAAGGAGAGGGAGAGAAGCCATGGCAGGTGACGTTAAGATTCTGCTCTGTGTATTTTCAGGTTGTTATCAATGTTCTTAAGGGATGGATGGTACTGGGCTTTGTATGTTTAGGTGGGCAATTATATCTTACCAATTGGATCTAAGGTTATTGTGTTGTGTGTTCTTTTATGTGCCAGTTTGAGTGTAGGAAAGTGTGCGGCGGCTGGAGACACTGGGCCGCCGAGGAGTTGGGATGTGTCCACAGTGCCGGACCTAGTGGGGATAAAAGACAACCATACTTTTTTATTTTTTTATATTTTACAACAAGAATTCATGACAAGTACAATTTTGTTAAAGATGGATCCAAGATCAAGCTGATTTAAACAACAGAAGGAAGCCTTTCTGTCTTGGAGACCTAGCTTCTCAACCACAGACTTCTCTTAGTGGCATCATTAAACGTAGAGCATTTAGGGTTCAGAGTCTGGTTCTAGTTCTGAATGCAATTTCTGTGACCATAGGTGCACAGAAGTGATAGGTCACAAGGGACCGAAGTATAAGCTGGGAAAATCAGGATCTCTTTCTGGGCAACACCAAATTGGGCTAAGAGTGAGTCAGAATGTCAAGGAAACCTGAACTCAAAGTGATCTGTAGTTGAATTTGGGGAGGTGAAACTTGGAGCAACCAAAGAACTGTAACTGTGAGAGAGAGGAAAGCAGGGGCAAAAGCAACTGCCAGTCACCAAGATAAAGAGAGGGCTCACCTGATTAGGTGGCCAGACTCCCAGGGCCACTTCTGCCTCTGCCTTATTAGTCTTTAGGCCCTTGTCTCCCTGATTGGATGCTCACTATTAATGCACCGATTACTTATATTAAGCTGAAGTAAGTGCTTAATGTAAGTCTTCCGTGACACAAACATAATGTGAAAATGCTTTTCACGTCACACTTTTTCTTTAATTATTCATAATTCTATCTTTGTTTATTTTTATTTATTTATTATAATCTTGCTCTGTAACCTAGCAGGGGCTGTAATTCACTCTATAGTCTATCCTGGTCTTTTATCACCCTGCCTCATTCTTCCGGTGCTGGGATTACAGGAACGAGCCACACAAATGGCTGGATTCTTCTGTTTTTTGTTTTTGTTTTTGTTTTTTTGGGGTTTTTTTTTGTTTGTTTGTTTTTTGTTTTTTTGGTTTTTGTTTTTTTTTTTGTATTTTTTAATTTACTCTCTGACAAATTCATTCATGTCCATTCTGTATGTTGATAATTTTTATCAACCTGTTAGGCCACACCCTTATTCCCAATAAGTTCTTTCTTTCTGAGTTTCATGTCCCTATTTTTTGGAAGGTCACAGACTGAGTGTAATTAAAGCTGTTGGCATGAACATGGGTTTTTGTGGGGGCCATTTACTGGAGCATGGCCATATAACAAGTAGCTTCAGTATTCAATGGAATTACCTTCCTGTGTGATTGAATATCATGGGCCCAATCTTGTGTAAGTAACCATAGCCACTGTGCCTTGGTTATAGCAGAGTCACTTCCAGGAAACAATGTTTCTCAGCACTCCTTTTATATTATTTCTTTCCTATGAGTTGTTGCTCAGAGAGGCCGGCCCATAAAACAGCATTAGTTACTGTGGTTACCTACGCTTGCTCATCAGAGATGGACACTAGGACTCTGTTGCTGAAGACATTATAGTCTTTGGTTACAGAAAACAGAGAAATTAAACTGGAACTGACCTAGAAGTTTCCTCCCTAGAAGTTGGTTAGCATTTCTAGTCCCAGAAAGTGCTTCTGCAAACTGCTAGCGGACAACGTCATCATGGCCTAAATCATTTGTGACCAAGCTACCAGGAAAGTGCGCCGACTGGTGCAGTGATGACGCGGCTGATTATTATGAGGGAAGCCACCTGCTCTCTGATTGTCTGTGAAGCCCGCTTCACTGGATGGATTCATGCCTATCACGGTGAGCCTGGTCCTAAGCCTAGGGCTAGGGAATTCGTAAGCACAACTGTTGTTTGGCCATGCTGTCAAGCTACTTCCCAAATATGTTTGTTTATGCCCAAAGATAGTGATGTTCTCAACCTTGGCCAGAGAAGCTTCCTCTTGTAATGGGCAAAAGTTAATATGGACATTC
Organism: Rattus rattus; assembly: GCF_011064425.1. Taxonomy (NCBI): domain Eukaryota; kingdom Metazoa; phylum Chordata; class Mammalia; order Rodentia; family Muridae; genus Rattus; species Rattus rattus. The sequence continues at coordinate 43,824,037 of NC_046158.1, forward strand.
ATGAATAGCTGTTGTTTGAGAAGGCGTGACTTTGAATGCTCACCCTAAATGCATCATCTCTACCACCTCCTAAATGGCTCATGGAACATGGCAGAAGAGTGTCTGTGTTTTTACATGAACTTGTAAGTTCATAAAGAATAATGGAAAAGTTCAACAAAATGAAATATTATAAAATACCGACTTGCCCGATGGATCTAATAATTTCAGTACTTATTTATTTTTTATTGGATATTTTATTCATTTACATTTCAAATATTATCCCCTTTCCCAGTTTCTCCTCTGCAAACCCCCAATTCCATGCCCTTTCCCCCATCCCTATGAGGCTGCTCCCCTACTCACCTATCCACTCCCACCTCCCCGCCCTGGCATTCCCCTACACTGGGACATCTAGCTTTCACAGAACCACGGGCCTCTCCTAGATGCCAGACAAGGTCATCCTTTGCAACATATGCAGCTGGAGCCGTGGGTCCCCCCATGTGTACTCTTTGGTTGGTGGTTCAGAGGCTGTTTTACTGTTTTAAATACTGAAATATAATGACACATACATATGGATGACATTAGGAACTATACTGAGTTACAATATTAGTAAAATAAAGTAAAGTAGAAAAAACACTCATCTTTTAAAACTGGGGATATTGCTAAATATACATTGCTTGCTTAGGATGCCCAAAGCAGTGGGCCTGATCCCTTGAGACACATTATAAATAAAGTCAGGATATAAAACAAAAGCTGGACATTCAATAGGGAAGTGCTTTAAAAACCTTGATCTCGTAGATATCTTCCAAAAATTACACCATCCCAATAATTCATATTGAAAAAAACTTTAAAAACCCCACAGGTAAAAATGTTTTTAAAAAACAACAAAAAAGGCCTTTAACAAAATCTCAAGCATTTATGTCAACAACATGGCTGAGACACTAAAGTTCCGTGCTACGGATTATGACAGAAAAGTTTGACCAAAAATAAGGCAGCCATTGTTGCTGTAGCTTCAGTAAAAGAATAAAATGGGTCTTGGAGAGTGACTGGTTTTTAGAACTATATAATCTTTTCTAGTGACCTACTCACATTGCAGTCATTCAATAATTTGAACAGTTCTTATTACTGTTTAACCAATTCAGACCCCAAAGACCTCTGTCTGATAGAGCAAGTTTTGGCCTGTTTCACATTATGTTATGTTATTCATTTTAAAGTGATTCTTTCTTTTCCATAGAAAGTCAATTTGTTTTGACATTATTATATATTCTTTTGACAGAATAACAAAACACATTCTGAATGTCACATTTCACCACCAAAACATCTTAGTATAAAATTATGCAGTGTTTTAAATGCTTGAAAAGTAGGTCCACATGCAGAAAATAAATTGTATATGATAAAAGTATCAGAATTTTATATTCAACTGGCATATTATTAGAAGTCATGCCATCTGGTGATTTATTAGTTACTAGGAAAACAGTGGAACTAACACAAGAAATAATCATTAAATAGCAGTCAATGAGTCAACCAACTGCTAAAGAAATATTTAAACCAAATCTATAGGCACATAGGTATTAGAAGGCATGGGGTAACCAGAGATTTGTAATATGTTCTCCTTGAATTATAGCAACTGTACTGCAATAGGCTATGGGATCAATACATGAGCTGTCATGCCCCTCTCTACTTTCCCCACCAGCAGTTAGGAAACACAAAGGGGAACTGGGGCCAGCAAAGAAGAATGCTTGAACATTTAATGACATTTCACCACTTCCTGTAGCTTGCATGAGTTTTATTACAGAGTTTGACACTGTATTTGATTTTACAAGTTGGATCAAGTTGTTTAGTAAGCAAAAAAGAAATAAGCAAATGAGATTGCACCCGGCTACAATTTCTGTTCATCTCCAGCAGTCTCTTTTTCCACCAGGAGAAAACGTAAGTACACTCACATCACGTGGGACAAGGGCATCAGCATGAATGACGCTACCCCCTTTGGTTTTTCTCATCTCCAAAATGGATTCTCTTTTTCAGGATTTTATCTTTACTGATTTATCATAAGCACTATATGATACCTCACTGGTCTGCCTAACAGAGACATGAGGATCGTAGAAAGATGAGCAGTGAGATAATGCTGATTTTGTATGCAAAGTACAAATTTCAGTAAAGATTGTTGCTGTTTTCAGTGGTATAACAACGTTATTAAATGTTTTAATCCAGGTCTGCCTTTTTTGTTGTTGTTTGTTTTTACCTGTTTGAGGAGTCTTACTATGCTATTGACTTTTTTAGACTTGGTTATGTGTCTAGAATGGCACTGAACTGAACAGTGGTTCCTTTGGTCTTCTTACTTCAAACCCTAAGTAATTAAGAGTCTAGGCTTGAGGCACCACTCAAAGCTTGTGTTTGTCTTTGTACACATAAATTTGACATTTTAAGAGGAGGAAATGAAGCAAATTATGATTTTTTTTCATAGGAAGAAAGTTCATAGTTCTCCTATTCCTGTTATTAATCAGAAATAATGTTTCATTGATTATTTATTAAAACAAACACGATTGATAATTCCTCCAAGTTTGTGACTAGTGTTTCAACTACGTCATTTTTATTGTACAGTTCTTGATTCGGGGTATATCGGTCCATGTGTGCCACTCCTATCTTTCCTGTCTTGGTGGACCAATTTAGAGTCTCAAGGTCGACTCATTTCACACTCCTACTTCTCCTTGGAAGTATTCGTGCCTTTTTCTATATACCACTTAAGCATTTCTTTTCCATTTCAACCTTCTGAATAATGGTACTTATTAAACAGTCATAGTCCACTTTAATTTCTGAAGATGTTAGTACACCTTCCCTGGATCTCACAGAGTTGTTATAACCAACTGGAACCTCACAGATATGCCTGCGACAGCCATAACCCACAAAAACCTAACCCCATAGTTACAGAAAAGCCAACTCAGGTTTATCACAAAGGCTCTAAGAATCTGTATTGTCCACTCCGGCTTTGGACTCACTGCAAACACATGCTTTATAGGCAGCTATAACTCCCTAAAGATATATACATAGAGTGGTGGCCAAGTCTTTCAAAGAGCTACTTTCCTGTTGATAGTCAGTGTGCATGGCTACCATCAATCAGTACCAAGGATTCCACTTTTTTCATGGAGCATCTCCCCATGTTTCTGATAAAAAAAAAGTTGTGAATGGGTAAGAGCCATAAAAAGCATAGGTAGATACATGATTAATAGATAAATAGATTGATAGCCTTCCTAAAGTGTAGATAAGCACGATTTATTATTTCTCTCTTGGTGAACATCGTTATTTACTTTATCTCGAAAGGAAATTAGTTGATCTGACACCACTTCCAGTCACACGGTTGTACTGGCTTTTATTTTATGCTGTTCTTGATGGCTGTCGATTTGAATACCTGAGGTTTTTGTTTTATCTTTAGAAGAAATTTTAAGGTATCGAATGAAGATGAACATTTTAAGGCCATTTCACCTCTTTTCTCAAGGGCAATATTCCCAACATGCCTTCTCCTAGAGTTAGGTACTAGGCTAAACCAAACATTCTGTTAACCATTTAGATATAGAGCTCAACATCTTATATTCTTTTTATATTTTTAATAGTTGGTGAATGAATGAAGATTACAGTTTGCCTGTATTTTAAAATTCTTCTGTCTACTTCTTGCCTAGAAGGAAATGCCAGTTTTTAGAAATCTATTGGTATTACATCCATTAATCCCTGTTAACTTGCTCCCTCTAAATACTAGGGCTTGTAAATCTCAGGAAATTAGGTATCTCCTGAGAGCTGGTTTAAACAGGAATCAGTTTAAAACCTTTCATATGTTAGGTTATCTAGACCTCAATTGAAAATACAGGGTATAAAAACTAGCTAAGATGTACAAAACCCTTTCATTCAGTTCTTGATTTGAAGTAGTCTTGTAGATAAAATACATGAAGTGCTCTGTAGAAATATTTGTATTCTATTCACATTATTTATATTGCTTTTCACTCAACTGTTTTTATTATAATTTATGTTATAACTATACTATTTCATATATACATATATATTAATTAAGGATATGTTAGGGTTACCATAAAGGTAGGGAATAGCATCTTATCAGTTAGTGTTTTAAATCAGTGTTTGTAAAACTTTGTAGTCATGAAAATTGCATTAAAGACCTATTTTCCTCATTTATCATTATTAGTTTGTAAGTTTTTTTATATATATTTTACTCTTGAAACCATTTACTACAGAACTACTTTTCCATTATAAATTTTAAGAAGTTGACATTGTAGCATAGCAGTGTTATAGTTTTTGACTTATAAGAAGCAGGACATAATAATGTCAAAAATCGGAATGACTGTATGCCTAAATGTCACTCGGTGTGGATAATCATTAAACTAACACACCCATCCAACTAAGAAAATATTGCCGGTATTTAAACCAATAACATAAAAGCATTGACATTTTCAAATGTAGAACATTTGGTAAAATGCTGTTACTGAATCGATGCATATTTATCATGAAAGATTTTACTTAAGAGTGAGCAGTTGTGTCACACTTTGCCATATATTTGTGATTGAAAGATGAATTTTTAGACATAAACATAAAAATTCATGCAAACTGTTTTATCATTCACAGTAAAAGATGCTTTTTAGTATCCATAAGCCATTGATTTGCAGAGACATGCTTTGTTAAGTCCATGTAAAATTATTTAGATAATATATCATTTTAAATAAGTATTATTCACATATAAATTTGTTACCAAGAAAGTAATATTCAACAAATGGCATTTCAGTGTTTTTTTTCCCCCAAGGGCCATTTATCTAGTAGGCCAGCAGGGCTTTTACATATGCCATGGCTTAATAATATTTAAAAATGAAGCAATTTGAAGAGCTGCTTACCAAGTTGGGTTAGGATATATAAGTGTGTGTGTGTGTGTGTGTGTGTGTGTGTGTGTGTGTGTGTTGTGTGTGTGTGTATGTTGTGTGTGTATGTTGTATGTGTGTGTGTTGTGTGTGTGTTGTGTGTGTGCACGCGCGTGCACGCACACGCGCACACTTAAGACACAACTTCTGCTTTGAAGAAAGACATGGTCTATTAGACACACTTGATTTTAATGTCAACTTGCCACAAATTCACATCTCCTGAGTAGGGGATCCCCAGCTGAAGAATGGTCTTGATTATCTTAATTGATGTGGAAAACCCACCCCAAATGTGGGTGGCAGATTCTGGTAGCCATCCAGATAAAGGAAGACTTAGTGGGAAAGAGCTTATTCATGGCTTGCTGACCTAGCCTTTCCTTTAGCTGTCAAGTTTATTGACCATCTAGTTTCTGTAGCCGATTCCTTTACCAATAATCAGGACCATTGGTGCCCAGGTACCTAGCTTCCATCACAGACTAAGATCTAGGTACCTACCAGGTACCGTCCATATTTTGGCTACTATATTGTGACTGTTAAGATACCCAGCCTTGTGGAATGAGCGACAGCCAAGTTGCCAGACTTCTCAGTGTGAGACAGCCACTGTGGAAGTACTCTGCTGAGGGAGCCTTAAGAACCACATAATGACAGGTTCTCACGCTCTCTGGTGTGAGATAGCTGTTGTTACTATTTTAATGTCAACTGATTGAGTAAATTACACACACACACACACACACACACACACACACACACGCACGCACACTTTTGAAACATAGACATACAGAAGAAGATGTGATTAATGATTAATTCCTTCAGGACTTTGGGAGAGGGAAATGTTGCCAAGAAGCTTCCTCAGTACGCTTGAGCTCCGATGAAAGTATACTAGGAAGCAAAGGAAAGGGCCGTGGGTATATGAGGCATGTAAAATTAATATAATGTTTTGATATTTAGGAGAAAATTGCAAAACAAAATGATGACAGTGTTTGAAAGGGTTTGATCAGTGCCAAGCATTACTCTATGTACTTGGCAAACATGACCTTAGTCCTTATGCTGGGATTTGCAAATGCAGATCGGGATCATGATTTTATGGATGAGGAAGCAGAAGTCAGAAGACAAAAATGACATTATCAATGTCATGCTCCCATGTACATCCAGGGCTGAACTGCGAATGCTGATTTGCCATAAGTCTAGGCTCCTAGAGTCTGAATCATATTAGCTGGAACTTTATCTCTGCTCATGGCCGAGTGCCTGGGACCATGTTTATAAATATCCACTGAATGAAGAATAAGTGAGTCAATCGAAACAGAACTCACTTGGGCTAGTTAATTTCATTGGTGGTATTTATGGAGAGCGGAGGAAAGAATTCCAGAGACATGATTTGTCAAAACTCTCTAAAGAAAATGATGACACCAGATACTGATCTAAATGAATGTTCCCATTCGTTTTTTTCTCCCTGCCGCCACCCCTTCCAGGGTCTCATTTCAGCACAGTTCTTGACTATCCCAGGCTGGATATTCTTGATTCATGCTGCAGACATTGGGAATATTTTCACTCTTAAAATTCAATAGCCAATTGTAGAAAGTGAAAGTAGTGATCTCCATTTTATGGACAAGAAAGACAAGGAAGAGAGGATATTACAGAGAGATAGCGAACACCTCCTAATGCTATAGCATCATCTAGTTTGGGAAGAATGCAGGGCCCTGAGGCATCAGGGTGTAGGCCAGTGATCACTGCATTAAGTGCATCATGCTGAAATGTAATACAATCGGGCTGGCACAAAAGGTAACTTCACATGAAGAAATAGAGACTTTGAGAAATCTCTTCTGAAGTAGCTTGTCTGTGTGTAGAAGGATGAGATGTTACTGAGCCCAGAGGGAAAAGAGAGGCTTTATCAGGAAGAGGTAGGTGTCTTACATACTGGAGAAAAAATGCTGCAAAACTAATGAAAATTCTAGAATAGAGCATGGATGTGAAGACGGGGTAACAAGAAGTCTTTATAGAAGAAAGAGTTGCTTCGAAACTCAAAGACATGGTGTTCTACCTTCCCAACACATGTCTTCATCTGTAAATCATGGTTTAAATTGATAAGACAGAAAAATGCTGCAAGACTAAAGTCGGGCTCCATCCAATCAGATTTAGGTTTCAATTCAGCTCCTATATCTTCTCCCTTCATGGTATTCCCACTTAAAAGCAGATTAAGGTGCATATTATCAATGGATTTTTGATTCTTGACTAACAATCCAACAGAGGTTTCTTTCTTTTTCTCTTTCTTTATTTGTTTGTTTCTCTTTAACCTTTGGAATGAATTGGACACTTAGTCTTGCCTGGGTACCTCTGTAGACAAGAAAGTACAGGGTGGCTGTGTGAATGAAAACAGCATCACCATCCTAAGAAACAATTATAACTCCAAAGACTTTATCTGTAGGAGAGCATGTCTGAAGGAAATTAGATAATCCCTCAGCTTATGTGTGATGTTTTGAATGACCTCAAGTTAAGTCCTAAGAGAAACAGTTTTTATCTAACACATGGAAACAGCCTTAGCAATGGTATCCAAAACATTAAATTTATAAGCGTATCATCAATACATGGTGATGGTTAAACAAAGTGATACCTAGACTAGAGAGTGAGTGGGAAATAATGTATATGACACAAATCGGATAAATCTCAAAAATATTTTAGGTAGAAGATTGGATTACAAAATAGGACACAATGACTGGTTCTGTTATGAAATGTCTAGCGATGGCAAATGTTCAGGGGTAGAAGGAAACAATTGGATTGCCCTGGATTGAATGGGAGTAGAGGGGCCAACTGATGGTATTTGAAATTTTTGATGCTTGATGTAAATGTTATAAAATGATGGTGATGATGGTTTTACAACTCTAATTATATTAAAAAGCACTGAACTACGGAAAAGATAACAAATGATTCTCACATAATGCCATCAAGATTTCATTAGTTTCCCTTTTTTATGAACTTTACTGGTGTGTGTGTGTGTGTGTGTGTGTGTGTGTGTGTGTGTGTGTGTGTGTGTGCGTGTTATGTATATGTGTGAGTGTTGGTGAACTCACTCCACCATGTTTGTTTGTTAAAGCCAGAGGACAACTTTCAAGGATGGCCTCTCAGATCCTTGCAAGCTTCCATTGACTTCACTCAAGGTGTTAGGATTGCACGGCATCCATGCTCAGCCATCTCTCTGGTCTTCTTGTTTTAGAATCATGATGTCTTGATTATTATTTTTTGCTAGGTTACATCAGCTAACAGCAAATAAGGGAGGGAATGATGAGAAAAGTATGCCCTGCTCATACTTCCTCTGTCACTTGGAGGCCCAATAACTGTAAATACTATTAAAGTGGCTCAAAGGGTGTTATTCCCTCAATGTCTTTATTCATTTGTTAAAATGGCTAATTTAAATGTTAATCATAGATATAAGAATATGAAATATAATTTTAGGAGCAGCCTATATAATATTACATATTACATATAAGCCAGTCAACTGTTTTACTGACTAGGAGTCCTCAACTTCACATAGTGCAAGCTAAGAAGGTACAGAGGATGAGGATTCCAGTGAGCCAATGGGGTGGTTCAATAATTTTTCCAAGGATTTACACTCTGCGGTTCCGTCAGCATCAATGATGGCTGACTAAGATGATTGCAGCTCAAGGGTGTGACATCTAGAGCGGCAGCAGCAGTAATAAGGAAGACCTTTACTTCCCCTTGTGGCTTTTGCCCAGGTGGGAAGTGTTCTTCCAGAAGCCTGACTGCAGACTGCCCTCATATTTCATTAATGAGGTCAGGAGCCCAACGCTTGCTTATTCAATCCCTGGCAAGAGCAATGAACTCACAAGCAAGCCCTCCCCTGGAATTTTGATGAAATAAACCAATTTTCGACGCCCTCCGGATGGACTAAACCTGGAGGGGACAAACATACAGAATTAAGAGTTCTACTTTAGATAGCTACTATCTATTCTATGTAGGGAAGGAAGGCAAGGTCACTTGAATGACCTTGAACACTCCATTCATCAAGGTCATACACATATACGTACACGTACATATACATGAGCTTGAACATAACATTATTTTTTAAAAGCCATGAAATTTAAGACTATCTCTGTGACTTAGACTTACCTATTATAATTATAGTTAATAAAACTATATCTTTGGTGGCAGATATAAAGGACTATACTTTCAGTTAAACTAATAATTATAGTAATTTTTAATATTACTGTGTTACCAGCTCTAAATGGGATGTCTCCACCAAATTTCTTCCCTTAGAGCTCAGGGAACCCTTTAGAAGAGGCGGTAGAGAAGGTGTAAGAGTCAGGAATGGAGAACACCAGGAGAACACGGCTCTCTGAACCAATCAAACAAAGCTCATACGAACTCACAGAGACTGAAGCAGCAAGCATAGGGCATGCATGGGTTTATATCAGGTTCTCTGCATTGTATAATATGATATATTATATATATTATATATATAATCTTAGCATTCCATTTAGTATTAAACCTTAGAAGCCTGTTCTTTTCTAATGACAGGCAGAAAGGGAATGGATCCATATCAATGGGAAGTGGGGATGAGGACATATTGTATGAGGAAAGAATCTATTTTTAATAAAAGAGAAAATATTACATGTTACCCTGGTTTATTATACAATGCGACTCTTAGATCTCAAGAAAAACATTAATGACACTTTTGCCTTAGGGGAGAACAAACTTTCAACAAGACATATTTGAAGAATAGATAACAATTTTGGAAAAGCTTTACTATCTGTCCTCTGAATCTAATATTATCCAATGTGTCATGAAAGAGAGGTTTTAATGGATATGTCAAGTAACATCTTTCTGTTGAAGATTCCAGTGTTAGTTGTTGCTAGAAAATGTGAAAATGATGAGAAACCAATTTGACACTGTAACATCTACGGGTTATTACTGGTGATGTAGGAATCATTTTGTCCCTTCTTGAAAGTAGAAAAAGGTGGATTAGTTTTAACGAGCTACAACATGTATTTTGAACAAATGGTGGTAGAGTGAAAAATGTGGCAGGCAAGTCCTGTGTGTGCTCTCCAGCCAAGGAGAACCAAGCGCAAGAGAGAGGTGGGGAATGGTCTTAACCCCAGTCTACATCCGAAACCTTCCCTTCCCTTTGGTTTATCTTCTTGTAAATGCTAAAAAGACATTGTTGGGGTTGTGTCTCCTTAGCACAAACACAAATTTTGAATAGTGATACATATTTTTTAAAAAAATATTTATTCGTTATGTATATAGCATTCTGCCTGCTGATTGCCTGTAGGCCAGAAAAGGCACCAGATGCCATTACAGATTTTTGTAAATGACCATGTGGTTGTTAGGAACTGAACTCAGAACCTCTGGAAGAGCAGCTAGTGCTCTTAACCTCTGAGCCATCTCTCCAACCCTGATATATTTAAGATATTTGATATTTTTAACTGTCTCTCAAAAGTCATGACCTTACAAATTTTCCATGACTATAGGAGTAATTTTATAAATTTAATATCATTGATAAATATTTAACACTATATTATTCTTTCTGATGGCACTAAAAATATTTAATATATGGCACATGGCATCTAATTGAAAACATCATAAAATCCTATTATATAAAAAGAACAATATAGAGTAAAATATTAAATATTAAGCAACGCCCATGATTAATATGGAGAGTTAGAAATTATAAGATCATGAATACGATTTTCTTCTTTATGCATTTTCAAATATTTTTTATGGTAGCATTATAAATAGTAAATTTATAGCTACAAAAACAATTAGGTTATTAAAAATTGGCTCCAAGCAAACAGCTATATATGCCTGAAAAGTATAAAGGAAGAAATTAAAGTTTGCAGACAGTAAATAAAATCGTAAGAGCTGCTGATAGTCATTTGATAAAAATGTCAGAATTAATTAGAAAAAAGATACACTGACGGGAGTGTGTCTGAGTGTTATTATTAGAATATGTACAAAACAATATAACAGTATTTTCAAAAACATACTTAAATTACAGAATTAGTAAATATGTAAGAATAACATAAAACATTATTTTGGTTTCACTTCCTTTCACATACTTCCATTGGGTAATTACTGAGCATACCAAATTGAAACAGACAATGGAGATGGTACCTTGTCACATATAAGACACTACATCACACTGCAGAGAAGGTACAGAGGGAAAGACAAGCAGACACCATGAGGTGCATACAGTTGGTGCTGCGATGGAAGCCACACTGGGCCTAGGCACATCTCAGAAGGAAAATGAGTCCTACTCGGGGTAAGGAGAGGTCATGATTTCACAGAGGAGAATGAAGCAGTTTCAGAGGCTTGCAAGTGGCTTCAATTACTCACAGACACATTTAATTCTACCGGATTAATGGTAGGTAGGGTAGACGGGCCACAGGGTAAGAGATAGACCTAGACAGCTCGTGGAAGCCAGTGGCCTTGTATTGGATTTTTAAACCCCGACTCCAGTTTTAAACAATGGAGGGTTTTGTTGTTGTTGTTGTTGTTGCTGTCATTGTCGTTGTTTGCTTTGAGATAGCATATCAATATGTAGCGCAGGATGGCCTCAAAATTCATAGTGATCTTGCTGAAGGTGCTCTAGGAGGCCATGGCAGGGCAAACATTGCAGACAGATTTGCCCTTTCACATCTTTTCCTTTCCCTTACTAAAAGTCCTTACGTTCCTAAAGCTATCCCCCAAGATCTATTCCCTTATTTGGCCACTGACTCATTCCTGAGATGAAATAGCAAGGACCGACTATAAGAATTTATTATTTGGTTAATATGTCCAATCACGATTTACCAGTTCACCCCAGCACATACTTTCCCCCTTAAAACCCATTCATGAAGAACCATCCTCTTGCTGCTTCTGCCTCTTGCTCTCTGGTTTCTTTTGCTTTCTTGCTTGATGCTGTGACCGCCTCAGCAGCCTGACCACCTCCCTTCCCCCTCGGCCACACATTACCCCCACCTGCCCCTTCGAGTTAATAAATCATTGTGCTGAGAATCTGGTATACGAGTGCCGACCTCCCTTTCAGTGATGCTATGACTTTGATCAGGACTGAAAGATTGGTCTACGGGACCCCCATCCCGTTCTCCTGATGCTCATTCACTTCATCTAACAGGAGTTTATTGGTAAGCTTTCTCTTACTACCCATCCTAAACATCCCCTGGGTCATTGGATGATGACAGTTGAATGTCTAGTATCCTTGCTCTGTCTTGCTGGGGTGGGGCGAATGCGCCCCCTCTCCCAAGCCTTCAGCAGCCAAGGTGGACTTGCTTGGATGGCCTTCAGGCACATCCCGTTTCATTCAGCTTGGTTTGCTACGCAGTTGTCCTTTTCACTTTTGGTGGCTATCCTTTCCTAACCATCCGAAAATCCTGTCGATAAGCCCCGGCTGGCTTTCTCCTCAGACCCACTGTGTGCCCCCTTGGTGATGGAGCTTGGGTGTCGACGCTTCCTCACCGAGACTCTTATGAACCACTCAAAGCCGGCAGATACCTTCAGCTCTCCACTCTGGTTGAAGGTTACCATGAACGAAGGGAACTGACTCTCTCCATTCTAACCCACAATTACTGATACATGCTAATATTCAAAACAACAGCCGTTCTATTTCCTATAAAAACACACAAAGTGACGATGTGTACAGAGTTCGACTGTTACAGGTATGCACCATCACACTAGGCTCGACAGTGGCAGTAAAGTGTGCATGTTAGAGCCGATGGGAACATAGAGGTCAGATTTTAATTGAGGGGCAGGGAGAACGGAGATGGGTTCGACCCATAGAAAATGATTTCATTCATTCCAGTAAGGAACGATAACATTTTAAAGGAACATTTATAATTTGCTGACTTACTTTGCAACACTTTTTATTCTCTTTTTACTAAAGCTTAGTCAATTGATAATACGCACAGATCCCTTTATTGTAGCAGGAAACTTTAAAACTGATATAATGTGATAAATATTTCATCTAGGTGGCATAAATTAAAGGGACTCAATTGCCGACATCTTCATCTCAATTAGGGCCTGTTAACAGCAAAGCACACACAATTAATTGTACTGTAAAAGCAGATCAGTTATCAAACTCGGCCTTATAATAAAATTTTGATCTTCAAATTTGTTTATGTCGTTAATATTATTGTTGCCATTTGTGGTGCCAAGGATTTAACATGTGGTCGGCCATGGCTCAGTCCCTGGAATGTATCATCTTAGTAAGACAGAGGAAGCGATAAAGCTTTAGTTTCTATGAATTAAATGTACTGCTATTAAAAATTAGAGAAATCCTAAGGCATTAAATATCAAAATTGTGCGCCCACCAATCTTCAACAAATGTCAAAGGAATAACTTTTTAATGGAAAATGACCATGTTTCTAGAGAAAAGGACTTACATGGTATGGGTTTTATAATTTTATAAATTATAAATTTTATAAATTTGTAAATATCAAACCTAAAATCTAGATCCGTTTACATGTAACAGATTTTAATTTATATTTAGGTGGAGAATATGAAAAACATTTGGTCTTTGCAGAGAGGTCCTTGGAACCCTGTAATAGCAATTTCATGTAATTATGAATATTTCTCCTGGGTGATATGCCCACATTAGACAAATGGATCAGAATCATATCCACAAGCCTACCGTATTCTGACATATGCAATTTATTGGCCTACCTTGCACAGTTAGGTGGTTTACTATCCATAAACGATATATGTCATAGGCATTGCTCATTTATAGACTGTTAGCTGAATGTACTGTGCAAAGTTTAAATTTTTACAACCTCTCCTCATTAGTCTGTCAACATCACCGCTAGTCACAACTGGAAATCTTTCATATTGGAAATGCTGCTCAGTCCCTGGTAGCAGATAAAAGTGTTCCAGTGTTCTGATTGTCTCTTGAATGGTCATTTTTGTCCCAGGCAATACATATTTACAATTACTCTTTTCCTCTTGAGGTAGTTGGCTCACACTTCTCTAATTAAAAAAAAATTACTTAAAATGTAAGCTGGAATGGTCTGGACCTCTCTACCTGCTGCCTTTTCCAAGTCCTAATAGTGTTCAATGGAAATGGGGCCAGTTTAGCAGGTAACTCACACAGCCATTCTGGGGATGACATTGTACCTTACACTCCACATTACAGCACACAGGCACTAAAAATACCCAGCAAGCCCTGGGGAATCTGGATGAAATAATTTCGCAGCCTCAGACAGACTCCTTTAAGGGAACTGGATTTTCATTTTATTTGTTTACTATGAGGAGTGAATGAATGGCTGTAAAACTTTAACAATTATTCACACCACCGCCTTACTAAGGATTAACATGAGAAACATAAATTGTTTTTTTTTTCAATATAAATGAACATCAACAGTGAAAGGAAGAAATGGTGTTTTATATTACTATGAAGACAGCTGGGATATGATGGACCTCTGTACCTTTTCAAGGAAAGGCACAAAGGTTATGGGTAAGATGAAAACTAACTGGGAACTTCATTTTTAAGAAGTTTCCAGTCTTTATGGGGGGAGGGCACATTCTTAGAGTATCAAAAACTAAAAACTGAATCGATAGCATAACTGGTTTCTTAACAAATGCCACAAAATGGGGACAAGATTAGAAGTGAAGGGTATGAGAGAATAGAGGGTGAACCAGATCATATTGACAAAAGAGAGATGAGTCGAGAGATGAGCAGGTAAGGTGTATCTTTCGAGAAGATGCTGGAATTGGATACTTTGTTACTCTACAGTGCTGCCTGGAGTTATGGATACTTTGTTTCTCTATAGTGCAGGAAAATAGTGCCGGAAATTTCTCTATAGTGCCGGAAGAAGTTCACTTTCCTATTTTCATTTCCTTCTCTTGATGGCTCCTACACAGCTTGCTCTTACCTATATCCAAACTTCCATCTAGAAATTCTTCAAAGGACACTTGTGCCCTCCTTCACACAGGTTGAACTGTTTGTCTCGAATGCCCTAAAGGACTGGTGTTCAATCTTCCAGACACTTCGAATTATCTGAAACCTGACCTGCTTTGGTCAGCAGGCTCTGAGATTATGGTATTCTAGACCTGAATCCAGACTGTTGGTTCTTTGGTCTTGTACCAACACACTGACTTACATAGCTCAAAATACCACTGGCCTTTTAAAATGGCATATCACATTCCAGGGGAGGGATCAAAACTGCTGGCCGGTGATATTTGTCAAGTCTCTCAAAGTCGCACTTTCCAGGATTTTCGATTCACCGAATTCTTAGACAGAAATGTTTATATGAAAGAATTCTTTATATATTTTTTCCTCCTCTTTGAGTGTGCAGTTGGAAATCTTGACCTCTGGGTTCCTTATTTTATTTGACTTTCTGTAGTATTTAAATCTTGAGAATTTCCTTCAAATCATATAGGTACGTATATTAACACACGGCATTAATGGTCTGTCATTGTTTGCAGGGTTCCTTTCTCTGCTCCTGCTAGACAATTTCATGTTTTCAAGGATCAGGTTTTTCCTCATGTGGCCCTCGCTCCACCAATGGCTTTGGTCAGCCTTGTGCATCTTTGCTATAGCCTCATCCAAACATTGACACAGATTGATTTTTGCCAATGTAATCAGTTGAGCTCTACACAGTTTAAAATTTTATGACCTGGTTCGGTGTTTATTTATTGTTTACTATCTTTAGGTTTTTACTGTACACTTATTTTTTTCCTCCTAAGACCCTAGCCAACAGCAGACACTCCATAAGTGCAAATAAATTTCCTGAACATTTTCTGAATGTGACTGGAAGACATTAGGTTGTAACACTACACAATTTCAAGGTTCTTATTTCAAATCTAATCTTTTATCAGATTCCTTCCCAAAATCTCCATTATTACAATTTTGTCAGAACAGTAAATTGATATTGAATATGGATTAATTTAATTAATATTCTAGGTGATAAAATATTAAAATAATTGATTATTTTCCCATTTATCTTATGGTCACTATTTTGATTATATAATGCTTATCTTTATAAATTTATTTACCAGGTTCCATTTGAGAAATAGTGTGTTCTAACTTCTCTTTTTTTTTTAATGTTGGGGATCAAGATTAGGGTCTCACGCATACTGGGCAAGTGCTCTACCATTGAACCATTTCTCCAGCCTCTATATTAACTTTTAAAACACTGTATTCTTATTTCAAAATTACTTTCTGCCATTACAAATGAAAGAATTTAAAACCAAATCAATAAAATGGGAGAAACTACAAAACAAGTTGTTAATACTGATATTTGCTGTGTGACGTTCTTAAGTCAGGTTACTTCTTTATTGTTTGTATTTTATATCTCTATAATGAACATGCTCTACTTCGTTAGAAGGAAAAAATCACTCTGACTTTAAACAAATTATAAGAAGAAAATAGAAATCACAATTGCTTATAGCAGACTCTACCAATTCTAACACTAGTTTTCTTCTTTTTTTTTTTTAGAGGAAATAAACATTTGTATCTTTCTGAGGTTTGTGCTATTGTATCCCAAGCAGCTTTGTATAGAATTAAATGTTATTTGATATGTTACATTCAATGACACTGTAATATCTTTTTGTCTACCTAGATCATGATTTAACATAGTATACATTTCAAGTTTCATTGGTTTGTAATCCTTTTGCCTACATGGGAATCCTTCAGTGCAAATGTCCAGATTATTCTGATTTAAAATGACTGGATAGATAATCCAAACTTATCAGCCAGATGCTGATTTCTTAGAACTGTGGCTCAAATGCTGTTCCACAAACAGCAAGAAAGCCTGAGAGCTGTTAGCTGCTTTGTTTGAGGAGATTATGGGAAGTCCAACATGGGGCCATCATGTCTGCCATTTTTTTTTTCTGGTGCAAATGTTGGGCTGCAACATTCTCCCAAGACATTGCACTTTATTCAAATGAGCCTGACCCAGTTTCTGTTGCTTATAGAAACACTCTGAAATTGATCATTTTATTTATAAATTTGTCCATAAGCTCTTAAGTTTTGCATCCGGATTGGTTCCTCTTGTAATTGAAATGAGTAAAGGCCTTAATCCTTATCCCAGATGGTGGCTCTAAATATGCTTTCACTTTTGCATATCTTGTTATTTGTGTTGCTTCTTTAAATATAATGTTAATTAGCTAATTTCCTCATTAGCATGTCAACATATGCCTACACTACTACTTATTGTGGGAGAAGGGTATGAATGATGAAAATTCAACCTTACTACAATTTTAACTGTGTCATCAGCAAGAAAAACGGTATCAATTCTGTCTTCCTTGTTTAATTTAGTCATTAAAAGCAAGCCAAAGGCAACCATCACAAGATGAATTGTGCTTACCGCTAGGTTCATTTGCTTAAGGCCATAGTTCCATACTCCACATCTGTGTGCATTTGGAGGCAAGGCCTTAAAATAGTTAAATTCCACATGGTCTTTAGATTAGACACAATCTGACTTTTCTCCATATATAAGTGGAAATTTAGGCATCAAAGCAAGCATTGCGAATTCAGGATCACAGAACGGGGGGAAAAACATGTTAGAACACAGGACATGACATCAGCAAGGTAAGCAGAGAAGCAGCACCACAACGTATCTGTTAATATCTCAACGTCTGATCTCATTTAGGTTTCCAGAGCCATAAGAAAAAATACTCCGAAAGATTAAACCACTCAATATTCAGGGTTTTGTTATCTATGCCCAAAGCATCTAAAATAAAACCAACTCTATTTGAAAGGTGTAATTACAAGACCAGCAGAACTCCTAATGGCATTTGAGAGACAAAAGGTGACCAAGTAGCACATAAGCATCATCTAACAAAGGGCAGGAGCACCACTTATGTGTGTCCAGCAGAGGATGTGCAGTACAGTGGGGACCCTTCTTGGAAATAGCCATCTCTTCTCAGGAAGATCAGGCTCATTAAAACGCTGTACTTAATTATCACCTTCGCTTTCTGGGAGTATCATAAACAAATACTTTTCCAACGAGAAGGAAAAATTTAAGGTGCACTTAAACTCAAAAGTATGTAAGGGGAGAATATAGGTCTTTAAAAAAACCTTTAGATCTATAAGAGCTTTTCCAAGAAGGTACTTTTTTGGGGGGGTGACATTTCCTTTAAAAAATGTCTTGACTATCTGGTGTAAAATAAATGACAGTAATAGCACAAATGAATCACCAGTAACATTGCTAAGAAAGTTCAACTGGGGTAGAGAAGACAGTCCTTTCAGGAAAGGGTTCTGGGCTAAATAGATGCTCACAAGTCAAAGCAAGGAGCATGGGCCCTAAATCATATGATGATTGAGATCAAGAGATCATGCAGATACAAGAGGCTGACTGAGAGACATAAACAAAAGAGCCAGCTAGAGAAACACTGCAAACAAAAGAAAGTAAGTGTACAGTTTTGCACAGAATCAGGCCTATACAGAACCAAAAAAGGACACATGATATTAAAAACAAAAAACAAAAAACAAACAAAAAACCAACCAACCAAAAACAAACAAACAAGAAGCCTGTGAACACTGCATTAAAGCTAGAGGAGTGTTGTCAACGGAGTACCAAAGGAGCCGAACAGGAGTTTTTACTGTTCCCAAGAGCAAACTGGAAACCAAGGTCTATTGTAAGTTGGAAATCCACATCTCCTAGAGGACTTTAATGTCTGATCTGAGTGCAAAGGGAAAACAGGTAGCTATGAAGTCTAAAATGATTCTTATTTACATTATACTCCCTTAGGTTCTGAGTGAACAAAGGTCTAACAACAGAAATTTCAAGCTGAGCTCTGTTTTTCCAAATTATTTTAAAATCGCACATTCATTTACTTGCAACTCTGGCCAGCTGTTTTATGCCAACTGCAGGGACAGATAAATGCTGGTCTACAAGTTTCTTCTTGCATATAATATGTGTGTGTGTGTGTGTGTGTGTGTGTGTGTGTGTGTATCCCAGTTTGTTTATTGCAGATAGAAAATCCTTTATGTGCAAGAAAGACCAATTAGATGACCAGAATTATTCTTTTTCTTTAAAGAAATTTTTTTACAAAATCGTTTACATATGTGATTGCTTTTTGTCTGAATGTATGTCTACATACAACACATATACTTGATGGCAAAATGTCAGAAGAGGGTATTGTTTACCTCAAACTTAAATTAAGTGATGGTTGTAAGCCTCTATGAGGGTGCTGGAAACTTAATGGGGGTCACTTGTAAAAACAAGTGCTTGTAACGACTGATCTGTGTTTCCAACCACATCAGAGTTATTTTTATCTGATAGTCTGTGACATTCTCACCAATAACCTCACCCAGAATCTTTCATCAAATTGAGCATGTGTGTGTGTATGTGTGTGTGCATGAGTGTGTGTATATGTGTGTGCATGAGTGTGTGTGTGCGTGCATGCCTGAGTGTGAAGGTGTATGTGTGTATGAGTGTGTGTACATGAGTGTGTGTGTGCATGTACGTGTGAGTGAATGTGTGTGCGTGTGAGAATGTGTGTGTGCATGAGTGTGTATGTGCATGTGTGTGTATGTGTTCCTGAGTGTGTGTGTATTGTGTGTATGTGTGCATGAGTGTGTACATGATTGTGTGTAGGTGTGTATGTGTGTGTGCATGCATGCATGTGTGTATGTGCGTGAGTGTATGTGTTGTAACATCTTCTCACCAACATCACTGCATTCTAGGAAGGACAGCATTTTCCCTCTGAGACTAAACAAGGCATTTTTAAAAAAGGCTTCTTGTAAATATGAACAGATTACTTTTAAACCTAGAAACGTGCCAATATAAAATACAAGGCTTAAATTTACTCAACAAATCTCCCCCATGGTTTGTAATAGAAGCCACTTTAGAGTGTGAGTCCAGCCCCCAGAACAGTCTTGCCCACAGGTGAGGGCAAGGAGGCATCTGTTAGTTCCATCTCCTTCCTTCCTCTGCATAAAGAGCCTCCACACAGAGGGTTCTTATCTCACATCGCAGCAGGCCGATCTTAGGGACCTCTGTGCTGTCTCTCTTCCTTATTTATATACGAGGTGATCCATCCCTCTCCTCAGTTAGGTATCTACATCAAAAGCCACATTTCCCCCTCCTTTTTCTCTTCAATTGCCTATTTCTTATCATCTCTTTCTGCTGCGTTCTTTTTCTTAAAGGGACTTTGGTAGTCCTTTGCTCATTTTTTTTTCTAGTCTCTAATTCTATTAATAGACCGAAGGCACAATATAGGCAAGAATTTCCTTCTAATTTCCATCTTTCAACACCTAGGACAACAATGGAAGACCACTTTTTGACATCTTGGTTCGTGAGGATGGCAAGGAGTTATGCTGGCTAGGGCAGATTTTCCTTTCTGAGTCTGCACTCTCAGGGCTAACCAGTGGTTCTCCCATCCCACAGACATGAGCGTTCTAGAATGCGGAGGCTATGGCAAGACTTTCTGAGTTCAAGTTTGTGCTCTGCCACTTATCTGTGTAACAATCCTCAAAGAAATCTAGTCTCATGGCCTTAATTTCTTCTCTGGTCAAATTAGCAATATTACACATTTCTTAGGATTCAAAAGTACATTCGTGAAGTGCTCCTTAGCAAGGCTCTTAGCATGAAGTAAATCCTATATTTCTATAACAAATTGACCTCTAGGTACATTGATAAAAGAGAAGAGTTGCAAACATAATTGTAGGCACTTTGTAGATCGGGTTTTTTCACAGACCTATGCACCAAGGGTAAGTCTCTTTCTACAAGCCTACCCTAAACTGGAGAAACACAAATTGAGCTGTAAATTCTGCTTAATTGACACTTCAGGATTTCAAAGGGACGTGATTACTTCATGGAGCTTGTCCCCACAGACACAGAGCACAACAAATCTCAGCCCATTGATTGCTGCATTTCTCTTTCTTTTCCTGTACTCTTTCTCCCTCTCCCCTTCTTCCAAGATAGATCAGGGATAAGCAAGGAGTACCGGGCGGATTTTGTCTTCACAACCTAACCTGGAGGGAAAGGACAACTTGGATGCAACTTTGCGTGTCAGGCTTTACTTCCGTGGTCCCCCGAGGACTACCCGGATCTCTGCTGTCCACAGAAAATGAAAACTAACCCCAGGTTAACTTCCCTTGTCAGGAACCCTCAGAAAATGTGCTCCCATCGTCGTGTATCTGTGTGTGTCTCAATCTTGAGCACCTCTCCACAAGAGAAGGCTTCTCAGTGGAGTGGAGTCCTGAGTTCCTGGTCCTTCTGTGATGTCCTTCAGTCTGTCCACTTGCTCCTGATCTCTTTGGATGGGAAGGCAGATTGTGAGCTCTTCTCCCCAGTGCCTTCTTGGATACTGTATAATTAATTAGGCCTCCAATCATGCCTTCCCAGCCTCCACGGATGGAGAAACCCTCTCGGCCATGACTTAAAGAGGAATTGCTACATGAGTCTCCTGATAGCAAATTTCCCAGCAAGGGAGAGTCATGGAAGTGGAGACATAGTATTGACAGCGAAGTCCAATGTGTTATGTTTACCAGTATGAGCTCTCAGGTTCTAGCCTTTGGAATAGACATTCAAAAACCAAAAACAAGGAATAACACTCGAAATGTATATAAGAAATATTCAAGTTAATAAAAAAAAATGAAAAAACCAAAAACAAACAGTGTAATGGAGAAAGGGGGAAAAAAGCCACAGAAGTGAGTGGCAGGGAGCTTTAAAGAGCAAACCCCACAGCCAGGTCCATGTGACATAACCAGCCACTTGTGCTGGGTCTTGGCGGTTTATAATGCTACCTCATCTTCTCTGCGAAATTGTTTTCCCGTAAATCTCTGTGGCCATCCATTCCTGTCTACACATTATGTTCCTAAAATAGACACCATCTAAAAATCACTTCAAGGAGCTTTGTGGAGGAAGGCCTAAATTGCAACACTCCTCCAGAGAAGAGAGATGCAGTGTGTGATGGCATTACCAATCAGTAGCCAGGAAGGGGAGTTTGTGAGTTTTTTTTTCCACCACAGTTATTCTGCTTCTGAAAGGAAAGGGAAGTGTCAGACTCTGAGAAGGCAAACGTGTGTGGAAGCTCCCATTTGTATCACCCTGGAAAGTCAGGTATTGCTGCAAAAGGGAGAGGTGAGCTCCTCTCTGCTCTCCTTGGGCAGGAGGGACAGAATCAGGAAGCATCCACCTCAGCATGGAATTTTCCTATTCCTGTTTGGTGTCCTCCTCTTGGGATGATTTAAGGCGCTGGTTGGAGAAACACGCTCTGCTACTACACTAGCGCACCAGAGGGACGGTGCAAACCCGCAGATCCATACCCGAGGAGAAGCCACATTTCCTAGGTGTGATAGCAACAGCGGTTGGCAATTTGCAAGTTTGCTACTGCAGCTTAGAAAATATTTAGTCGAATGCACTTCTGAATAGAAAGTCACCCAGGCTTGACTCAGTCATTTCGTCAGACAGATGAAAAAGTATCCACTCACAAGCTCATTTGGACTGGTTTGTTGAAAGGAGGGCGGCGGACACTTTGTAAATGTGACAAGAGGGCTTTACATACAGACCTCAAACAGGTAGGAGAGAAAGAAACCAGGAGAGCTAAGGAAGGGGCGTGAAAAAAAGCCTCACAGCCGCCCTGAAGCAGTTTTTGCCCTGTTCAGAAAGCAAGAGGTTTCGCAGTGGTTTTGTCAACCAAGCGGCATCTGCAGTCTCATTGCTGTTGGTGACCTCTGTCTAATTAAAAGTAAGTCAGTCCTTCCTATCCGGGCGGCATTGTGTGAAATGGGGGACTCTTTATTACTTCCCTAAAGTTCATTTGCCAAGTGTGGTTAAGGAAGAGTCAGGGGGAAAAGCGGCAGTCCCTTCCCTGTCCTGGCAATGAGGCATTCATTTCCAACAGTCAAGCCTCTGCCCAAAGAAGCCGCCTCCCCTGCAATGCTCGGCTCCAGAAGCAGCCCCGCTGCCTTCTTGCTTCCTATGTGAGGTCTAATTTTTGCATCATCTTTAGGAACAATATGACCTCTATCCACAGCCATCGAATCCAGTTTCAAAGCACCAATGACAGAGGGGGGCTTCAAGGCAAGACCTTGACTAGAAGGGTGCAGGCAAGCACAGGCAAGAGCTGGCCCGATGCCAAGTTATTTTAGGCCAAAGAATCTCATCCTTCTATCAAAATGCTGAACTGCAAAACGAACCTGATTTCAGTTCATGGAAGGTTGAGTGGAGGAGGGGGGAGGGGAGGAGGAGGAAGGGAGGAGGAGGGGAGGAGGACGAGGGGGACAGTTGGTCCGAATTCACATGCAAAAAATAGACTTCCTGCTCTGCCCCAACTCTTATTTCCGTGGGCTCTTCTCCCCAAGGTTCACCAGGTAAGAATTCACCACCCAAGACGATCGCAATGAAATAACCAGATGGCTTACCTGATAAAAAGGAAAATTATCTATCTGCAGTAAGGAACAACATCTCCCCGAGACGAGTCCGCACCTTCAATTGCAACGATTCAGAGATTCCTTCTTGCAAAAGGTGACCAAGTGTTTCACAAGGGCTGCAGTCTCACAGGGGCAGAACATACGTACACAAACACACGCACACACATACACATGCACCAGAGACCTCTGCAGTATCCTCTCGGCTTCATCCTCGCCTCACTCTATGGTACCTAATACAAATCAGCAAATAGCTTGTTTAAAAAAAAAAAAAAGAAAGGAAAAAAGTGGAGGCAGCACCTAACGTTATAGTGCCATCTAGTGGCCACATAGTAAATAGGTTCTCACTCCGGAATGTGTGCATTCTTTCTCAACCTCTTCCGCCAGGTTCCTTTTTCCCCCTCCTTACTTCGGTTTTATTACTTCCTCTAACATCTTTTCTCATTCCCCTTTGCTCTGCCTATCATGAAACTATTGACTTAAAGATTAAAACAACCAGAACTGGAGAGGGTTGCTTTGAGGTAAACAGAAGGTGCCATTTTTGTTTGTAAATATTACCGTGTTTTCACTCTAAATAAATTATTGTTACCTTTACAGATTCTGGGACCCATGAATGAAATTTTTCTTTTCTTCTGTCTGGAGAAAAATGGGTGGTCTTTTATTACATAGTCATGGCTTTACATCAGAATCTTACTTGAATACTTTCAGGGTTTTTTTCTTTCTTTCTTTCTTTTTCTCTTTTTTTTTCTTTTTCTTTCTATTTTTTTCTTTTGGCCTATAGCTCCTTATGTGTGCTTTGGGGGCGGGAGGTGTATACCAGTTCGAGTAAATGGAAAACGTTTTAAAGACAAACGAAGTCTGATTATGATCACTGTTATGATCACAGGCATCAATGTTGATTTAATCAGCTAAGATACTATTACTCCAGCCATGAAAGAAACGTCTTGTGATGAATACTTTCTTTTATAACACCATGTTCACAGTGCTTCTCATGTTATAGTGAACAGCTCTGAAGGAAGCAGATGTGAGATTACGTTTAAATTCCATACGGGTGAGTGTGTTTTAAAGCTTAGAGTCCCCTATCTTTGGTACTGATGTTAAATAGGATTAGCTTTATATCCATTTCCATGGTTTCATCATCTTTTACTGTAATATATCTATTTGTCTCCCAGATATGATTTGCCGTCAAATTGTCACACTGTGTTTGAGAACAAATGTAAGCATAACTATTATTGATTGGCTCTGGGTCTTCCCAATACAATGAAGAACCCATGCAGAACTATGGGAAGCTATAGGAACTGAACGTTCTAAGCCATATGTTCTAATTTGAAGCGCAATTAGTCTTTCACATTTGGTCATGCATGAATTTGTTTACTCTGGGTGTGTTCCTCTTGTCACTTAGCACAATTTTTGCTGATGAAGGTCACACACATGCTTTGCTATTTTAGAGACAATATCCCACCCCCTTAGTCTTTAATTTTTTTCTATTCCGTAGTACAGGACAGTAAGGCGTGCACTGTTAATATTCCTCTATCTATCCTCATTGTATATTGAGAATAACGAGACATTCTGAACCTTATTGAGACTTTTATAGACCATATAGTTTGTGAAGCAAAACAAAGAAACCAATAAACAGACAAATAAAAAATGAAAATAAGGCCCTCACTTCTAGAATTCATTGATCTTTGGAACATACCAAATATTTTACCCTTTTCCATTCTAGAATCCGGGAGATGTAATCTCCATTGTGTCTTTATAAAAACTTTTACAAGCCCTTGTTTATGGGTTCATGGGTCCATGTCCTAGGCCCTATCTTAGTTTCTGAAATGAAGCAATTGACCAAAATTCTGGGCCTAGGGCTGGAAATACGGTTCATTTGGTAGAACACATAGCAAACACTCAAAACAAACAGATTTCTAACTCCAACAAGTGAACTGCTTGTGCACTTTAAAAACTGGGAACTGGGAACGCTGAGGCAGAAGGATCACAAATATGACTTCAAAGTTATTATGGGTTAAGAAATTCCATGCCAACCTCAGCCACACCCTCAGCCTCAGTATCAGCCACTGCCACAGTCACAGCCACAAACACAGCCACAGTCACAGTCACAGCCACAGCCACAGCCACAGTTACAGCCACAGACATGGACACAGACACAGACACAGCCACACACAGACACAGACACAGACACAGTACAGTCCACAGCACAGCCACAGCCACAGACACAGACAGACACAGACACAGACACAGACACAGACACAGACACAGACACAGTCACAGTCACAGTCACAGACAGCACAGACACAGACACAGACACAGACACAGTCACAGTCACAGTCACAGACACAGACACAGACACAGACACAGTCACAGTCACAGACACAGACACAGCCACAGACACAGACACAGACACAGACACAGACACAGACACAGACACAGACACAGACACAGACACAGACACAGACACAGACACAGACACAGACACAGACACAGTCACAGTCACAAACACAGACACAGACACAGACACAGTCACAGCACAGACACAGACACAGTCACAGCACAGACACAGACACAGACACAGACACAGACACAGACACAGCACACAGACACAGACACAGACACACAGACACAGCCACAGCCACAGACACAGCCACAGCCACAGCCACAGCCACAGACACAGACACAGCCACAAACACAGCCACAGCCACAGACAGAGCCACAGACACAGCCACAGACACAGACACAGCCACAGACACAGACACACACACAGACACAGACACAGACACAGACACGGACACAGTCACAGTCACAGTCACAGACACAGTCACAGCACACAGACACAGACACAGACACAGTCACAGCACAGACACAGACACAGACACAGACACAGACACAGACACAGAGCACAGACACAGACACAGACACAGACACAGTCACAAAGCACAGGCACAGACACAGACACAGACACAGACACAGTCACAGACACAGACACAGACACAGACACAGACACAAACACAGACACAGACACAGACACAGACCCAGACACAGACACAGACACAGACACAGACACACAGCCACAGACACACACAGCCAGACAGACAGACACAGTCACAGCACAGACACAGACACAGAGACACAGACACAGCCACAGACACAGACACAGCCACAGACACAGCCACAGACACAGTCACAGTCACAGTCACAGTCACAGTCACAGCACAGACACAGACACAGACACACACAGACACAGACACAGACACAGACACAGTCACAGTCACATCACAGACACAGACACAGTCACAGCCACACACACAGTCACAGACACAGACACAGACACAGACACAGACACAGACACAGTCACAGCACAGACACAGACACACACACAGACACACAACACAGACACAGACACAGTCAGACACAGACACAGGCACAGACACAGACACAGACACAGACACAGACACAGTCACAGACACAGACACAGGCACAGGCACAGGCACAGACACAGCCTCAGACACAGACACAGACACAGACACAGACACAGACACAGACACAGACACAGACACAGACACAGCCACAGACACAGACACAGCCACAGCCACACACAGACACAGACACAGACACAGCCACACACACAGACCACAGACACAGACACAGCCACACAGCACAGCACAGACACAGACACAGACACAGACACAGACACAGTCACAGCACAGACACAGTCACAGCACAGACACAGACACGGACACAGCACACACAGTCACAGCACAGCACAGGCACAGACACAGCACAGGCACAGACACAGACACAGACACAGACACAGACACAGACACAGACACAGACACAGATACACAGACACAGACACACTGACACAGTCAACACAGACACAGGCACAGGCACAGGCACAGACACAGCCAGACACAGCCACAGACACAGACACAGACACAGACACAGACACAGACACAGACACAGCCCTCAGACACAGAGTCACAGCACAGACACAGACACAGACACAGACACAGACACAGGACACACACAGGCAGACACAGACACAGACACAGACACAGACACAGACACAGCACAGGCAGACACAGACACAGCCTCAGACACAGACACAGACACAGACACAGACACAGCCATAGCTGTGGCCTGTGCAACAGACTCAGCCACCACCATGCACTCAGACTCAGCTAACTCCCAGCCACAGACTCAGCTAACTCCCAGCCACAGACTAAGGTTCAGTCACAGTCCCGGCCACGGCCACAGCCTGAGCTTCAGTCTGAACTACAGTGAGAAGTTGTCTTTTTAAACTATTAAAATAACTTCCTGTTACAGCTCTAAAAAAAAAAGCACAATAATTTATAGTTGTTCAGTGTCTGACAATAGTGTTACTCCTTCTCTGGTTCAGTCTGAGTAACGCTGAAAGAAGCTAGGGTGACTAACCCTTGGTCACTAATTACTAGAAAGTTAGGAATGAAAAGGCAGTAGGAAGCGTTTGAACTAAGAAGCGGTATTTATATTATGACTCTATGACCACACACTCCATATGAACAGCACTTAGGATTTAATAATCTGCACATACAAATAAGAACGTCCCAAAGACGTACTTTAGTACTTTCTAGTAGCACATTCCAGAAATCAATGTCGTGCATTTTTTCTTAATAATCATATCAACAGCTCTCCTTCCTGACTGCCAGAGTGCATTTGGCCCCTTGTCTGTAGAGGACTGAAGCAGGGTCGGGGTGGGGCAGTTGGTGGTATGCTCCCAGCTGAGACAGTCTAAAGAACCATGGTATGACTGTCATCTGTGGAGCCAACCTCCTCTCACTGTAGCTTTAGAACGAGGTAGGACAGGCAGGGTACCCACAGGAAATTTCATAGCTAAAAATGGAGGGAAATTTCATCGTTAAAAGTCAGAGCCAGCATGCTCCCTGGGTTCCTAATGTCACAGTTTCAACACCCAGTATCTTGTAAGATCTGGTATTTCCCTGATTTACAAGATAGCCCCTAAAGTCTCTGTACCAATCTCTTTTGATATCCCCGTGTTCTCAAAACCAGTTGATTTACTGCAAGGGAACTTCAACCCCAAAGATATCAAATATTGGTCATATCAAGGATGTCCGACTCTGAATTTATTTACTTCAAAAGTACGTGCTTATCAAGGCATTTTCCCAGGCTTAATTTTTACCATCAAGCCAAGCGAATCAAAACTCTTTCTTTGAGATTTTTCATTTCACATTAGTCAATGAGAAAGCCAGGGTATTTTCAATGCATGCACCTCTCTTCTTCCTGTTTGTATGTCTCTTTCTCATGACTTCTACATCTGGACAAACCTTCATCCATCCGCACTTTGTAAATGTACCAGTGTCTCAAGTGTCTATGTTAAGTATCTTTTCCTTCTAATGCTTTTCCTGTGTTCTCAGTGAATAGGCTTGTTTTGTTAATGATGAAATAATTTTACATTTTCTTTTATGATATATGGTCATGCATTACATTGAAAACAATACTCGTGAAAGAATAAACGCTTCTTTGCCTACTGATTCTGAGAAAGATTAACATCCCATTAATTGCATAAGAGTGCTTTTAATGAATAGCTTGTCACTTAGTAGCAGACAAGTGATTCATCAGAGTGGCAACAACACCAACTACTTTATTTTTCTGCTAAGACCTCATGTGAAGAAGAATACAGAATTTTAAGAAATTAGTGTAGGATACCCTTAAAAGCATATATTTAAATTTAAAATGTTCATCTTTAAAACGCAAAAAAAATTGCAAACTAAAAAGAACCCTGAACCTTTATGCTGCTCACACCCCTGAGAGAGCTGGTCTCTCTGCACCTGAGATAAAGTCTCCCATTTCTGTGTGTCTTCCTTCTACAGAAGGAACTACAGCGGAGCCAGCACCTTATCGCTCATATACCTTTCGTGCCATCTTAATAAATAAAAGTTTTCATTTTTCCTTTTTTTCCCTGGCATGTTTCCATCAACAAATACTGAAAGGGTCATTTCCTGATTTCCGGGAGACCCCATGTGATCTCATCTCAGAAAAGAGAAGAATGTCTGAGCTATTTCTTGTCCGTCTCCACTTCCTAGTTGGTGGATACAGGACCTTGACAGGTAAGCTGTAGGCTGTGCCTAGTCTATGAATGGTTCTAACAGGACAAGAAAATGAGAGCATAACATGTCTTGCCACTGCTTTTGTGGCTCTGTCCCGGTCAGGAGGACACAGTCATTGTTTTGCTATTATTCCAAATTGTTATTGTTTTGTTATTGCTAGCAAGAATTGGCTGCTTAGTGGCCAAAGAAGGGAGATTACAATGAGATGTTACCTCTGGTGGTAGAATGTGGATAACAAAGAGTAAATGTGGGTATCAAGGAGTAAATGTGGGATTCAAGTGGAAAAGCTAACCTAGGTCTCTCTACCTGTTAGTTTTAAGATGAGCAAGAGGGTCTCTTGAGATTAGTTAACATCTTGAACTATTCAGATTTTCTCAAGACCAGAAAGCATTAAAATTCCACACTGAAATTCATAAAATCTCCTAATAGGAAAAAAACCCTTTCTTAATTTAAATTCAGAATGTCAATTGTCATGCATTGTGACAACTACTGCTTGAATACATGTTTTGATAATCATTGAGGAATCATGGAGCGGGAACATTTTCTCAGACCATCCAGAAGATGCTTATTAGTTTGGATAATAGAAGTGTGACATCCAGAAGGGTAGTATGTCTTGTTCGAGGTTACAAAGACAGTTTGGGATGGTAAAAGTTCATTCACATTTCTTCCCTGTTTAACTATGAAGAAAATGAATATTGAGCAACATCAGCACATAAGAAGTGAAATGGGAGTGAGTGGAGGACTTCTAGATATACCATGATTGATTTTCATTCATGTTTGACAGACATGAATGTAATGGAGGATATAATAGAAGTTGCTGTTTAAAAAGGTGATGTACCAGGTGGGGGCTTCCAATGGTGGGAACACCAACCTATCCCCAAAACCTTTGAGCCCAAATTTGTCCTATCTATAAGATGTGCAGGGATCACGATGGGGCAGAGATTCAGGGACAAACTAACCATAACTGCCCCAACTTGAGACCAACTCCATGGGAGAGCCAACTCTTGACACTATTGGTGATATACTGCTATGCTTGCAGACAAGACACTAGCATACTTCTGAGAGGCTTCATCCAGCAGCCGTTGGAAACACATAGAGACCCTCAGCCAGACATGAAGTAGCGCTCTGAGAGACTTGGGGAAAGGGTAGGGGGATGAATTGAGAGAGTCAAGAGGGGTCAAGGACACCACAAGAAGCCCTACAGAGGCAACTAACTTGTGCCCATGGGGGTTCCCCGAGACTAAACCACCAACCAAAGAGCATACAGTGGCTGGACCTAGGCCCCCTCCACATTTGAAGCAGATGTACAACTTGATCTTCATGTGGGTCCAATCAAAATTGGAGTGGGGGCTGTCTCTGACTCTGTTACTTGCCTTGGATGCCATTCCCCTAGCTGCGCTGCCTTGTTTGGCCTCAGTGGGAGAAAATATATTTAGACCTGCTGTGATTTGATGTGCCATGGTGGGTTGGTACCCATGGAGGTTTTCTCTTCTCTGAGGAGAAGGTGAGGTGACACTGAGGGGAGCAGTATGTGGGGGTAGGCCTGGGAAGAGAGGAGGGAGAAGGGTCACAATCTGATGTAAAGTGAATTTTAAAAAGGTGAAGGGCTAAACCAATATTGGTTTTAGCAAAGATTAAGATCAGTTATCATCCTTGTGTCCAGCTCAACATACAGTTCTTAAAGATTGATGGCAAAGTTCTCAAACTTGAGGACATTCATGACTTTTATTAGGTCCAAGGAAATACCAGGAAGAAAATTGTTCCAAGGTTCTAAATTTTTATTAAAATCTGAAGTAAAATCTGAAATCATATTTTATGTTTCTTTAGTTAATAAGTCATAATCTCACAGGAAAACAAACTTTGTTTGGAGACAAAGTCATTATCTTGTCTGGTCTACCTTCAAAGCCCTGGGCCTAAATGGTCCTTCTGTCTTGCCTCTCTAATAGCCAGGACTGAAGGCATGTAATAAGGACTGGAAAATAAAATGATATGCTGCCCATGCCTACATCGTATACCCCTCTGGCGAAAGATCAAGCGCTAGACCTTGGCTTCAGAGGCAAGATCTTGGTATATTACAGTATTTTAACTAATTTGTCCAGATCCACTCTAACGGGGGATGAATAGAAAGTATAAAAAGAAACAAAGAAGATACACGGAGAGTCATAAGGAAATTGGTTACTATGCTGGATTCTATTCTGCACTTACAAATACTCTTACGTTAGCACGCCACTTAAATATATTGCCTGGGTTCTTTCCTCATCTCTGTCATTCAGCAACCTTCCTCCTTTACAAAGGTAAGCCACCTAAAACTGTGACAAAAATATCAATTACTTATTGGATTTCAAATCTTGACTATTATTTTAAAATCAATCATAGGACTTGCCTGTATGTGCAAGAGATCTAGCTAGCTTTACATTTACAGATTATTTTTGATATTAAGGGAAATTGATGATATTTGTGAGAACTCAGTTTTACAAAGTAAAACTGAACTTTTCCGTAACTTAGTACAAGCAAATATATAATTCCTATAGTATAAGCAAATGTGTAATCACTATTCTGCTGAAGGCTTATCCGTGACATCTTTTTCTTTTCGTGTTTAAAAGGAAAAAAGTCTACTGACCTTTCTAGGAACATCTCACAGTTGTCACACTGTGTGCAGGTGTCATTAGAGTTAAGTGCCATCTTATTTCACATGGCTCAGCTGTCACTGCTGAAGAAGAGAGGACCAGCAAGCTTTCTGTGAGAAGGTTACACCTGTAAAGTGTCACCAATGTGGCTGCCTAAGGAAGGCCTGAACAACGACAACACCAATGGCCATACGAACATGGATCTGGGGAGGATAATGAGGCTCACTCTAGAGGACGAACTATGGACAATAGGGAAATGATGAGAGCTGGAGAAGTGGTTTTTCCTGGGGAAGAGCTCCCTAATTGTTATCTGCTACAAAGTGGTCAGCCCTGGCATAATATGCATACGGGTAACATTATATAGACTGAACGTTATATAGAGTGTTTCAAATATCACATTGAATGCTGTATTTTTTATGTATACATGAATACTATCATATGTATGTCTGTCTGTCTGTCTATCTATCTATCTATCTATCTACCTACCTATCTAGATATTAAAGAACAAAGATTTGAATGAGAACAAAGAGCAGTTCATGGGAAGAGTTGGGGAGGGAGAAAGGGGGTCATGTTCTAATTTTAATGGAATAATTTAAATACTATAAAACTAATTCATAGGTTTAACATAATTCATAGAGATAAAATCTCTATGATAAATGATTCTACTTAGCACCTTGATACTTGGTACCATCCTGTAGTAAGATAGGTTCTCAGAAAAAAAATGTATTGATATCTAAACATTTCGTTTCAGGTGAAATTTTATAATGATTTCAGAGGTACAGAAATTATTGCTAAAGCTTTATATATGCTGGGTATTTGAACACTCACAGCATATTCATGACATTGATGTTATTAGAAAATCAAAACTCAGAAATTTGGCCAAGGAGGAGATAAAATGTAGTTTGGAAAATAACAACCTTCAAAGTGAGATTCTTGTTTTATATAAGTCTCTTTGTGGTACCACATTATTGCTATGCTACTGTCAAGTCTCTGGGATGATGAATCTGTTCTTCCTGGTCTGGGATACATCACATCGAACTTACTTAGACACCATGGACAAAGCACGTTTCTACATGTGCCCAGGCAAAGGGAGTTTTGAGGTACAAGGCACAGCAGCAGCCACAGTTCTGTCAAATGTGATGTGAGGCATATGGCCAGAAAGCAGAGTAGCAAATGACAACTCTTCTTACTTAGCTTTGTGTCTCAGATCTCCAACAGCATATGAAAGGACATGAGTGTCTGGCTAAGTAAACACATCAACTAAATTTCAGAGAAGCATTCAGGGGGGAAAAGTACCTCTCAGTCTGTTGGTACCTTAGTATCCACAAGTCTACGGTGATTGAAAATAAGAAAACTACAAGAGAAGAACTTCTGAGCATGAGAGGTCAACAATGAAGGTGTTCTGACAATGTTTCAAATATCATGTTCCGTGCTGTGTTTTCCTTTTCCTCAGGACATTTTTGAAAGGGCACATGCTATCTGGCTCTGTTGGATTTTTGCGAAGACACAGATTACATGAGAACACAGAACTTTGAAAGCTTTCAAGCCTTGCTTCTCAGAGTGCGGCAGTGGAACAACAGCATCTCCATTTTTGAGGGGCTCGTTGAAATTTTGGTCCATTTCTTTTGTCCCACGATCTGCCAGGTCTGAAAGTACGTTTTGACAAGATGTCCCCTGTGATTCCAGCAGACACCGTGGTTTAAAAGCGGTGCTGTAGACTACTGTTTAACAGGTCCTGGAGACTTTAGCATAATTGATGTCATGATGCAAGTACCATTCCCGAATGCTGCTGCGATCCTTTAATATCACCTCATGTTGTAGTGACCCCAACCATAAAATTATTTCTGTTGCTACATCATAACTGTGATTTTGTTAATCAGTATTTTATGAACTGTAGTGTAAATATCTGATATGCAGAATAGTCTTAGACATTCCTTGTGCCAGCATCATTTGCTCCCCACCAAGGGATCATGACCTACCGATTAAGAACTCTTAAAAACTCTAAAAGCCACTTTAGGCTTTAAAAACTCAGCACATGGACAGTACCACCAGTCACAACAAAGACAAAGATGTGACCCATCAATTCACAGTTGTAGGACAGTCCCTGAATGCACCACCCTTGCCTTTTTTTTTCTTTTTTTTCGGAGCTGGGGACCAAACCCAGGGCCTGGCGCTTGCTAGGCAAGCGCTCTACCACTGAGCTAAATCCCCAACCCCACTACCATTGCTTTTTGGCTTCTATAGTTCTGCTTTTGGCTAACTGTTCTCACTAACAGAGGTGTGTCAATTCAAGAGGTGGCTCTGTGCTTGAAAACTGACTCTGAGCCTGCCCCACATGTGGCCCATACATATACAGCCACCCAATTAGATAAGATGGATGAAGCAAAGAAGTGCAGGCCAACAGGAACCGGATGTAGATCGCTCCTGAGAGACACAGCCAGAACACAGCAAATACAGAGGCGAATGCCAGCAGCAAACCACTGAAATGAGAATAGGACCCCCATTGAAGGAATCAGAGAAAGAACTGGAAGAGCTTGAAGGGGCTCAAACCCCTTATGTACAACAATGCCAAGCAACCAGAGCTTCCAGGGACTAAGCCACTACCTAAAGACTATACATAGACTGACCCTGGACTCTGACCTCATAGGTAGCAATGAATATCCTAGTAAGAGCACCAGTGGAAGGGGAAGCCCTGGGTCCTGCTAAGACTGAACCCCCAATGAACGTGATTGTTGGGGTGAGGGCGGCAATGGGGGGAGGATGGGGAGGGGAACACCCATATAGAAAGGGAGGGGGAGGAGTTAGGAGGATGTTGGCCCGGAAACCCGGAAGGGGAATAACAATCGAAATGTAAATAAGAAATACTCAAGTTAATAAAGATAAAAAAAAAAAAAAGAAAGAAAACTGACTCTGAGAAAGACTCAGGACTGTACATGAACACCTAGTGTAGTCTCTAGCCAGCTAATGAAGACTTTCTATTGCTTTAAATCTATGTCCATGCAGTGTTCTCTGGTGAATACCCCACAACATTAGCCAATACTTTCACACCTCTCTTAAGCACTTTTATTTTTAATTAAATTTAATTTGGTATGCAAAGTAATGTTTTTATTATGACGTTATATATACAGATATAATCTCTCTATATATATATACATATATATACATATATTTATATATGTATAATGTGTGTGTGTGTCTGTGCATGTGTGAGGTATAACAAATCTTTTCTCTTATTTGTTTCCCCCTTACTGATCTACTCTTCTCCACCCACTTCTTTCCAGTTTCCTTTCTTCTCCCTTCTGATTTCATGCTCCATGTTACCTAATGTTTATAAACTATCAATTGTTCTATACCAAGAACATGCAATTCAACAATTTGTCCCTTCTCATCATTCCCTGGGCACTCCTACTCCAATCCAGAAACTTTATTGCCCAATCTTTTCTTGTAGGAACACTTTGGAGAACAGATCACCATGGTGGCTCTTTAAGGGAAAAATAACATTTCTAGTTACTGCTCAGGTACAGGTCATGCCCGCCAGAACAGGGAAGGGCCTCATCTGCTATCTGAACCCTGTCACTACCTGGATGTGGAGCCCAAAGACACAAGCCAATGACACTACCACCCTACGCCTGCTCTCACTTCTTACACTTGTCCCTACTCAGGTGAAGACTCCAACCCTAGGAGGTTAACTACACCCATGAGGAAATAAATAATCTTGTACCAGAATAAAAAGAAGAGAAACACACATGCACATGCACATACACACACTAGCACTACCATAAACAACAACTTAATAATAGAAAGTAACAATTATTAATTATTAGTATCTCTTGATATCAGTGAACTCAATTCTCCAATAAAAGGACACAAGTTAACAGAATGGATATCAAAACAGGATCATCCTTCTGTTGCATATAAGAAGCACACCTCTTCATCAAAGCTTGACATTATCTAAGAGTTGAGGGTTGGAAAAGATTTTCCAAGCAAATGGATCCAAGAAGCAAGCTGGGGTAGCTGCTGTAATCTAGAACAAATAGACTTCAAAACAAAATTAATCAAAGGAGATGAAGGACACTTCATACTCATCAAAGGAAACGCCTACCAAGATGATGTCTCAACTCTGAACATCTGAGCTCCAAAAGCAAGGGAACCCACATTTGTAAAAGAAAATTATTAAACCTGAAGTCAGACATCAAAACACATACATTTATAGTGGGAGACATCGGATTATCCAGACAAAAACTGAACAGAAAAATAATGGAGCTAATATGACATTCCTCAAATAGGCTTAACAGATATCTATGGAAAATTTCACTCAAATATAAAACAATATACATTCTTTTCAGTACCCTATGGAACTTTTTGCAAAATTGACCACATACTCTGTTACAAAACAAATCTCAACAGATACAAGAAAACTGGAACAACTCCTCACGTCTTATCAGACCACCATGGATTAAAATTGGGCTTTAACAACAGAAACAACAGAAAGCCTAAAACCTTATGGGAAGTGAACAACTTTCTACTGAGTGACTACTGGGTCAAGACAGAAATAGCAAAATACATTAAAGACTGTCTAGAATCCAATAAAAATGAATGCACAACATACACAAACTTATGGCACATAATGAAGGCAGTGCAAAGAGAAAGTTCATAGCACTAAGAACTTTCATAAAGAAATTTGACTTATTGCTAGCACCTGAACAGCACCCCTGAATGCTCTAGAACAAAAGAAACAAACATCCCCAAGAGGGGTAGATGGCAGAAAATCATCAAACTTGGGGCTGAAATCAGTAGAATAGAAAAAAAGAGAACAGTACAAAGAATTTAATAAAACAAAAGGTTAGTTCTTTGAGAAAACCAAGAAGATAGATAAGCCGTTATCCAAAACAACTAAAAGGCAGAGAGAAAAATGTCCAAATTAGCAGAATCTTTTCTTTTGCTGGAAAGGGAGACATAATAACAGGCACCAAGGAAATACAAAGGAACACTAGATCATATTCCAAAAACTTACTCCACAAAATTAGAAACCCTAAAAGAAATGAACAACTTTCTCAATAGATACCACTTACCCAGATCAGATAAACAATTAAAACAGACTTATAACCTGAAATGAAGGAATCACAAGGAAGCATTAGAATAGTCTCCCCAACTCCCTCAAAAAAGCAACCCACAACCAGACAGTTTTTAAACACAGACTTCTTTTATTTTTTGACTTTAAAATTTTTCCCCCATCTTTATTAAATTGGGTATTTCTTATTTACATTTCAATTGTTCTTCCCTTTCCCAGTTTCCAGGCAAACATCCCCTAACCCCTTCCCCTCCCCTTCTATACGGGTGTTCCCCGCCCATCCTCCTCCCATTACCACCCTCCCCCCAACAATCACGTTCACTAGGTGTTCAGTCTTGGCAGGACCAAGAGCTTCCCCCTCCACTGGTGCTCTTACTAGGATATTCATTGCTACCTATGAGGTTGGAGCCCAGGGTCAGTCCATGTACAGTCTTTGGGTAGTGGCTTAGTCCCTGGAAGCTCTGGTTGGTTGGCATTGTTGTTCATATGGGGTCTCAAGCCCCTTCAAGCTCTTTCAGTCCTTTCTCTGATTCCTTCAACGGAGGTCCCGTTCTCAGTTCAGGGGTTTGCTGCTGGCATTCGCCTATGTATTTGCCATATTTTGGCTGTGTCTCTCAGGAGAGATCTACATCCGGTTCCTGTCAGCCTGCACTTCTTTGCTTCATCCATCTTATCTAGTTTGGTGGCTGTTTATGTATGGGCCACATGTGGGGCAGGCTCTGAATGGGCATTCCTTCAGCCTCTGTTCTAAGCTTTGCCTCTCTGTTCCCTCCCAAGGGTATTCTTGTTCCCCTTTTAAAGAAGGAGTGAAGCATCCACATTTTGGTCATCCTTCTTGAATTTCATGTAAACACAAATTTCTACTAGACTTTCAAACAAGAACTAATACCAATTATTCCACAAAATAGAAAGAGAAGGAATATTGGCAAAGTCATTTAACAAGGCCATAGTCACCCTGTTACTCAAGTCACAAAAACGTCTCAACAAAGAAAGAGAATTACAGACCAATTTTCCTCATGAACAGTGATGCAAAAATACTCAATAAAATACTCACAAACTGAATCCAAGTACACATCAAAGATTTTTTTTCACCATGATAAAGTAGAGGTCATCCCAGAGACACAGGGATGGCTCAAAATTTGAATATCTGCCAATGTAATTCACTATAATTTAAATAAAAGGAAAAAAATCCCACATGATCATCTCATTAGATACTGAAAAAGCCTTTGATAAAACACAACACCCCTTTATGATAAAAGTTTTAGAAAGATCAGGGATTAAAGAGGCTTACCTAAACATAACAAAGACAATATACAGCAGGTTGATAACCAACATCAAATTAAGTGGAAAGAAACTCAAAGCAATTTCATGAAAATCCGGGACAAGACAACACTGTCCACTCTCACCATATCTCTTCAATACAGCACTTCATGTTCTAGCCAGAGCAATAAGACAACAAAAGAAAATCAAGGTGAATACAAATTGGAAAAGAATAGGCAATGTATCATTATTTTCAGATGATAGGATAGCATACCCAAACAACCCATAAAATTTTACCAGAAGACTCCTACAGGTGATAAATACCTTCATCAAAGCAGCAAGATGAACAAGATGAACTAAGAAACAAATCAGTAGCCCTACAAACAACAAATGGGTTGAGAAAGAAATCATGGAAGCAACACACTTCACAGTAGATAGAGATAAAATATATTGGGGTAACTGTAAGTAAGCAATTGAAAAGCTTATATGATAAAAACTTTAAGTCTTTGAAGAAAGAAATTAAAGATGTCAGAAGATAAAAAGATCTCTTACACTCATAGATCGATGAGATTAACATAATAAAAGCAATCTATAGATTCAATGCAAACCCTATCAAAATTCTAAAAAATTCTTTTCAGATCTAGAAAAAACAATTCTCAACTTCATATGGAAAACCAAAAAAAAAAAAAAAAAAAAACCAACAAAAAACCCCCAGGATAGCTAAAACAATTCTGTACAATAAAAGAGCGTTCTAAAGCATCCATATCATTGGTTCCAAGCTCTTCTACAGACCTATTAAAATAAAAACACATGCTATAGGCCCAAACACAGGCAGCTTGATCAATGAAATCAAATCAAAGACCCAGTTGTACATCCACACACCTATGGACACCTGATTTTTGACAAAGAAGCCAGAATTATACAACGGAAAAAGAAAGCACCTTCAACAAATGGTGCTGGTCTGACTCAATGTTGGCAAGTAGAAGACTGCAAATAGATCCCTATATATCACCCTGCACAAAACTCAAGTCCAGGTGGATCAAAGAAACTAACATCAAACATATACATCACACTTGATAGAAAAGAAAGGAAGGACCAGCCTTGAATGCGTTGGCAAGAAGACAACTTTCTGAACAAAACATCAATAACGCAGGCTCTAAGATGGACATGTAATAAATTGTTCCTTGTGAAACTGAAAAACTTCTGTAAGGCAAAGGACACCACCAAAAGGACAAAATGTCAGGGTACAGAATGGGAAAATATATTCATTAACTCCACATCCGACAGAGAGCTGACTTCCAAAATGTGTAAAAATCAAACAAAAAACCTCAAGAAGCTAGACATCAACAAACCAAACGATCCAATTTAAAAATGGGGTACAGCCCAGTGATGTGGTGCACACCTTTAATCCCAGCACTTGGAGGCAGAGGCAGGCAGATCTCTGAGTGTGAGGCCAGCCTGGTCTACAGAGATATGTCCAGGACTTTTAGAGCTACCTTGTCTTGAAGCCTTTTAAGACCCAGCTATACCACTCCTAAGCGTATGCCCAAAGAACAGCCCATCCTACCACAAGGATACTGCTCAACTATATTTATAGCAGTTTTACCATGACATTTGCAGGCAAATGAATGGATCTAAGAAAAAAAATCATCCATAGTGAGACCCAGAAAGACAAACATGGCATGCATTCACTCGTAAGTGTATATTCACTGTAACGTAAAGGATAACAATGCTACAATCCACAGATCCAGAGAGGCTACTTAACAAGGAGTGCTCAAGGGGGTTGTCATGGTTTGAATATGCTTGGCCCAGAGAGTGGCACTGTTAGGAGGTGTGGCTGTGTTGAAGTAGGTGTGTTGTTGTTGGAGTGAGTGTGTCACTGTGGGTGTGGGCTGTAAGACCCTCATCCCAGCTGCCAGGAAGTCAATATTCTGCTGGCAGCCTTCAGATGAAGATGCAGAACTCTCAGCTCTGCCTGCACGGTGCCTGTCTAGATGCTGCCATGCTCCTGCCTTGATGATGATGGACTGAACCTCAGAATCTGTAAGCCAGCCCCAAATATATGTTGTCCTGTATAAGGCTTGCCTTGGTCATGGTGTTTGTTCACAGCAGTAAGTCCCTAACTAGGACAGGGGGACACATGAATCTCCCTTGGAAGATAAATAGAATATATATTGTGGATACACTAGGATGGGTAGGGGTAGGGACAAGAGGGGTCATATGGGAGAAGGGGACATGGAGAGGGGGGGGAACAGAGACAGAAACAGAGAGAGACAGAGAGACAGAGAGAATTGGAAAGACAACTGGAATGAGGGGAAGGAAATTTTGGGAGTGATGGAGAAACCTAGAACAATGGAAAAATCCCAGCAATCTATAAGGGTGACCTAGCAAAGGATCCTAGAAAGTGGGCATACAGAGCCTGAACTAGACATCTTCTGTAATTGGCAAGATATCTCCTGGAGGGACTGAGACACCAACCTAGCCTCAACACCTTCAACCTACAATTTTTTCCTGCCTACAAGATGTACTGTACTGTGGTGATGCAGAAATTGGAGGAGTGATCAACCAATGACCGGTTCAGCTTGAGACCCATGGAGGAGGGAGCCCAGGGTTGATACAGCCTGGAGGGTCAGGACCCAGAGGCTGGATATTACAGACACCTAGGATAGAACCAAATACTATTGAAAATAATAAGTCAATAGAATGATTCCTAATGATTTTCTGCTATATGTGTAGATAGGAGCCTAGCAGCAGCATCATGAGAGAGGCTTCATTCAGTAACTGATGCAAACAGATGGGGAGACCCACAGCTCAACATTAGGTGGAGCTAGGGGAATCCTGGGAAGGAGGGGGGATTGTAGGACAGGGGTCAAGGACACCACAGGGAAACCTACAGAATCAACTAACCTGGATTAATAGAGGCTCACAGAGACTGAATCCACAGCCAGTGAGCCTGCATGGACTGACCTATGCCCTTTGCATAGGTGTTATGATGGTTTTGTAGCTTAGTTTCTGTGGTACTTGTAACAATGGGAACAGCGAGTATCTCTGACTCTTTTGACCTGCTTGGGATCCCCCTTTTTTCCCACTGAGTCACTTTGTCCAGCCTAAATACAAGGCAAGGAACTTAGTCTTGTTGCTACTTGATCTGCCATGTTTGATCTGCCCGTGAAGCCTGCCCTTTCCGAAGGGAAATGGAGGAGGAGTGGATGAGGTGGGGGACAGACAGGGAGGTTCAGGAGAAGGACTGGGTGGAGAGGAGACAGGGTAAACTGTGAACTGGATATAATATATGAGGTAAAAATAAATTAATTACACAGAGAGAAGCTAGCATTCCATGTTCTCTTTGCCTAAGCAGACTCTACACAGGCAGTAGATGTAAACAATTTATTTTCTGGAACTTCCTGTATATATTCAAGTATATGAAATGTGCTTATTCAATAATGATACCATGCACTATATATAGCTGCGTAACTTGTTTGGTTTAAATGACCTAGTTTATTTCCTTGTTATTCAACTCAAAAGCACCTTTCCACGATACGAAATTTTCTCTAACGTACATTCTCAGGAAATACACCTGTTTTTAAACACTGGTAGATTCCAATCAGCGTCCCTCCGAAGGTGTGGCACCATTTAAGACTCCAGCACTAACTTTTCCTTCACACTGTCTTGTTTTGTTTTCTGGGAGGGGACGTCTAGGCCAGGCCTGATTTTGCTTGTAAGTTTACCTGAGGCTTTTGGTAGAACCAGGTGACAGTATGTATACACAGAAAAAGGGTCAGATCCAAGCCCTGGGCTAGAGTTGGGCAGGAGAGCTGAGGTCCAGATCCCATGGACCCAGAGCATCTGACAAAGACAGAAAACTGGATCCATGTTCACGTGGAAATCAGGAGAACCATGCTGAGAAGGTAATACCAAGTACTGTATTGTTCCTTTCTAACAGTGAGAGGGAGATTTCTATTTCCAGACAGGGCAATGCTATAAAAAAAGCATTCTTCTGAATGGCTAAATTGTTCTTAAATCACAGTTCAGAAGTTTTATTGATGGGAGAGGGTTGGCTGCTAGGGGGACAATGTTTAGTAAGTTGGAAGGACAAACCAATACCTTTTCTGTCCTAGCTGTACTGATCAATACAAAGTTATTTCTAACAATTTCACTAGAACGTGGGCTCTAGAAACCAGAGCTCCTTTACTGTTAGTGCTGTGTTCTTGTTTTCCAACATTACAAGACCATGATACTATTTTTAGGAAATGTCATATGGAAGATTAATACCTGTTCTACTCATATGTTCCCACATAGGACAGAAGGTGGGTGCCCTTTGGATGTCTTATTTCTTTTGTTTTTACTTGTAGATATTAAAATATTAAATAAAATAACTCAGGGAAGAGTATAGTGTCACTGTACTACAGAAGGTCAGACTTCCAGCCCCAGGCCACAAAGAAGAAGCAGGACTCTTGCTTCTGATAAATTCCCATTGGTGAATTCCTAAGTGGAACCATACAGTGACTACTATGAAAAACACAGAAGGGGCCAAACAAAAACCAAATACCAAATTCAGTTTCTTATATATTTGGCTGTGAGCCTAGCCTTTAACAGCTGAGCCATCTCTCCAGCCCAAATTCAGTTTCTTTAGCTCTATTCCTAGGATTACTGGATCATGTGAGGAGTCTACTTTAACTCACACTATTGTTGTGTCTTGTCCTGTAGGACAGAAGAGCAAGAAGTAGGTTTGGTACCTTGGGATCTTGATTTTATTTTCTTTCTCAAAAATGATAGCATCAGGAGAACCTACCTTTTTATACTTCTGTGGTTCTCAGAGCATATAATGTGTGAATTTACTTAAAAATGTGGATAAAACATTACACCTATCAGCTAATAATTTTGCTTGATAGAAATAGAGCTACATACATCTCCGACTAGATTCCTGAGTTCACTGATATTTCTGAAAAAAAAAATCAGCTTTTACTTGTAGAACAGGATACCCAAAAATAACTGTTAGACATAGAAAAAGTGTGTGTGTGTGTGTGTGTGTGTGTCCTTGTATATATGTGCATACATGTGTTTATGAGTAGATGTGCTTATGTGTAGTGTGCATGCATGTGTGTATTTGGGTTTTTGTAAAGTTTGTATGTTTGTACCACACACATTCACTCCAGAAAATGTCTGGATTGTGTTGCTAAGTTTTTTAAGATAATAATTTATGGGAAAATATCACTCAACTTTCTGAGGCTCTAACATAGACCATGCATAATTTGAAAGGCCATGAGAGTCAATATAACTTGGATGCAAAGATGATCGCGAATATAACATTTTTCCAGCTCTATAATACAACATATTCCATCTATTTCCTTCTGGGCGCATAGTCCTAAATGGAGGTCCTTGATCGCCTGCGTTCTAAAATGGTTTGTGTGTCTACATCTGGATATAAAATCTATGGAAAGATAGACTACCATAAGCACAGCAGTTCCCCAGGGATGGCAAGGTGGATTAGAGGTCCAGAAAAAATGAGAATATAAATCCCTATCTTCAGTGAAATCTATTAAATCTAAAAATCATTAGTTTAGCTAAATATTTGGTATAAGCTGATAGTAGAGGGAGTCTAGGCCATCTGGGAGAA
The DNA here is from genome assembly GCF_011064425.1 of Rattus rattus. Taxonomy (NCBI): domain Eukaryota; kingdom Metazoa; phylum Chordata; class Mammalia; order Rodentia; family Muridae; genus Rattus; species Rattus rattus. The sequence continues at coordinate 43,867,936 of NC_046158.1, forward strand.
TAGGGCGGTCCATAAAACAAGACCAGAACAAAGACGATGATGGAGAACTAGTTCCCTGGAAAGTGGCAGAAAGAGTTTAGATTTCCACAGTCTGTGGGTACTTGATTGAATTACACCCCCACATTTGTGAATATGATGGTGTCTAAGTTTACCGTATTACATATATGGGCATATGTGTTAGAACCTTCCCCTAATGAATAAAAATTTCAGGGCACCAATCACTGGGCGAGGAGTAGGCGGGACTTCCATGTCAGAGAGAGGAAAAGGGGAGGCAGGAGAAAGATCCTTTTAGACCGGTGAGTTGATGGAGGACACAATGTAGGTAGGGGAGGCCCCGGGTGCGGGTGGCGGGCCTGCCGGGTTGCACTACCGGAGGATTTATAACTTAGAATGGCTCACAAATTAGGATGCTAGTTGCTGCTCCCAGCAAATGTATTACCTTTTGTGTGGTGTTTTCCTTCACATGGGGTTCCAGAGAGACAAAGAGGGGGATGGAGCGTGGGTTTGTGAGAGGTGCACCCCCAACGCCATGGGAATTTAAGGAACCAGGTGGAGAGATTTCGGAGCTTGGCGTCAGAGATTCTGCCGGGCTGAGAACAGGCCAGGCCAGCCTGTTCGCCTGAGCCCTGCCTGTGGTAGCAGGGGATCCTTATTTAATATTTCATGCAACAGGCAAATATTTATTTCTGTGTCAGTTTAACTTACCCATAGGAGAAGCAACACATTTGTCTTGTTTACCGTAATTGTTCATAGATGGGAAATCTAAGATGGGAATCTAAGATGGGAAAGATAATCTAAATTGGTTGAACTTAAATTGGCACGTGGGAAGAGTTTTGCCTTTAGAGGACGTTTGCTAGTCTCTTACCAGCACACCAGTATAGGTCAGTATAGTGGTAAAATCCTGATATGCACAAGATAGACCCGTCGCTAAGAATTCCTGACCCAAACCCCCAATATCCTGGCTGGTTTTATGTGTCAACTTGATACAAGCTGGAATTAATCACAGAGAAAGGAGCCTCCCTTGAGGAAATGCCTCCATGAGATCCAGCTGTGTGGCATTTTCCCAATTAGTGATCAAGGGGCAGGTGCATTGTGGGTGATGCCATCCCTGGGCTGGTAGTCTTGGGTTCTATAGGAAAGCAAGCTGAGCAAGCCTGGGGAAGCCAGCCAGTAAGCAGCACCCCTCCATGGCCTCTGCATCAGCTCCTATTTCCAGGTTCCTGCCCTGTGTGAGTTCCAGTCCTGACTTCCTTTGATGATGAACAGCAATGTGGAAGTGTAAGCTGAATAAACCCTTTCCTCCCCAACTTGCTTCTTGGTCACAATGTCTTGTGCAGGAATTCAAACCCTGACTAAGACACCCAATTAGGCCCAACCTCAATCTTGTGTCAGAACAATCACTTACTTAACAGAGAGAAATTGAGCATCAAAGGGGGCCAAGTCACACTGAGCAAACAGGAGAGGTGGGTCCTCTAGTGCATTTCCGTCATGCCGTTTAGCCTCAAAGAGCCAGTACTCTACACAAAACTGCTGAAAAGCGAATATTGCTGTGAACACGTTATACTTCAGATTCAGTACATAACTGCACACACCTTTAAAACACAGCATAGGTCAGCATCAGGCCATGGCTAATGTTAGTTAGATCAGGCAAGGAGAAACAGAGAATTCAATTATGTATTGAATTCGTACATATTCAGATATCGTACGAAAACCATTTTTATATCTGACCAAATTACTGGCCCATGTACGGGATCTTCACACATCTCACAACTGTCTGGAGGTTATAAGAACGCGTATTTCTAGAACCTACCCAGGGAAGTTCTACCAAATGTGTCTGCCTTGAGGCTTGAAGATCTGCATTTCTAAATGCTCCATTCAGATGCTGATGGAACTGGCACTCTCAGACCACTGAGAACCACTACCTAACATTTGATGGGAAGTGGCAAATATTGGTCTAAGAGTGTAGGTATTTAAACTCGAATCTTGCCCTTTAACATAGAGTGTTTAATGTTAATTCACACAAAAGAATATAATCATAGAAATGGTAAGCCCCAAAGTAATTTAGATATAATTCAAATTTCAAAACATCTAAAAAGGAAGAAAGTTGTAGGTTTTAAAGTTTGTAAAAAAAACAACCAAACGAACAAACAAAAGAACAAAAAAAATCCATTTTATAATAGCCAATGGAGATAACATTGAGGAATAACCATGTTATTTGAGAAGTGATTCTCTAAATATAGTAAATATTACACATACAATACCCTAAATTGAAGACATCCAAGCAAATAAAATAAATATTATTCTGTATGTATTCCTTATTTATAACATTTTATTTCTGCCAGACTCAGTAACCTTGATTTTGTTGGGGCTGCTAAGCCAAGCTGCATCTGTGGGGATCATTGCTATTGACATCAGTAATAGAAAATCAGGCCTTCGGGGAGCTGTAACTGTCTCTTCAAGTGATTTGGGGAAATGTGTACGTCTTCGATCAATTAAATAGAGCACAAATTCAGCCAATCATAAGTGATCAACACGCCCTGGTTCATCATACTCGGCAGTGTGAAAATGGCACCCAGGGAAATCGATTCCCCAAACACTCAATTTCATTCTTTTAATTCAACGGTGCATGGAATGTAAGGCAGTTTTCAATGATCGACCCGGAGTACATCCTGTAGTTAGCTTCTGTTATACCAGATTTCATTTGAAAACACCAAGCAAATGACAGGGAACTTTCTACACTGCCCTTTGAGATGATGGAGACGGTTTACAGAGCCATTAAGCCTTTAACTCCATCGAGCCCCTTGCTTGCCAAGGACATATAGGAAGGCAAAGACTCACGCATGCAGCATTAACCTCCAACTTTTAAAATCCCTCTGTCTTTTTAAACGAGGTGCACTCTGTTGGGGCATCATCTCCGGTTTAATTGTGTGAAAATTTCCTGCCAATCTCACACCGCTGCGGTAGCCTCACAGAGCTACTCGTCCTGCAAGTTCTGCAGTGTGCGGTCTGGGTGTGCTGTTTTAACTAGTTCCTACAGCAGGACACAAGGGGAGATAGTCTGAAAGAGGGCCAGTTCTCTTGCCTTGTCACCTTTACTCTTAGATGAGTAACTGTTCACATCAAACCAGGGCTCAGCCCTCCCGAGCTCCTAAGCGCAGCCCCTCCTGACCCAATGCAGTTAATCCAACCTCATTCAGCGCTAGTATCAGATGACACTCCAGCTGCTGCAGTATTTATCCATCCTGAGACTAAGTAGGCAGGATTGATTATCTGCCGAAGTGCCCTAACTACCAGGTTATTCAAGCCCCATTCTTGTCACAAACAGGCGCAACAGAAGACAAGTGCAGCAGACACAGAGCTCATTTCCAAGACAAGCAAATTCACAGTTAGGGAGACAAGGGCAGCGCGGCAGCAGCGGAGAACTGCAGTAAATCTTTTCATGCTCACAGCGATGTCTAACAATGCTCTCCTGCAACGCCTCAGATCAAACGGATCCTACTTGGTTTAAAACATCAAATCAACGCCACAAATAATGCTTCATTAGCAAATTTAAACGTAGGATGTTTTTCATCGGGCCTTAAGGCTAGGATCAGTGCAAGACTTCCAGGGCTTATTCAAGCATGCTGATAGAATTGTAACCTCTTAAGACTGTCTACCAGCACCTATCAGCCTAGCTGATAGGTGCCCGCCAAAGGATGAAAAAAAAACATCAAATCATGCAAAAAAATATTTACCCCCAAAAGATGTATGTAGTTAGAGCTCAGCTTCCTGTAGCCTCCATAGCCCCTGAAGTGTTAATCTGAAGAAACAGTTCCATGAGTTTCCACAGGCCGGTACTGAGTCTCCTACACTTGACCTAGACAGACTTACATAATGAAGCATCAGTGCTGAGAAGCTTGCACTATGTCATCACCAGCGAGAGTAAGAAGTATTGGCAGCAGCAAGCAGGCAGGCAGGCTGGGATCTTGCATGGAAATCCTGAACCCTGTCTTGCTTTTCGTTTTTGAAACATTTTGGAAGGAGAATTATGAATAGCCCAGAAATAGATCTCATTTTGTGGGTAGGAAGAATGACCAGAAGCATGAAAGCTAAATCTACTGGCAAGTGCATGGTACCACTCTCTTGGAGTGTGCAGTAAACCCGAGGGGAGGACTTTGCCTGCTGTGAACTCATGAACCATCACATCTGGAGTGAAGGCGCCGGTGAAGCCTTGTAATAAACGCAAAGGATGTCGATGAGAGCTTTGGTCTGCTTTTAACTCGTTGTGGTGAGTAGAGGGGGATATGGCAGTACGAAATGAGAGAGCTGGCAATGTAGGTTGCTTTGCGGAGTAACAGCCAAAAGGTTTTCAAAGTGTTCAATACTTTGCAAACAGTTTTATAAACAAGATGACAGCAGAATTACTCTCCTAGATCGAATTGTGCTGGGTTAAACTGTTTAAAGCATTTTAGCTCCTGATGTTCAAGTGAGAAGAACAGGTATCTCTGTGGTTTGCAGAAACGTCAGATTGGTCTGCACTGTGAAACAGGCTATGAGTTTTGTCATTCGATTTTGCATATAGAAAACCCTTTTTAGACTTTGAAAGCAATCTCTATGGATGCATCATGGGAATTCTTGTTTTACTTTGTCTTTTTTTTTTTTAAAGATGGTTTTGGTTAGATTCACTTTTGATACCTAGGGGAATATTTTAAGCAGCAAATTAAAAAAAAGTGTAAAACTGCCTAATTAGCAATCAATTATCTCAAGTGTAATGTAATATGAGTTACAGCTTTAAAACCTACGAACTGCAAATTCAGTCTTCCATCATGATTCTGAACGTGATGACTTCCTATGAGAGTAAGATGACATCATACTATTTAGATATATGTAAATTTATGGTTTTACATGGGTTATGGACAAAGCCACCTAGTTTTGGAGGTGACAGAAATAGAGAGGACCCCATGCACTATTTAAAAATAATCACAACCTTCTGTTCTTAGCTAGGGCTGATAGCAATCGGCCACATTAAGACTAGGGTGAGGCCATGAGACAATGCAGGTCTAGGAAAGAACACGGTGATGTACTTCCTCCTGTTAGTTAATGAGTAAGGAAACAGATATCAAAGGAAGTTAGATATGTCTAAGCTGATGTATGAGAGGTTTTCCTCAAGCTCACCTGGTAATTTTGATACCACTGTTTAACAGCTTTCATTTGTTTTTATACTCCAACATGGACTGGATTTACAGAGAGTCATTTTTTTTTTTACTCCAGACAGACTATAATGTCACTAAACACTTGCATTTTTGCAGTAGTATAATTTTGGAAAAAATCAAGTTCTGTAGTAAATAGAATGAGAAAACTCATAATCCCCTTTCCCAACCCTCCCCTCCAGAACTGTAAAGAACATATTGGCATAGCGTTAAGTTACATTTTCAGAAACTTACATTGTACTCTGAATATTAAGTGACATAGACAGTGCTGATGTGAATTATGCAATAGGCTTCTACGTGGTTTGAAGCATTAATGACCTGGGAATAAACCACATAGAAGGCAAGGATCTGGGATATACATATCGTTTTAAAAAGTCCTATCTTACGTTTTTTTTTTTTTTTTTTGAAAAAACACTAAGTCTCTTGTAGTCTGAATCTGATTTTCACGCTCGTGTCTCTGCTATTAGGATTGTGCTCACTGAACCTCTTGAATGTTTGCTGAATGAATGAATAGTGGAATGAACGGGGTTCTCAATGTGTACTCAAGTATGGGGAGCTGCATCTACTACGGCTTAGTCGAGTTCTTCGGGAGTAAGTTAAATGGTCTATACGATTATCTATTAGCACGTTAATGTAATAATTTCCTATGCAAATGGAGGCTCCTAAAATACTTGTTTACAAACCGGTTTTTATGATGTTTAATGTAAAGATTATCCTACTGGATCAATGGTAGGAACCTCCAGACTATAAGATAATCCCACCAACAATGTGCTGCTATGAACCTGATAGCCATTCTCACTGGTGTGGATCATTTGCATTCCCTTGTCTTTTGTTATTTCTTTATGTTGGGGCATCTTTTGGGTATATGCCCTAAAGTTCTTTGTATATTTTGGGTATAGGCTGGATCCTTTCAGGCGAATTTTGCTCAATGTCCTTTCCAGAATTTTCAGTTTGAGGATCCCTCCATTCTTGACTGATTGGTGTTTTTCAGAATCCAGTGCCCATTGTTCCAAACCAGTCTGGCAATCCTTTATCCACTTGGACAATGGGTGATAAGCATGGTTCCTCTTTCTCAGTTGAACCAATCCATTTGCTGAAAAGCATCTTTTTTCCTGGCTCCTTTGTCAAAAACCTGAGGTGTGGGTTTTTTGTCTTATTCTGTTCCATTGGTCTATCTGGTGTGACCAATACCATGGAATCTCAGTTCTGGGGATTTGAAGTCCTTTTGATTTGAGGAAGTTTTAGCCTGGGTTTTTTGTTATTCAGATATTTGCAAATTGTTCTGTCTAAAAGATCTTGAACATTTCTTTAGGTATTTTCTCCATGAGCATGGGGAGATCTTTCCATCTTCTGAGATCATTCTTCAATTTCTCTTCAGAAGTTCTTTGTTTCCCTGCTTGGTTAAACCCCACTTTTATATTATTTTTTAACAGGGGTTGTTTTCTTTCCCTTGTTTTCTCGGTCTAGGCTACTGATTTATTTGTTAGTTCTTTACCAGCCACTTTTATATTTTGGGTATAGTTCCTCTGGATCTTAAATGTTATCATAGGATTGGTGAAAGATCTTTTCCCAATCTGTTGGTTGCTTTTTGTTGTCTTTGTCTAGAACTTCAAGAAACAGTGTCCTTTGTCCCCTTCAGTTTCTCTCCAAGTTTTTAGCCACTGGTTTGCTGTTTTATGTTGAGATCCCATTTGTTGATTCTTCCAGGATCTGAAGGGGCATAAGAACCCCATGGGTTTTTGTTCAGGTCTAAAGTTCTTTTTATAGTGCCCCTATCATGTGTTAAAGATTTTTCCCAATCTGTTGGTTGCCGCTTTTTTTTCTTCTATTGGTTTTTGAGTCCCATCTGGTTTGATGTGGAGGTCCTTGATCTTCCCCACTTTTCTTCTATTGGTTTGGACTGGTTTAAGTCCTTTGTACAGGGTGATAAGAATGGATGATCTGCATTCTTCTACATGCTGACCTCCATTGACCAGCACCATTTGCTGAAAATGCTATCTTTTTTCCATTGGATGGTTTTGGCTCCTTTGTCAAAAATCAAGTGACCATAGGTGTGTGGGTTCATTTCTGGGTCTTCAATTCTATTCCACTGGTCTATCTGTCTGTCTCTGTACCAATACCATGCAGTTTTTATCACTATTGCTCTGTAATACTGCTTGAGTTCAGGGATAGTGATTCCCCCAGAAGTCCTTTTATTGTTGAGGATAGTTTTAGCTATCCTGGGATTTTTGTTATTCCAGACGAATTTGCAAATTGTTCTGTCTAACTCTAAAGAATTGGATTGGTATTTTGATGGGGATTGCATTTAATCTGTAGATCGCTTTTGGTAAAATGGCCATTTTTACTTTATTAATCCTGCCAATCCATGAGCATGGGAGATCTTTTCATCTTCTGAGATCTTCTTCAATTTCTTTCTTCAGAGACTTGAAGTTCTTATCATACAGATCTTTCACTTGCTTGGTTAGGGTCACACCGAGGTATTTTATATTATTTGGGACTATTATGAAGGGTGACTGCAATGTAGGTAAAGAGAGATAGGAAACAGTAGGTGTTAGGTACCAACAGTTCAATTGTTTCTCTAAGAATATTTCCTGAGGACCACAGGAACTGACTTACATCTCCTGGTGCTTAACTGTGAAAAATGCCTTCTACAGGGTGTCCATAATAATTGGTATTTTTGATAAGATATTACTACCACCACAGTGAAACTTGGGTTCTGTTTTTATGCCGATGTGGTATTCCTCTCTCTATTAACTACTTTAGTGTTTGCTGTGACCAAGCACCTGACAAGATGATACTTAAGGAGATAATTTCGGTTTACACTCAGAAGGGATACAGCGTTTCATGATAAAGGTGCATGGTAACACAAGCTTCATGCAGCCGGGCACACGATGTCCATCCAAGGTGGGAACGCTGAGAGTTATAAATGCTCCTGCTTACCTAGATGTCTCCTTTTTCTTCAGCACAGGACTCCAGGCACGAAAGCAGCCACATTCACAATGGATCTTCTCAGCTTAATTAGTCCAGTCCCTGACCGGTTTGCCTAGCCAGCTGTCTCCTTGGTGATACTACAGACCTTGTCAAGTTGACAATCAAGGGACTGGGGTCACAGATGTTTAGTTGTCACCCCAATAAAGGTGTTTCTATATGAAGTAGGATCCTCTGAAAGAGCAGGATGTGCTCCTGACTGCTAAGCCATCTCTCTATCCCTGAATCATCTCCTTGTATAACTGAGACCTTCAGTTACAGTTGTTCAAAGGCCTATTGATACATAAAAAAGAATCTTACATGAAATAATAAATGGATTCTGAGTTAAACCCTAGCTCTCAGGATCTCTGTTATAAGTAAACTCCAGCCTGGCTAACTCAGATCAACGCTACTACCGCTATTGCTTGCCATTCCCAGTCTCCCACTCACCTGTCAAAACCAACTGAATTGAAAAGCGTGAGCTTCCCCTGGCAGATCCATGGACATCCTCCTATTTTCCATCAATCAGATTATAAAATACTGCCATTAATCAGAAGTCATTCTGCATCCCAGGACACTGGAATGAGAAGGGCCATCTACTCAAAAACCTTACCTTACACATTCTTAAAATCAATATTTATAGAGAAGGCAGGTGACTTCTAAAGCTAAATTGCAATTTCCTTTAAAATAATCTCTTCACAAATAATTTCATATTGAATATGTCTCATTAAAATCCAGGTGCAGTCATTGGCATACATATATACATACATACAAACATACATAAGTACATACATACAGACATATGTGTATGTCTGTCTGTATGTATGTGATGGGTTTTGTAACTTATTTGGGTGTTTGCTTCATTTTTATGGTGCAATATTTTTCTTTACTGAAATAGATTTTCTCTTATTATATATCCTGAATATAGTTTCCCTTCCCTCTACTCCTCTCAGTTTCTACCTCCCTCCCCTTCCCTCCACATCCACTCCCTTTCTTTCTCTCATTAGAAAAGAACAAGATTTTAAAAGATAACAACCAAACAGGCCAAAATCAAATATAATAAGGTGAAACAAAAACTGTCATATTTCAGTTGCATACCAAAACCCAACAGGAGTAGCCAGGCACCTATGGGTCTTGTAACAAATGCTTGCGTTCCAGGCCTTGGGAGACTGAGACACAAGGATCAAGAGTTAAGGCTAGCCCAAATGATGTAGTGATCCTAGGTTGGCCCTGTTACATAATAAAAGCCTATCTTATAAAATATACATGTAATATAATTGTGATAGCGGATCCAATATGATTGTTCTCTGCATATTTTGTTTGACTTTATATAAGACCTAAACTATTGGTTTTTGAGAAGCTTAATACTGACAGCACATATCCTATAAATTAGAAAAATAATTAGGACTTTATGACATTCTTTAAAGTAATTTCTTGATCATATATTCTATAAATGATTCCAGTTCCTCCAATAACACTCATGGGTAGTTCCTTAGTTCATTGCTATAATACCCTTATAATGATCATAAAGTTTATTTTGCTACTCTTTAAAACAAGCAGAGGGAGAAAGAGTTGTGTATCTCTTCAAAATCTCTGTTCACTGCCTTCTCTCTGCCATATAGCCTTGCTTTTGTGAAGAAGTTTCTTTTGGTCTGAGTTTAGAATTAAGGCATGGGACTTTGGATCCAGCCTTAGCAGTTCAGAGCTCCACAGCAAGCCTCACATTTTGATGTGGTGATCTGTGAGCACCAAGAGAGCTGAAAACCAGCCATACCCCTTCTACTGAAGACCAGCGCTTCCGTGGGGGTGAAGATGAACTGGCTGAACTGGTTTAGGCTGATATAGGTCTGCTTATTGTTTTTGCCTGATAAATTTCCCAGTCCTAACCACCAGTTTTTCATTTGGAGAAAGGTCCTGAAGAAACTCGGTGATTTGTCCAAGCCCATATACTTAATTTGCTGTAAAACTTGGTCAACAAATAGATCTTGAGTGGAATCAAAAGAATGAAAATTCAGTGGGACTGAAATGAACAACCAGTTTCTTTTGTGCACACAGCTGTATTGTAAAAAAAAATTAAATATATTTCATGTAGCAAAAATTCTGAACATCTTCTATATGATGACCTGTGTGCTGACACATTGTCTTTGTTTCCCTTTACTTTTTTATTTTTGCACCTTTCTTTCATTTATCGAAATAGATTCATTTCTAGAATAATATATCCTGGTTACAGTTTTCACTCCTGCCTCCTTCAGCTCTCCTGCCCCCACCTTCTTGTCCATCCAGATCCGGCTCTCCCCATCTCTCAGAAAAGAACAGGCTTCTAAGAGATAATATTAAAAATGTAATAAGACAAAAACAAAAAAATAATTGCATCAAAGTTGGACAAGACAGACCCCAAAAGCAGGAAAAGAATACAGGAGTCAGACATCTACTCTCTGGCACACTCGGGAATCCTAAAAGAATATTAACCTGGAGGCCATAACTTGTACACAGAGGACCTGGTGAAGACCCCTGCAGGCTGTGTGCTTGTGGCCTCAGTCTCTGTGAGCTCCTATGATCTTCGGTCCTGTTGACTTAGAAATCCTTGTTTTCTTGGTGTCCTCCATCCTTTCCAGGTCTTACACTCTTTCGTCCTCATCTCCCAACTTTTCATCCTTTTATACGAAGGGGGGTGGGGTATGGTGAGACTATAGGGCCAATGCAAACAAGTGCTAGTCATAACATGCATTCAGGGAGCATATTTAATCCTTTGCAAACTCCTAATTTATCTGCCTCTTAAAAACCTGCATTCCTACCACCAGTGTGACCTTGGTAAAGCCCTTACTAACTTGATTCCATATCTCTGTGAGGTTCCAGTTCAGACAGCATCTCTCATGGAACTCTGCCTTGTCATAGGATAGGATGCTTCTAGCCCTCAGAGCTATGTGGACGTGAGGGAAAAAATGTGTTTGGAGATTACCAAATTCTATTAGAAAGCGCTGCACAGCATCTGGGAGATCTCGTCCTCCCACTTGGAATTTTGATTGATGTTCTTAATTTCAGTGGTAGGGTCAGACTCGTGAAATGGTGATGAGATTTTTTTTTCCAGCAAAATGATGCTCTGACATTATTGTGAGCAACAATTAGTCCCAAGATGCCTTTTATTTTGGGGACAGCAATCTTAGAAGCGATTCGCCAAGTAGATGAACAGCTGCAGATCTCCTCAGATTTGAAAGCACTGCTCTTTCTGCTAGACTGGCACTGCAACTCCAAATGTGAGCAATTTTGCACCTAGGAAGAACTATTCTGTCAGCACATGTAATTATGCAGGACAAAATTTCCTCTAATTTCAATGACAATGTACATTACATATCAACCAACAATAGTACCCTGCGACTGAAAATCGCCCTTGTTTTGCTATTGTCCCATGTGTTGAACATGAAAAAAAATGAAAAAGATAGATTTCATGAGAAGATAATGTTTGAAAATAGAACGTATTTTGAAAACACATTAAAGTATGCCATCTTCTCTTATTGATGTAAGGCAATCTTTAAATGTAAAACAGTGGCAGTATAATGTATAAGCTTTGAGCACTAGTAAATGATGTTTTATACAAGTAAATAATATTAAAGTGCTATGTATGTGAATGTTCAAAAACATTAGGCTATATAATATTATGTGTGTACGTGTACATGTGTTTATATATGTGCATGTGCACATATAAGTGTGGGTGCATGTGCATGAATGTGTACATGTGTAGAGGCCAGAAATTGACCTTGGTGTCCTTCCTTAAGTGTCTTCTTTCTTATTTCCTGAGATCTCGTATCTCAGTACTTTGGAACTCATAAGCATGCTAAGCTGACTAGAGTTACAGATGGTTGTGAAGCACTTGGATCTCCACTTCACAAGCACTGTATTTACAAGCGTGTACTGCCATGCCTGTTGTGGTGATCTGGATAAAATGGTCCCCCACAAGGTGACAGACAATGGCACCATTAGGAAATGTTGCTTTATTGGAGAAAGTGCCAGTGCAGGATGGATTTTGACATCTCAGAGACTCGAGCCAGGCTTAGGCTCATAGACTTGGGGATCTAGATTGAGAAGTCTTACCTGCACCACGTCTGCCTGCATGTTGCCCTGGCGATGATAATGAACTAAGCCTCTGAAATTTTAAGCGAGCCCCAGCTAAATGTCTTCCTTTATAAGAGTTGTCGGAGTCATAGTGTCTGTTTACAGCAGCAAAACTCTAATTAGAAACCTACCTTTCATTGTGTGGGTTCTGGGACTTGAACTCATGCCCTTATGCAAGCAATTATCTTACTGTGTTGTCCACCAAACCTATCATTTTTTTAAACAGATGACATTATTTTATTTTTTAAAATTCTTTTGTGTATATGAGTGTTTGGCCTGCATGAATGTGTGTGCACCAGATGCATGGAGTGCCCATGGAGGCTAGGAGCAGGTGTTGGATCCCCTGGGACTAGAGTTACAGATGGTTGTGAGCGGTGTGCCATGTGGGTGCTAGAGACAGAACTTGGCTTCTTTGGGAGAATAGCCAATGCTCTTAACCACTGAACCATCTCTCTACCCTTTATAACTGCTTAATATTTACTTACTTTATAGAACAAAGAACAGAAAAGTGTCTCACTTGTAAGTAATAATACACCTTGACTGTAATTGTCTGTACTCCTGTTTAGTTAGTATCAAGGTGCATTTTGTAAGATTATGGGAAAAGTAATGCTTCCCTGGTAAGATTTTATTCAAAAAGAATGTCACAAGTACCTGATTGTGTTCACCTCCATCTTCCTTAATGCTTTCTTACAAACACGGGGATTTTGATCTCTAATGGTTCAAAAGAAATGCACTTAACCATTTAAATAATCAGATTCAAGCACATTGAAAAGATTCTGTTAGCTTTATATGATTAACTCCTTTCTGTATTCACTCATCTGTTTGTGAAACTTAGAAAGTTTGAGTGTTCGTTATAACTGAGGAATTCCGCTCTCGGTGGAATATAATTTCCTAATAATCTAGTGGTTCCGTTTTCAAGTATGCTTTCAAGTATGCTTTCTTCTGACCATCTTAACTCTCTGATGTACGCTACCTTGCAGCAAGGAAGAAATCAACCACCTCTTCTATATTCTAAAAGAATATCATTCAATCATTTTGAAACTCTTGATCTCTTGACTGATTACATATGTCATTATATATTCAATATTCATGACTAGAAGAACAGACTATTTAGGGTTTGAAGAAGGACAGGATTGCTTCATCCTTTGGTGGTCAAAGCCTGCGATCGTGGGAGAATGAAAATTGAACCAAGAAATGGAGGTGAAGATTTTTTAAAAGAGAATGGAGTTAGTCCTCTTTGGAGGAAAGGAATATTCCAAAAGGAAGGAATAAGACAGTTTATGCAGAGCTAAGGGTTTGTGCGTTGTTATGATTAATCACAAGGACAGCTGCCAAGCTTCCATCATGAAAATATTCTCCAGGAGAATTCATCAGGCTCCATTGTCTATTAATTTCTGTTGATGTATCTTATTTGGCATCTCCAATGACAGAGGACACTTGTTAGTTTTTTTTAAAGTGAAGGTTAAAAGACAAAGTTCATTAAAGAGATGATTTATATATGTTATTTAAGAACTAGCAATGTCATCGCTTCAAGAAAAATATGAGAATTTGGTCTTGGTAGGAGTTTACACCATGTCCTTGAATTTTCTCATTATGTGACTTGATATTTTTACTTAGTACTTATTGATTGGGCTAATATTTATTATTTATCAAGAAATTATGGGAGGAGGTAATGTGGCATGGGAGCACACATTCTGATTTTAAAATAACCCTACTTTTACCACTAACTTTACTCTCATATAATTTTGAATATATTTCCTGTTTATAAAACTATGTAATCATGCAAAGAGGAAAAAAAAGCAAGACTGAACTTAAGCACATTTTAATTATCTCAAGTTCTATTTTTAAATGGAATCTTCTTCCATTTTATCCCTTTAAATAAACACATGCAAAATGAACGTGAACCACACAATTCAAGTCGTTTTCCCCTTCAAGCGTCAAGGGAAGTTTTCGGGATATGCAGGCCAGCAATTGGCCGAGTTAAAGCTTAATACCCAAACCAACTTCCCAAAGAAATTGAATGAGGTAAAGAAGACTCTGCAAGGCTGCTTCTCCCTTGTTCCTGGCAGGCCTTGCAAAGAATAGTAGTAGATCAATCACAGGGCAGTGCAGAAGCGTTTCACAGTGCAAGTACACTTGACCTTAGTGACCTTCGGGGAAGGATAGTAAGGCATTTAAGACTCTCTTGGAACTGGCAAAGGTGCATCCTCTTTACAAAGAAAAAGCATGGTCTCCCGTGAGAAGTCAAATATGAAGGGGTGGTTGCTGGCTTAAAAGTAAACTAAAGACTCTCTCCTGTAATGGGACCATTTCTTCTTCATCCCCTCTGTAGTGAGGTTGAGCTGAAGTGAGTCAGGGTGGTTGTTTCCAAATGCAGACCTACGCAGCGCATTGCCTCAGCCTTGCCGATCCATCTTCATCCCAGAGAACACCTGAGGGCCTTCTTACAATGCCTGCTCAGAAGACAGGCCTGGCTTCACATTCTTACAGTTCCTTCTGTGAACTCTTTCAGGAATTTTCATAAGACCGTTCCTTGTGGACATGCAATTCTAGCTACACATAAATAAATAACACCAGAGGTAATAGGACATGCACATTCTGTTGTGAAGCAATTTTCCCAAATGCCTATCTTATACATTTTTAATTCCCTCAGAATAAATAGAAAATATTTCTTTAAATAGCGAATAAATAACTTCCTATTTGAGTGGAAAAGATATACGTATGCTACTTCTTTAGGTTTTGAGAATATAGGAGCTTCTCTCACTTTTGCCCAGAGCAGATTTGAATGTTCTATTTTCTAGTATCACTCTTTAATATTTAAAGATCAGTCGATTATATTAGCCAAAATAAGAGTATGCTTATAAAAACTCTTAATTTTTAGTAAGTGTCCATTCCATTGTCATTGGTAGTTAAGCCCTGACACACATACAATGTCAACATTGCAGGACATAAGCAGATCTTAGCTGGGCTTGTGGGTACTAACTGCAGTACTGTGAGTTCTAGAGTATAGTTTATGCCCTTGTTCTCATCTGTTAAATGGGGTGATGATCTGGGATCCCATGGCTGTAAAATACAGCAATGAATAAAGAGCAGACTGTTGCAACATCAAGCATGCCATATAGAACTACCGCTCTCTTCCCCCTCCTATTTAACTCGCTGCCCCAAATCTTAGCCGTTCTTGTCCAGACAGTTGCAAAGGCTCCATAATTATAATCCCAGGTTACATAACTGCCACATCTTCCCTCTAGTTAGTAGCCAGAGAAATCACTTAAAATACAGATGAATTACGTCATCCCACTTGGTAATAGCCCTAGAAGAAAATCCGTGAGCTTTATCCTTTCATACAAAGCTCATGTGGTCCAGCCTGGCTCTGCTGTAGCCTTTCACCATCCACACCAGCTGTGTTCCTTACAAGAGGTGATATTCATGCCTATGTGAGAAGATTGACCTTGTGTTCCCTGACTTTTCTTTTTATTTCTCCAGCAACCAGTTCAATTTAACCCTTTTTTGTTCTCCCACTTATACAATCTTTCTCTTAGCTTACCATTAGTCAAATTTAACATTTATTTCTTTAGCATTTAAAATGCATATGCTTGTATAGTTCTCATCCTCCTTTAGATAATGTTTAATAGCAAAAGTGAATGCAAGCAATCTTGGAAATAGGGATTCTGGTCAGTAATGCCTATAGCTTAGAAGGTTGCAAAAAGATTTTTATATATCTTCTCTAAGCATGAAAATAACTTTATATATCTCTACTCATTGATTTGATATTTACTATAGGGATATTTTTCTAGGGAGAAATGATGTTATGCTATAAATATCCACAAAGAATTATATTTCCATGACATTGTTATTATTATTATTATTATTATTATTATTAATTATCTGAGGGCTAAAGATATAGTTCAGCAGTCAAGAGCATTTATTGCTCATGTGGGTGGAAGATCCAGGTTTGGTTCCCAGTGTCCACTTTGGACAACTCCCAACCACCTGTGATTTCAAATCCAGAGGATGAAACACTTTCTTCTGGCCTGCATGGGCGCCTGTACACATATGATGCATGTAATTCATGCAGGTACACACACACACACACACACACACACACACACACACACACACACACACACACACTTATAAATAAAATATATATACAAATAAATACTTATTTTTCCTCCTGTGGTAGAAAGTATTCAATGGAGTTTCCATATTGATTTAATAACTTTTTTATAATATAGAATAGAGTTTATTTAGGGCATGGGGAGGGGAGTTGAGGGAGTAAAGTCAGAAAAAGGCAGGGGCAGGAAGAAGTAGAGGCTGGCTATGAGCACATAGAGAGAGGGGTGAAGAGAATGGAGAGAGAAGGGACAGGGGGGAAGAGAGTAAGAGCTCAAGGGAGCAAGAGAGACAATTTAATAACTTTGGAAGATGGTGTTATAAACACTTTAATGTGCTCTTTGCTCCAAAACTACCATATCTTGGATATGATTAAAATTATACTCTAATAATTTAGTGTCTGCCAACTAACATCTAACAGTGCTCTTGGGGCATGTGGAAATGTTTCACCAATGTTTCTGTCCATCCAGTGTTGCCTTTGTAACAAAGAAAATATTCATAAGATACTAGATGTTTTTATGTGTGCAATATGGGTCTTTTAAATGTGGCTTTTGGTAAAGTATATTAGACAACTCACTGTTTTGATTTTTCTTCCTAGTGTACACAGACTGTGCTGTGTTTCATCCATGGGGCAGGTCTCATACATTTCCATTCACTGTATGTTTAGTGTTAGAAAATGGAAGAAGGTTTGAGGGGAGGCTCTGTAGTTAAGAGAACTACTACTACCTTCTCTAGGTCCCAGCTTTGGCTCTCGGCAGCTTACTGCTCTCTGTAGCAAGAGTTTTAGGGAACCTATGCCTTTTTTTCTCTCCTCTTGGGCATGACACACATGTGATGCAAAACATACGTGCACGAACACATATGTGTATTATATGAATCACTGAATGAACAAAAAAAGCAAATAATTAAATAATAGGAAAAGTAAAATGACATTGTCCTTAGTTCTGGACAACATGTTAGAGTTATATTCTTTGGATTGTTAAATTCTAATGGTGACCTAAGTTTTTCCCTTTCTTTCCAAGAATACACAAAAGATCTATGCTCCACTGCTAAGGGAATAATAGGTGAAGTGTTCTTAAAGACTAAGTTTTATTCTCAGAACTCTTTAGGAGAATAGAAGCAGACAGCTTATGAAAAGATAAGAAACACAGAGTGTGAATTCTGTGTCTATATATTGATTTTCTTTATCATTTGTTTTTATTTATTTTATTTTTATGAATACACTGTGGCTGTGTTCAGACAGGCCACATGGTTGTGAGCCACCATGTAGTTCCTGGGAATTGAACTCAGGAGCTCTGGAAGACCAGACCAGTCAGTGTTCTTAACCACTGAGCCATCTCTCCAGCCCTGCTTTATCACTCTTAATCTTAAGGTATTTCCAACTTTCTTTTAGAATGAAAATCAGCAAGGAAATACTTTATAGATTACAAACATATCCACATAATAATAATAATGATAATAATAATAGTGACACATTTCTAAGATCTCTTCTCTTCATGGTGCATAAGTTTCCAGTCATATCTTTGCAAAACTGATGTCTTTTGGTTTAGAAAGGTTGGGCATTAAATGTCACAGGCACACATGGCCATGCTTTGGTTATTTGTATTTTTCTTTCCTCCATTGTGAAATGTCTCTGCATTCAGAATTTATATCAATGTGAACTAGAAGAGCTTGTCTGAGTGGAGTCGGGGTCAGTGCTGGAGGCAGCCTAACTTAGTCACACGCCCACTGAGCATATCTCCAATTGGCTCAGACAAGTTTCCTGCCCTCAGACCTATACTCATGCTGTGGAAATGGTCTTGCCAAGAATATAGTTATAAAGTTCCGATTGAAATAGTCCATTTGGAGCATGAACCATCTGCATACTGATTTATAGACTTTGTTCCCAGAGTGAGTGCTGATCTTCCAAACGTCACAGGTTCTTCTTCCTTCTCTCTCTCTCTCTCTCTCTCTCTCTCTCTCTCTCTCTCTCTCTCTCTCTTTCTCTCTCTCCTTCCTTCCCTCCTCCTCCTCCTCCTCCTCCTCCTTCTTCTTCTTCTTCCTCTCCTCCTCCTCCTCCTTTTCCTCCTTCTCTTCCTTCTCCTCTTTCTCCTCCTCCTCCTCCTCCTCCTCCTCCTTCTCTTTATGTGGAGGCCAACTTCAGTGGTCATCCTCTGGTGAAAGATAAGATTCAATGGACAAACTGCCTGTCCTGATTTTTGGACAATCAAGATGTTTTTGTTGTCCTGCCTGGCAAAGAAAAGAGCACATGATTCTGTTTATGCCAGATTTTGTCTCCTAATACTGAGAAATTGAACAAGTGGAATGTGAGGATAGAAAAAGTGGCCAGAACCCATTACCCTTGATGATAGAGCTTTGCTGGGTCTTTACATGGACTAGCGTTCAAATTTTCTGATTCTTATGTAGATATCCCATGAATTTTGAATTAAAATGTAACTCTGTGTTATATTTCTTTAAGTAGGCTAGAGTTGATTTCTAGTTCTGAATATATTTTTAATTTAAATTTAATCTTATTTCATGTGAATTGGTATTTTGTATACATGTACCTTTGTGCACCATGTGCATGCTAGGTGCTTGTGGGAGCCATCCGATCCTTTGGAATTGGAGTTACAGACATTTGTGAGCCATCAAATGCTTTCTGAGAATTGAACCTGGATCCTCTGGAAGAACAACCAGTGTTCTTATACACTGAACCATCTCTTCAGCTTATCTCTGTATAAGTTTAACCGAGATATAGCATTTCCTCAAGTATAAGTCAGTATTTTAATGGAATTTTATAAACATCATTTCTAAAGCTATTCTTTTGGGTAGGGACACTTTCAGGGACGAAGGAATCTGACTATCTTACATTTAGGCCCAATTAAAAAGAAAATGAGTACATCAATTTCTGTTCATGCTACAACTACTTAAATGCCTGTGAAGAACTCATAGATGTTTTTGTGCCAGATTTAGAGGTTGATGTAATTAAATATATAACCTCCACAGTGAAGAACATTTTAAGGTGCAAGTCTAAAGTGGATTATTAAATAAAAGTAAATTAAATAAAATTAAATAAAACAGTAAAGATTGAGTTAAAATAAAACCACGTGACAAATACATCACGTGGCTACCATCTGGCCCATTGCCAAATCAAGATACAGATGTAGTGATTTCCAAGACAGCTACAAATTCCATGTGCTTGGTCCAGAAGGCTGAAGACTTGCGCTCACATGTTGCTAACAGGGGCCTGTGACAGTGGAGATTTGTCTCTACAACCTCTCAGTTCTGGAAGCTGTGTTAGGTTTCCTTTGTGTATAGATATTAGGTAATTCTCAGATTTCTGATGGGGTTGAAGACTGATTATAGTCTCATAGCTTATCAGGCTGTTTAACTCTGAATAATATATATTTTATTAAATAGTTATCAGATAGTATACAAGCTAGCCAAGATATAATATAGATTTTAAGCCTTTCTTAAGCTGGAATGAATAACTAAATGTTCTGTTTAACTGACATAGTGATGGACTTGGTGTTGAGAATATAATATGCTTTATAAATTGTAGAATGGTAATAATTGTACTCAATTTATATATAAGTGAAAAGGCTTTTTAACTGGATAAAAAGAGGGAAATGTTGTGGTTTGCCCTGAAGTTATCTGTATTTTGATGCTAATTCCACTGCCCCAAGGACAGTGAATGCTTAATTAGATAACCGGTCTTAATGGAAACTCATATAAACATTCTTGCTAAAACTTTTTATTTGATTTATGATAAACTTTCAGAATGTAAGCATACTTGGAAAACTATGTGATCTGTTCTGAGAAAATATAAGTGCTAAGGACAACAATAAGGCATGCTTTTTTCTCTTTTACTCACAAGGCTTCTTTTATTTAGCAATAGAATGGTAGAAGATTTTTCTTTCTTTGAGAAATAAATGTTTGGGTTTATTTTTCATCCAGAAAAAAATATAGATATCTCAGGTGTATGTATGAAACACTTGTGGAGTTGATGAGACAAGTAGTTGGGCCTGACCAGAACCAGAACTTGTACATGTATGAGTGTATGTGTGTTTGTGCATATTACTTGTGCGATGTTTTTCCTTTCTGTGAGTGTGACTTTCTTTTTCTGATTCACAAAGAACTAATAAGCTTCAAGCTTCCCTGTTACCTGGCCAGTGAGAAGTGAGGCCCCAGGGCAAGAGAGACAGAAACTCTAATGCTGCTGTAATCAGAAATTAGTTACCAAATGTATACCTGTCTGTCTGTCTATATGTATGAACACTTAAGAGTTAGACTAGTTTAGAGTTTCTCACTGGTCATTCTTGCCAGCCGCAGATAATTAGCTTTGTTCTGTCAATAATTTTGGCTCCATAAATCACCAGTGGCTGTCACCAGTCCCTGTCTGGTATTGGCTTGACCTCAATCACTAACACTTCTCCCCCAGAGTTGTCTTTCTAGAGAGAGAGAACTTATGCTGGGAAGGTTCCCAGTCCTGGGAAAAACCTTTTACAGTACAAAGAACTTGTCCTTCATTCCTAGTGACATAAGAACTTCTGAAAATCCTTAAGAAGAATTGGGGGTAACTGGGAGAGTGGCTTAATCTAAATTGGAGCTTTAAAAGATTGCCTTTCCAGACTTGCTCCTGTCTAAGGGAAATACAGGGACAAGGAGTGAATCAAAGATTGAAGAAAAAGCCATCCAGAGACTGCTCCACCTGGGGATCCATCCCACATGCAGACACCAAACCCAGACCTTATGGTTAATACCAAAAAGTGCTTGCTGACAGGAGTCTGCTACAGCTGTTTCCTGAGAGGCTCTGCCAGATCCTGACAAATATAGATGTGGATGTTCGAAGCCATCCATCGGACTGATCACAGTAGTTAGAGAAAGGACTAAAGGATCTTAAGGGTCCTTATCTGTCATCAGTGGGAGGGGAGGCCCTTGGTCCTGTGAAGACTTGATGCTCCAGTATAGAGGAATGCTAGGGTGGTGAGGCAGGAGTGGGTGGGTGGGTGAGGGAGCACCTTCATAGAAGCAGGATAAGGGGGGATGGGATAAGGGTGTTTCAGAAGGGAAACTGGGAAAGGGGATGATATTTGAAATGGAAATAAAGAAAATACCCAACATAAAAGCAAAACAAAAAATAAATAATCAGAAATCTATGTAAAAAAAAATCACTTTCATTCGATGGAGAATCTGTAATAGCAAATCAAAGGGGAAGCCAAAAGATCAGTAAATGGTGACTATAACACTCAGTAGTGCTGAGACTCAGGCAATTTTGACAGGAATAAGTGGAAATGGGCAGTTGGGGCAGGAGGCAAGGACAATCCTTGGTGCTGATTCACATGTCATACAAGGAAAGAAAATCAAAACATGTGAAGTCTTTTTTTAATGCTAGCAGAAGTATAAACATGATGTACAAATACACATCAGTTCATTTGTAGTCTAGTGTAGGCTGAGGAGTGTATATTTTTGCAAGTGGGAGAAAGAATTGTTCACGTTGCCTCATTTCTTTCAACCCTTTTCAATAGGATAAGTGATAATGCACTTTTGATATTTCCAAGTGCTTAGATTTCTCTGTATTTTTAGTAACATACAATTTAAAGCAATAGAAATGTAATTGTTCAATTAAATTACCCAATAATTAGCCTAATATAAAACAATTAAAATAATATTTAAACCTACAAATATAATTCTCAGTGTTAATAAGTCTTCCTGAGTCTTTAATTTTCTATTTTATTTCCGATTTTAGCATTTTTCAGTGTCCCTTTGACAGGCCTTAGAAATAAAAACCAAAAAATGAAAAATAATTGAAAGCCCATTTTTTTTTTTTACTGTAGTAGCTAAAATTTAGTGACTTTTAGGCAGAGTTTCAGGAGATTCTTGGGCAGGAAATTACTTAGTGACTATCTAGTGTCCAGCAACTAGATGATCAGATATCTTGGGGGAGGGTTAAAAAGCTATGGTTAAAATTTAATAACCATTGAGTGAGGTAACTCAAACACAAAAGGACATGCATGGCATGTTCTCACTAATAAGTGAATATTTCTTTTGGCTAAAAGAAAAAAAGTACAGAATACCGAGGATACAGTCCATGGAATTCAAAAAGGTTAACAAGCTGAAGGGTCCAAGAGAGGACACTTCAATCCCACTTGGGAGGGAGAAGAAATCAGTCACAGGAGAGGGGAGCGAGGGTCCTCAGTGGTAAAGGGGACAGGGAGGGGAAGAGGGAAACATGATCAGGTGTTGGATGGGGGAAAAGGACTGAAGCCCCCCAAGGGCCAACAGAAAGAATGGAAACAGGAAACCTGTGGAGGTAGGAGTTGGGGGGGGGACCCTCCAGAATGTTCCAGAGACCTGGGAGGAGAGAGACTCCTCCATCAAAGGGAGGGGCCTTAGATGAAAGGCCCTACAGGGGGGAGAGAACTTGTAGAGCTCACTTCCAGCAGAAAGACATCATCAAGTGAGGAATGAGGTTGCCGTGCCACACTCAAAAACTCTGACCCATAATTGTTCCTGTCTGACAGAACTGCAGGAACAAAAATGGAGAAGAGCCTGAGGAAAAGGAAGTACAGTGACAGACCCAAAATGGAATCCAGCTCAAGGGAAGGTCCCAAGGTCTGACACTATTACTGAGGCTATGGAGTGCTCACAAAAAGGGACCTACCATGACTGCCCTACGAAAGACCCAACAAGCAGCTGAAAGAGTCACATGCAGATATGGGCACCCAACCAATGGACAGAAGCTGCTGACCCCTCTGGTGAATGAGGGAAAAGCTGGAAGAAGCTGAGGAAGAGGGTGACCCTGTAGGAGGACCAGCAGTCTCAATTAACCTGAATCCCTGAGATCTCTCAGACACTGGACCACCAACCAGGCAGCATACACCAGCTGAGGACACATATACAGCTGAGGACTACAAGGTCTGGGTTCACTCAGAGCAGATGCACCTAACCCTCAAGAGCCTGGAGGCCCCAGGGAGAAGGAACGTCTGGTGGTGTTGGGGTTGAGGGGCTGGGGACATCCTTGTGGAGATGGGGTCGGGGCAGGGGAAAGTGTAGGATGTGGAATAGTGAGAGGGTGGTTCTGGAGGGGTAACAAAACCTGGAGTATACCAAAAAAAGATTAAATAAACATTTAAAAAAATTAATAATTTTGCATGCAAGGCTAATCTTTTAAGCAATTAAAGATTTCTAGGAACCCAAAGCAAAAGACAAGTAATGCAGAAAGTGATAAGGTGGCCTTGTAGCTGTCCTATGGAGATTTTGCCGTTCTCAGGGGCCTTGAGACGTGCTTGCTGCCATTGCTATTATCTGATAGCTTTTATCTTATAGTAGAATCTTATGAAGGTATAAATATCTACTTCCATGATAAATGACTAATATACATTTCAAACGTGTATAAACTTTAATCCCTCTTCTATCGCTTCGAAGAGACACCAGGACCACGAAAAAAAGCATTTAATTGGGAACTTGCTTACTGTTTTAAAGGTCTAAGGCAAACAAAGAGAGAGGTGGGGAGAAGAGAAGGGGTGGGGCACAAGACCAGGGACTTTTTTTTTGTTGTGTTTTTTTTTTTATTTTATTTTTTATTTATTCACCTTACCTTCTGATCACTGCTGCCAGTCCTAGACACCCCCTCTACAGTCTCTCCTCCTCCTCTTCCTCCTTTCTCCTCTGAGATGGTGGAGGCTCCCTCTGGGTATCCTCTCACTCTGACACATCAAGTCTCTACAGGGCTAGGTACATTCTCCCCCACTGAGGCTAGACAAAGTAGCCCTGCTAGGAGAACGTATCTCACAGAGAGGCAACAGCTTTGCCATAGTCCCTGCTCCAGTTTTTCGGCTCCTACATGAAGACCTAGCTGCACATCTGCTACATGTGTCAGGGGTGGGGGTAGGGTGGGGTTACGTACAGCCCATATATGCTCTTTGATTGATGATTCAGTCTCTGAGAGCCTCAAGGATCCAGGTTAGTTGACCCCTAGCTTCCTATGGAGTTCCTATCCTCTTTGTGGCTCTCAATCCTTTCTCCAACTCTTCTGTAATAGTCTTCAAGCTCCACCCACTATTTGACTGTGGGTCTCTGCATCTGTCTGAGTCAGCTGCTGGGTAGAGCCTCTCAGAGTCTGCAAGCCTAGCAGAATATCATCAGTAGTGTAAGGGACTGATGCTTGCTTGTGGGATTGTTTTCCAGTTGGGCCAGTTATTGCTTGGCCATTCCCTCAGTCCTTACTCTATCTTCGTCTCTATAATTCTTCTAGACAGGATAGACTTTTGGGTCAAAAGTATTGCAGATAGGTTGGTATCCCTATCTCTCACTGGGGTTCCTGTCTGGCTACAGGGGGTGGCCTCTTTAGGTTTTATATCCCCAATGTAGTGAGTTACAACTAAGGTTGATCCCATTGATTCTCAGACACCTCCCCTATCCTAGATCTCTGGCATGCCCTGGAGATACTCCCTCCTTGCTACCCCAATTGCAGATTTCTATTTATTCTCATGGTCATATGGCCGTCTCTCCTATCTATTCGATCACCCAAACCCCCTCCATTTCCCTCCCCATCCCCTTTTCCACCCAGTTCCCTCCCCCTTCTAAGTGACACCCAAGCATCTTCACTTGGGCTTTTCTTCTTGTTTAGCTTCATCATGTCTGTGGACTGTAGCAGGGTGTCCTGTGTTTTGTGGCTAATACCCACTTATAAGCAAGTACATGGTAGGCATGCCCATTTGGGACTGGGCTACCTCACTCAGGATGATATTTCCATTTTATTCACTTGCCTTTTGAAATTCGAATTGTCTTTGATTTTAATGACTTTATCCATTCTTCAATTGAGAGACATCTAGATTGTTTCTAGTTTCTGGCTATTATGAAAAAGCTGCTATGAACATAGTTGAGCAATATCCCTGTTGTATAGTGGGACATCTTTTAGATATATACCCAGGAGTGGTATAGCCAGGTCTTGAGGTAGAACTCTTCACAATTTTCTGAAAACTGTCAAATTGTTTTCCAAAATGGTTGTACGAGTTTACACTACCACCAGCAAAAGAGGGGTGTTTCCCTTTCTCCACATCCTTGCCAGCATGCGCTATCTCTTGAGCTTTTGAATTTAGCCATACTAATAAATAAAAAACCTCAACGTTGTTTTGATTTGCATTTTCTGATGACTAAGGACATTTGTTTAACTGCTTCTTGGTCATTCAAGATTCCTCTGTTGAGAATTCTGTTTAGCTCTGTACCCCAATTTTTAATTGGGTTACTCATGTTCTTAGTGTCTAACTTTTTGAGTTATTTATAAATTTTTGAATGTTAGCCCTCTGTCAGATGTAGGGTTAGTGATGATCTGCTCCTTATCTATAGGCTGCTTTTTTGTCCTGTTGACAGTGTCCTTTGCCTTACAGAAGCTTTTCAGATTCATGAGAGACCATTTGTCGATCTTGCAGCCTGAGTCATTGGTGTTCTGTTCAGGAAACAGTCTCCTGTACTAAGGAATTCAAGGCTAGTCCCCATTTTTAGTTCTATTCAATTTAGAGTATCCAATTTTACATTGAAGTCTTTGATTAAAGGTTTGTCTATTTTGTTGATTTTCTTCAAGAACAAACTTGGTTTCTTTGATTTTCTTTGTTTTCAGCCCTTAATTTGATATTTTCTGTCTTTTACTCCTCTTCCACATGCTTGCTTTTTTCTTTTTAGAGTTTTTAGGTGTAGTTTTAAATTGCTGGTATGAGAGCTTTCTGATTTCTTTATCTTGGCATTTAGTGCTATGAACTTTTGTCTTAGCACTGCTTCATTGTATCCCAAAAATTTGGGTATGTTTTGCCTTCATTTTTTTTTCGAATTCTAGAAAGGTTTTAATTTCTTTATTTCTTCTCTGATCCAGAGATTATTGAGTGGCGAGTTGTTCACTTTATAAGTAAGTAGACTGTTGTTGAAATCCAGCTTTAATCCATAGTGGACTGATAACAAGATGTTATATCAATTCTCTTGCATCTGTTGAGGTTTGCTTTGTAACAAATTATATGGTCAATTTTGGGGAAGGTTCCATGGGGTGCAAAGTAGAAGGTATAATCTTTTTTTTTAATTGGATATTTTTTATTTACATTTCAAATGTTATTCCCTTCCTCGGTTTCCCGTACCCTATCCCATCCTCCTCCCTTTTTCTACAAGAGTGTTCCCCCTCCGCAACGACCCCCTATTCCCACCCTGACATTCCCTTACATTGGAGGGTCCAGCCTTGGCAAGACCAAGAGTTTCTTTTCCCATTGGTGCCCAACAAGGCCATCCTCTGCTACATATGCATCTGGATCTGTTTTTGTGTACTCTTTGGGTAGTTGGTTTAGTCCCTGGGAGCTCTGGTTGGTTGGTATTGTTGTTCTTATGGGGTTGCAACCCCTTCAGCTCCTTCAATCCTTTCTCTAATTCATCCAATGGGGACCCCATTCTCAGTTCAATGGCTTACTGCTAATATTAGCCTCTGTATTTGTCATGCTCTGGCTGAGCCTCTCAGGAAACAGCTCTATCAGGCTCCTGTCAGCATGAACTTCTTTTGTGTGTGTGTGTGTGTGTGTGTGTGTGTGTGTGTGTGTTTTCTTTTATTTTTTTCGGAGCTGGGGACTGAACCCAGGGCCTTGCGCTTGCTAGTCAAGCGCTCTACCACTGAGCTAAATCCCCAACCCCCAGCATGAACTTCTTAGCTTCATAAATATTGTCTAGTTTTGGTGGCTGGATATATATATATTATCTGGGCTGAATCCCCAGGTAGGGCAGGCTCTGAATGGCCATTCCTTTATTCTCTGCTCCAAACTTTGTCTCCATATCCTCTCCTGTGAATATTTTTGTTCCTCCTTTTGAGGAAGATTGAAGCATTCACTTTTTGGCTATCCTTCGTCTTGAGATTCATGGGGTAATTTGAGCAGTTTGGGCTAATATTCACTTATCAGTGAGAGCATACCATGTGTGTTTTTTTGTGATTGGGTTACCTCACTCAGGATGATATTTTCTAATTCCACCCATTTACCTATGAATTTCATGATGTTATTGTTTTTGATAGCTGAGTAATACTCCATTGTGTAGATGTACCACATTTTCTGTATCCATTCCTCTGTTGAAGGACATCTGGGATCTTTCCAGCTTCTGGTCATTATAAATAAGGCTGCTATGAACATTGTGGAGCATGTTGCTTTGTTGCATGTTGGAGCATTATTTGGTTATATGCCCAGGAGTGGTATAGCTGGGTCCTCAGTTAGTGCAATGCCCAATTTTCTGAGGAACCTCCAGACTGATTTACAGAGTGGTTGTACCAGCTTACAATCCCACCAATGGAGGAGTGTTCTTATCTTAACCATTTATCTTAACCATTCTGACTGGACTGTGGTGGAATCTTAGAGTTGCTTTGACTATCTTTTCCCTAATGACTAAGAATCCTGAACATTTCTTTAGGTACTTCTCAGTCATTTGATATCCTTATCTGAGAATTCTTTGTTTAGTTCTTTATTCCATTTTTAATAGGGTTATTTGTCTCTCTGGAGTCTTACTTCTTGAGTTCCTTGTATATATTGAATATTGCCCTCTTTCAGATGTAGGGTTGGTAAAGATCTTTTTCTAATATGTTGGTTGCCATTTTGTCCTAATGACAGTGTCTTTTGCCTTAGAGAAGCTTTGCAGTTTTATGAGGTCCCATATTTTGATTTTTGATCTTAGAGCACAACCTCCTGGTGTTTTGTTCAGGAAATTTTCCCCAGTGCCCATGTGTTCGGGATTCTTTTCCACTTTTTCTTCTATTAGTTTGAGTGTTTCTGGTTTTATGTGAAGGTCCTTGATCCACTTGGACTTAATCTTTGTACAGGGTGATAAGCATGGATCGATCTGCATTCTTCTACATGTTGACCTCCAGTTGAGCCAGCACCATTTGCTGAAAATGCTATCTTTTTTCCATTGGATGGTTTTGGCTCCATTGTCAAAAATCAAGTGACCATAGGTGTATGGGTTCATTTCTGGGTCTTCAATTCTATTCCATTCATCTACCTGCCTGTCTCTGTACCAATACCATACAGGCTTCTTCACTATTCTGTAATACTGCTTGAGATCAGGGATGGTGATTCCCCTAGAAGTTCTTTTATTGTTGAGGACAGTTTTCACTATTCTGGGTTTTTGTTATTCCAAATGAATTTGCAAATTGCTTTTTCTAACTTTATGAAGAATTGAGTTGGAATTTTGATGGGGATTGCATTGAATCTGTAGATTACTTTGGCAAAATGGCCATTTACTGTAATAATCCTGTCATTCCAAGAGAATAGGAATTTCTTTCTTCAGAGACTTGACGTTTTTGCCATACAGATCTTTCACTTGTTTGGTTAGAGTCACACCAAGGTATTTTATATTATTTTTGACGATTTCGAAGGGTGTCATTTCCCTAATTTCTTTCTCATCCTGCTTATCCTTAGAGTAGAGGAAGGCTGTTGTTTTGTTTGAGTTAATTTTATACCCATCCACTTTGCTGAAATTGGTTTTCAGGCTTAGTAGTTTTCTGGTGGAACTTTTGGGGTCACTTAAGTGTACCATTATATCATCTGTAGATAGTGATATTTTGACTTCTTCCTTTCCAATTTGTCTCGCTTTGACCTTTTCTTGTCTGATTGCTCAGGCTAGGACTTCAAGTACTATATTGAATAAATAGGGAGAGAGTGGGCAGTCTTGTCTAGTCCCTGAGTTTAGTGGGATTGCTTCAAGTTTCTCTTCATTTAATTTGATGTTGGCTACTGGTTTGCTGTATATCACTTTTACTATGTTTAGGTATCGGCCTTGAATTCCTGATCTTTCCAAGACTTTTAACATGAAGGGGTGTTGAAATTTGTCAAATGCTTTCTCAGCATCTAATGAGATGATCATGTGGTTTTTTTCTTTGACTTTGTTTACATAGTGGATTATGTTGATGGATTTCCATATATTGAACCATTCCCGTATCCCTGGGATGAAGCCTACTTGATCATGATGGATGATCGTTTTAATGTGTTCTTGCATTTGGTTTGCAAGAATTCTATTGAGTATTTTTGCATCGATATTCATAAGGGAAATTTTTCTGAAGTTCTCTTTTGTTGTTGGGTCTTTGTGTGGTTTAGGTATAAGCATAATTGTGGCTTCATACAAGAAATTGGGTAGTGGTCCTTCTGTTTCTAGTGTGTGGAATAGTTTGGACAGTATTGGTATGAGGTTTTCTATGAATGACTGATAGAATTCTGCACTAAACCCTTCTGGTCCTGGGCTTTTTTTGGATGGGAGACTTTTCATAACTATTGCTATTTCATTAGATGTTATGTTTAGATAGTTTATATCATCCTCATTTAACTTTGATACCTGGTATCTGTCTCAAAAATCATCCATTTTACCCAGATTTTTCCATTTTGTTAAATATAGGCTTTTATAGTAGGATCTGATGATTTTCTGAATTTCCTCTGATTCTGTTGTTATGTCTCCCTTTTCATTTCAATTTTGTTAATTTGGATGTACTCTCTGTATCCTCTGGTTAGTCTGGCTAACAGTATATCTATCTTGTTGATTTTTTTTCAAGAACCAGCTCCTGGTTTTCTTGATTCTTTGTATAGTCCTTTTTCTTCCTACTTGTGTGATTTCGGCCCTGAGTTTGATTATTTCCTGCCATCTACTCCTCTTGGGTGTGTTTGCTTCTTTTTTGTTCTAGAGCTTTCAGGTATGCTGTCAAGGTACCAATATATGCTCTCTCCAATTTCTTTTGGAGGCACTGAGAGCTATGAGTTTTTCCCTTAGCACTACTTTCATTGTGTCCCATAAATTTGGGTATGTTGTGCCTTCATTTTCATTAAATTCTAAAAAGTCTTTAATTTCTTTATTTCTTCCTTGACCAAGTTATCATTGAGTAGAG
Source organism: Rattus rattus (assembly GCF_011064425.1). Lineage (NCBI taxonomy): Eukaryota > Metazoa > Chordata > Mammalia > Rodentia > Muridae > Rattus > Rattus rattus. Next base: position 43,898,182 of record NC_046158.1, read on the forward strand.
TGTTGTTCAGCTTCCATGCACGTGTGGGCTTTCTGTTGTTGTTATTAAAGACCAGCCTTAGTCTGTGGTGATCTGATAGGATGCATGGGATTATTCCAATCTTCTTGTATCTGTTGAGGCCTATTTTGTGACTGATTATATGGTCAATCCTGGAGAAAGTACCATGAGGTGTTGAGCAGAACGTATATTCTTTTGTTTTAGGATGAAATGCTCTATAAATACCTGTTAAATCCATTTGTTTTACAACTTCTGTTAGTCTCTCTATATCTCTGTTTAATTTCTGTTTCCATGATCTGTCCATTGTTGAGAGTGGGGTATTGAAATCTCCTACTATTATTGTATGAGGTGCAATTTGTGCTTTGAGTTTAATATGATTTATTTTATGAATGTAGGTGCCCTTGCATTTGGAGTATAGATATTCAGGATTGAGAGTTCATCTTGGTGGATTTTATTTTTGATGAATATGAAGTGTCCTTCCTTATCTTTTTGATAACTTTGGTTGAAAGTCAATTTTAATCGATATTAGAATGGCTACTCCAACTTGTTTCTTTGGACCATTTGCTTGGAAAATTGTTTTCTAGCCTTTTACTCTAAGGTAGTGTTTGTCTTTGTCACTGAGTTGTGTTTCTTGTATGCAGCAAAATGCTGGGTCCTCTTTATGTATGTAGTCTGTTAATCTGTCTTTTTATTGGGGAATTGAATCAAATGTTGTTAAGCGGTATTAAGGAATAGTGATTGTTGTTTCCTGTTATTTTTGTTGTTAGAGGTGGAATTATGTTTTTGTGTCTTTCTTTTATTGATTTTGTTGCAAGCAGATTATTTTCTTGCTTTTTCTAAGGTGTAGTTTCCCTCCTTGTGTTGGAGTTTTCCATCTATTATTCTTTGTAGGGCTGGATTTGTAGAAAGATATTGTATAAATTTGGTTTTGTAATGGAATATCTTGGTTTCTCCATCTATGTTAATTGAGAGTTTTGCTGGATATAGTAGCCTGGGTTGGCATTTGTGTTCTCTTAGGATCTGTATGACATCTGCCCAGGGTCTTCTGGCTTTCATAGTCTCTGATGAGAAGCCTGGCATAATTTTGATAGGTCTGCCTTTATATGTTACTTGACCTTTTTCCCTTACTGCTTTTAATATTTGTTTTGTTTTGTGAGTTTCATATTTTGACTACTATGTGTTGGGAGGAATTTCTTTTCCGGTCCAATCTATTTGGAGTTCTGTAGACTTCTTATATGTTTATGGGCATCTTTTTCTTTAGGTTAGGGAAGTTTTTTTCTATAATTTTGTTGAAGATATTTACTGGCCCTTTAAGTTGGGAGTCTTCACTCTTTTCTATACCTATTATCCTTAGGTAGGTTTGATTTTCTCATTGTGTCCTAGATTTCTTAGATGTTTTGGGTTAGGAGCTTTTTGCATTTTACATTATCTTTGAGGGTTGTATCAGTGTTTTCTATGGTACCTTCTGCCCCTGAGATTCTCTCTTCTATTTCTTGTTTTCTGTTGTGATACTTGCATCTATGACTCCCGATTTCTTTCCTAGGTTTTCTATCTCCAGAGTTGTCTCCCTTTGTAATTTCTTTATTGTTTCTATTTCCATTTTCCTCTATTTCTTTAAGGGCCTCTACCATCTTTATAAGATTGGATTTAAGGTTTCTTCTATGTTTCAGTTGGAGGGAGCATATAAATATACCCAAAGGAGTAGACAACAGGAAATAATTAAACTCAGGACTGTAATCAACCAAGTAGAAACAGAAAGAACTATATATATATATTAAAAAAACCAACAAAACTAGGAGCTGGTTCTTTGAGAAAATCAAAAAGATAGGTAAACCCTTAGCCAAACTAACCAGAGGGGACAGAGAGAGTATCCAAATTAACAAAATCAGAAATAAAAGGGAGACATAACAACAGAATCTGAGGAAATTAAAAAAAATAATCGGATCCTACTACAAAAGCCCATTGTAAACAAAACAGGAAAATCTGGATGAAATGGACAATTTCCTAGACAGATATCAGGTAACAAAGTTAAATAAGATTAGATAAACCATCCAAACAATCCCATAACCCCTAAAGAAATAGAACCACGGGGTTGGGGATTTGGCTCAGTGGTAGAGCGCTTGCCTAGGAAGCGCAAGGTCCTGGGTTTGGTCCCCAGCCCCGAAAAAAAAAAAGGAAGAAATAGAACCACACAAAGACCCAATAAACAAAGAGAACTTCAGACCACTTTCACTTATAAGTATCTGTGCAAAAATCCTCAATAAAATTCTTACAAACTAATCCAAGAATACATCAATATGATCATCATTCACTATGATCAATGTAACCCACTATAGAAACAAACTAAACAACAACAATAACAACAACAAACCAAAACCCACATCATCATCTCATTAGATGTTAAAAAAGAATTTGTCAAAATACAACACCTATTCATGTCAAAAGTCTTGGAAAAATCAGGAATTCAAGATCCATACCTAAACATAGTAAAAGCAATATACAGCAAACTAGTAGCCAACATCAAACTAAAAGGAGAGAAACTTGAAGCAATTGCACTAAATCAGGGACCAGACAAGGCTGCCCACTCTCTTCCTACTTAACCAATATAGTACTCAAAGTCCTAGCCAGAGCAATTAGACAACACAAGGAGGTCAAAGGGATACAAATTAGAAAGGATGAAGTCAAAATATCACTATTTGCAAATGATAATGGTATATAAGTGACCCCAAAAATTCCACTAGAGAACTCCTAAACCTGATAAACAACTTCAGCAAAGTGGCTAGATATAAAATTAACTCAAACAAACCAGTAGCCTTCCTCTACTTAAAGGATAAGCAGGCTGAGAAAGAAATTAGAGAAACAACACCCTTCACAATAATACCAAATAATATGAAATACCTTGGTGTGACTCTAACCAAGCAAGTGAAAAATTTGTGTGACAAGAACTTCAAATTTCTGAAGAAAGAAATTGAAGATCTCAGAAGATAGAAAGATCTTCCATGTTCATGAATTGGCAGGATTAGTATAGCAAACACGGCCATCTTGCTGAAAGCACTCTACAGATTCAATGCAATCCCTATCAAAATCCCAAACCAGTTCTTCACAGAGTTAGAAAGAGCAATTTGCAAATTTGTTTGGAATAACAACAAACCCAGTATAGCAAAATCTATTCTGAACAATAAAAGAACTTCCAGGGGAATCACGATCCCTGATCTCAAGCTTTATTACAGAGCAATTGTGACAAAAGCTGCATGGTATTGGTATCAGAGACAGGAAGGTAGATGAATGGAACAGAATTGAAGACCCAGAAATGAACCCACACATCTATGATCACTTAATCTTTAAAAAAGGGTGCTAAAACCATCCAGTGAGAAAAAGCACCCACAAATGCATTCAACAAATGGTGCTGGTTCAACTGGAGGTCAGCATGCAGAAGAATACAAATCTATACATTCTTATCTCCTAAGATACAAAGCTCAAGTCCAAGTGAATCAAGGACCTCCACACAAAACCAGATACATTGAAACTAACAGAAGAGAAAGTGGGGAAGAGTCTTTAACACATGACAAAGAGGAAGATTTCCTTAACAGAACACCAATGGCTTATGCTCTAAGATGAGCAATAGACCAATGAGATGTCATAAAATTGCAAAGCTTCTGTAAAGGAAAGGACACTGTCAATAGGACGAAACAGCTACCAACAGATTGGTAAAAGATCTTTACCAATCCTACATCCAAGCGAGATAACATACAATATATACAAAGAACTCAACAAGTTATACTCCAGAAAATCAAATAATCCTATTAAAAAATGGGGTACAGAGCTAAACAAAGTATTCTCAACTTAGGAATACTGAAAGGCTGAGAAGCACCTAAAAATGTTAAAAATCCTTTGTCATCAGGGAAATGCAAATCAAAACATCCCTGAGATTCCACCTCACACCAGTGAGAATGGCTAAGATCAAAAACTCAAGTGACAACAGATGCCTGGTAAGAATGTGGAGAAAGAGGAACACTCTTTCATTGTTGGAAGGATTGCAATCTGATACAACCACTCTGGAAATCAGTCTGGTGGTTCCCCAGAAAATTGGACGTAATCCTACTGGAGGACCCAGTTATATATCACTGTTGGACATATACCTAAAAGATTCTCCAACATATAACAATTACACATGTTCCACTATGTTCATAGCAGCCTTATTTATAATAGCCAGAAGCTGGAAAGAACCCAGATGCCCTTCAACAAAGGAATGGATACAGAGAATGTGATACATTTACACAATGGAGTATTACTCAGCTATCAAAAACAATGACTTCATGAAATTTATAGGCAAATGGAAGGACTAGAAATTATCATCTTGAGTGAGGTAACCCAGTGACAAAAGAACACACATGGTATGCACTCACTGATAAGTGGATATTAGGCCAAAATCTCGGAATACCCAAGATACAATTCACAGACCACATGAAGCTCAGGAAGAAGGGAGACCAAAGTGTGTATGCTTCAGTCTTTCTTAGAAGGGGGAACAAAGTACTCACTGGGAAATACTGAGACAAAGTGTAGAGGAGAGACTGAAAGACCATACAGAGACTCCCCCACCTGGGGAGCCATCTCATAGACAACAAACGCAGACACTATTGTGGATGCTAAGAAGAGCTTGCTGACAGGAGCCTGATATAGCTGTCTCCTGAGAGGCTCTGCCAGAGCCTGACAAATACAGAGGCGGATTCTTGCAGTCAACCATTGGACTGAGCATGGGGTCCCCAATGGGGGAGTTAGAGAAAGGACTGAAAGAGTTGAAGATTTGCAACCCCATAGGAAAAACAACAACATCAACCAACTGGAACCCCCAGAGTTTCCAGGGACTTAAAGAGTATGCATGGAGCAACCCATGGCTCAGCCATATATGTAGCAGAGAGTGGCCTTGTTGGACATCAGTGGGAGGAGAGGCCCTTGTTCTTGTGATGGCTCAATGCCACAGTGTATGGAATGTCTGGGCAGGGAGGCAAGAATGGGTGGGTGATTATGGGAGCACCCTCATAAAAGCAATGGGAGGAGGTATTAGATAGGGAGTTCCGGAGGGGAAACTGGGATAGGGATAACATTTGAAATGTAAATATATAAAATATTCAATAAAAAGAAAGAGAATGACGATGGTGAGGAGGAGGAGGAGGAGGAGGAGGAGGAGGAGGAGAGCAGTCTATTGACATGTAAGAGTCACAACTTTAGGATGTGGCCAAGCACAGGACAATCCACTAGGTGGCTCCCTACAACAAAGAATCAAGTAACTCAAAATTTAACACCAACTATTGAGAAACCTTCGGGGAGAGGTGATTTGATGTACAATTATTATTTTTTACTTGACAGTATTTGTTTCTATTTCTTACTTATACATAAAAGTATTGAGAAAAGGTTGTGAACTTAATTTTTACAATTATCAGTTATGTTTGTTTATTTTAGAGGCAGTGCAGTTCAGATCCACATAAATCTTTATGTTGGAGCCCCCTCCAGGACTGTGTTCTAAGGACCATCTATATCAGAAAGTTATCAAAACCTAACTGGATTCACTTGTGCCAGTTTTGATAAAAAAAAATAGATACAGCGAGGAGGCAAAGAAGGGAGAGTGCTTTTACATAATCATTTGATGACAACAGATCCCAAAGCCTCCCAGACCACAACCTTGTTAGGTTGCACGGTGACCACATATGAAAAACATCTTCTGCCAACACATTTGCTCAGTAACCTTCTGTTCATCCTCACAGTGGGCCCACACTTACCATCCTTCGTAGCTAAGGACTCTTCCCTTAAAATACATTACTTAATCCTCCTGAATTCATTTTTAAAAACTGGTGAGTTTGGTTTTTTTTTTGGCCTCAAAATTTATGTGAATATTCAGAGCACAATGGCGTATATATTCCTACTGTTATGCTCTGCTTTTTTCAAATAAATATCAATATTGAAAGGAAACTCTCTCTCTCTCTCTCTGACCATTGCACAGGTTGATATAGGCATGTACTACATGACCGCTTAAAGGCAAGACAAACTAGAGGGAAGCTGCCAGGACAGAGGCACAGGGAATATGATAGCAAAATAGACAAAAAGGTAAGAGAAGCAGGCAGGACTTAGGGCTTGCAGTCAGAATACGGTTTATTGGCAAATTAGTACAGACTTTCTAAAAGCATTACCAAGGGGTTTAGGAGCGATCATAATGATAAGAGAAAAGGGTACCCAAAGGGGGTAATTATACAAAATTTGAAGCAAACAAAAAGCATTATCAAACAAAAGCCATTTTGATTTAAATATACTTTACATCCCTCTTGACATGTATAGACTTGGAAACACGTTTATGACTCACAAGTGACATTTGGAAATACATCATTGCAGTTCTCTTTACATATGGGTTGTTGGGTGTATGCTGTGTTCTCATTGACCTGGAAAAAATATCACTTAAAGTTGACCACCACTTTCTTTAGGTTCTGATTATAAATTGATGAGATATCTTGAAGCCAAAACCAGAATGCACTAAATGGTAGATATGAAAAGTATGGCAACCAGGGACAAAAATCCACTTTGAATGTCTGAGGCTGACTAATGCCTGCTTTTTGAATCTCTCTCTCTCTCTCTCTCTCTCTGAATCTCTCTCTCTCTCTCTCTCTGTGTGTGTGTGTGTGTGTGTGTGTGTGTGAGAGAGAGAGAGAGAGAGAGAGAGAGAGAGAGAGAGAGAGAGAGAGAGAGAGCTCAATGTATTAACCTAGCACATTGAAATTTAGGAGAATGTCTTTGTCTTCAATACCTCATAACAAGTTATTGCAAAATTAGCAGCTTCAAATTTATTTCTTTTGCTTGCTCATTTTTTCAGGCAGGGATTAGCTATAATTGTTGGTGTTTTCTGCATGGAGATTTGTGCATTGAGAATTTCATTCATTTATAAAATGAAATGCGATCATAACTACCCTACTCCCCCCAACAATTTCTCTCATATCCCCCAACACTTGTCTTACTTATTTCCAATTTCTCATATGAACTTGGCCCAGATTAACTCACTCAAGATGGTCATATGTGCATGGGTATGGGGCCATCTGCTGGCGATGAGAATATAACCATTGGATCATATCCTCTACAGAAAACGATTCTCCCTCCTTATACAGGATGGGCTGTCTACCGTCTATCATCAACCATCCGCCCATCTATTCAGAGGATTTGTCTAGCGTGATCTTATATAAGCTATTGTGAGACCATGATTGCAGTAACGATGTCATGTCCTGAAGGACACGTCTCAGCACTCCTCCTTACCTTCCAGCCCTTGCATTCTCTCTCTCTCCCTCTCCGCCCCTCTGTGGGGTGTGTGTGTGTGTGTGTGTGTGTGTGTGTGTGTGTGTGTGTGTGTGTGTTCTGTAATGAGCCTTGACTCTGGTACTGTGGTTGATGGAGATTTTCCGTTAGGACTAGTCTCTTATCTCAGAGCTTTAATCGGTTACATATCTCTCCATTGTCTGTTGCAAAAAGTCAGATGCTCTGATAAGGTTGAGAACATCCCAAGTCTATTGCATAAACATCAATACTTAGAAGGTACTTGGAGAGTGTGTCATTTAGCAACATGACAGGAGTATGACATATCCTTCGGTCTATGACATCCTCAGCCATAGGCTTCTGGCCAGACCTGTGATTATCTCAGGTGGAGCAGGGCTCAAATCCACTAGAAAGCAGCAGTTACTCTAAAAGTGATGCCGCTATTGACCATCAGGTAGATTTTAACAGTAAGTTTGGTGTTTTAGTTAGGATTTCTATTGCTTTGTTGAAACCCTATAACCTGAAGCAACTTGAGAAGACAGTGTTTCTTTCAGCCTACAGTTCCTTATTACAGTCCTTCACTGAGGGATGTCAGTGTAGAAACTTACAGGGCAGGAACTTGGAGGCAGGAGCTGATGCAGAGGCTATGGAGGGGTGCTGCTTATAGCTTGCTCCTTATGGCTTGCTCAACCTGCTTTCTTATAGAACCCAGGACCACCTGCCAAGTCCCGCTGGGCTTTCCCACATTAACCACTAATTAAGAAACTGCACTACAGATGTGCCCGTAGGCTGGATATAGGGGGGCATTTTCTTATTTGAGAACTTCTCTTTGCAACTGACTCTAGCTTGTGTCAAGTTGACATGAAACTAGCCACACAATTACTGTCACAGCATGCATTGTCCAGCACTGGTTAAAATCATCAGTATCTTTTCTTCCCCACCATCCTGCACAGCTCTTTTCAGCACCATGAAGGGAGAGCCAGCACTAGCGAGCAGAAGAAGTTTCTGGGTAGTTTCGGATTGATTTCTCTATATCCAGAATCCAAATAATTTGGCTTGTTCATCAGTAGGGTTTTATCATGTACTTATGGTGGGTAATGAAAGGCAGTGGTGATAGCCTGTGTCATTCTGCTCTTCTTGCTGAAAGCAAAGGTTGATATACCATGCCTTGTACCTTGCATTATTTAAAAAAAAATCTTTGTTTTCTGGGAACAACCCTGTACAATCATGGAGGGAAATTAAAGAGATGTGAACAAAAATATGGAAGCCCACTTCCTCACAACCCATTTTTTTTAAAGAAAGGAGAACATTAGTAAAACACTTGTGAAAAGAAAGAAAATGGAGGAATATTAAGGTTTAGAGGATTAATCAGGAATAGTGGCAGGGGATGGGGAGGTTATAAAGTAATCTGTAAGATCATCAAAGTAAAGACATTGTTTTTGCTTCTTTAAGGTGGACTGACCCAGGGCTTCAACTGCATATGTAGCAGAGAATAGCCTTGTTGGGGCACCAGTGGAAGGGGAAGTCCTTGATCCTGACAAGGTGGATCCCCAGTGCAGGAGAATATGGGGAGGCAGTAAGGGGGAAGTATGAGGGGAACACACGTATGGGGGAGGGGGAGAGGAGGGGATGGGAGCTAAGGACAGGAAACTGGGAAAGGGAATAATATTTGAAATGTAAACAAAGAAATATATCTGATAAAAAATTTAAAAAAAGGTAAAGTTACTGCGTTACAGCTGTCTTAAACCTCTTACATAGTGAGATAAAATACTTTGAGTTCTCAAATGCTGGAAAAAAATTAGATATAAACATTTTTTAATGGATAAAGGAATGGGGGATACACCATAAAGATGAAGAAAAAAATCTTGGGGTTCACAAACAAGTACAGGATCAACCAGCAGTAAAAGAATGTTTTTGTCTAATGAACATATTGAAACCTAGTTTAAGTTTAGAAGCATTTGGAAATAATTATAATTTAATGGAGAATGTTCTTTTTAATGAGATCTATTTTTGATAAATTATACATTTTATATTTTATTGCATTAATTTAGTATTTTAGAGAAGTCTATTTTGATAAGGGAATGCAACTTGAAATATATTCTGCTTTGAAACATAGGCAATACAATTTAGGACTCCTTAGCAAGTGGAACAAGTAAGGTATTGTTTGCCCTGTTCCTGTAGATTGTTTGATATTTATAGGAATGCGGGATCTTCCAGCTAGACCACAGGACAAACAATACAGAAGCTTCTCAAATCTTATCAAATCAACTTCCTACAGACAGACCAATCACTACCGAAAGAGCAACTCTCAGAGTGATAGATGGGCATTAAGTGAGGCATGTTTGCTCGCTTGCACATAACTGTTAATTATTCATATTCCTCTGTTGGGTTCATGAGGTGTCGTCTCAGCAGAATTCCCTTCTGCTCTAGCTGGTGTATAACCTTTTCCTGTGAGACAGATTGTCATGGGTTCGGCACCTCATGTTGCTTGAGTTACTGATTAGTGCAATTTACAACATAGAAGAACTGAGCTTTTCTGTGGGAGGAAATTTCTGTCAGTGTCCATCAGCATCGTTGGAAAGAATGTTGATATCATTCGATGTCTACAATTTTATTTTACAGAGTGACTGTGACAAATATTAATAGCATTACAGAGGTCCTTTAGAATGTTTTGAAACTATTTTGAATACTATTATATTATTTCCAAGGTTGAAATAATAACACAACATAACAGTTATTAGTTTTACTGTGTGTTAACTGGAAGATAATCAAAAACACAGGCGGCTCACAGCTAAAGTAAAACACAGTGGTTTGTATTAATTATGTAGGTAAATGTTAGAACGAATATCTCCATTTTTAGAATAATTTAAGCTTTTGTCAATGCCCATTTTTTTTCAACCTTACCATGTTGATTCAATGCATAAATCATAAAAAAAGAAAAATCTAAAACTTGGAATACTTGTGCAAATATCACATCACTAAATATTCATTCTTTACACTAGAAAACATGGAACTTTTCTAGGAATATACTTGTATATACTCATGGGAAACAGGAACTATTTTTGCTATTGAACAGGTATGTGGGCTGTACTGTGGTTCTGTACAACCTCCACGTAGCCTGGGCTCCTGGAAACCTTGGAAGCCCACGTAGTGCTACAGTAGTACAACTACTGAAGCTAATTCGTGATTTTGAATTGTCAAGAATGGCTCTAATCGCTTCATGGGAATTGTTCTACCCTTCCTACAACTTGTGAAGTAGGGCACTCTCATACTTTCAATGAGAAACAGAGATCCATGTAGGAGAAGTAATGCATCTAGGAAATTCATTCAGAAGGTTATGATTTCTATGGTATCCATATACGGCTCTGGCTCTGACACACACACCATTACCTGTTATGTATGCTAGGCAGCTTGCCTATGTTAGGACGAAAAGAACAAGCAGACATTAGTGGGTGGCTAAATGCTTGCCTTTGGTGGCTGCCTGTCTCAATTTCATCTCACTGTTCATACCAGGTTGCAGATTTGAATGAATTACTTTGGTACTCCAGACTTTGATTTCTTAACTTTTGCATCCAGGAGTCATTTACACAAGATACTTTGTTGCAAAAAACAAAGATGGGAGAGAGAGAGGAAAAAAAGGGAAAAAATACCAACTGTTATTAGGGATCCAATGAATTTACCCCTAAAGATGCTATTCTCACTGGGGCACAAAATAAATACAACATAAGTTAATTTTAAGCGACTTTTATTTTAGATTCTATTAACATTTTAAATTGTCAAGTATAACTACAATATATTTTTTTTGACTCAAACCTTTTGAGCATTCATGGGTCTATGGGTTTTGTAAACAGCATTCATATATTCATGGCTACTTACTCATTTTCTGGGAGCAATTCTTGATTGCTTTTTTTAGAAAACTAATAACATAGTGAGAACACATACTTAAAAATTGGTGGCTCCAAACACAAGTTCTAAACCCAGATCAATCACTGACCATCCTTATTTAGTTGCTTCCTTTTAATTAATTCCCTTAACATATGACGAATCTGCTCCTATGGGCTGCTGTATTTACATATTAACATTTGATGAATCTGCTAGTATGGGCTGCTTTATTTACATATTAACATTTGATGAATCCGTTAGTATGAGCTGCTGTATTTACATATGCATTTGTTTTTTCACTCTTTTATAAAACTATCAAAATTCTACAAAGTCGTGCTAAACATTTATGATTGCAAATTGTGACATTCGAATTTAGAAATAGCCCACAGATTTCTTGTTCTTTTTGCACAGTGAGAAGAGACAAAACAGAAAAATGATATTCTCCCGTTTTCACGCAAACTACCTGCATGGATTTGTGGTCACGTATGCTGTCTTCTACTTAATGCTAACTCATATTTTCTGGCCAGTCACCATTCTCCACCAATAGGTAAAATAATTTCAGTGGCTAGTAGCTTCCGTGGGTGACATTTCAAACCCCAATCAACATGAAAAAGGGTGTAAGCTTTTAGCTTTTACTAAACACAGTCCTAGTGTCAAATGCCATTTTTAATTGCTATGATGTCATAAGTAGTGATTTTGGAGATAAACATATGCATATAAAATAACATTACATTTAAAATTTTGTAAATCAGAATGAAATATGTTCAACATGATGTAGAAAAAAAGAGAACTTTATACCTGTTCATTTTTTGTAATGCTAAAAAAATTGTGTTGAGGAACCAGTTGCCAACATATTTTAAATTTTCACAAAAATCAATCAGTGTAAAAACATTAATAGTAAATTACAGATGATCTACAACAAACATCCACACATACAATATCAATAAAAACGGACGATATAGTTATATTTTAGGAATGTGAAATAATAAAAGTCCTGATTTCTTAATTAAATGTATTAAAATTGTCACAAATGTAAGGCTTTGTGTGTTTCCCTAATTAAGTTGCCCAAACATATTTTAGCCGCTTGACAGATGCACACTGCTCTGTACTGTCTGGCTTAGCATTCCTTGGCATCTTCCATAGAAATGTAAAAGCAGCTCCCCAAACTGTTAATGATTAAAGATATCTGTAAACAACCTTTAGTCTTGCACTTAATTTCTTAGATCCCCTTAGGACAAACATTTGGAAAGAGACTTTTATACAGCGTCCCGGACAAAGCCCGTAGTGTGAAAACCTGGACGTGTTCTGTCTAATCTTTTTGTCCCTAGTACTTTGTTTCTTCTCTCCCTCTTTCTCTCTCCGTCCCTTCCCCTCTACAGGGATGTTTAATCCTTTCTTTTAAACTGGGCCAGAAATAAAGAATGTGTTTTGATGACTTATTAAATCCATATTTTTGTGTTACTTTTTAATTTCAAAGGCAAACTGAGGAAGTGTGTTTTACATATTTACTTCAAAGTTTCCCTCAGAATCTTCTAGATAAAGCCCCTTTGTTTACATGGCCCATGGGCTTATCTTTGTTTTTTCTTTCTTCTCTGCAAGGATAAAGTGTTGGGGGAAAGATTTCACATTGCTGGAATAAAATTATGAGAGAATTTGTCAGGGTCATTAATTTTTAACAAGTACTTTAAAAACTTGGAGTAGGTTTCTAATCCTTGGTAGATTAACTTCAACTACCTCAAAATGTATATGCTCTTAAAATGGTTATCCCAGACTACTTTACTGATCAATGCAAAATATATGTCACACGATGGATTAGAATATTAAGAACGAAGTGACATCTATGTTATTTACAGGGGGAAATAATAGTGCTTCAGAGGATTAGTTCCTCATTTAGGAAAGTCATCAGTAATAAAGCAAGCCAATGAGACTCACTCTTTGAATGTCATTTCATTCATACAAAACACCTGGTGAACAGAGAGATATTAAAAGCCCGGCGTTCCCTGTAACTTGGGAAGCTGCCAAACATATTAAGGATTGTATTTTAAAAGATGGGGTACATACCGTGTTCCAGTCATCTGCTCAAACAAGCACTAAAGGATCAAGTAGCTAATTGCGTTTCAGGATACGTCTCATTAAAAAGGAAACATAGAATTTGCTTAGAGATAAAGTCTGACAAGCCGAAGCTTCATAAGAAGATAAATGTGGCAACTGGCTGTAAGAGGTGAGAGCTGTCTCATTGTGCAAACTAGATTGGATAGATATTAGTAAGTAAAATGCTGTAAATTAACTTTTCTGTTAATATTCACATGTTTATATTGAGAAACCTAATATTTATATTTCAAATAATGTTTCAAGGTCTGTGGTTATTGTATGAACAGGGTGGAGCATAAGACTGGGTAGCTGTTCTCTGTGATGTGTGCCTGAAGTTTCAGCTAAACAATTTTGTGGGAGCATCATGTGACCACAAAATGCCCAAGATGTCCATAAATCAAGGTGAATGATGCTAATATACAAATGAAAGTGATTTCTTAAATAAGTAGCCCACATACTTTTTCAATCCCATGACATTTTATAGATATCTATAAGTTGCTTTTGACGCAATGTAGGATAAGTTTCAGCACCTCAAAAATATAAACTGAATTCTTTTTAGATTAAAGATTCTGATTCCCTAATAATAAGATGTTTTGACAAAACCTTCGTCACTAATCCCATTTCTTTTACAAGGAAATTTCATTGCAAACCAAAGGCGAAACATTTACATAGAATTTGAAATGGTAGCTAATCCTGTTTGTATTTGTGTCTGTGTGCATGTATGCATGTATGCCTGGATTTCTAAATTCGCATGGGTGCACATTTACTTAGAACCTAGAGAAAGGACATGGAGGCAAATGAGAAAATATTTGACATGGTTTTCTGATTTTTAGAATGTCTAAGTCACCCTTGAATGCAGTGATGGCTATTCCCTGCAGAGTTACACTCTCAAATCTTAAAAGAATCATTTACCAACGCAAAACATAGCCATGTGTAAATGCTGCCCTCTGCCTCGTTGGATCAGAGCTAATGGCTGTGCTGCCTTTGAGAATTTTTTGATAAAAAGAGTTTGGCATAGACCTCCGTAGAAGAGTCTTACTAACACGAGTGAGTCAACCTTTACAGGCTGTCAACAGTGTATCAAAACCAAAGCTCTATTTCCTGCTTTCGTCTTTCTCTTTGTCTTCCTTCTCTGTTTTGTCTGTTTCATATTTCTCTTGATTTGGCTTTGTGACACTGTCATAGGAAGGTGGAGAGATGGTTGAGGCAGTTACATCTGTCTTTTCTGGACTTGAGTTCTCGTTAACGTTATCAAAAACTGTATCTTCTTTATTGGGCAAATCATCATCCCTGTCTCCATCTTTTATGTATATACTCGATATATTCTTGACGTGTTGTCTGAGGCGATACCGTCTGTAAGCACGCTGAATGATAGTCGCGGACACCTCCTCTTGTTTTCTCTTCAGTGTGGTCGTGATGGGTTCATAGGACACTTTAGAAGGATTGGCTGACATGAACCTTTCTTCCATCTGTGAACGAAGAGAATCCATCTCTCCACCCTCACCCAGAACCCGCTTTGTAAAAGCAAACAAGATGTCCAGGCAGTGGATGCGGTCTCCACTCACCATGGGCAGGTCCATGGCAATGAGCTGGACTTTGTTTGGCTTTGCGATGAGGAGGGGAGGATCCAGGGCAGCTGCAAAGTCAGAGAGCTTGCAGAACTCTATGAACTGAGTGGCGTCAGGGTCGAACTTCTCCCAGACCTCATAGAACATCTCAAAGTCGTCCTCACTCAGAGGCTCAGTGCTCTCTTCGGTGGCAACGCTGAAGTTCTCCAGAATGACAGCGATGTACATGTTCACCACCACCAGGAAGGATATGATGATGTAGCTGACAAAGTAGAAAATCCCCACAGATGGATTTCCACAGTCCCCTTCCACTGAACTTCCTGGGTGAACTTTTTTAGGGTCACAATCAGGAGGTGCGCTGTTGAGGATGGGGGCCAGCAGTCCGTCCCAGCCGGCAGAGGTGGTGATTTGGAACAGGCAGATCATGCTGTTGCCAAAAGTCTCAAAGTTGAACATGTCATTAATTCCAGCCTCCTTTTTAACGTAGGCAAAGTTGGACATCCCAAAGATGGCGTAGATGAACATGACCAGGAAAAGCAGGAGGCCGATGTTGAACAGCGCAGGAAGGGACATCATCAAAGCAAAGAGCAGAGTGCGGATCCCCTTGGCGCCTTTGATCAGGCGTAGGATTCGTCCAATCCTGGCCAGGCGGATGACTCGGAACAGGGTAGGGGACACGAAATACTCCTCTATCATCTCAGCAAGAAACATTCCTGTATTGGAATAATAAACAGAAATGTTCAAAGATCCATTAAGCACAATATCATGAGTCTAAATAGCTTCCTTTGATATATGATAAATTCAGAATTGCTGTTCTATCTTGATTTGACATTTTATTAACTGCTTGTGAATGTTTTTCATCTTAACTAAATTCATGGACACACTCCTCTCTATTTTGGCTGGTAAGATTTTGTTTTTTCGTTCTCTTGAGACTAAAGTTTGTGTCATGAATAGCAAAGATTTCACATGCGCATGCTCAAAAATTTAATTCCAGGGTTCAGAATGGAGTTCAGTGCTAGACCTATGTGTAAACTAAATCCTACTAATAAAACCCGTGTGTGTGTGTGTGTGTGTGTGTGTGTGTGTGTGTGAGAGAGAGAGAGAGAGAGAGAATGTGTGTGTAAGTAAAATCATTTATAAAAATTTCGATCTTAAAACATTTTTCTTTTTCCTCCCTCTCTCCCTCCCTCCCTCCATCCTTCCTTCCTTCCTTCCTTCCTTCCTTCCTTCCTTCCTTCCTTCCTTCCTTCTTTCCCTTCTTTCCTTCTTTCCTTCTTTGAGGTGAGTGTGACTTTGTAGCCTTTGCCCTTGGAAGGAGAATGGGATTTGCTATGTAAACCAGGTTAGCTTGGAAGTCACAGGAATCTGCTTGCCTTTCTATCCCCTGTGCTGGGATTAATGATAGATCTCACTCCACCTGCC